>NW_028182293.1:0-600000 GCF_964339955.1 Pipistrellus hanaki
AACAGCTGAAAGAGATTCTCCAAGTCAGTTCTTAGTGTAGAAAAGGTAGCTAAGATCGGGGAAATCCTTAATTCGAGTTAAGATCACATGAAACACTGTATGAATCCTATATTCTTTCTCTAAAGGACTCTAGAGTGGTAAATGTGTGTTATACAAGTCAGAATTTAATTGAAATAGAGAAAGAAACACGTTCGGCAGCTTTGGAAAGCCTTACACTTCACTGAAATGTAGTACTACACTCTATAACACAGTTGAGAGACAATGTTCCCAAGCTGCCTCAGTTCATAACAGTGTGTAGGAAGTTGTTTGATAAAGTGGGCAAAGCTTATACTTGGACCAGAAGGCAGAATATAGGAAACTACATGAAAACATGGATAATTCCGAGAAAATGACTGTAAACAGATGAGAACTCGTTTAGAACAGCTGAAAGAGATTCTCCAAGTCAGTTCTTAGTGTAGAAAAGGTAGCTAAGATAAGGGAAATCCTTAATTCGAGTTAAGATCACATGAAACACTGTATGAATCCTATATTCTTTCCCTAAAGGACTCTAGAGTGGTAAATGTGTGTTATACAAGTCAGAATATAATTGAAATAGAGAAAGAAACACGTTCGGCAGCTTTGGAAAGCCTTACACTTCACTGAAATGTAGTACTACACTCTATAACACAGTTGAGAGACAATGTTCCCAAGCTGCGTCAGTTCATAACAGTGTGCAGGAAGTTGTTTGATAAAGTGGGCAAAGCTTATAATTGAACCAGAAGGCAGAATATAGGAAACTACATGAAAACATGGATAATTCAGAGAAAATGACTGTAAACAGATGAGAACTGGTTTAGAACAGCTGAAAGAGATTCTCCAAGTCAGTTCTTAGTGTAGAAAAGGTAGCTAAGATAAGGGAAATCCTTAATTTGAGTTAAGATCACATGAAACACTGTATGAATCCTATATTCTTTACTTAAAGGACTCAAGAGTGGTATATGTGTGTTATACAAGTCAGAATACCATTGAAATAGAGAAAGAAACACGTTCGGCAGCTTTGGAAAGCCTTACACTTCACTGAAATGTAGTACTACACTCTATAACACAGTTGAGAGACAATGTTCCCAAGCTGCCTCAGTTCATGACAGTGTGTAGGAAGTTGTTTGATAAAGTGGGCAAAGCTTATACTTGGACCAGAAGGCAGAATATAGGAAACTACATGAAAACATGGATAATTCAGAGAAAATGACTGTAAACAGATGAGAACTTGTATAGAACAGCTAAAAGAGATTCTCCAAGTCAGTTCTTAGTGTAGAAAAGGTAGCTAAGATCGGGGAAATCCTTATTGGGAGTTAATATCACATGAAACACTGTATGAATCCTATATTCTTTACTTAAAGGAGACTAGAGTGGTAAATGTGTGTTATACAAGGCAGAATACCATTGAAATAGAAAAAGAAACACGTTCAGTAGCTTTGGAAAGCCTTACACTTCACTGAAATATAGTACTACACTCTATAACACAGTTGAGAGACAATGTTCCCAAGCTGCCTCAGTTCATAACAGTGTGTAGGAAGTTGTTTGATAAAGTGGGCAAAGCTTATACTTGGACCAGAAGGCAGAATATAGGAAACTACATGAAAACATGGATAATTCAGAGAAAATGACTGTAAACAGATGAGAACTTGTATAGAACAGCTAAAAGAGATTCTCCAAGTCAGTTCTTAGTGTAGAAAAGGTAGCTAAGATCGGGGAAATCCTTATTGGGAGTTAATATCACATGAAACACTGTATGAATCCTATATTCTTTACTTAAAGGAGACTAGAGTGGTAAATGTGTGTTATACAAGGCAGAATACCATTGAAATAGAAAAAGAAACACGTTCAGTAGCTTTGGAAAGCCTTACACTTCACTGAAATATAGTACTACACTCTATAACACAGTTGAGAGACAATGTTCCCAAGCTGCCTCAGTTCATAACAGTGTGTAGGAAGTTGTTTGATAAAGTGGGCAAAGCTTATACTTGGACCAGAAGGCAGAATATAGGAAACTACATGAAACCATGGATAATTCAGAGAAAATGACTGTAAACAGATGAGAACTTGTTTAGAACAGCTCAAAGAGATTCTCCAAGTAAGTTCCTAGTGTAGAAAAGGTAGCTAAGATCCGGGACATCCTTAATTCGAGTTAATATGACATGAAACAGTGTTTGAATCCTATATTCTTTACTTAAAGGAGACTAGAGTGGTAAAAGTCTGTTATACAAGGCAGGATACCATTGAAATAGTGAAAGAAACACGTTCGGCAGCTTTGTAAAGCCTTACACTTCACTGAAATGTAGTACTACACTCTATAACACAGTTGAGAGACAATGTTCCCAAGCTGCCTCAGTTCATAACATTGTGTAGGAAGTTGTTTGATAAAGTGGGCAAAGCTTATACTTGGACCAGAAGGCAGAATATAGGAAACTACATGAAAACATGGATAATTCAGAGAAAATGACTGTAAACAGATGAGAACTCGTTTAGAACAGCTGAAAGAGATTCTCCAAGTCAGTTCTTAGTGTAGAAAAGGTAGCTAAGATAAGGGAAATCCTTAATTCGAGTTAAGATCACATGAAACACTGTATGAATCCTATATTCTTTACTTAAAGGAGACTAGAGTGGTAAATGTGTGTTATACAAGGCAGAATACCATTGAAATAGAAAAAGAAACACGTTCGGTAGCTTTGGAAAGCCTTACACTTCACTGAAATGTAGTACTACACTCTATAACACAGTTGAGAGACAATGTTCCCAAGCTGCCTCAGTTCATGACAGTGTGTAGGAAGTTGTTTGATAAAGTGGGCAAAGCTTATACTTGGACCAGAAGGCAGAATATAGGAAACTACATGAAAACATGGATAATTCAGAGAAAATGACTGTAAACAGATGAGAACTTGTATAGAACAGCTCAAAGAGATTCTCCAAGTCAGTTCTTAGTGTAGAAAAGGTAGCTAAGATCGGGGAAATCCTTATTGGGAGTTAATATCACATGAAACACTGTATGAATCCTATATTCTTTCCCTAAAGGTCTCTAGAGTGGTAAATGTGTGTTATACAAGTCAGAATACCATAGAAATAGAGAAAGAAACACGTTCGGCAGCTTTGGAAAGCCTTACACTTCACTGAAATGTAGTACTACACTCTATAACACAGTTGAGAGACAATGTTCCCAAGCTGCCTCAGTTCATAACAGTGTGTAGGAAGTTGTTTGATAAAGTGGGCAAAGCTTATACTTGGACCAGAAGGCAGAATATAGGAAACTACATGAAAACATGGATAATTCAGAGAAAATGACTGTAAACAGATGAGAACTCGTTTAGAACAGCTGAAAAGGATTCTCCAAGTCAGTTCTTAGTGTAGAAAAGGTAGCTAAGATAAGGGAAATCCTTAATTCGAGTTAAGATCACATGAAACACTGTATGAATCCTATATTCTTTACTTAAAGGACTCCAGAGTGGTATATGTGTGTTATACAAGTCAGAATACTATTGAAATAGAGAAAGAAACACGTTCGGCAGCTTTGGAAAGCCTTACACTTCACTGAAATGTAGTACTACACTCTATAACACAGTTGAGAGACAATGTTCCCAAGCTGCCTCAGTTCATGACAGTGTTTAGGAAGTTGTTTGATAAAGTGGGCAAAGCTTATACTTGGACCAGAAGGCAGAATATAGGAAACTACATGAAAACATGGATAATTCAGAGAAAATGACTGTAAACAGATGAGAACTCGTTTAGAACAGCTGAAAGAGATTCTCCAAGTCAGTTCTTAGTGTAGAAAAGGTAGCTAAGATATGGGAAATCCTTAATTCGAGTTAAGATCACATGAAACACTGTATGAATCCTATATTCTTTACTTAAAGGACTCCAGAGTGGTATATGTGTGTTATACAATCAGAATACCATTGAAATAGAGAAAGAAACACTTTCGGCAGCTTTGGAAAGCCTTACACTTCACTGAAATGTAGTACTACACTCTATAACACAGTTGAGAGACAATGTTCCCAAGCTGCCTCAGTTCATGACAGTGTGTAGGAAGTTCTTTGATAAAGTGGGCAAAGCTTATACTTGGACCAGAAGGCAGAATATAGGAAACTACATGAAAACATGGATAATTCAGAGAAAATGACTGTAAACAGATGAGAACTTGTACAGAACAGCTCAAAGAGATTCTCCAAGTCAGTTCTTAGTGTAGAAAAGGTAGCTAAGATCGGGGAAATCCTTATTGGGAGTTAATATCACATGAAACACTGTATGAATCCTATATTCTTTACTTAAAGGAGACTAGAGTGGTTAATGTGTGTTATACAAGGCAGAATACCATTGAAATAGAAAAAGAAACACGTTCGGTAGCTTTGGAAAGCCTTACACTTCACTGAAATATAGTACTACACTCTATAACACAGTTGAGAGACAATGTTCCCAAGCTGCCTCAGTTCATAACAGTGTGTAGGAAGTTGTTTGATAAAGTGGGCAAAGCTTATACTTGGACCAGAAGGCAGAATATAGGAAACTACATGAAACCATGGATAATTCAGAGAAAATGACTGTAAACAGATGAGAACTTGTTTAGAACAGCTCAAAGAGATTCTCCAAGTAAGTTCCTAGTGTAGAAAAGGTAGCTAAGATCCGGGACATCCTTAATTCGAGTTAATATGACATGAAACAGTGTTTGAATCCTATATTCTTTACTTAAAGGAGACTAGAGTGGTAAAAGTGTGTTATACAAGGCAGGATACCATTGAAAGAGTGAAAGAAACACGTTCGGCAGCTTTGGAAAGCCTTACACTTCACTGAAATGTAGTACTACACTCTATAACACAGTTGAGAGACAATGTTCCCAAGCTGCCTCAGTTCATAACAGTGTGTAGGAAGTTGTTTGATAAAGTGGGCAAAGCTTATACTTGGACCAGAAGGCAGAATACAGGAAACTACATGAAAACATGGATAATTCAGAGAAAATGACTGTAAACAGATGAGAACTCGTTTAGAACAGCTGAAAGAGATTCTCCAAGTCAGTTCTTAGTGTAGAAAAGGTAGCTAAGATAAGGGAAATCCTTAATTCGAGTTAAGATCACATGAAACACTGTATGAATCCTATATTCTTTCCCTAAAGGTCTCTCTAGTGGTAAATGTTTGTTATACAAGTCACAATACCATTGAAATAGAGAAAGAAACACGTTCGGCAGCTTTGGAAAGCCTTACATTTCACTGAAATGTAGTACTACACTCTATAACACAGTTGAGAGACAATGTTCCCAAGCTGCCTCAGTTCATAACAGTGTGCAGGAAGTTGTTTGATAAAGTGGGCAAAGCTTATAATTGAACCAGAAGGCAGAATATAGGAAACTACATGAAAACATGGATAATTCAGAGAAAATGACTGTAAACAGATGAGAACTCGTTTAGAACAGCTGAAAGAGATTCTCCAAGTCAGTTCTTAGTGTAGAAAAGGTAGCTAAGATCGGGGAAATCCTTATTGTTAGTTAATATCACATGAAACACTGTATGAATCCTATATTCTTTACTTAAAGGAGACTAGAGTGGTAAATGTGTGTTATACAAGGCAGAATACCATTGAAATAGAAAAAGAAACACGTTCGGTAGCTTTGGAAAGCCTTACACTTCACTGAAATATAGTACTACACTCTATAACACAGTTGAGAGACAATGTTCCCAAGCTGCCTCAGTTCATAACAGTGTGTAGGAAGTTGTTTGATAAAGTGGGCAAAGCTTATACTTGGACCAGAAGGCAGAATACAGGAAACTACATGAAAACATGGATAATTCAGAGAAAATGACTGTAAACAGATGAGAACTCGTTTAGAACAGCTGAAAGAAATTCTCCAAGTCAGTTCTTAGTGTAGAAAAGGTAGCTAAGATAAGGGAAATCCTTAATTCGAGTTAAGATCACATGAAACACTGTATGAATCCTATATTCTTTCCCTAAAGGTCTCTAGAGTGGTAAATGTGTGTTATAGAAGTCAGAATACCATTGAAATAGAGAAAGAAACACGTTCGGCAGCTTTGGAAAGCCTTACACTTCACTGAAATGTAGTACTACACTCTATAACACAGTTGAGAGACAATGTTCCCAAGCTGCCTCAGTTCATAACAGTGTGCAGGAAGTTGTTTGATAAAGTGGGCAAAGCTTATAATTGAACCAGAAGGCAGAATATAGGAAACTACATGAAAACATGGATAATTCAGAGAAAATGACTGTAAACAGATGAGAACTCGTTTAGAACAGCTGAAAGAGATTCTACAAGTCAGTTCTTAGTGTAGAAAAGGTAGCTAAGATAAGGGAAATCCTTAATTCGAGTTAAGATCACATGAAACACTGTATGAATCCTATATTCTTTACTTAAAGGACTCTAGAGTGGTAAATGTGTGTTATACAAGTCAGAATACCATTGAAATAGAGAAAGAAACACGTTCGGCAGCTTTGGAAAGCCTTACACTTCACTGAAATGTAGTACTACACTCTATAACACAGTTGAGAGACAATGTTCCCAAGCTGCCTCAGTTCATAACAGTGTGTAGGAAGTTGTTTGATAAAGTGGGCAATGCTTATACTTGGACCAGAAGGCAGAATATAGGAAACTACATGAAAACATGGATAATTCAGAGAAAATGACTGTAAACAGAGGAGAACTGGTTTAGAACAGCTGAAAGAGATTCTCCAAGTCAGTTCTTAGTGTAGAAAAGGTAGCTAAGATAAGGGAAATCCTTAATTCGAGTTAAGATCACATGAAACACTGTATGAATGCTATATTCTTTCCCTAAAGGACTCTAGAGTGGTTAATGTGTGTTATACAAGTCAGAATACCATTGAAATAGAGAAAGAAACATGTTCGGCAGCTTTGGAAAGCCTTACACTTCACTGAAATGTAGTACTACACTCTATAACACAGTTGAGAGACAATGTTCCCAAGCTGCCTCAGTTCATAACAGTGTGCAGGAAGTTGTTTGATAAAGTGGGCAAAGCTTATACTTGGACCAGAAGGCAGAATATAGGAAAGTACATGAAAACATGGATAATTCAGAGAAAATGACTGTAAACAGATGAGAACTCGTTTAGAACAGCTGAAAGAGATTCTCCAAGTCAGTTCTTAGTGTAGAAAAGGTAGCTAAGATAAGGGAAATCCTTAATTCGAGTTAAGATCACATGAAACACTGTATGAATCCTATATTCTTTCCCTAAAGGTCTCTAGAGTGGTAAATGTGTGTTATACAAGTCAGAATACCATTGAAATAGAGAAAGAAACACGTTCGGCAGCTTTGGAAAGCCTTACACTTCACTGAAATGTAGTACTACAATCTATAACACAGTTGAGAGACAATGTTCCCAAGCTGCCTCAGTTCATAACAGTGTGTAGGAAGTTGTTTGATAAAGTGGGCAAAGCTTATACTTGGACCAGAAGGCAGAATACAGGAAACTACATGAAAACATGGATAATTCAGAGAAAATGACTGTAAACAGATGAGAACTTGTATAGAACAGCTCAAAGAGATTCTCCAAGTCAGTTCTTAGTGTAGAAAAGGTAGCTAAGATCGGGGAAATCCTTATTGGGAGTTAATATCACATGAAACACTGTATGAATCCTATATTCTTTACTTAAAGGAGACTAGAGTGGTAAATGTGTGTTATACAAGGCAGAATACCATTGAAATAGAAAAAGAAACACGTTCGGTAGCTTTGGAAAGCCTTACACTTCACTGAAATATAGTACTACACTCTATAACACAGTTGGGAGACAATGTTCCCAAGCTGCCTCAGTTCATAACAGTGTGTAGGAAGTTGTTTGATAAAGTGGGCAAAGCTTATACTTGGACCAGAAGGCAGAATATAGGAAACTACATGAAACCATGGATAATTCAGAGAAAATGACTGTAAACAGATGAGAACTTGTTTAGAACAGCTCAAAGAGATTCTCCAAGTAAGTTCCTAGTGTAGAAAAGGTAGCTAAGATAAGGGAAATCCTTAATTCGAGTTAAGATCACATGAAACACTGTGTGAATCCTATATTCTTTCCCTAAAGGTCTCTAGAGTGGTAAATGTGTGTTATACAAGTCAGAATACCATTGAAATAGAGAAAGAAACACGTTCGGCAGCTTTGGAAAGCCTTACACTTCACTGAAATGTAGTACTACACTCTATAACACAGTTGAGATACAATGTTCCCAAGCTGCCTCAGTTCATAACAGTGTGTAGGAAGTTGTTTGATAAAGTGGGCAAAGCTTATACTTGGACCAGAAGGCAGAATATTGGAAACTACATGAAAACATGGATAATTCAGAGAAAATGACTGTAAACAGATGAGAACTCGTTTAGAACAGCTGAAAGAGATTCTCCAAGTCAGTTCTTAGTGTAGAAAAGGTAGCTAAGATATGGGAAATCCTTAATTCCAGTTAAGATCACATGAAAACACTTTATGAATCCTATATTCTTTCCCTAAAGGACTCTAGAGTGGTAAATGTGTGTTATACAAGTCAGAATATAATTGAAATAGAGAAAGAAACACGTTCGGCAGCATTGGAAAGCCTTACACTTCACTGAAATGTAGTACTACACTCTATAACACAGTTGAGAGACAATGTTCGCAAGCTGCCTCAGTTCATAACAGTGTGCAGGAAGTTGTTTGATAAAGTGGGCAAAGCTTATACTTGGACCAGAAGGCAGAATATAGGAAAGTACATGAAAACATGGATAATTCAGAGAAAATGACTGTAAACAGATGAGAACTCGTTTAGAACAGCTGAAAGAGATTCTCCAAGTCAGTTGTTAGTATAGAAAAGGTAGCTAAGATAAGGGAAATCCTTAATTTGATTTAAGATCACATGAAACACTGTATGAATCCTATATTCTTTACTTAAAGGACTCTAGAGTGGTATATGTGTGTTATACAAGTCAGAATACCATTGAAATAGAGAAAGAAACACGTTCGGCAGCTTTGGAAAGCCTTACACTTCACTGAAATGTAGTACTACACTCTATAACACAGTTGAGAGACAATGTTCCCAAGCTGCCTCAGTTCATAACAGTGTGTAGGAAGTTGTTTGATAAAGTGGGCAAAGCTTATACTTGGACCAGAAGGCAGAATATAGGAAACTACATGAAAACATGGATAATTCAGAGAAAATGACTGTAAACAGATGAGAACTGGTTTAGAACAGCTGAAAGAGATTCTCCAAGTCAGTTCTTAGTGTAGAAAAGGTAGCTAAGATAAGGGAAATCCTTAATTCGAGTTAAGATCACATGAAACACTGTATGAATCCTATATTCTTTCCCTAATGGACTCTAGAGTGGTAAATTTGTGTTATACAAGTCAGAATACCATTGAAATAGAGAAAGAAACACGTTCGGCAGCTTTGGAAAGCCTTACACTTCACTGAAATGTAGTACTACACTCTATAACACAGTTGAGAGACAATGTTCCCAAGCTGCCTCAGTTCATAACAGTGTGTAGGAAGTTGTTTGATAAAGTGGGCAAAGCTTATACTTGGACCAGAAGGCAGAATATAGGAAACTAAATGAAAACATGGATAATTCAGAGAAAATGACTGTAAACAGATGAGAACTCGTTTAGAACAGCTGAAAGAGATTCTCCAAGTCAGTTCTTAGTGTAGAAAAGGTAGCTAAGATAAGGGAAATCATTAATTCGAGTTAAGATCACATGAAACACTGTATGAATACTATATTCTTTACTTAAAGAAGACTAGAGTGGTAAATGTGTGTTTTACAAGGCAGAATACCATTGAAATAGAGAAAGAAACACGTTCGGCAGCTTTGGAAAGCCTTACACTTCACTGAAATGTAGTACTACACTCCTTAGCACAGTTGAGGGACATTGTTCCCGAGCTGCCTCAGTTCATAACAGTGTTTAGGAAGTTGTTTGATAAACTGGGGAAAGCTTATACTTGGATCAGAAGGCAGAAAATAGTAAACTACATTAAAACATGGATAATTCAGAGAAAATGACTGTAAAGAGATGAGAACTTGTTTAGAGCAGCTCAAATAGATTCTCCAAGTCACTTCTTATTGTAGAAAAGGTAGCTAAGATCAGGGAAATCCTTAATTGCGAGTTAAGATCACATGAAACACTGTATGAATCCTATATTCTTGACTTAAATTAGACTAGAGTGGTAAATGTGTGTTATACAAGGCAGAATACCATTGAAGTAGAGAAAGAAACACGTTCGGCAGCTTTGGAAAGCCTTACACTTCACTGAAATGTAGTACTACACTCTACAACACAGTTGAGAGACAATGTTCCCGAGCTGCCAGAGTTCATAACAGTGTGTAGGAAGTTATTTGATAAAGTGGGCAAAGCTTATACTTGGACCACAAGGCAGAATATAGGAAACTACATTAAAACATGTATAATTCAGAGAAAATGACTGTAAACAGATGAGAACTTGTTTAGAACAGCTCAAAGAGATTCTCCAAGTCAGTTCTTAGTGTAGAAAAGGTAGCTAAGATCGGGGAAATCCTTATTTCGAGTTAATATCACATGAAACACTGTATGAATCCTATATTCTTTACTTAAAGGAGACTAGAGTGGTAAAAGTGTGTTATACAAGGCAGGATACCATTGAAATAGTGAAAGAAACACGTTCGGCAGCTTTGGAAAGCCTTTCACTTCACTGAAATGTAGTACTACACTCTATAAAACAATTGAGAGACAATGTTCCCGAGCTGCCTCAGTTCATAACAGTGTGTAGGAAGTTGTTTGATAAAGTGGGCAAAGCTTATACTTCGACCACAAGCAGAATATAGGAAACTACATGAAAACATGGATAATTCAGAGAAAATGACTGTAAAGAGATTAGACCTTGTTTAGAGCAGCTCAAAGAGATTCTCCAAGTCAGTTCTTAGTGTAGAAAAGGTAGCTAAGTTCCCGGAAATCCTTAATTCGAGTTAAGATCACATGAAACACTGTATGAATCCTATATTCTTTACTTAAAGGAGACTAGAGTGGTAAATGTGTGTTATACAAGGCAGAATACCATTGAAATAGAGAAAGAAAGACGTTCGGCAGCTTTGGAAAGCCTTACACTTCACTGAAATGTAGTACTACACTCTATAACACAGTTGAGAGACAATGTTCCCGAGCTGCCTCAGTTCATAACAGTGTGTAGGAACTTGTTTGATAAAGTGGGCAAAGCTTATTCTTGGACCAGAAGGCAAAATATAGGAAACTACATGAAAACATGGATAATTCAGAGAAAATGACTGTAAACAGATGAGAACTTGTTTAGAACAGCTCAAAGAGATTCTCCAAGTCAGTTCTTAGTGTAGAAAAGGTAGCTAAGATCCGGGAAATCCTTAATTCGAGTTAAGATCACATGAAACACTGTATGAATCCTATATTCTTTACTTAAAGGAGACTAGTGTGGTAAATGTGTGTTATACAAGGCAGAATACCATTGAAATAGAGAAAGAAATACGTTCGGCAGCTTTGGAAAGCCTTACACTTCACTGAAATGTAGTACTACACTCTATAACACAGTTGAGAGACAATGTACCCGAGCTGTCTCAGTTCATAACAGTGTGTAGGAAGTTGTTTGATAAACTGGGCAAAGCTTATACTTGGACCAGACGTCAGAATATAGGAAACTACATGAAAACATGAATAATTCAGAGAAAATTACTGTAAACTGATGAGAACTTGTTTAGAACAGCTCAGACAGATTCTCAAAGTCAGTTCTTAGTTTAGAAAAGATAGCTAATATCCGGAAATCCTTAATTCGAGTTAAGATCACATGAAACACTGTATGAATCCTATATTCTTTACTTAAAGTAGACTAGAGTGGTAAATGTGTGTTATACAAGGCAGAATACCATTGAAATAGAGAAAGAAACACGTTCGGCAGCTTTGGAAAGCCTTACACTTCACTGAAATGTAGTACTACACTCTATAACACAGTTGAGAGACAATGTTCCCGAGCTTCCTCAGTTCATAACAGTGTGTAGGAAGTTGTTTGATAAAGTGGGCAAAGCTTATACTTCGACCACAAGCAGAATATAGGAAACTACATGAAAACATGGATAATTCAGAGAAAATGACTGTAAAGAGATTAGACCTTGTTTAGAGCAGCTCAAAGAGATTCTCCAAGTCAGTTCTTAGTGTAGAAAAGGTAGCTAAGTTCCGGGAAATCCTTAATTCGAGTTAAGATCGCATGAAACACTGTATGAATCCTATATTCTTTACTTAAAGGAGACTAGAGTGGTAAATGTGTGTTATACAAGGCAGAATACCATTGAAATAGAGAAAGAAAGACGTTCGGCAGCTTTGGAAAGCCTTACACTTCACTGAAATGTAGTACTACACTCTATAACACAGTTGAGAGACAATGTTCCCGAGCTGCCTCAGTTCATAACAATGTATAGGAACTTGTTTGATAAAGTGGGCAAAGCTTATACTTGGACCAGAAGGCAGAATATAGGAAACTACATGAAAACTTGGATAATTCAGAGAAAATGACTGTAAACAGATGAGAACTTGTTTAGAACAGCTCAAAGAGAATCTCCAAGTCAGTTCATAGTGTAGAAAAGGTAGCTAAGATCCCGGAAATCCTTAATTCAAGTTAAGATCACATGAAACACTGTATGAATCCTATATTCTTTACTTAAAGGACTCTAGAGTGGTAAATGTGTGTTATACAAGGCAGAATACCATTGAAATAGAGAAAGAAACACGTTCGGCAGCTTTGGAAAGCCTTACACTTCACTGAAATGTAGTACTACACTCTATAACACAGTTGAGAGACAATGTTCCTGAGCTGCCTCAGTTCATAACAGTGTGTTGGAAGTTGTTTGATAAAGTGGGCAAAGCTTATACTTGGACCAGACGGCAGAATATAGGAAACTACATGAAAACATGGATAATTCAGAGAAAATGACTGTAAACTGATGAGAACTTGTTTAGAACAGCTCAAAGAGATTCTCCAAGTCAGTTCTTAGTGTAGAAAAGGTAGCTAAGATCCGGGAAATCCTTAATTCGAGTTAAGATCACATGAAACACTGTATGAATCCTATATTCTTTCCCTAATGGACTCTAGAGTGGTAAATGTGTGTTATACAAGTCAGAATACCATTGAAATAGAGAAAGAAACACATTCGGCAGCTTTGGAAAGCCTTACACTTCACTGAAATGTAGTACTACACTCTATAACACAGTTGAGAGACAATGTTCCCAAGCTGCCTCAGTTTATAACAGTGTGTAGGAAGTTGTTTGATAAAGTGGGCAAAGCTTATACTTGGACCAGAAGGCAGAATATAGGAAACTAAATGAAAACATGGATAATTCAGAGAAAATGACTGTAAACAGATGAGAACTCGTTTAGAACAGCTGAAAGAGATTCTCCAAGTCAGTTCTTAGTGTAGAAAAGGTAGCTAAGATCCGGGAAATCCTTAATTCGAGTTAAGATCACATGAAACACTGTATGAATCCTATATTCTTTCCCTAATGGACTCTAGAGTGGTAAATGTGTGTTATACAAGTCAGAATACCATTGAAATAGAGAAAGAAACACATTCGGCAGCTTTGGAAAGCCTTACACTTCACTGAAATGTAGTACTACACTCTATAACACAGTTGAGAGACAATGTTCCCAAGCTGCCTCAGTTTATAACAGTGTGTAGGAAGTTGTTTGATAAAGTGGGCAAAGCTTATACTTGGACCAGAAGGCAGAATATAGGAAACTACATGAAACCATGGATAATTCAGAGAAAATGACTGTAAACAGATGAGAACTTGTTTAGAACAGCTCAAAGAGATTCTCCAAGTAAGTTCCTAGTGTAGAAAAGGTAGCTAAGATGCGGGACATCCTTAATTCGAGTTAATATGACATGAAAAACTGTATGAAACCTATATTCTTTACTTAAAGGAGACTAGAGTGGTAAATGTGTGTTTTACAAGGCAGAATACCATTGAAATAGAGAAAGAAACACGTTCGGCAGCTTTGGAAAGCCTTACACTTCACTGAAATGTAGTACTACACTCCATAGCACAGTTGAGGGACATTGTTCCCGAGCTGCCTCAGTTCATAACAGTGTTTAGGAAGTTGTTTGATAAACTGGGGAAAGCTTATACTTGGATCAGAAGGCAGAAAATAGTAAACTACATTAAAACATGGATAATTCAGAGAAAATGACTGTAAAGAGATGAGAACTTGTTTAGAGCAGCTCAAATAGATTCTCCAAGACACTTCTTATTGTAGAAAAGGTAGCTAAGATCAGGGAAATCCTTAATTGCGAGTTAAGATCATATGAAACACTGTATGAATCCTATATTCTTGACTTAAATTAGACTAGAGTGGTAAATGTGTGTTATACAAGGCAGAATACCATTGAAGTAGAGAAAGAAACACGTTCGGCAGCTTTGGAAAGCCTTACACTTCACTGAAATGTAGTACTACACTCTACAACACAGTTGAGAGACAATGTTCCCGAGCTGCCAGAGTTCATAACAGTGTGTAGGAAGTTATTTGATAAAGTGGGCAAAGCTTATACTTGGACCACAAGGCAGAATATAGGAAACTACATTAAAACATGTATAATTCAGAGAAAATGACTGTAAACAGATGAGAACTTGTTTAGAACAGCTGAAAGAGATTCTCCAAGTCAGTTCTTAGTGTAGAAAAGGTAGCTAAGATCGGGGAAATCCTTATTTCGAGTTAATATCACATGAAACACTGTATGAATCCTATATTCTTTACTTAAAGGAGACTAGAGTGGTAAAAGTGTGTTATACAAGGCAGGATACCATTGAAATAGTGAAAGAAACACGTTCGGCAGCTTTGGAAAGCCTTTCACTTCACTGAAATGTAGTACTACACTCTATAAAACAATTGAGAGACAATGTTCCCGAGCTGCCTCAGTTCATAACAGTGTGTAGGAAGTTGTTTGATAAAGTGGGCAAAGCTTATACTTCGACCACAAGCAGAATATAGGAAACTACATGAAAACATGGATAATTCAGAGAAAATGACTGTAAAGAGATTAGACCTTGTTTAGAGCAGCTCAAAGAGATTCTCCAAGTCAGTTCTTAGTGTAGAAAAGGTAGCTAAGTTCCAGGAAATCCTTAATTCGAGTTAAGATTACATGAAACACTGTATGAATCCTATATTCTTTACTTAAAGGAGACTAGAGTGGTAAATGTGTGTTATACAAGGCAGAATACCATTGAAATAGAGAAAGAAAGACGTTCGGCAGCTTTGGAAAGCCTTACACTTCACTGAAATGTAGTACTACACTCTATAACACAGTTGAGAGACAATGTTCCCGAGCTGCCTCAGTTCATAACAGTGTGTAGGAACTTGTTTGATAAAGTGGGCAAAGCTTATACTTGGACCAGAAGGCAGAATATAGGAAACTACATGAAAACATGGATAATTCAGAGAAAATGACTGTAAACAGATGAGAACTTGTTTAGAACAGCTCAAAGAGATTCTCCAAGTCAGTTCTTAGTGTAGAAAAGGTAGCTAAGATCCGGGAAATCCTTAATTCGAGTTAAGATCACATGAAACACTGTATGAATCCTATATTCTTTACTTAAAGGAGACTAGAGTGGTAAAAGTGTGTTATACAAGGCAGGATACCATTGAAATAGTGAAAGAAACACGTTCGGCAGCTTTGGAAAGCCTTTCACTTCACTGAAATGTAGTACTACACTCTATAAAACAATTGAGAGACAATGTTCCCGAGCTGCCTCAGTTCATAACAGTGTGTAGGAAGTTGTTTGATAAAGTGGGCAAAGCTTATACTTCGACCACAAGCAGAATATAGGAAACTACATGAAAACATGGATAATTCAGAGAAAATGACTGTAAAGATATTAGACCTTGTTTAGAGCAACTCAAAGAGATTCTCCAAGTCAGTTCTTAGTGTAGAAAAGGTAGCTAAGTTCCCGGAAATCCTTAATTCGAGTTAAGATCACATGAAACACTGTATGAATCCTATATTCTTTACTTAAAGGACACTAGAGTGGTAAATGTGTGTTATACAAGGCAGAATACCATTGAAATAGAGAAAGAAAGACGTTCGGCAGCTTTGGAAAGCCTTACACTTCACTGAAATGTAGTACTACACTCTATAACACAGTTGAGAGACAATGTTCCCGAGCTGCCTTAGTTCATAACAGTGTGTAGGAACTTGTTTGATAAAGTGGGCAAAGCTTATACTTGGACCAGAAGGCAGAATATAGGAAACTACATGAAAACATGGATAATTCAGAGAAAATGACTGTAAACAGATGAGAACTTGTTTAGAACAGCTCAAAGAGATTCTCCAAGTCAGTTCTTAGTGTAGAAAAGGTAGCTAAGATCCGGGAAATCCTTAATTCGAGTTAAGATCACATGAAACACTGTATGAATCCTATATTCTTTACTTAAAGGAGACTAGTGTGGTAAATGTGTGTTATACAAGGCAGAATACCATTGAAATAGAGAAAGAAATACGTTCGGCAGCTTTGGAAAGCCTTACACTTCACTGAAATGTAGTACTACACTCTATAACACAGTTGAGAGACAATGTTCCTGAGCTGCCTCAGTTCATAACAGTGTGTTGGAAGTTGTTTGATAAAGTGGGCAAAGCTTATACTTGGACCAGACGGCAGAATATAGGAAACTACATGAAAACATGGATAATTCAGAGAAAATGACTGTAAACTGATGAGAACTTGTTTAGAACAGCTCAAAGAGATTCTCCAAGTCAGTTCTTAGTGTAGAAAAGGTAGCTAAGATCCGGGAAATCCTTAATTCGAGTTAAGATCACATGAAACACTGTATGAATCCTATATTCTTTCCCTAATGGACTCTAGAGTGGTAAATGTGTGTTATACAAGTCAGAATACCATTGAAATAGAGAAAGAAACACATTCGGCAGCTTTGGAAAGCCTTACACTTCACTGAAATGTAGTACTACACTCTATAACACAGTTGAGAGACAATGTTCCCAAGCTGCCTCAGTTTATAACAGTGTGTAGGAAGTTGTTTGATAAAGTGGGCAAAGCTTATACTTGGACCAGAAGGCAGAATATAGGAAACTAAATGAAAACATGGATAATTCAGAGAAAATGACTGTAAACAGATGAGAACTCGTTTAGAACAGCTGAAAGAGATTCTCCAAGTCAGTTCTTAGTGTAGAAAAGGTAGCTAAGATCCGGGAAATCCTTAATTCGAGTTAAGATCACATGAAACACTGTATGAATCCTATATTCTTTCCCTAATGGACTCTAGAGTGGTAAATGTGTGTTATACAAGTCAGAATACCATTGAAATAGAGAAAGAAACACATTCGGCAGCTTTGGAAAGCCTTACACTTCACTGAAATGTAGTACTACACTCTATAACACAGTTGAGAGACAATGTTCCCAAGCTGCCTCAGTTTATAACAGTGTGTAGGAAGTTGTTTGATAAAGTGGGCAAAGCTTATACTTGGACCAGAAGGCAGAATATAGGAAACTACATGAAACCATGGATAATTCAGAGAAAATGACTGTAAACAGATGAGAACTTGTTTAGAACAGCTCAAAGAGATTCTCCAAGTAAGTTCCTAGTGTAGAAAAGGTAGCTAAGATGCGGGACATCCTTAATTCGAGTTAATATGACATGAAAAACTGTATGAAACCTATATTCTTTACTTAAAGGAGACTAGAGTGGTAAATGTGTGTTTTACAAGGCAGAATACCATTGAAATAGAGAAAGAAACACGTTCGGCAGCTTTGGAAAGCCTTACACTTCACTGAAATGTAGTACTACACTCCATAGCACAGTTGAGGGACATTGTTCCCGAGCTGCCTCAGTTCATAACAGTGTTTAGGAAGTTGTTTGATAAACTGGGGAAAGCTTATACTTGGATCAGAAGGCAGAAAATAGTAAACTACATTAAAACATGGATAATTCAGAGAAAATGACTGTAAAGAGATGAGAACTTGTTTAGAGCAGCTCAAATAGATTCTCCAAGACACTTCTTATTGTAGAAAAGGTAGCTAAGATCAGGGAAATCCTTAATTGCGAGTTAAGATCATATGAAACACTGTATGAATCCTATATTCTTGACTTAAATTAGACTAGAGTGGTAAATGTGTGTTATACAAGGCAGAATACCATTGAAGTAGAGAAAGAAACACGTTCGGCAGCTTTGGAAAGCCTTACACTTCACTGAAATGTAGTACTACACTCTACAACACAGTTGAGAGACAATGTTCCCGAGCTGCCAGAGTTCATAACAGTGTGTAGGAAGTTATTTGATAAAGTGGGCAAAGCTTATACTTGGACCACAAGGCAGAATATAGGAAACTACATTAAAACATGTATAATTCAGAGAAAATGACTGTAAACAGATGAGAACTTGTTTAGAACAGCTGAAAGAGATTCTCCAAGTCAGTTCTTAGTGTAGAAAAGGTAGCTAAGATCGGGGAAATCCTTATTTCGAGTTAATATCACATGAAACACTGTATGAATCCTATATTCTTTACTTAAAGGAGACTAGAGTGGTAAAAGTGTGTTATACAAGGCAGGATACCATTGAAATAGTGAAAGAAACACGTTCGGCAGCTTTGGAAAGCCTTTCACTTCACTGAAATGTAGTACTACACTCTATAAAACAATTGAGAGACAATGTTCCCGAGCTGCCTCAGTTCATAACAGTGTGTAGGAAGTTGTTTGATAAAGTGGGCAAAGCTTATACTTCGACCACAAGCAGAATATAGGAAACTACATGAAAACATGGATAATTCAGAGAAAATGACTGTAAAGAGATTAGACCTTGTTTAGAGCAGCTCAAAGAGATTCTCCAAGTCAGTTCTTAGTGTAGAAAAGGTAGCTAAGTTCCAGGAAATCCTTAATTCGAGTTAAGATTACATGAAACACTGTATGAATCCTATATTCTTTACTTAAAGGAGACTAGAGTGGTAAATGTGTGTTATACAAGGCAGAATACCATTGAAATAGAGAAAGAAAGACGTTCGGCAGCTTTGGAAAGCCTTACACTTCACTGAAATGTAGTACTACACTCTATAACACAGTTGAGAGACAATGTTCCCGAGCTGCCTCAGTTCATAACAGTGTGTAGGAACTTGTTTGATAAAGTGGGCAAAGCTTATACTTGGACCAGAAGGCAGAATATAGGAAACTACATGAAAACATGGATAATTCAGAGAAAATGACTGTAAACAGATGAGAACTTGTTTAGAACAGCTCAAAGAGATTCTCCAAGTCAGTTCTTAGTGTAGAAAAGGTAGCTAAGATCCGGGAAATCCTTAATTCGAGTTAAGATCACATGAAA
This sequence comes from Pipistrellus hanaki, assembly GCF_964339955.1. Classification (NCBI taxonomy): domain Eukaryota; kingdom Metazoa; phylum Chordata; class Mammalia; order Chiroptera; family Vespertilionidae; genus Pipistrellus; species Pipistrellus hanaki. The sequence goes on from NW_028182293.1 coordinate 19,319, forward strand.
CACTGTATGAATCCTATATTCTTTACTTAAAGGAGACTAGAGTGGTAAAAGTGTGTTATACAAGGCAGGATACCATTGAAATAGTGAAAGAAACACGTTCGGCAGCTTTGGAAAGCCTTTCACTTCACTGAAATGTAGTACTACACTCTATAAAACAATTGAGAGACAATGTTCCCGAGCTGCCTCAGTTCATAACAGTGTGTAGGAAGTTGTTTGATAAAGTGGGCAAAGCTTATACTTCGACCACAAGCAGAATATAGGAAACTACATGAAAACATGGATAATTCAGAGAAAATGACTGTAAAGATATTAGACCTTGTTTAGAGCAACTCAAAGAGATTCTCCAAGTCAGTTCTTAGTGTAGAAAAGGTAGCTAAGTTCCCGGAAATCCTTAATTCGAGTTAAGATCACATGAAACACTGTATGAATCCTATATTCTTTACTTAAAGGACACTAGAGTGGTAAATATGTGTTATACAAGGCAGAATACCATTGAAATAGAAAAAGAAACACGTTCGGTAGCTTTGGAAAGCCTTACACTTCACTGAAATATAGTACTACACTCTATAACACAGTTGAGAGACAATGTTGCCAAGCTGCCTCAGTTCATAACAGTGTGTAGGAAGTTGTTTGATAAAGTGGGCAAAGCTTATACTTGGACCAGAAGGCAGAATATAGGAAACTACATGAAACCATGGATAATTCAGAGAAAATGACTGTAAACAGATGAGAACTTGTTTAGAACAGCTCAAAGAGATTCTCCAAGTAAGTTCCTAGTGTAGAAAAGGTAGCTAAGATCCGGGACATCCTTAATTCGAGTTAATATGACATGAAAAACTGTATGAATCCTATATTCTTTACTTAAAGGAGACTAGAGTGGTAAATGTGTGTTTTACAAGGCAGAATACCATTGAAATAGAGAAAGAAACACGTTCGGCAGCTTTGGAAAGCCTTACACTTCACTGAAATGTAGTACTACACTCCATAGCACAGTTGTGGGACATTGTTCCCGAGCTGCCTCAGTTCATAACAGTGTTTAGGAAGTTGTTTGATAAACTGGGGAAAGATTATACTTGGATCAGAAGGCAGAAAATAGTAAACTACATTAAAACATGGATAATTCAGAGAAAATGACTGTAAAGAGATGAGAACTTGTTTAGAGCAGCTCAAATAGATTCTCCAAGTCAGTTCTTAGTGTAGAAAAGGTAGCTAAGATCCGGGAAATCCTTAATTCGAGTTAAGATCACATGAAACACTGTATGAATCCTATATTCTTTACTTAAAGGAGACTAGAGTGGTAAATGTGTGTTATACAAGGCAGAATACCATTGAAATAGAGAAAGAAAGACGTTCGGCAGCTTTGGAAAGCCTTACACTTCACTGAAATGTAGTACTACACTCTATAACACAGTTGAGAGACAATGTTCCCGAGCTGCCTCAGTTCATAACAGTGTGTAGGAACTTGTTTGATAAAGTGGGCAAAGCTTATACTTGGACCAGAAGGCAGAATATAGGAAACTACATGAAAACATGGATAATTCAGAGAAAATGACTGTAAAGAGATTAGACCTTGTTTAGAGCAGCTCAAAGAGATTCTCCAAGTCAGTTCTTAGTGTAGAAAAGGTAGCTAAGTTCCCGGAAATCCTTAATTCGAGTTAAGATCACATGAAACACTGTATGAATCCTATATTCTTTACTTAAAGGACACTAGAGTGGTAAATGTGTGTTATACAAGGCAGAATACCATTGAAATAGAGAAAGAAAGACGTTCGGCAGCTTTGGAAAGCCTTACACTTCACTGAAATGTAGTACTACACTCTATAACACAGTTGAGAGACAATGTTCCCGAGCTGCCTTAGTTCATAACAGTGTGTAGGAACTTGTTTGATAAAGTGGGCAAAGCTTATACTTGGACCAGAAGGCAGAATATAGGAAACTACATGAAAACATGGATAATTCAGAGAAAATGACTGTAAACAGATGAGAACTTGTTTAGAACAGCTCAAAGAGATTCTCCAAGTCAGTTCTTAGTGTAGAAAAGGTAGCTAAGATCCAGGAAATCCTTAATTCGAGTTAAGATCACATGAAACACTGTATGAATCCTATATTCTTTACTTAAAGGAGACTAGTGTGGTAAATGTGTGTTATACAAGGCAGAATACCATTGAAATAGAGAAAGAAATACGTTCGGCAGCTTTGGAAAGCCTTACACTTCACTGAAATGTAGTACTACACTCTATAACACAGTTGAGAGACAATGTACCCGAGCTGTCTCAGTTCATAACAGTGTGTAGGAAGTTGTTTGATAAACTGGGCAAAGCTTATACTTGGACCAGACATCAGAATATAGGAAACTACATGAAAATATGAATAATTCAGAGAAAATTACTGTAAACTGATGAGAACTTGTTTAGAACAGCTCAGAGAGATTCTCAAAGTCAGTTCTTAGTGTAGAAAAGATAGCTAATATCCGGAAATCCTTAATTCGAGTTAAGATCACATGAAACACTGTATGAATCCTATATTCTTTACTTAAAGTAGACTAGAGTGGTAAATGTGTGTTATACAAGGCAGAATACCATTGAAGTAGAGAAAGAAACACGTTCGGCAGCTTTGGAAAGCCTTACACTTCACTGAAATGTAGTACTACACTCTATAACACAGTTGAGAGACAATGTTCCCGAGCTTCCTCAGTTCATAACAGTGTGTAGGAAGTTGTTTGATAAAGTGGGCAAAGCTTATACTTCGACCACAAGCAGAATATAGGAAACTACATGAAAACATGGATAATTCAGAGAAAATGACTGTAAAGAGATTAGACCTTGTTTAGAGGAGCTCAAAGAGATTCTCCAAGTCAGTTCTTAGTGTAGAAAAGGTAGCTAAGTTCCGGGAAATCCTTAATTCGAGTTAAGATCGCATGAAACACTGTATGAATCCTATATTCTTTACTTAAAGGAGACTAGAGTGGTAAATGTGTGTTATACAAGGCAGAATACCATTGAAATTGAGAAAGAAAGACGTTCGGCAGCTTTGGAAAGCCTTACACTTCACTGAAATGTAGTACTACACTCTATAACACAGTTGAGAGACAATGTTCCCGAGCTGCCTCAGTTCATAACAATGTATAGGAACTTGTTTGATAAAGTGGGCAAAGCTTATACTTGGACCAGAAGGCAGAATATAGGAAACTACATGAAAACTTGGATAATTCAGAGAAAATGACTGTAAACAGATGAGAACTTGTTTAGAACAGCTCAAAGAGAATCTCCAAGTCAGTTCATAGTGTAGAAAAGGTAGCTAAGATCCCGGAAATCCTTAATTCAAGTTAAGATCACATGAAACACTGTATGAATCCTATATTCTTTACTTAAAGGTCTCTAGAGTGGTAAATGTGTGTTATACAAGGCAGAATACCATTGAAATAGAGAAAGAAACACGTTCGGCAGCTTTGGAAAGCCTTACACTTCACTGAAATGTAGTACTACACTCTATAACACAGTTGAGAGACAATGTTCCTGAGCTGCCTCAGTTCATAACAGTGTGTTGGAAGTTGTTTGATAAAGTGGGCAAAGCTTATACTTGGACCAGAAGGCAGAATATAGGAAACTACATGAAAACTTGGATAATTCAGAGAAAATGACTGTAAACAGATGAGAACTTCTTTAGAACAGCTCAAAGAGAATCTCCAAGTCAGTTCATAGTGTAGAAAAGGTAGCTAAGATCCCGGAAATCCTTAATTCAAGTTAAGATCACATGAAACACTGTATGAATCCTATATTCTTTACTTAAAGGACTCTAGAGTGGTAAATGTGTGTTATACAAGGCAGAATACCATTGAAATAGAGAAAGAAACACGTTCGGCAGCTTTGGAAAGCCTTACACTTCACTGAAATGTAGTACTACACTCTATAACACAGTTGAGAGACAATGTTCCTGAGCTGCCTCAGTTCATAACAGTGTGTTGGAAGTTGTTTGATAAAGTGGGCAAAGCTTATACTTGGACCAGACTTCAGAATATAGGAAACTACATGAAAACATGGATAATTCAGAGAAAATGACTGTAAACTGATGAGAACTTGTTTAGAACAGCTCAAAGAGATTCTCCAAGTCAGTTCTTAGTGTAGAAAAGGTAGCTAAGATCCGGGAAATCCTTAATTCGAGTTAAGATCACATGAAACACTGTATGAATCCTATATTCTTTCCCTAATGGACTCTAGAGTGGTAAATGTGTGTTATACAAGTCAGAATACCATTGAAATAGAGAAAGAAACACGTTCGGCAGCTTTGGAAAGCCTTACACTTCACTGAAATGTAGTACTACACTCCATAGCACAGTTGTGGGACATTGTTCCCGAGCTGCCTCAGTTCATAACAGTGTTTAGGAAGTTGTTTGATAAACTGGGGAATGATTATACTTGGATCAGAAGGCAGAATATAGTAAACTACATTAAAACATGGATAATTCAGAGAAAATGACTGTAAAGAGATGAGAACTTGTTTAGAGCAGCTCAAATAGATTCTCCAAGTCAGTTCTTAGTGTAGAAAAGGTAGCTAAGATCCGGGAAATCCTTAATTCGAGTTAAGATCACATGAAACACTGTATGAATCCTATATTCTTTACTTAAAGGAGACTAGAGTGGTAAATGTGTGTTATACAAGGCAGAATACCATTGAAATAGAGAAAGAAAGACGTTCGGCAGCTTTGGAAAGCCTTACACTTCACTGAAATGTAGTACTACACTCTATAACACAGTTGAGAGACAATGTTCCCGAGCTGCCTCAGTTCATAACAGTGTGTAGGAACTTGTTTGATAAAGTGGGCAAAGCTTATACTTGGACCAGAAGGCAGAATATAGGAAACTACATGAAAACATGGATAATTCAGAGAAAATGACTGTAAAGAGATTAGACCTTGTTTAGAGCAGCTCAAAGAGATTCTCCAAGTCAGTTCTTAGTGTAGAAAAGGTAGCTAAGTTCCCGGAAATCCTTAATTCGAGTTAAGATCACATGAAACACTGTATGAATCCTATATTCTTTACTTAAAGGACACTAGAGTGGTAAATGTGTGTTATACAAGGCAGAATACCATTGAAATAGAGAAAGAAAGACGTTCGGCAGCTTTGGAAAGCCTTACACTTCACTGAAATGTAGTACTACACTCTATAACACAGTTGAGAGACAATGTTCCCGAGCTGCCTTAGTTCATAACAGTGTGTAGGAACTTGTTTGATAAAGTGGGCAAAGCTTATACTTGGACCAGAAGGCAGAATATAGGAAACTACATGAAAACATGGATAATTCAGAGAAAATGACTGTAAACAGATGAGAACTTGTTTAGAACAGCTCAAAGAGATTCTCCAAGTCAGTTCTTAGTGTAGAAAAGGTAGCTAAGATCCGGGAAATCCTTAATTCGAGTTAAGATCACATGAAACACTGTATGAATCCTATATTCTTTACTTAAAGGAGACTAGTGTGGTAAATGTGTGTTATACAAGGCAGAATACCATTGAAATAGAGAAAGAAATACGTTCGGCAGCTTTGGAAAGCCTTACACTTCACTGAAATGTAGTACTACACTCTATAACACAGTTGAGAGACAATGTACCCGAGCTGTCTCAGTTCATAACAGTGTGTAGGAAGTTGTTTGATAAACTGGGCAAAGCTTATACTTGGACCAGACATCAGAATATAGGAAACTACATGAAAACATGAATAATTCAGAGAAAATTACTGTAAACTGATGAGAACTTGTTTAGAACAGCTCAGAGAGATTCTCAAAGTCAGTTCTTAGTGTAGAAAAGATAGCTAATATCCGGAAATCCTTAATTCGAGTTAAGATCACATGAAACACTGTATGAATCCTATATTCTTTACTTAAAGTAGACTAGAGTGGTAAATGTGTGTTATACAAGGCAGAATACCATTGAAGTAGAGAAAGAAACACGTTCGGCAGCTTTGGAAAGCCTTACACTTCACTGAAATGTAGTACTACACTCTATAACACAGTTGAGAGACAATGTTCCCGAGCTTCCTCAGTTCATAACAGTGTGTAGGAAGTTGTTTGATAAAGTGGGCAAAGCTTATACTTCGACCACAAGCAGAATATAGGAAACTACATGAAAACATGGATAATTCAGAGAAAATGACTGTAAAGAGATTAGACCTTGTTTAGAGCAGCTCAAAGAGATTCTCCAAGTCAGTTCTTAGTGTAGAAAAGGTAGCTAAGTTCCGGGAAATCCTTAATTCGAGTTAAGATCGCATGAAACACTGTATGAATCCTATATTCTTTACTTAAAGGAGACTAGAGTGGTAAATGTGTGTTATACAAGGCAGAATACCATTGAAATAGAGAAAGAAAGACGTTCGGCAGCTTTGGAAAGCCTTACACTTCACTGAAATGTAGTACTACACTCTATAACACAGTTGAGAGACAATGTTCCCGAGCTGCCTCAGTTCATAACAATGTATAGGAACTTGTTTGATAAAGTGGGCAAAGCTTATACTTGGACCAGAAGGCAGAATATAGGAAACTACATGAAAACTTGGATAATTCAGAGAAAATGACTGTAAACAGATGAGAACTTGTTTAGAACAGCTCAAAGAGAATCTCCAAGTCAGTTCATAGTGTAGAAAAGGTAGCTAAGATCCCGGAAATCCTTAATTCAAGTTAAGATCACATGAAACACTGTATGAATCCTATATTCTTTACTTAAAGGTCTCTAGAGTGGTAAATGTGTGTTATACAAGGCAGAATACCATTGAAATAGAGAAAGAAACACGTTCGGCAGCTTTGGAAAGCCTTACACTTCACTGAAATGTAGTACTACACTCTATAACACAGTTGAGAGACAATGTTCCTGAGCTGCCTCAGTTCATAACAGTGTGTTGGAAGTTGTTTGATAAAGTGGGCAAAGCTTATACTTGGACCAGAAGGCAGAATATAGGAAACTACATGAAAACTTGGATAATTCAGAGAAAATGACTGTAAACAGATGAGAACTTCTTTAGAACAGCTCAAAGAGAATCTCCAAGTCAGTTCATAGTGTAGAAAAGGTAGCTAAGATCCCGGAAATCCTTAATTCAAGTTAAGATCACATGAAACACTGTATGAATCCTATATTCTTTACTTAAAGGACTCTAGAGTGGTAAATGTGTGTTATACAAGTCAGAATACCATTGAAATAGAGAAAGAAACACGTTCGGCAGCTTTGGAAAGCCTTACACTTCACTGAAATGTAGTACTACACTCTATAACACAGTTGAGAGACAATGTTCCCAAGCTGCCTCAGTTTATAACAGTGTGTAGGAAGTTGTTTGATAAAGTGGGCAAAGCTTATACTTGGACCAGAAGGCAGAATATAGGAAACTAAATGAAAACATGGATAATTCAGAGAAAATGACTGTAAACAGATGAGAACTCGTTTAGAACAGCTGAAAGAGATTCTCCAAGTCAGTTCTTAGTGTAGAAAAGGTAGCTAAGATAAGGGAAATCATTAATTCCAGTTAAGATCACATGAAACACTGTATGAATACTATATTCTTTACTTAAAGGAGACTAGAGTGGTAAATATGTGTTATACAAGGCAGAATACCATTGAAATAGAAAAAGAAACACGTTCGGTAGCTTTGGAAAGCCTTACACTTCACTGAAATATAGTACTACACTCTATAACACAGTTGAGAGACAATGTTGCCAAGCTGCCTCAGTTCATAACAGTGTGTAGGAAGTTGTTTGATAAAGTGGGCAAAGCTTATACTTGGACCAGAAGGCAGAATATAGGAAACTACATGAAACCATGGATAATTCAGAGAAAATGACTGTAAACAGATGAGAACTTGTTTAGAACAGCTCAAATAGATTCTCCAAGTCAGTTCTTAGTGTGGAAAAGGTAGCTAAGATCCCGGAAATCCTTAATTCAAGTTAAGATCACATGAAACACTGTATGAATCCTATATTCTTTACTTAAAGGTCTCTAGAGTGGTATATGTGTGTTATACAAGGCAGAATACCATTGAAATAGAGAAAGAAACACGTTCGGCAGCTTTGGAAAGCCTTACACTTCACTGAAATGTAGTACTACACTCTATAACACAGTTGAGAGACAATGTTCCTGAGCTGCCTCAGTTCATAACAGTGTGTTGGAAGTTGTTTGATAAAGTGGGCAAAGCTTATACTTGGACCAGAAGGCAGAATATAGGAAACTACATGAAAACTTGGATAATTCAGAGAAAATGACTGTAAACAGATGAGAACTTCTTTAGAACAGCTCAAAGAGAATCTCCAAGTCAGTTCATAGTGTAGAAAAGGTAGCTAAGATCCCGGAAATCCTTAATTCAATTTAAGATCACATGAAACACTGTATGAATCCTATATTCTTTACTTAAAGGACTCTAGAGTGGTAAATGTGTGTTATACAAGTCAGAATACCATTGAAATAGAGAAAGAAACACGTTCGGCAGCTTTGGAAAGCCTTACACTTCACTGAAATGTAGTACTACACTCTATAACACAGTTGAGAGACAATGTTCCTGAGCTGCCTCAGTTCATAACAGTGTGTTGGAAGTTGTTTGATAAAGTGGGCAAAGCTTATACTTGGACCAGAAGGCAGAATATAGGAAACTACATGAAAACTTGGATAATTCAGAGAAAATGACTGTAAACAGATGAGAACTTCTTTAGAACAGCTCAAAGAGAATCTCCAAGTCAGTTCATAGTGTAGAAAAGGTAGCTAAGATCCCGGAAATCCTTAATTCAAGTTAAGATCACATGAAACACTGTATGAATCCTATATTCTTTACTTAAAGGACTCTAGAGTGGTAAATGTGTGTTATACAAGTCAGAATACCATTGAAATAGAGAAAGAAACACGTTCGGCAGCTTTGGAAAGCCTTACACTTCACTGAAATGTAGTACTACACTCTATAACACAGTTGAGAGACAATGTTCCCAAGCTGCCTCAGTTTATAACAGTGTGTAGGAAGTTGTTTGATAAAGTGGGCAAAGCTTATACTTGGACCAGAAGGCAGAATATAGGAAACTAAATGAAAACATGGATAATTCAGAGAAAATGACTGTAAACAGATGAGAACTCGTTTAGAACAGCTGAAAGAGATTCTCCAAGTCAGTTCTTAGTGTAGAAAAGGTAGCTAAGATAAGGGAAATCATTAATTCCAGTTAAGATCACATGAAACACTGTATGAATACTATATTCTTTACTTAAAGGAGACTAGAGTGGTAAATATGTGTTATACAAGGCAGAATACCATTGAAATAGAAAAAGAAACACGTTCGGTAGCTTTGGAAAGCCTTACACTTCACTGAAATATAGTACTACACTCTATAACACAGTTGAGAGACAATGTTGCCAAGCTGCCTCAGTTCATAACAGTGTGTAGGAAGTTGTTTGATAAAGTGGGCAAAGCTTATACTTGGACCAGAAGGCAGAATATAGGAAACTACATGAAACCATGGATAATTCAGAGAAAATGACTGTAAACAGATGAGAACTTGTTTAGAACAGCTCAAAGAGATTCTCCAAGTAAGTTCCTAGTGTAGAAAAGGTAGCTAAGATCCGGGACATCCTTAATTCGAGTTAACATGACATGAAAAACTGTATGAATCCTATATTCTTTACTTAAAGGAGACTAGAGTGGTAAATGTGTGTTTTACAAGGCAGAATACCATTGAAATAGAGAAAGAAACACGTTCGGCAGCTTTGGAAAGCCTTACACTTCACTGAAATGTAGTACTACACTCCATAGCACAGTTGTGGGACATTGTTCCCGAGCTGCCTCAGTTCATAACAGTGTTTAGGAAGTTGTTTGATAAACTGGGGAAAGATTATACTTGGATCAGAAGGCAGAAAATAGTAAACTACATTAAAACATGGATAATTCAGAGAAAATGACTGTAAAGAGATGAGAACTTGTTTAGAGCAGCTCAAATAGATTCTCCAAGTCAGTTCTTAGTGTAGAAAAGGTAGCTAAGATCCGGGAAATCCTTAATTCGAGTTAAGATCACATGAAACACTGTATGAATCCTATATTCTTTACTTAAAGGAGACTAGAGTGGTAAATGTGTGTTATACAAGGCAGAATACCATTGAAATAGAGAAAGAAAGACGTTCGGCAGCTTTGGAAAGCCTTACACTTCACTGAAATGTAGTACTACACTCTATAACACAGTTGAGAGACAATGTTCCCGAGCTGCCTCAGTTCATAACAGTGTGTAGGAACTTGTTTGATAAAGTGGGCAAAGCTTATACTTGGACCAGAAGGCAGAATATAGGAAACTACATGAAAACATGGATAATTCAGAGAAAATGACTGTAAAGAGATTAGACCTTGTTTAGAGCAGCTCAAAGAGATTCTCCAAGTCAGTTCTTAGTGTAGAAAAGGTAGCTAAGTTCCCGGAAATCCTTAATTCGAGTTAAGATCACATGAAACACTGTATGAATCCTATATTCTTTACTTAAAGGACACTAGAGTGGTAAATGTGTGTTATACAAGGCAGAATACCATTGAAATAGAGAAAGAAAGACGTTCGGCAGCTTTGGAAAGCCTTACACTTCACTGAAATGTAGTACTACACTCTATAACACAGTTGAGAGACAATGTTCCCGAGCTGCTTAGTTCATAACAGTGTGTAGGAACTTGTTTGATAAAGTGGGCAAAGCTTATACTTGGACCAGAAGGCAGAATATAGGAAACTACATGAAAACATGGATAATTCAGAGAAAATGACTGTAAACAGATGAGAACTTGTTTAGAACAGCTCAAAGAGATTCTCCAAGTCAGTTCTTAGTGTAGAAAAGGTAGCTAAGATCCGGGAAATCCTTAATTCGAGTTAAGATCACATGAAACACTGTATGAATCCTATATTCTTTACTTAAAGGAGACTAGTGTGGTAAATGTGTGTTATACAAGGCAGAATACCATTGAAATAGAGAAAGAAATACGTTCGGCAGCTTTGGAAAGCCTTACACTTCACTGAAATGTAGTACTACACTCTATAACACAGTTGAGAGACAATGTACCCGAGCTGTCTCAGTTCATAACAGTGTGTAGGAAGTTGTTTGATAAACTGGGCAAAGCTTATACTTGGACCAGACGTCAGAATATAGGAAACTACATGAAAACATGAATAATTCAGAGAAAATTACTGTAAACTGATGAGAACTTGTTTAGAACAGCTCAGAGAGATTCTCAAAGTCAGTTCTTAGTGTAGAAAAGATAGCTAATATCCGGAAATCCTTAATTCGAGTTAAGATCACATGAAACACTGTATGAATCCTATATTCTTTACTTAAAGTAGACTAGAGTGGTAAATGTGTGTTATACAAGGCAGAATACCATTGAAGTAGAGAAAGAAACACGTTCGGCAGCTTTGGAAAGCCTTACACTTCACTGAAATGTAGTACTACACTCTATAACACAGTTGAGAGACAATGTTCCCGAGCTTCCTCAGTTCATAACAGTGTGTAGGAAGTTGTTTGATAAAGTGGGCAAAGCTTATACTTCGACCACAAGCAGAATATAGGAAACTACATGAAAACATGGATAATTCAGAGAAAATGACTGTAAAGAGATTAGACCTTGTTTAGAGCAGCTCAAAGAGATTTTCCAAGTCAGTTCTTAGTGTAGAAAAGGTAGCTAAGTTCCGGGAAATCCTTAATTCGAGTTAAGATCGCATGAAACACTGTATGAATCCTATATTCTTTACTTAAAGGAGACTAGAGTGGTAAATGTGTGTTATACAAGGCAGAATACCATTGAAATAGAGAAAGAAAGACGTTCGGCAGCTTTGGAAAGCCTTACACTTCACTGAAATGTAGTACTACACTCTATAACACAGTTGAGAGACAATGTTCCCGAGCTGCCTCAGTTCATAACAATGTATAGGAACTTGTTTGATAAAGTGGGCAAAGCTTATACTTGGACCAGAAGGCAGAATATAGGAAACTACATGAAAACTTGGATAATTCAGAGAAAATGACTGTAAACAGATGAGAACTTGTTTAGAACAGCTCAAAGAGAATCTCCAAGTCAGTTCATAGTGTAGAAAAGGTAGCTAAGATCCCGGAAATCCTTAATTCAAGTTAAGATCACATGAAACACTGTATGAATCCTATATTCTTTACTTAAAGGTCTCTAGAGTGGTAAATGTGTGTTATACAAGGCAGAATACCATTGAAATAGAGAAAGAAACACGTTCGGCAGCTTTGGAAAGCCTTACACTTCACTGAAATGTAGTACTACACTCTATAACACAGTTGAGAGACAATGTTCCTGAGCTGCCTCAGTTCATAACAGTGTGTTGGAAGTTGTTTGATAAAGTGGGCAAAGCTTATACTTGGACCAGAAGGCAGAATATAGGAAACTACATGAAAACTTGGATAATTCAGAGAAAATGACTGTAAACAGATGAGAACTTCTTTAGAACAGCTCAAAGAGAATCTCCAAGTCAGTTCATAGTGTAGAAAAGGTAGCTAAGATCCCGGAAATCCTTAATTCAAGTTAAGATCACATGAAACACTGTATGAATCCTATATTCTTTACTTAAAGGACTCTAGAGTGGTAAATGTGTGTTATACAAGGCAGAATACCATTGAAATAGAGAAAGAAACACGTTCGGCAGCTTTGGAAAGCCTTACACTTCACTGAAATGTAGTACTACACTCTATAACACAGTTGAGAGACAATGTTCCTGAGCTGCCTCAGTTCATAACAGTGTGTTGGAAGTTGTTTGATAAAGTGGGCAAAGCTTATACTTGGACCAGACGGCAGAATATAGGAAACTACATGAAAACATGGATAATTCAGAGAAAATGACTGTAAACTGATGAGAACTTGTTTAGAACAGCTCAAAGAGATTCTCCAAGTCAGTTCTTAGTGTAGAAAAGGTAGCTAAGATCCGGGAAATCCTTAATTCGAGTTAAGATCACATGAAACACTGTATGAATCCTATATTCTTTCCCTAATGGACTCTAGAGTGGTAAATGTGTGTTATACAAGTCAGAATACCATTGAAATAGAGAAAGAAACACGTTCGGCAGCTTTGGAAAGCCTTACACTTCACTGAAATGTAGTACTACACTCTATAACACAGTTGAGAGACAATGTTCCCAAGCTGCCTCAGTTTATAACAGTGTGTAGGAAGTTGTTTGATAAAGTGGGCAAAGCTTATACTTGGACCAGAAGGCAGAATATAGGAAACTACATGAAAACATGGATAATTCAGAGAAAATGACTGTAAACAGATGAGAACTTGTTTAGAACAGCTCAAAGAGATTCTCCAAGTCAGTTCTTAGTGTAGAAAAGGTAGCTAAGATCCGGGAAATCCTTAATTCGAGTTAAGATCACATGAAACACTGTATGAATCCTATATTCTTTACTTAAAGGAGACTAGTGTGGTAAATGTGTGTTATACAAGGCAGAATACCATTGAAATAGAGAAAGAAATACGTTCGGCAGCTTTGGAAAGCCTTACACTTCACTGCAATGTAGTACTACACTCTATAACACAGTTGAGAGACAATGTACCCGAGCTGTCTCAGTTCATAACAGTGTGTAGGAAGTTGTTTGATAAACTGGGCAAAGCTTATACTTGGACCAGACGTCAGAATATAGGAAACTACATGAAAACATGAATAATTCAGAGAAAATTACTGTAAACTGATGAGAACTTGTTTAGAACAGCTCAGAGAGATTCTCAAAGTCAGTTCTTAGTGTAGAAAAGATAGCTAATATCCGGAAATCCTTAATTCGAGTTAAGATCACATGAAACACTGTATGAATCCTATATTCTTTACTTAAAGTAGACTAGAGTGGTAAATGTGTGTTATACAAGGCAGAATACCATTGAAGTAGAGAAAGAAACACGTTCGGCAGCTTTGGAAAGCCTTACACTTCACTGAAATGTAGTACTACACTCTATAACACAGTTGAGAGACAATGTTCCCGAGCTTCCTCAGTTCATAACAGTGTGTAGGAAGTTGTTTGATAAAGTGGGCAAAGCTTATACTTCGACCACAAGCAGAATATAGGAAACTACATGAAAACATGGATAATTCAGAGAAAATGACTGTAAAGAGATTAGACCTTGTTTAGAGCAGCTCAAAGAGATTCTCCAAGTCAGTTCTTAGTGTAGAAAAGGTAGCTAAGTTCCGGGAAATCCTTAATTCGAGTTAAGATCGCATGAAACACTGTATGAATCCTATATTCTTTACTTAAAGGAGACTAGAGTGGTAAATGTGTGTTATACAAGGCAGAATACCATTGAAATAGAGAAAGAAAGACGTTCGGCAGCTTTGGAAAGCCTTACACTTCACTGAAATGTAGTACTACACTCTATAACACAGTTGAGAGACAATGTTCCCGAGCTGCCTCAGTTCATAACAATGTATAGGAACTTGTTTGATAAAGTGGGCAAAGCTTATACTTGGACCAGAAGGCAGAATATAGGAAACTACATGAAAACTTGGATAATTCAGAGAAAATGACTGTAAACAGATGAGAACTTGTTTAGAACAGCTCAAAGAGAATCTCCAAGTCAGTTCATAGTGTAGAAAAGGTAGCTAAGATCCCGGAAATCCTTAATTCAAGTTAAGATCACATGAAACACTGTATGAATCCTATATTCTTTACTTAAAGGTCTCTAGAGTGGTAAATGTGTGTTATACAAGGCAGAATACCATTGAAATAGAGAAAGAAACACGTTCGGCAGCTTTGGAAAGCCTTACACTTCACTGAAATATAGTACTACACTCTATAACACAGTTGAGAGACAATGTTGCCAAGCTGCCTCAGTTCATAACAGTGTGTAGGAAGTTGTTTGATAAAGTGGGCAAAGCTTATACTTGGACCAGAAGGCAGAATATAGGAAACTACATGAAACCATGGATAATTCAGAGAAAATGACTGTAAACAGATGAGAACTTGTTTAGAACAGCTCAAAGAGATTCTCCAAGTAAGTTCCTAGTGTAGAAAAGGTAGCTAAGATCCGGGACATCCTTAATTCGAGTTAACATGACATGAAAAACTGTATGAATCCTATATTCTTTACTTAAAGGAGACTAGAGTGGTAAATGTGTGTTTTACAAGGCAGAATACCATTGAAATAGAGAAAGAAACACGTTCGGCAGCTTTGGAAAGCCTTACACTTCACTGAAATGTAGTACTACACTCCATAGCACAGTTGTGGGACATTGTTCCCGAGCTGCCTCAGTTCATAACAGTGTTTAGGAAGTTGTTTGATAAACTGGGGAAAGATTATACTTGGATCAGAAGGCAGAAAATAGTAAACTACATTAAAACATGGATAATTCAGAGAAAATGACTGTAAAGAGATGAGAACTTGTTTAGAGCAGCTCAAATAGATTCTCCAAGTCAGTTCTTAGTGTGGAAAAGGTAGCTAAGATCCCGGAAATCCTTAATTCAAGTTAAGATCACATGAAACACTGTATGAATCCTATATTCTTTACTTAAAGGTCTCTAGAGTGGTAAATGTGTGTTATACAAGGCAGAATACCATTGAAATAGAGAAAGAAACACGTTCGGCAGCTTTGGAAAGCCTTACACTTCACTGAAATGTAGTACTACACTCTATAACACAGTTGAGAGACAATGTTCCTGAGCTGCCTCAGTTCATAACAGTGTGTTGGAAGTTGTTTGATAAAGTGGGCAAAGCTTATACTTGGACCAGAAGGCAGAATATAGGAAACTACATGAAAACTTGGATAATTCAGAGAAAATGACTGTAAACAGATGAGAACTTCTTTAGAACAGCTCAAAGAGAATCTCCAAGTCAGTTCATAGTGTAGAAAAGGTAGCTAAGATCCCGGAAATCCTTAATTCAATTTAAGATCACATGAAACACTGTATGAATCCTATATTCTTTACTTAAAGGACTCTAGAGTGGTAAATGTGTGTTATACAAGTCAGAATACCATTGAAATAGAGAAAGAAACACGTTCGGCAGCTTTGGAAAGCCTTACACTTCACTGAAATGTAGTACTACACTCTATAACACAGTTGAGAGACAATGTTCCCAAGCTGCCTCAGTTTATAACAGTGTGTAGGAAGTTGTTTGATAAAGTGGGCAAAGCTTATACTTGGACCAGAAGGCAGAATATAGGAAACTAAATGAAAACATGGATAATTCAGAGAAAATGACTGTAAACAGATGAGAACTTGTTTAGAACAGCTGAAAGAGATTCTCCAAGTCAGTTCTTAGTGTAGAAAAGGTAGCTAAGATAAGGGAAATCATTAATTCCAGTTAAGATCACATGAAACACTGTATGAATACTATATTCTTTACTTAAAGGAGACTAGAGTGGTAAATATGTGTTATACAAGGCAGAATACCATTGAAATAGAAAAAGAAACACGTTCGGTAGCTTTGGAAAGCCTTACACTTCACTGAAATATAGTACTACACTCTATAACACAGTTGAGAGACAATGTTGCCAAGCTGCCTCAGTTCATAACCGTGTGTAGGAAGTTGTTTGATAAAGTGGGCAAAGCTTATACTTGGACCAGAAGGCAGAATATAGGAAACTACATGAAACCATGGATAATTCAGAGAAAATGACTGTAAACAGATGAGAACTTGTTTAGAACAGCTCAAAGAGATTCTCCAAGTAAGTTCCTAGTGTAGAAAAGGTAGCTAAGATCCGGGACATCCTTAATTCGAGTTAATATGACATGAAAAACTGTATGAATCCTATATTCTTTACTTAAAGGAGACTAGAGTGGTAAATGTGTGTTTTACAAGGCAGAATACCATTGAAATAGAGAAAGAAACACGTTCGGCAGCTTTGGAAAGCCTTACACTTCACTGAAATGTAGTACTACACTCCATAGCACAGTTGTGGGACATTGTTCCCGAGCTGCCTCAGTTCATAACAGTGTTTAGGAAGTTGTTTGATAAACTGGGGAAAGATTATACTTGGATCAGAAGGCAGAAAATAGTAAACTACATTAAAACATGGATAATTCAGAGAAAATGACTGTAAAGAGATGCGAACTTGTTTAGAGCAGCTCAAATAGATTCTCCAAGTCAGTTCTTAGTGTAGAAAAGGTAGCTAAGATCCGGGAAATCCTTAATTCGAGTTAAGATCACATGAAACACTGTATGAATCCTATATTCTTTACTTAAAGGAGACTGGAGTGGTAAATGTGTGTTATACAAGGCAGAATACCATTGAAATAAAGAAAGAAAGACGTTCGGCAGCTTTGGAAAGCCTTACACTTCACTGAAATGTAGTACTACACTCTATAACACAGTTGAGAGACAATGTTCCTGAGCTGCCTCAGTTCATAACAGTGTGTTGGAAGTTGTTTGATAAAGTGGGCAAAGCTTATACTTGGACCAGAAGGCAGAATATAGGAAACTACATGAAAACTTGGATAATTCAGAGAAAATGACTGTAAACAGATGAGAACTTCTTTAGAACAGCTCAAAGAGAATCTCCAAGTCAGTTCATAGTGTAGAAAAGGTAGCTAAGATCCCGGAAATCCTTAATTCAAGTTAAGATCACATGAAACACTGTATGAATCCTATATTCTTTACTTAAAGGACTCTAGAGTGGTAAATGTGTGTTATACAAGTCAGAATACCATTGAAATAGAGAAAGAAACACGTTCGGCAGCTTTGGAAAGCCTTACACTTCACTGAAATGTAGTACTACACTCTATAACACAGTTGAGAGACAATGTTCCCAAGCTGCCTCAGTTTATAACAGTGTGTAGGAAGTTGTTTGATAAAGTGGGCAAAGCTTATACTTGGACCAGAAGGCAGAATATAGGAAACTAAATGAAAACATGGATAATTCAGAGAAAATGACTGTAAACAGATGAGAACTCGTTTAGAACAGCTGAAAGAGATTCTCCAAGTCAGTTCTTAGTGTAGAAAAGGTAGCTAAGATAAGGGAAATCATTAATTCCAGTTAAGATCACATGAAACACTGTATGAATACTATATTCTTTACTTAAAGGAGACTAGAGTGGTAAATATGTGTTATACAAGGCAGAATACCATTGAAATAGAAAAAGAAACACGTTCGGTAGCTTTGGAAAGCCTTACACTTCACTGAAATATAGTACTACACTCTATAACACAGTTGAGAGACAATGTTGCCAAGCTGCCTCAGTTCATAACAGTGTGTAGGAAGTTGTTTGATAAAGTGGGCAAAGCTTATACTTGGACCAGAAGGCAGAATATAGGAAACTACATGAAACCATGGATAATTCAGAGAAAATGACTGTAAACAGATGAGAACTTGTTTAGAACAGCTCAAAGAGATTCTCCAAGTAAGTTCCTAGTGTAGAAAAGGTAGCTAAGATCCGGGACATCCTTAATTCGAGTTAACATGACATGAAAAACTGTATGAATCCTATATTCTTTACTTAAAGGAGACTAGAGTGGTAAATGTGTGTTTTACAAGGCAGAATACCATTGAAATAGAGAAAGAAACACGTTCGGCAGCTTTGGAAAGCCTTACACTTCACTGAAATGTAGTACTACACTCCATAGCACAGTTGTGGGACATTGTTCCCGAGCTGCCTCAGTTCATAACAGTGTTTAGGAAGTTGTTTGATAAACTGGGGAAAGATTATACTTGGATCAGAAGGCAGAAAATAGTAAACTACATTAAAACATGGATAATTCAGAGAAAATGACTGTAAAGAGATGAGAACTTGTTTAGAGCAGCTCAAATAGATTCTCCAAGTCAGTTCTTAGTGTAGAAAAGGTAGCTAAGATCCGGGAAATCCTTAATTCGAGTTAAGATCACATGAAACACTGTATGAATCCTATATTCTTTACTTAAAGGAGACTAGAGTGGTAAATGTGTGTTATACAAGGCAGAATACCATTGAAATAGAGAAAGAAAGACGTTCGGCAGCTTTGGAAAGCCTTACACTTCACTGAAATGTAGTACTACACTCTATAACACAGTTGAGAGACAATGTTCCCGAGCTGCCTCAGTTCATAACAGTGTGTAGGAACTTGTTTGATAAAGTGGGCAAAGCTTATACTTGGACCAGAAGGCAGAATATAGGAAACTACATGAAAACATGGATAATTCAGAGAAAATGACTGTAAAGAGATTAGACCTTGTTTAGAGCAGCTCAAAGAGATTCTCCAAGTCAGTTCTTAGTGTAGAAAAGGTAGCTAAGTTCCCGGAAATCCTTAATTCGAGTTAAGATCACATGAAACACTGTATGAATCCTATATTCTTTACTTAAAGGACACTAGAGTGGTAAATGTGTGTTATACAAGGCAGAATACCATTGAAATAGAGAAAGAAAGACGTTCGGCAGCTTTGGAAAGCCTTACACTTCACTGAAATGTAGTACTACACTCTATAACACAGTTGAGAGACAATGTTCCCGAGCTGCCTTAGTTCATAACAGTGTGTAGGAACTTGTTTGATAAAGTGGGCAAAGCTTATACTTGGACCAGAAGGCAGAATATAGGAAACTACATGAAAACATGGATAATTCAGAGAAAATGACTGTAAACAGATGAGAACTTGTTTAGAACAGCTCAAAGAGATTCTCCAAGTCAGTTCTTAGTGTAGAAAAGGTAGCTAAGATCCGGGAAATCCTTAATTCGAGTTAAGATCACATGAAACACTGTATGAATCCTATATTCTTTACTTAAAGGAGACTAGTGTGGTAAATGTGTGTTATACAAGGCAGAATACCATTGAAATAGAGAAAGAAATACGTTCGGCAGCTTTGGAAAGCCTTACACTTCACTGAAATGTAGTACTACACTCTATAACACAGTTGAGAGACAATGTACCCGAGCTGTCTCAGTTCATAACAGTGTGTAGGAAGTTGTTTGATAAACTGGGCAAAGCTTATACTTGGACCAGACGTCAGAATATAGGAAACTACATGAAAACATGAATAATTCAGAGAAAATTACTGTAAACTGATGAGAACTTGTTTAGAACAGCTCAGAGAGATTCTCAAAGTCAGTTCTTAGTGTAGAAAAGATAGCTAATATCCGGAAATCCTTAATTCGAGTTAAGATCACATGAAACACTGTATGAATCCTATATTCTTTACTTAAAGTAGACTAGAGTGGTAAATGTGTGTTATACAAGGCAGAATACCATTGAAGTAGAGAAAGAAACACGTTCGGCAGCTTTGGAAAGCCTTACACTTCACTGAAATGTAGTACTACACTCTATAACACAGTTGAGAGACAATGTTCCCGAGCTTCCTCAGTTCATAACAGTGTGTAGGAAGTTGTTTGATAAAGTGGGCAAAGCTTATACTTCGACCACAAGCAGAATATAGGAAACTACATGAAAACATTTATAATTCAGAGAAAATGACTGTAAAGAGATTAGACCTTGTTTAGAGCAGCTCAAAGAGATTCTCCAAGTCAGTTCTTAGTGTAGAAAAGGTAGCTAAGTTCCGGGAAATCCTTAATTCGAGTTAAGATCGCATGAAACACTGTATGAATCCTATATTCTTTACTTAAAGGAGACTAGAGTGGTAAATGTGTGTTATACAAGGCAGAATACCATTGAAATAGAGAAAGAAAGACGTTCGGCAGCTTTGGAAAGCCTTACACTTCACTGAAATGTAGTACTACACTCTATAACACAGTTGAGAGACAATGTTCCCGAGCTGCCTCAGTTCATAACAATGTATAGGAACTTGTTTGATAAAGTGGGCAAAGCTTATACTTGGACCAGAAGGCAGAATATAGGAAACTACATGAAAACTTGGATAATTCAGAGAAAATGACTGTAAACAGATGAGAACTTGTTTAGAACAGCTCAAAGAGAATCTCCAAGTCAGTTCATAGTGTAGAAAAGGTAGCTAAGATCCCGGAAATCCTTAATTCAAGTTAAGATCACATGAAACACTGTATGAATCCTATATTCTTTACTTAAAGGTCTCTAGAGTGGTAAATGTGTGTTATACAAGGCAGAATACCATTGAAATAGAGAAAGAAACACGTTCGGCAGCTTTGGAAAGCCTTACACTTCACTGAAATGTAGTACTACACTCTATAACACAGTTGAGAGACAATGTTCCTGAGCTGCCTCAGTTCATAACAGTGTGTTGGAAGTTGTTTGATAAAGTGGGCAAAGCTTATACTTGGACCAGAAGGCAGAATATAGGAAACTACATGAAAACTTGGATAATTCAGAGAAAATGACTGTAAACAGATGAGAACTTCTTTAGAACAGCTCAAAGAGAATCTCCAAGTCAGTTAATAGTGTAGAAAAGGTAGCTAAGATCCCGGAAATCCTTAATTCAAGTTAAGATCACATGAAACACTGTATGAATCCTATATTCTTTACTTAAAGGACTCTAGAGTGGTAAATGTGTGTTATACAAGGCAGAATACCATTGAAATAGAGAAAGAAACACGTTCGGCAGCTTTGGAAAGCCTTACACTTCACTGAAATGTAGTACTACACTCTATAACACAGTTGAGAGACAATGTTCCTGAGCTGCCTCAGTTCATAACAGTGTGTTGGAAGTTGTTTGATAAAGTGGGCAAAGCTTATACTTGGACCAGACGGCAGAATATAGGAAACTACATGAAAACATGGATAATTCAGAGAAAATGACTGTAAACTGATGAGAACTTGTTTAGAACAGCTCAAAGAGATTCTCCAAGTCAGTTCTTAGTGTAGAAAAGGTAGCTAAGATCCGGGAAATCCTTAATTCGAGTTAAGATCCCATGAAACACTGTATGAATCCTATATTCTTTCCCTAATGGACTCTAGAGTGGTAAATGTGTGTTATACAAGTCAGAATACCATTGAAATAGAGAAAGAAACACGTTCGGCAGCTTTGGAAAGCCTTACACTTCACTGAAATGTAGTACTACACTCTATAACACAGTTGAGAGACAATGTTCCCAAGCTGCCTCAGTTTATAACAGTGTGTAGGAAGTTGTTTGATAAAGTGGGCAAAGCTTATACTTGGACCAGAAGGCAGAATATAGGAAACTACATGAAAACATGGATAATTCAGAGAAAATGACTGTAAACAGATGAGAACTTGTTTAGAACAGCTCAAAGAGATTCTCCAAGTCAGTTCTTAGTGTAGAAAAGGTAGCTAAGATCCGGGAAATCCTTAATTCGAGTTAAGATCACATGAAACACTGTATGAATCCTATATTCTTTACTTAAAGGAGACTAGTGTGGTAAATGTGTGTTATACAAGGCAGAATACCATTGAAATAGAGAAAGAAATACGTTCGGCAGCTTTGGAAAGCCTTACACTTCACTGAAATGTAGTACTACACTCTATAACACAGTTGAGAGACAATGTACCCGAGCTGTCTCAGTTCATAACAGTGTGTAGGAAGTTGTTTGATAAACTGGGCAAAGCTTATACTTGGACCAGACGTCAGAATATAGGAAACTACATGAAAACATGAATAATTCAGAGAAAATTACTGTAAACTGATGAGAACTTGTTTAGAACAGCTCAGAGAGATTCTCAAAGTCAGTTCTTAGTGTAGAAAAGATAGCTAATATCCGGAAATCCTTAATTCGAGTTAAGATCACATGAAACACTGTATGAATCCTATATTCTTTACTTAAAGTAGACTAGAGTGGTAAATGTGTGTTATACAAGGCAGAATACCATTGAAGTAGAGAAAGAAACACGTTCGGCAGCTTTGGAAAGCCTTACACTTCACTGAAATGTAGTACTACACTCTATAACACAGTTGAGAGACAATGTTCCCGAGCTTCCTCAGTTCATAACAGTGTGTAGGAAGTTGTTTGATAAAGTGGGCAAAGCTTATACTTCGACCACAAGCAGAATATAGGAAACTACATGAAAACATGGATAATTCAGAGAAAATGACTGTAAAGAGATTAGACCTTGTTTAGAGCAGCTCAAAGAGATTCTCCAAGTCAGTTCTTAGTGTAGAAAAGGTAGCTAAGTTCCGGGAAATCCTTAATTCGAGTTAAGATCGCATGAAACACTGTATGAATCCTATATTCTTTACTTAAAGGAGACTAGAGTGGTAAATGTGTGTTATACAAGGCAGAATACCATTGAAATAGAGAAAGAAAGACGTTCGGCAGCTTTGGAAAGCCTTACACTTCACTGAAATGTAGTACTACACTCTATAACACAGTTGAGAGACAATGTTCCCGAGCTGCCTCAGTTCATAACAATGTATAGGAACTTGTTTGATAAAGTGGGCAAAGCTTATACTTGGACCAGAAGGCAGAATATAGGAAACTACATGAAAACTTGGATAATTCAGAGAAAATGACTGTAAACAGATGAGAACTTGTTTAGAACAGCTCAAAGAGAATCTCCAAGTCAGTTCATAGTGTAGAAAAGGTAGCTAAGATCCCGGAAATCCTTAATTCAAGTTAAGATCACATGAAACACTGTATGAATCCTATATTCTTTACTTAAAGGTCTCTAGAGTGGTAAATGTGTGTTATACAAGGCAGAATACCATTGAAATAGAGAAAGAAACACGTTCGGCAGCTTTGGAAAGCCTTACACTTCACTGAAATATAGTACTACACTCTATAACACAGTTGAGAGACAATGTTGCCAAGCTGCCTCAGTTCATAACAGTGTGTAGGAAGTTGTTTGATAAAGTGGGCAAAGCTTATACTTGGACCAGAAGGCAGAATATAGGAAACTACATGAAACCATGGATAATTCAGAGAAAATGACTGTAAACAGATGAGAACTTGTTTAGAACAGCTCAAAGAGATTCTCCAAGTAAGTTCCTAGTGTAGAAAAGGTAGCTAAGATCCGGGACATCCTTAATTCGAGTTAACATGACATGAAAAACTGTATGAATCCTATATTCTTTACTTAAAGGAGACTAGAGTGGTAAATGTGTGTTTTACAAGGCAGAATACCATTGAAATAGAGAAAGAAACACGTTCGGCAGCTTTGGAAAGCCTTACACTTCACTGAAATGTAGTACTACACTCCATAGCACAGTTGTGGGACATTGTTCCCGAGCTGCCTCAGTTCATAACAGTGTTTAGGAAGTTGTTTGATAAACTGGGGAAAGATTATACTTGGATCAGAAGGCAGAAAATAGTAAACTACATTAAAACATGGATAATTCAGAGAAAATGACTGTAAAGAGATGAGAACTTGTTTAGAGCAGCTCAAATAGATTCTCCAAGTCAGTTCTTAGTGTAGAAAAGGTAGCTAAGATCCGGGAAATCCTTAATTCGAGTTAAGATCACATGAAACACTGTATGAATCCTATATTCTTTACTTAAAGGAGACTAGAGTGGTAAATGTGTGTTATACAAGGCAGAATACCATTGAAATAGAGAAAGAAAGACGTTCGGCAGCTTTGGAAAGCCTTACACTTCACTGAAATGTAGTACTACACTCTATAACACAGTTGAGAGACAATGTTCCCGAGCTGCCTCAGTTCATAACAGTGTGTAGGAACTTGTTTGATAAAGTGGGCAAAGCTTATACTTGGACCAGAAGGCAGAATATAGGAAACTACATGAAAACATGGATAATTCAGAGAAAATGACTGTAAAGAGATTAGACCTTGTTTAGAGCAGCTCAAAGAGATTCTCCAAGTCAGTTCTTAGTGTAGAAAAGGTAGCTAAGTTCCCGGAAATCCTTAATTCGAGTTAAGATCACATGAAACACTGTATGAATCCTATATTCTTTACTTAAAGGACACTAGAGTGGTAAATGTGTGTTATACAAGGCAGAATACCATTGAAATAGAGAAAGAAAGACGTTCGGCAGCTTTGGAAAGCCTTACACTTCACTGAAATGTAGTACTACACTCTATAACACAGTTGAGAGACAATGTTCCCGAGCTGCCTTAGTTCATAACAGTGTGTAGGAACTTGTTTGATAAAGTGGGCAAAGCTTATACTTGGACCAGAAGGCAGAATATAGGAAACTACATGAAAACATGGATAATTCAGAGAAAATGACTGTAAACAGATGAGGACTTGTTTAGAACAGCTCAAAGAGATTCTCCAAGTCAGTTCTTAGTGTAGAAAAGGTAGCTAAGATCCGGGAAATCCTTAATTCGAGTTAAGATCACATGAAACACTGTATGAATCCTATATTCTTTACTTAAAGGAGACTAGTGTGGTAAATGTGTGTTATACAAGGCAGAATACCATTGAAATAGAGAAAGAAATACGTTCGGCAGCTTTGGAAAGCCTTACACTTCACTGAAATGTAGTACTACACTCTATAACACAGTTGAGAGACAATGTACCCGAGCTGTCTCAGTTCATAACAGTGTGTAGGAAGTTGTTTGATAAACTGGGCAAAGCTTATACTTGGACCAGACGTCAGAATATAGGAAACTACATGAAAACATGAATAATTCAGAGAAAATTACTGTAAACTGATGAGAACTTGTTTAGAACAGCTCAGAGAGATTCTCAAAGTCAGTTCTTAGTGTAGAAAAGATAGCTAATATCCGGAAATCCTTAATTCGAGTTAAGATCACATGAAACACTGTATGAATCCTATATTCTTTACTTAAAGTAGACTAGAGTGGTAAATGTGTGTTATACAAGGCAGAATACCATTGAAGTAGAGAAAGAAACACGTTCGGCAGCTTTGGAAAGCCTTACACTTCACTGAAATGTAGTACTACACTCTATAACACAGTTGAGAGACAATGTTCCCGAGCTTCCTCAGTTCATAACAGTGTGTAGGAAGTTGTTTGATAAAGTGGGCAAAGCTTATACTTCGACCACAAGCAGAATATAGGAAACTACATGAAAACATGGATAATTCAGAGAAAATGACTGTAAAGAGATTAGACCTTGTTTAGAGCAGCTCAAAGAGATTCTCCAAGTCAGTTCTTAGTGTAGAAAAGGTAGCTAAGTTCCGGGAAATCCTTAATTCGAGTTAAGATCGCATGAAACACTGTATGAATCCTATATTCTTTACTTAAAGGAGACTAGAGTGGTAAATGTGTGTTATACAAGGCAGAATACCATTGAAATAGAGAAAGAAAGACGTTCGGCAGCTTTGGAAAGCCTTACACTTCACTGAAATGTAGTACTACACTCTATAACACAGTTGAGAGACAATGTTCCCGAGCTGCCTCAGTTCATAACAATGTATAGGAACTTGTTTGATAAAGTGGGCAAAGCTTATACTTGGACCAGAAGGCAGAATATAGGAAACTACATGAAAACTTGGATAATTCAGAGAAAATGACTGTAAACAGATGAGAACTTGTTTAGAACAGCTCAAAGAGAATCTCCAAGTCAGTTCATAGTGTAGAAAAGGTAGCTAAGATCCCGGAAATCCTTAATTCAAGTTAAGATCACATGAAACACTGTATGAATCCTATATTCTTTACTTAAAGGTCTCTAGAGTGGTAAATGTGTGTTATACAAGGCAGAATACCATTGAAATAGAGAAAGAAACACGTTCGGCAGCTTTGGAAAGCCTTACACTTCACTGAAATGTAGTACTACACTCTATAACACAGTTGAGAGACAATGTTCCTGAGCTGCCTCAGTTCATAACAGTGTGTTGGAAGTTGTTTGATAAAGTGGGCAAAGCTTATACTTGGACCAGAAGGCAGAATATAGGAAACTACATGAAAACTTGGATAATTCAGAGAAAATGACTGTAAACAGATGAGAACTTCTTTAGAACAGCTCAAAGAGAATCTCCAAGTCAGTTCATAGTGTAGAAAAGGTAGCTAAGATCCCGGAAATCCTTAATTCAAGTTAAGATCACATGAAACACTGTATGAATCCTATATTCTTTACTTAAAGGACTCTAGAGTGGTAAATGTGTGTTATACAAGGCAGAATACCATTGAAATAGAGAAAGAAACACGTTCGGCAGCTTTGGAAAGCCTTACACTTCACTGAAATGTAGTACTACACTCTATAACACAGTTGAGAGACAATGTTCCTGAGCTGCCTCAGTTCATAACAGTGTGTTGGAAGTTGTTTGATAAAGTGGGCAAAGCTTATACTTGGACCAGACGGCAGAATATAGGAAACTACATGAAAACATGGATAATTCAGAGAAAATGACTGTAAACTGATGAGAACTTGTTTAGAACAGCTCAAAGAGATTCTCCAAGTCAGTTCTTAGTGTAGAAAAGGTAGCTAAGATCCGGGAAATCCTTAATTCGAGTTAAGATCACATGAAACACTGTATGAATCCTATATTCTTTCCCTAATGGACTCTAGAGTGGTAAATGTGTGTTATACAAGTCAGAATACCATTGAAATAGAGAAAGAAACACGTTCGGCAGCTTTGGAAAGCCTTACACTTCACTGAAATGTAGTACTACACTCTATAACACAGTTGAGAGACAATGTTCCCAAGCTGCCTCAGTTTATAACAGTGTGTAGGAAGTTGTTTGATAAAGTGGGCAAAGCTTATACTTGGACCAGAAGGCAGAATATAGGAAACTACATGAAAACATGGATAATTCAGAGAAAATGACTGTAAACAGATGAGAACTTGTTTAGAACAGCTCAAAGAGATTCTCCAAGTCAGTTCTTAGTGTAGAAAAGGTAGCTAAGATCCGGGAAATCCTTAATTCGAGTTAAGATCACATGAAACACTGTATGAATCCTATATTCTTTACTTAAAGGAGACTAGTGTGGTAAATGTGTGTTATACAAGGCAGAATACCATTGAAATAGAGAAAGAAATACGTTCGGCAGCTTTGGAAAGCCTTACACTTCACTGAAATGTAGTACTACACTCTATAACACAGTTGAGAGACAATGTACCCGAGCTGTCTCAGTTCATAACAGTGTGTAGGAAGTTGTTTGATAAACTGGGCAAAGCTTATACTTGGACCAGACGTCAGAATATAGGAAACTACATGAAAACATGAATAATTCAGAGAAAATTACTGTAAACTGATGAGAACTTGTTTAGAACAGCTCAGAGAGATTCTCAAAGTCAGTTCTTAGTGTAGAAAAGATAGCTAATATCCGGAAATCCTTAATTCGAGTTAAGATCACATGAAACACTGTATGAATCCTATATTCTTTACTTAAAGTAGACTAGAGTGGTAAATGTGTGTTATACAAGGCAGAATACCATTGAAGTAGAGAAAGAAACACGTTCGGCAGCTTTGGAAAGCCTTACACTTCACTGAAATGTAGTACTACACTCTATAACACAGTTGAGAGACAATGTTCCCGAGCTTCCTCAGTTCATAACAGTGTGTAGGAAGTTGTTTGATAAAGTGGGCAAAGCTTATACTTCGACCACAAGCAGAATATAGGAAACTACATGAAAACATGGATAATTCAGAGAAAATGACTGTAAAGAGATTAGACCTTGTTTAGAGCAGCTCAAAGAGATTCTCCAAGTCAGTTCTTAGTGTAGAAAAGGTAGCTAAGTTCCGGGAAATCCTTAATTCGAGTTAAGATCGCATGAAACACTGTATGAATCCTATATTCTTTACTTAAAGGAGACTAGAGTGGTAAATGTGTGTTATACAAGGCAGAATACCATTGAAATAGAGAAAGAAAGACGTTCGGCAGCTTTGGAAAGCCTTACACTTCACTGAAATGTAGTACTACACTCTATAACACAGTTGAGAGACAATGTTCCCGAGCTGCCTCAGTTCATAACAATGTATAGGAACTTGTTTGATAAAGTGGGCAAAGCTTATACTTGGACCAGAAGGCAGAATATAGGAAACTACATGAAAACTTGGATAATTCAGAGAAAATGACTGTAAACAGATGAGAACTTGTTTAGAACAGCTCAAAGAGAATCTCCAAGTCAGTTCATAGTGTAGAAAAGGTAGCTAAGATCCCGGAAATCCTTAATTCAAGTTAAGATCACATGAAACACTGTATGAATCCTATATTCTTTACTTAAAGGTCTCTAGAGTGGTAAATGTGTGTTATACAAGGCAGAATACCATTGAAATAGAGAAAGAAACACGTTCGGCAGCTTTGGAAAGCCTTACACTTCACTGAAATGTAGTACTACACTCTATAACACAGTTGAGAGACAATGTTCCTGAGCTGCCTCAGTTCATAACAGTGTGTTGGAAGTTGTTTGATAAAGTGGGCAAAGCTTATACTTGGACCAGAAGGCAGAATATAGGAAACTACATGAAAACTTGGATAATTCAGAGAAAATGACTGTAAACAGATGAGAACTTCTTTAGAACAGCTCAAAGAGAATCTCCAAGTCAGTTCATAGTGTAGAAAAGGTAGCTAAGATCCCGGAAATCCTTAATTCAAGTTAAGATCACATGAAACACTGTATGAATCCTATATTCTTTACTTAAAGGACTCTAGAGTGGTAAATGTGTGTTATACAAGGCAGAATACCATTGAAATAGAGAAAGAAACACGTTCGGCAGCTTTGGAAAGCCTTACACTTCACTGAAATGTAGTACTACACTCTATAACACAGTTGAGAGACAATGTTCCTGAGCTGCCTCAGTTCATAACAGTGTGTTGGAAGTTGTTTGATAAAGTGGGCAAAGCTTATACTTGGACCAGACGG
The DNA here is from genome assembly GCF_964339955.1 of Pipistrellus hanaki. Lineage (NCBI taxonomy): Eukaryota > Metazoa > Chordata > Mammalia > Chiroptera > Vespertilionidae > Pipistrellus > Pipistrellus hanaki. Next base: position 48,812 of record NW_028182293.1, read on the forward strand.
CAGAATATAGGAAACTACATGAAAACATGGATAATTCAGAGAAAATGACTGTAAACTGATGAGAACTTGTTTAGAACAGCTCAAAGAGATTCTCCAAGTCAGTTCATAGTGTAGAAAAGGTAGCTAAGATCCCGGAAATCCTTAATTCAAGTTAAGATCACATGAAACACTGTATGAATCCTATATTCTTTACTTAAAGGACTCTAGAGTGGTAAATGTGTGTTATACAAGGCAGAATACCATTGAAATAGAGAAAGAAACACGTTCGGCAGCTTTGGAAAGCCTTACACTTCACTGAAATGTAGTACTACACTCTATAACACAGTTGAGAGACAATGTTCCTGAGCTGCCTCAGTTCATAACAGTGTGTTGGAAGTTGTTTGATAAAGTGGGCAAAGCTTATACTTGGACCAGACGGCAGAATATAGGAAACTACATGAAAACATGGATAATTCAGAGAAAATGACTGTAAACTGATGAGAACTTGTTTAGAACAGCTCAAAGAGATTCTCCAAGTCAGTTCTTAGTGTAGAAAAGGTAGCTAAGATCCGGGAAATCCTTAATTCGAGTTAAGATCACATGAAACACTGTATGAATCCTATATTCTTTCCCTAATGGACTCTAGAGTGGTAAATGTGTGTTATACAAGTCAGAATACCATTGAAATAGAGAAAGAAACACGTTCGGCAGCTTTGGAAAGCCTTACACTTCACTGAAATGTAGTACTACACTCTATAACACAGTTGAGAGACAATGTTCCCAAGCTGCCTCAGTTTATAACAGTGTGTAGGAAGTTGTTTGATAAAGTGGGCAAAGCTTATACTTGGACCAGAAGGCAGAATATAGGAAACTACATGAAAACATGGATAATTCAGAGAAAATGACTGTAAACAGATGAGAACTTGTTTAGAACAGCTCAAAGAGATTCTCCAAGTCAGTTCTTAGTGTAGAAAAGGTAGCTAAGATCCGGGAAATCCTTAATTCGAGTTAAGATCACATGAAACACTGTATGAATCCTATATTCTTTACTTAAAGGAGACTAGTGTGGTAAATGTGTGTTATACAAGGCAGAATACCATTGAAATAGAGAAAGAAATACGTTCGGCAGCTTTGGAAAGCCTTACACTTCACTGAAATGTAGTACTACACTCTATAACACAGTTGAGAGACAATGTACCCGAGCTGTCTCAGTTCATAACAGTGTGTAGGAAGTTGTTTGATAAACTGGGCAAAGCTTATACTTGGACCAGACGTCAGAATATAGGAAACTACATGAAAACATGAATAATTCAGAGAAAATTACTGTAAACTGATGAGAACTTGTTTAGAACAGCTCAGAGAGATTCTCAAAGTCAGTTCTTAGTGTAGAAAAGATAGCTAATATCCGGAAATCCTTAATTCGAGTTAAGATCACATGAAACACTGTATGAATCCTATATTCTTTACTTAAAGTAGACTAGAGTGGTAAATGTGTGTTATACAAGGCAGAATACCATTGAAGTAGAGAAAGAAACACGTTCGGCAGCTTTGGAAAGCCTTACACTTCACTGAAATGTAGTACTACACTCTATAACACAGTTGAGAGACAATGTTCCCGAGCTTCCTCAGTTCATAACAGTGTGTAGGAAGTTGTTTGATAAAGTGGGCAAAGCTTATACTTCGACCACAAGCAGAATATAGGAAACTACATGAAAACATGGATAATTCAGAGAAAATGACTGTAAAGAGATTAGACCTTGTTTAGAGCAGCTCAAAGAGATTCTCCAAGTCAGTTCTTAGTGTAGAAAAGGTAGCTAAGTTCCGGGAAATCCTTAATTCGAGTTAAGATCGCATGAAACACTGTATGAATCCTATATTCTTTACTTAAAGGAGACTAGAGTGGTAAATGTGTGTTATACAAGGCAGAATACCATTGAAATAGAGAAAGAAAGACGTTCGGCAGCTTTGGAAAGCCTTACACTTCACTGAAATGTAGTACTACACTCTATAACACAGTTGAGAGACAATGTTCCCGAGCTGCCTCAGTTCATAACAATGTATAGGAACTTGTTTGATAAAGTGGGCAAAGCTTATACTTGGACCAGAAGGCAGAATATAGGAAACTACATGAAAACTTGGATAATTCAGAGAAAATGACTGTAAACAGATGAGAACTTGTTTAGAACAGCTCAAAGAGAATCTCCAAGTCAGTTCATAGTGTAGAAAAGGTAGCTAAGATCCCGGAAATCCTTAATTCAAGTTAAGATCACATGAAACACTGTATGAATCCTATATTCTTTACTTAAAGGTCTCTAGAGTGGTAAATGTGTGTTATACAAGGCAGAATACCATTGAAATAGAGAAAGAAACACGTTCGGCAGCTTTGGAAAGCCTTACACTTCACTGAAATGTAGTACTACACTCTATAACACAGTTGAGAGACAATGTTCCTGAGCTGCCTCAGTTCATAACAGTGTGTTGGAAGTTGTTTGATAAAGTGGGCAAAGCTTATACTTGGACCAGAAGGCAGAATATAGGAAACTACATGAAAACTTGGATAATTCAGAGAAAATGACTGTAAACAGATGAGAACTTCTTTAGAACAGCTCAAAGAGAATCTCCAAGTCAGTTCATAGTGTAGAAAAGGTAGCTAAGATCTCGGAAATCCTTAATTCAAGTTAAGATCACATGAAACACTGTATGAATCCTATATTCTTTACTTAAAGGACTCTAGAGTGGTAAATGTGTGTTATACAAGGCAGAATACCATTGAAATAGAGAAAGAAACACGTTCGGCAGCTTTGGAAAGCCTTACACTTCACTGAAATGTAGTACTACACTCTATAACACAGTTGAGAGACAATGTTCCTGAGCTGCCTCAGTTCATAACAGTGTGTTGGAAGTTGTTTGATAAAGTGGGCAAAGCTTATACTTGGACCAGACGGCAGAATATAGGAAACTACATGAAAACATGGATAATTCAGAGAAAATGACTGTAAACTGATGAGAACTTGTTTAGAACAGCTCAAAGAGATTCTCCAAGTCAGTTCTTAGTGTAGAAAAGGTAGCTAAGATCCGGGAAATCCTTAATTCGAGTTAAGATCACATGAAACACTGTATGAATCCTATATTCTTTCCCTAATGGACTCTAGAGTGGTAAATGTGTGTTATACAAGTCAGAATACCATTGAAATAGAGAAAGAAACACGTTCGGCAGCTTTGGAAAGCCTTACACTTCACTGAAATGTAGTACTACACTCTATAACACAGTTGAGAGACAATGTTCCCAAGCTGCCTCAGTTTATAACAGTGTGTAGGAAGTTGTTTGATAAAGTGGGCAAAGCTTATACTTGGACCAGAAGGCAGAATATAGGAAACTAAATGAAAACATGGATAATTCAGAGAAAATGACTGTAAACAGATGAGAACTCGTTTAGAACAGCTGAAAGAGATTCTCCAAGTCAGTTCTTAGTGTAGAAAAGGTAGCTAAGATAAGGGAAATCATTAATTCCAGTTAAGATCACATGAAACACTGTATGAATACTATATTCTTTACTTAAAGGAGACTAGAGTGGTAAATATGTGTTATACAAGGCAGAATACCATTGAAATAGAAAAAGAAACACGTTCGGTAGCTTTGGAAAGCCTTACACTTCACTGAAATATAGTACTACACTCTATAACACAGTTGAGAGACAATGTTGCCAAGCTGCCTCAGTTCATAACAGTGTGTAGGAAGTTGTTTGATAAAGTGGGCAAAGCTTATACTTGGACCAGAAGGCAGAATATAGGAAACTACATGAAACCATGGATAATTCAGAGAAAATGACTGTAAACAGATGAGAACTTGTTTAGAACAGCTCAAAGAGATTCTCCAAGTAAGTTCCTAGTGTAGAAAAGGTAGCTAAGATCCGGGACATCCTTAATTCGAGTTAATATGACATGAAAAACTGTATGAATCCTATATTCTTTACTTAAAGGAGACTAGAGTGGTAAATGTGTGTTTTACAAGGCAGAATACCATTGAAATAGAGAAAGAAACACGTTCGGCAGCTTTGGAAAGCCTTACACTTCACTGAAATGTAGTACTACACTCCATAGCACAGTTGTGGGACATTGTTCCCGAGCTGCCTCAGTTCATAACAGTGTTTAGGAAGTTGTTTGATAAACTGGGGAAAGATTATACTTGGATCAGAAGGCAGAAAATAGTAAACTACATTAAAACATGGATAATTCAGAGAAAATGACTGTAAAGAGATGAGAACTTGTTTAGAGCAGCTCAAATAGATTCTCCAAGTCAGTTCTTAGTGTAGAAAAGGTAGCTAAGATCCGGGAAATCCTTAATTCGAGTTAAGATCACATGAAACACTGTATGAATCCTATATTCTTTACTTAAAGGAGACTAGAGTGGTAAATGTGTGTTATACAAGGCAGAATACCATTGAAATAGAGAAAGAAAGACGTTCGGCAGCTTTGGAAAGCCTTACACTTCACTGAAATGTAGTACTACACTCTATAACACAGTTGAGAGACAATGTTCCCGAGCTGCCTCAGTTCATAACAATGTATAGGAACTTGTTTGATAAAGTGGGCAAAGCTTATACTTGGACCAGAAGGCAGAATATAGGAAACTACATGAAAACTTGGATAATTCAGAGAAAATGACTGTAAACAGATGAGAACTTGTTTAGAACAGCTCAAAGAGAATCTCCAAGTCAGTTCATAGTGTAGAAAAGGTAGCTAAGATCCCGGAAATCCTTAATTCAAGTTAAGATCACATGAAACACTGTATGAATCCTATATTCTTTACTTAAAGGACTCTAGAGTGGTAAATGTGTGTTATACAAGGCAGAATACCATTGAAATAGAGAAAGAAACACGTTCGGCAGCTTTGGAAAGCCTTACACTTCACTGAAATGTAGTACTACACTCTATAACACAATTGAGAGACAATGTTCCTGAGCTTCCTCAGTTCATAACAGTGTGTAGGAAGTTGTTTGATAAAGTGGGCAAAGCTTATACTTCGACCACAAGCAGAATATAGGAAACTACATGAAAACATGGATAATTCAGAGAAAATGACTGTAAAGAGATTAGACCTTGTTTAGAGCAGCTCAAAGAGATTCTCCAAGTCAGTTCTTAGTGTAGAAAAGGTAGCTAAGTTCCGGGAAATCCTTAATTCGAGTTAAGATCGCATGAAACACTGTATGAATCCTATATTCTTTACTTAAAGGAGACTAGAGTGGTAAATGTGTGTTATACAAGGCAGAATACCATTGAAATAGAGAAAGAAAGACGTTCGGCAGCTTTGGAAAGCCTTACACTTCACTGAAATGTAGTACTACACTCTATAACACAGTTGAGAGACAATGTTCCCGAGCTGCCTCAGTTCATAACAATGTATAGGAACTTGTTTGATAAAGTGGGCAAAGCTTATACTTGGACCAGAAGGCAGAATATAGGAAACTACATGAAAACTTGGATAATTCAGAGAAAATGACTGTAAACAGATGAGAACTTGTTTAGAACAGCTCAAAGAGAATCTCCAAGTCAGTTCATAGTGTAGAAAAGGTAGCTAAGATCCCGGAAATCCTTAATTCAAGTTAAGATCACATGAAACACTGTATGAATCCTATATTCTTTACTTAAAGGACTCTAGAGTGGTAAATGTGTGTTATACAAGGCAGAATACCATTGAAATAGAGAAAGAAACACGTTCGGCAGCTTTGGAAAGCCTTACACTTCACTGAAATGTAGTACTACACTCTATAACACAATTGAGAGACAATGTTCCTGAGCTGCCTCAGTTCATAACAGTGTGTTGGAAGTTGTTTGATAAAGTGGGCAAAGCTTATACTTGGACCAGACGGCAGAATATAGGAAACTACATGAAAACATGGATAATTCAGAGAAAATGACTGTAAACTGATGAGAACTTGTTTAGAACAGCTCAAAGAGATTCTCCAAGTCAGTTCTTAGTGTAGAAAAGGTAGCTAAGATCCGGGAAATCCTTTATTCGAGTTAAGATCACATGAAACACTGTATGAATCCTATATTCTTTACTTAAAGGAGCCTAGAGTGGTAAATGTGTGTTTTACAAGGCAGAATACCATTGAAATAGAGAAAGAAACACGTTCGGCAGCTTTGGAAAGCCTTACACTTCACTGAAATGTAGTACTACACTCCATAGCACAGTTGAGGGACATTGTTCCCGAGCTGCCTCAGTTCATAACAGTGTTTAGGAAGTTGTTTGATAAACTGGGGAAAGCTTATACTTGGATCAGAAGGCAGAAAATAGTAAACTACATTAAAACCTGGATAATTCAGAGAAAATGACTGTAAAGAGATGAGAACTTGTTTAGAGCAGCTCAAATAGATTCTCCAAGTCACTTCTTATTGTAGAAAAGGTAGCTAAGATCAGGGAAATCCTTAATTGCGAGTTAAGATCACATGAAACACTGTATGAATCCTATATTCTTGACTTAAATTAGACTAGAGTGGTAAATGTGTGTTATACAAGGCAGAATACAATTGAAGTAGAGAAAGAAACACATTCGGCAGCTTTGGAAAGCCTTACACTTCACTGAAATGTAGTACTACACTCTACAACACAGTTGAGAGACAATGTTCCCGAGCTGCCAGAGTTCATAACAGTGTGTAGGAAGTTATTTGATAAAGTGGGCAAAGCTTATACTTGGACCACAAGGCAGAATATAGGAAACTACATTAAAACATGTATAATTCAGAGAAAATGACTGTAAACAGATGAGAACTTGTTTAGAACAGCTCAAAGAGATTCTCCAAGTCAGTTCTTAGTGTAGAAAAGGTAGCTAAGATCGGGGAAATCCTTATTTCGAGTTAATATCACATGAAACACTGTATGAATCCTATATTCTTTACTTAAAGGAGACTAGAGTGGTAAAAGTGTGTTATACAAGGCAGGATACCATTGAAATAGTGAAAGAAACACGTTCGGCAGCTTTGGAAAGCCTTTCACTTCACTGAAATGTAGTACTACACTCTATAAAACAATTGAGAGACAATGTTCCCGAGCTGCCTCAGTTCATAACAGTGTGTAGGAAGTTGTTTGATAAAGTGGGCAAAGCTTATACTTCGACCAGAAGGCAGAATATAGGAAACTACATGAAAACATGGATAATTCAGAGAAAATGACTGTAAACAGATGAGAACGCGTTTAGAACAGCTCAAAGAGATTCTCCAAGTCAGTTCTTAGTGTAGAAAAGGTAGCTAAGTTCCCGGAAATCCTTAATTCGAGTTAAGATCACATGAAACACTGTATGAATCCTATATTCTTTACTTAAAGGAGACTAGAGTGGTAAATGTGTGTTATACAAGGCAGAATACCATTGATATAGAGAAAGAAAGACGTTCGGCAGCTTTGGAAAGCCTTACACTTCACTGAAATGTAGTACTACACTCTATAACACAGTTGAGAGACAATGTTCCCGAGCTGCCTCAGTTCATAACAGTGTGTAGGAACTTGTTTGATAAAGTGGGCAAAGCTTATACTTGGACCAGAAGGCAGAATATAGGAAACTACATGAAAACATGGATAATTCAGAGAAAATGACTGTAAACAGATGAGAACTTGTTTAGAACAGCTCAAAGAGATTCTCCAAGTCAGTTCTTAGTGTAGAAAAGGTAGCTAAGATCCGGGAAATCCTTAATTCGAGTTAAGATCACATGAAACACTGTATGAATCCTATATTCTTTACTTAAAGGAGACTAGTGTGGTAAATGTGTGTTATACAAGGCAGAATACCATTGAAATAGAGAAAGAAATACGTTCGGCAGCTTTGGAAAGCCTTACACTTCACTGAAATGTAGTACTACACTCTATAACACAGTTGAGAGACAATGTACCCGAGCTGTCTCAGTTCATAACAGTGTGTAGGAAGTTGTTTGATAAAGTGGGCAAAGCTTATACTTCGACCACAAGCAGAATATAGGAAACTACATGAAAACATGGATAATTCAGAGAAAATGACTGTAAAGAGATTAGACCTTGTTTAGAGCAGCTCAAAGAGATTCTCCAAGTCAGTTCTTAGTGTAGAAAAGGTAGCTAAGTTCCGGGAAATCCTTAATTCGAGTTAAGATCGCATGAAACACTGTATGAATCCTATATTCTTTACTTAAAGGAGACTAGAGTGGTAAATGTGTGTTATACAAGGCAGAATACCATTGAAATAGAGAAAGAAAGACGTTCGGCAGCTTTGGAAAGCCTTACACTTCACTGAAATGTAGTACTACACTCTATAACACAGTTGAGAGACAATGTTCCCGAGCTGCCTCAGTTCATAACAATGTATAGGAACTTGTTTGATAAAGTGGGCAAAGCTTATACTTGGACCAGAAGGCAGAATATAGGAAACTACATGAAAACTTGGATAATTCAGAGAAAATGACTGTAAACAGATGAGAACTCGTTTAGAACAGCTGAAAGAGATTCTCCAAGTCAGTTCTTAGTGTAGAAAAGGTAGCTAAGATAAGGGAAATCATTAATTCCAGTTAAGATCACATGAAACACTGTATGAATACTATATTCTTTACTTAAAGGAGACTAGAGTGGTAAATATGTGTTATACAAGGCAGAATACCATTGAAATAGAAAAAGAAACACGTTCGGTAGCTTTGGAAAGCCTTACACTTCACTGAAATATAGTACTACACTCTATAACACAGTTGAGAGACAATGTTGCCAAGCTGCCTCAGTTCATAACAGTGTGTAGGAAGTTGTTTGATAAAGTGGGCAAAGCTTATACTTGGACCAGAAGGCAGAATATAGGAAACTACATGAAACCATGGATAATTCAGAGAAAATGACTGTAAACAGATGAGAACTTGTTTAGAACAGCTCAAAGAGATTCTCCAAGTAAGTTCCTAGTGTAGAAAAGGTAGCTAAGATCCGGGACATCCTTAATTCGAGTTAATATGACATGAAAAACTGTATGAATCCTATATTCTTTACTTAAAGGAGACTAGAGTGGTAAATGTGTGTTTTACAAGGCAGAATACCATTGAAATAGAGAAAGAAACACGTTCGGCAGCTTTGGAAAGCCTTACACTTCACTGAAATGTAGTACTACACTCCATAGCACAGTTGAGGGACATTGTTCCGGAGCTGCCTCAGTTCATAACAGTGTTTAGGAAGTTGTTTGATAAACGGGGGAAAGCTTATACTTGGATCAGAAGGCAGAAAATAGTAAACTACATTAAAACATGGATAATTCAGAGAAAATGACTGTAAAGAGATGAGAACTTGTTTAGAGCAGCTCAAATAGATTCTCCAAGTCACTTCTTATTGTAGAAAAGGTAGCTAAGATCAGGGAAATCCTTAATTGCGAGTTAAGATCATATGAAACACTGTATGAATCCTATATTCTTGACTTAAATTAGACTAGAGTGGTAAATGTGTGTTATACAAGGCAGAATACCATTGAAGTAGAGAAAGAAACACGTTCGGCAGCTTTGGAAAGCCTTACACTTCACTGAAATGTAGTACTACACTCTACAACACAGTTGAGAGACAATGTTCCCGAGCTGCCAGAGTTCATAACAGTGTGTAGGAAGTTATTTGATAAAGTGGGCAAAGCTTATACTTGGACCACAAGGCAGAATATAGGAAACTACATTAAAACATGTATAATTCAGAGAAAATGACTGTAAACAGATGAGAACTTGTTTAGAACAGCTGAAAGAGATTCTCCAAGTCAGTTCTTAGTGTAGAAAAGGTAGCTAAGATCGGGGAAATCCTTATTTCGAGTTAATATCACATGAAACACTGTATGAATCCTATATTCTTTACTTAAAGGAGACTAGAGTGGTAAAAGTGTGTTATACAAGGCAGGATACCATTGAAATAGTGAAAGAAACACGTTCGGCAGCTTTGGAAAGCCTTTCACTTCACTGAAATGTAGTACTACACTCTATAAAACAATTGAGAGACAATGTTCCCGAGCTGCCTCAGTTCATAACAGTGTGTAGGAAGTTGTTTGATAAAGTGGGCAAAGCTTATACTTCGACCACAAGCAGAATATAGGAAACTACATGAAAACATGGATAATTCAGAGAAAATGACTGTAAAGAGATTAGACCTTGTTTAGAGCAGCTCAAAGAGATTCTCCAAGTCAGTTCTTAGTGTAGAAAAGGTAGCTAAGTTCCCGGAAATCCTTAATTCGAGTTAAGATCACATGAAACACTGTATGAATCCTATATTCTTTACTTAAAGGAGACTAGAGTGGTAAATGTGTGTTATACAAGGCAGAATACCATTGAAATAGAGAAAGAAAGACGTTCGGCAGCTTTGGAAAGCCTTACACTTCACTGAAATGTAGTACTACACTCTATAACACAGTTGAGAGACAATGTTCCCGAGCTGCCTCAGTTCATAACAGTGTGTAGGAACTTGTTTGATAAAGTGGGCAAAGCTTATACTTGGACCAGAAGGCAGAATATAGGAAACTACATGAAAACATGGATAATTCAGAGAAAATGACTGTAAACAGATGAGAACTTGTTTAGAACAGCTCAAAGAGATTCTCCAAGTCAGTTCTTAGTGTAGAAAAGGTAGCTAAGATCCGGGAAATCCTTAATTCGAGTTAAGATCACATGAAACACTGTATGAATCCTATATTCTTTACTTAAAGGAGACTAGTGTGGTAAATGTGTGTTATACAAGGCAGAATACCATTGAAATAGAGAAAGAAATACGTTCGGCAGCTTTGGAAAGCCTTACACTTCACTGAAATGTAGTACTACACTCTATAACACAGTTGAGAGACAATGTACCCGAGCTGTCTCAGTTCATAACAGTGTGTAGGAAGTTGTTTGATAAACTGGGCAAAGCTTATACTTGGACCAGACGTCAGAATATAGGAAACTACATGAAAACATGAATAATTCAGAGAAAATTACTGTAAACTGATGAGAACTTGTTTAGAACAGCTCAGAGAGATTCTCAAAGTCAGTTCTTAGTGTAGAAAAGATAGCTAATATCCGGAAATCCTTAATTCGAGTTAAGATCACATGAAACACTGTATGAATCCTATATTCTTTACTTAAAGTAGACTAGAGTGGTAAATGTGTGTTATACAAGGCAGAATACCATTGAAGTAGAGAAAGAAACACGTTCGGCAGCTTTGGAAAGCCTTACACTTCACTGAAATGTAGTACTACACTCTATAACACAGTTGAGAGACAATGTTCCCGAGCTTCCTCAGTTCATAACAGTGTGTAGGAAGTTGTTTGATAAAGTGGGCAAAGCTTATACTTCGACCACAAGCAGAATATAGGAAACTACATGAAAACATGGATAATTCAGAGAAAATGACTGTAAAGAGATTAGACCTTGTTTAGAGCAGCTCAAAGAGATTCTCCAAGTCAGTTCTTAGTGTAGAAAAGGTAGCTAAGTTCCGGGAAATCCTTAATTCGAGTTAAGATCGCATGAAACACTGTATGAATCCTATATTCTTTACTTAAAGGAGACTAGAGTGGTAAATGTGTGTTATACAAGGCAGAATACCATTGAAATAGAGAAAGAAAGACGTTCGGCAGCTTTGGAAAGCCTTACACTTCACTGAAATGTAGTACTACACTCTATAACACAGTTGAGAGACAATGTTCCCGAGCTGCCTCAGTTCATAACAATGTATAGGAACTTGTTTGATAAAGTGGGCAAAGCTTATACTTGGACCAGAAGGCAGAATATAGGAAACTACATGAAAACTTGGATAATTCAGAGAAAATGACTGTAAACAGATGAGAACTTGTTTAGAACAGCTCAAAGAGAATCTCCAAGTCAGTTCATAGTGTAGAAAAGGTAGCTAAGATCCCGGAAATCCTTAATTCAAGTTAAGATCACATGAAACACTGTATGAATCCTATATTCTTTACTTAAAGGACTCTAGAGTGGTAAATGTGTGTTATACAAGGCAGAATACCATTGAAATAGAGAAAGAAACACGTTCGGCAGCTTTGGAAAGCCTTACACTTCACTGAAATGTAGTACTACACTCTACAACACAGTTGAGAGACAATGTTCCCGAGCTGCCAGAGTTCATAACAGTGTGTAGGAAGTTATTTGATAAAGTGGGCAAAGCTTATACTTGGACCACAAGGCAGAATATAGGAAACTACATTAAAACATGTATAATTCAGAGAAAATGACTGTAAACAGATGAGAACTTGTTTAGAACAGCTGAAAGAGATTCTCCAAGTCAGTTCTTAGTGTAGAAAAGGTAGCTAAGATCGGGGAAATCCTTATTTCGAGTTAATATCACATGAAACACTGTATGAATCCTATATTCTTTACTTAAAGGAGACTAGAGTGGTAAAAGTGTGTTATACAAGGCAGGATACCATTGAAATAGTGAAAGAAACACGTTCGGCAGCTTTGGAAAGCCTTTCACTTCACTGAAATGTAGTACTACACTCTATAAAACAATTGAGAGACAATGTTCCCGAGCTGCCTCAGTTCATAACAGTGTGTAGGAAGTTGTTTGATAAAGTGGGCAAAGCTTATACTTCGACCACAAGCAGAATATAGGAAACTACATGAAAACATGGATAATTCAGAGAAAATGACTGTAAAGAGATTAGACCTTGTTTAGAGCAGCTCAAAGAGATTCTCCAAGTCAGTTCTTAGTGTAGAAAAGGTAGCTAAGTTCCCGGAAATCCTTAATTCGAGTTAAGATCACATGAAACACTGTATGAATCCTATATTCTTTACTTAAAGGAGACTAGAGTGGTAAATGTGTGTTATACAAGGCAGAATACCATTGAAATAGAGAAAGAAAGACGTTCGGCAGCTTTGGAAAGCCTTACACTTCACTGAAATGTAGTACTACACTCTATAACACAGTTGAGAGACAATGTTCCCGAGCTGCCTCAGTTCATAACAGTGTGTAGGAACTTGTTTGATAAAGTGGGCAAAGCTTATACTTGGACCAGAAGGCAGAATATAGGAAACTACATGAAAACATGGATAATTCAGAGAAAATGACTGTAAACAGATGAGAACTTGTTTAGAACAGCTCAAAGAGATTCTCCAAGTCAGTTCTTAGTGTAGAAAAGGTAGCTAAGATCCGGGAAATCCTTAATTCGAGTTAAGATCACATGAAACACTGTATGAATCCTATATTCTTTACTTAAAGGAGACTAGTGTGGTAAATGTGTGTTATACAAGGCAGAATACCATTGAAATAGAGAAAGAAATACGTTCGGCAGCTTTGGAAAGCCTTACACTTCACTGAAATGTAGTACTACACTCTATAACACAGTTGAGAGACAATGTACCCGAGCTGTCTCAGTTCATAACAGTGTGTAGGAAGTTGTTTGATAAACTGGGCAAAGCTTATACTTGGACCAGACGTCAGAATATAGGAAACTACATGAAAACATGAATAATTCAGAGAAAATTACTGTAAACTGATGAGAACTTGTTTAGAACAGCTCAGAGAGATTCTCAAAGTCAGTTCTTAGTGTAGAAAAGATAGCTAATATCCGGAAATCCTTAATTCGAGTTAAGATCACATGAAACACTGTATGAATCCTATATTCTTTACTTAAAGTAGACTAGAGTGGTAAATGTGTGTTATACAAGGCAGAATACCATTGAAGTAGAGAAAGAAACACGTTCGGCAGCTTTGGAAAGCCTTACACTTCACTGAAATGTAGTACTACACTCTATAACACAGTTGAGAGACAATGTTCCCGAGCTTCCTCAGTTCATAACAGTGTGTAGGAAGTTGTTTGATAAAGTGGGCAAAGCTTATACTTCGACCACAAGCAGAATATAGGAAACTACATGAAAACATGGATAATTCAGAGAAAATGACTGTAAAGAGATTAGACCTTGTTTAGAGCAGCTCAAAGAGATTCTCCAAGTCAGTTCTTAGTGTAGAAAAGGTAGCTAAGTTCCGGGAAATCCTTAATTCGAGTTAAGATCGCATGAAACACTGTATGAATCCTATATTCTTTACTTAAAGGAGACTAGAGTGGTAAATGTGTGTTATACAAGGCAGAATACCATTGAAATAGAGAAAGAAAGACGTTCGGCAGCTTTGGAAAGCCTTACACTTCACTGAAATGTAGTACTACACTCTATAACACAGTTGAGAGACAATGTTCCCGAGCTGCCTCAGTTCATAACAATGTATAGGAACTTGTTTGATAAAGTGGGCAAAGCTTATACTTGGACCAGAAGGCAGAATATAGGAAACTACATGAAAACTTGGATAATTCAGAGAAAATGACTGTAAACAGATGAGAACTCGTTTAGAACAGCTGAAAGAGATTCTCCAAGTCAGTTCTTAGTGTAGAAAAGGTAGCTAAGATAAGGGAAATCATTAATTCCAGTTAAGATCACATGAAACACTGTATGAATACTATATTCTTTACTTAAAGGAGACTAGAGTGGTAAATATGTGTTATACAAGGCAGAATACCATTGAAATAGAAAAAGAAACACGTTCGGTAGCTTTGGAAAGCCTTACACTTCACTGAAATATAGTACTACACTCTATAACACAGTTGAGAGACAATGTTGCCAAGCTGCCTCAGTTCATAACAGTGTGTAGGAAGTTGTTTGATAAAGTGGGCAAAGCTTATACTTGGACCAGAAGGCAGAATATAGGAAACTACATGAAACCATGGATAATTCAGAGAAAATGACTGTAAACAGATGAGAACTTGTTTAGAACAGCTCAAAGAGATTCTCCAAGTAAGTTCCTAGTGTAGAAAAGGTAGCTAAGATCCGGGACATCCTTAATTCGAGTTAATATGACATGAAAAACTGTATGAATCCTATATTCTTTACTTAAAGGAGACTAGAGTGGTAAATGTGTGTTTTACAAGGCAGAATACCATTGAAATAGAGAAAGAAACACGTTAGGCAGCTTTGGAAAGCCTTACACTTCACTGAAATGTAGTACTACACTCCATAGCACAGTTGAGGGACATTGTTCCGGAGCTGCCTCAGTTCATAACAGTGTTTAGGAAGTTGTTTGATAAACGGGGGAAAGCTTATACTTGGATCAGAAGGCAGAAAATAGTAAACTACATTAAAACATGGATAATTCAGAGAAAATGACTGTAAAGAGATGAGAACTTGTTTAGAGCAGCTCAAATAGATTCTCCAAGTCACTTCTTATTGTAGAAAAGGTAGCTAAGATCAGGGAAATCCTTAATTGCGAGTTAAGATCATATGAAACACTGTATGAATCCTATATTCTTGACTTAAATTAGACTAGAGTGGTAAATGTGTGTTATACAAGGCAGAATACCATTGAAGTAGAGAAAGAAACACGTTCGGCAGCTTTGGAAAGCCTTACACTTCACTGAAATGTAGTACTACACTCTACAACACAGTTGAGAGACAATGTTCCCGAGCTGCCAGAGTTCATAACTGTGTGTAGGAAGTTATTTGATAAAGTGGGCAAAGCTTATACTTGGACCACAAGGCAGAATATAGGAAACTACATTAAAACATGTATAATTCAGAGAAAATGACTGTAAACAGATGAGAACTTGTTTAGAACAGCTGAAAGAGATTCTCCAAGTCAGTTCTTAGTGTAGAAAAGGTAGCTAAGATCGGGGAAATCCTTATTTCGAGTTAATATCACATGAAACACTGTATGAATCCTATATTCTTTACTTAAAGGAGACTAGAGTGGTAAAAGTGTGTTATACAAGGCAGGATACCATTGAAATAGTGAAAGAAACACGTTCGGCAGCTTTGGAAAGCCTTTCACTTCACTGAAATGTAGTACTACACTCTATAAAACAATTGAGAGACAATGTTCCCGAGCTGCCTCAGTTCATAACAGTGTGTAGGAAGTTGTTTGATAAAGTGGGCAAAGCTTATACTTCGACCACAAGCAGAATATAGGAAACTACATGAAAACATGGATAATTCAGAGAAAATGACTGTAAAGAGATTAGACCTTGTTTAGAGCAGCTCAAAGAGATTCTCCAAGTCAGTTCTTAGTGTAGAAAAGGTAGCTAAGTTCCCGGAAATCCTTAATTCGAGTTAAGATCACATGAAACACTGTATGAATCCTATATTCTTTACTTAAAGGAGACTAGAGTGGTAAATGTGTGTTATACAAGGCAGAATACCATTGAAATAGAGAAAGAAAGACGTTCGGCAGCTTTGGAAAGCCTTACACTTCACTGAAATGTAGTACTACACTCTATAACACAGTTGAGAGACAATGTTCCCGAGCTGCCTCAGTTCATAACAGTGTGTAGGAACTTGTTTGATAAAGTGGGCAAAGCTTATACTTGGACCAGAAGGCAGAATATAGGAAACTACATGAAAACATGGATAATTCAGAGAAAATGACTGTAAACAGATGAGAACTTGTTTAGAACAGCTCAAAGAGATTCTCCAAGTCAGTTCTTAGTGTAGAAAAGGTAGCTAAGATCCGGGAAATCCTTAATTCGAGTTAAGATCACATGAAACACTGTATGAATCCTATATTCTTTACTTAAAGGAGACTAGTGTGGTAAATGTGTGTTATACAAGGCAGAATACCATTGAAATAGAGAAAGAAATACGTTCGGCAGCTTTGGAAAGCCTTACACTTCACTGAAATGTAGTACTACACTCTATAACACAGTTGAGAGACAATGTACCCGAGCTGTCTCAGTTCATAACAGTGTGTAGGAAGTTGTTTGATAAACTGGGCAAAGCTTATACTTGGACCAGACGTCAGAATATAGGAAACTACATGAAAACATGAATAATTCAGAGAAAATTACTGTAAACTGATGAGAACTTGTTTAGAACAGCTCAGAGAGATTCTCAAAGTCAGTTCTTAGTGTAGAAAAGATAGCTAATATCCGGAAATCCTTAATTCGAGTTAAGATCACATGAAACACTGTATGAATCCTATATTCTTTACTTAAAGTAGACTAGAGTGGTAAATGTGTGTTATACAAGGCAGAATACCATTGAAGTAGAGAAAGAAACACGTTCGGCAGCTTTGGAAAGCCTTACACTTCACTGAAATGTAGTACTACACTCTATAACACAGTTGAGAGACAATGTTCCCGAGCTTCCTCAGTTCATAACAGTGTGTAGGAAGTTGTTTGATAAAGTGGGCAAAGCTTATACTTCGACCACAAGCAGAATATAGGAAACTACATGAAAACATGGATAATTCAGAGAAAATGACTGTAAAGAGATTAGACCTTGTTTAGAGCAGCTCAAAGAGATTCTCCAAGTCAGTTCTTAGTGTAGAAAAGGTAGCTAAGTTCCGGGAAATCCTTAATTCGAGTTAAGATCGCATGAAACACTGTATGAATCCTATATTCTTTACTTAAAGGAGACTAGAGTGGTAAATGTGTGTTATACAAGGCAGAATACCATTGAAATAGAGAAAGAAAGACGTTCGGCAGCTTTGGAAAGCCTTACACTTCACTGAAATGTAGTACTACACTCTATAACACAGTTGAGAGACAATGTTCCCGAGCTGCCTCAGTTCATAACAATGTATAGGAACTTGTTTGATAAAGTGGGCAAAGCTTATACTTGGACCAGAAGGCAGAATATAGGAAACTACATGAAAACTTGGATAATTCAGAGAAAATGACTGTAAACAGATGAGAACTTGTTTAGAACAGCTCAAAGAGAATCTCCAAGTCAGTTCATAGTGTAGAAAAGGTAGCTAAGATCCCGGAAATCCTTAATTCAAGTTAAGATCACATGAAACACTGTATGAATCCTATATTCTTTACTTAAAGGACTCTAGAGTGGTAAATGTGTGTTATACAAGGCAGAATACCATTGAAATAGAGAAAGAAACACGTTCGGCAGCTTTGGAAAGCCTTACACTTCACTGAAATGTAGTACTACACTCTACAACACAGTTGAGAGACAATGTTCCCGAGCTGCCAGAGTTCATAACAGTGTGTAGGAAGTTATTTGATAAAGTGGGCAAAGCTTATACTTGGACCACAAGGCAGAATATAGGAAACTACATTAAAACATGTATAATTCAGAGAAAATGACTGTAAACAGATGAGAACTTGTTTAGAACAGCTGAAAGAGATTCTCCAAGTCAGTTCTTAGTGTAGAAAAGGTAGCTAAGATCGGGGAAATCCTTATTTCGAGTTAATATCACATGAAACACTGTATGAATCCTATATTCTTTACTTAAAGGAGACTAGAGTGGTAAAAGTGTGTTATACAAGGCAGGATACCATTGAAATAGTGAAAGAAACACGTTCGGCAGCTTTGGAAAGCCTTTCACTTCACTGAAATGTAGTACTACACTCTATAAAACAATTGAGAGACAATGTTCCCGAGCTGCCTCAGTTCATAACAGTGTGTAGGAAGTTGTTTGATAAAGTGGGCAAAGCTTATACTTCGACCACAAGCAGAATATAGGAAACTACATGAAAACATGGATAATTCAGAGAAAATGACTGTAAAGAGATTAGACCTTGTTTAGAGCAGCTCAAAGAGATTCTCCAAGTCAGTTCTTAGTGTAGAAAAGGTAGCTAAGTTCCCGGAAATCCTTAATTCGAGTTAAGATCACATGAAACACTGTATGAATCCTATATTCTTTACTTAAAGGAGACTAGAGTGGTAAATGTGTGTTATACAAGGCAGAATACCATTGAAATAGAGAAAGAAAGACGTTAGGCAGCTTTGGAAAGCCTTACACTTCACTGAAATGTAGTACTACACTCTATAACACAGTTGAGAGACAATGTTCCCGAGCTGCCTCAGTTCATAACAGTGTGTAGGAACTTGTTTGATAAAGTGGGCAAAGCTTATACTTGGACCAGAAGGCAGAATATAGGAAACTACATGAAAACATGGATAATTCAGAGAAAATGACTGTAAACAGATGAGAACTTGTTTAGAACAGCTCAAAGAGATTCTCCAAGTCAGTTCTTAGTGTAGAAAAGGTAGCTAAGATCCGGGAAATCCTTAATTCGAGTTAAGATCACATGAAACACTGTATGAATCCTATATTCTTTACTTAAAGGAGACTAGTGTGGTAAATGTGTGTTATACAAGGCAGAATACCATTGAAATAGAGAAAGAAATACGTTCGGCAGCTTTGGAAAGCCTTACACTTCACTGAAATGTAGTACTACACTCTATAACACAGTTGAGAGACAATGTACCCGAGCTGTCTCAGTTCATAACAGTGTGTAGGAAGTTGTTTGATAAACTGGGCAAAGCTTATACTTGGACCAGACGTCAGAATATAGGAAACTACATGAAAACATGAATAATTCAGAGAAAATTACTGTAAACTGATGAGAACTTGTTTAGAACAGCTCAGAGAGATTCTCAAAGTCAGTTCTTAGTGTAGAAAAGATAGCTAATATCCGGAAATCCTTAATTCGAGTTAAGATCACATGAAACACTGTATGAATCCTATATTCTTTACTTAAAGTAGACTAGAGTGGTAAATGTGTGTTATACAAGGCAGAATACCATTGAAGTAGAGAAAGAAACACGTTCGGCAGCTTTGGAAAGCCTTACACTTCACTGAAATGTAGTACTACACTCTATAACACAGTTGAGAGACAATGTTCCCGAGCTTCCTCAGTTCATAACAGTGTGTAGGAAGTTGTTTGATAAAGTGGGCAAAGCTTATACTTCGACCACAAGCAGAATATAGGAAACTACATGAAAACATGGATAATTCAGAGAAAATGACTGTAAAGAGATTAGACCTTGTTTAGAGCAGCTCAAAGAGATTCTCCAAGTCAGTTCTTAGTGTAGAAAAGGTAGCTAAGTTCCGGGAAATCCTTAATTCGAGTTAAGATCGCATGAAACACTGTATGAATCCTATATTCTTTACTTAAAGGAGACTAGAGTGGTAAATGTGTGTTATACAAGGCAGAATACCATTGAAATAGAGAAAGAAAGACGTTCGGCAGCTTTGGAAAGCCTTACACTTCACTGAAATGTAGTACTACACTCTATAACACAGTTGAGAGACAATGTTCCCGAGCTGCCTCAGTTCATAACAATGTATAGGAACTTGTTTGATAAAGTGGGCAAAGCTTATACTTGGACCAGAAGGCAGAATATAGGAAACTACATGAAAACTTGGATAATTCAGAGAAAATGACTGTAAACAGATGAGAACTTGTTTAGAACAGCTCAAAGAGAATCTCCAAGTCAGTTCATAGTGTAGAAAAGGTAGCTAAGATCCCGGAAATCCTTAATTCAAGTTAAGATCACATGAAACACTGTATGAATCCTATATTCTTTACTTAAAGGACTCTAGAGTGGTAAATGTGTGTTATAGAAGGCAGAATACCATTGAAATAGAGAAAGAAACACGTTCGGCAGCTTTGGAAAGCCTTACACTTCACTGAAATGTAGTACTACACTCTATAACACAGTTGAGAGACAATGTTCCTGAGCTGCCTCAGTTCATAACAGTGTGTTGGAAGTTGTTTGATAAAGTGGGCAAAGCTTATACTTGGACCAGAAGGCAGAATATAGGAAACTACATGAAAACTTGGATAATTCAGAGAAAATGACTGTAAACAGATGAGAACTTGTTTAGAACAGCTCAAAGAGAATCTCCAAGTCAGTTCATAGTGTAGAAAAGGTAGCTAAGATCCCGGAAATCCTTAATTCAAGTTAAGATCACATGAAACACTGTATGAATCCTATATTCTTTACTTAAAGGACTCTAGAGTGGTAAATGTGTGTTATACAAGGCAGAATACCATTGAAATAGGGAAAGAAACACGTTCGGCAGCTTTGGAAAGCCTTACACTTCACTGAAATGTAGTACTACACTCTATAACACAGTTGAGAGACAATGTTCCTGAGCTGCCTCAGTTCATAACAGTGTGTTGGAAGTTGTTTGATAAAGTGGGCAAAGCTTATACTTGGACCAGACGGCAGAATATAGGAAACTACATGAAAACATGGATAATTCAGAGAAAATGACTGTAAACTGATGAGAACTTGTTTAGAACAGCTCAAAGAGATTCTCCAAGTCAGTTCTTAGTGTAGAAAAGGTAGCTAAGATCCGGGAAATCCTTAATTCGAGTTAAGATCACATGAAACACTGTATGAATCCTATATTCTTTCCCTAATGGACTCTAGAGTGGTAAATGTGTGTTATACAAGTCAGAATACCATTGAAATAGAGAAAGAAACACGTTCGGCAGCTTTGGAAAGCCTTACACTTCACTGAAATGTAGTACTACACTCTATAACACAGTTGAGAGACAATGTTCCCAAGCTGCCTCAGTTTATAACAGTGTGTAGGAAGTTGTTTGATAAAGTGGGCAAAGCTTATACTTGGACCAGAAGGCAGAATATAGGAAACTAAATGAAAACATGGATAATTCAGAGAAAATGACTGTAAACAGATGAGAACTCGTTTAGAACAGCTGAAAGAGATTCTCCAAGTCAGTTCTTAGTGTAGAAAAGGTAGCTAAGATAAGGGAAATCATTAATTCCAGTTAAGATCACATGAAACACTGTATGAATACTATATTCTTTACTTAAAGGAGACTAGAGTGGTAAATATGTGTTATACAAGGCAGAATACCATTGAAATAGAAAAAGAAACACGTTCGGTAGCTTTGGAAAGCCTTACACTTCACTGAAATATAGTACTACACTCTATAACACAGTTGAGAGACAATGTTGCCAAGCTGCCTCAGTTCATAACAGTGTGTAGGAAGTTGTTTGATAAAGTGGGCAAAGCTTATACTTGGACCAGAAGGCAGAATATAGGAAACTACATGAAACCATGGATAATTCAGAGAAAATGACTGTAAACAGATGAGAACTTGTTTAGAACAGCTCAAAGAGATTCTCCAAGTAAGTTCCTAGTGTAGAAAAGGTAGCTAAGATCCGGGACATCCTTAATTCGAGTTAATATGACATGAAAAACTGTATGAATCCTATATTCTTTACTTAAAGGAGACTAGAGTGGTAAATGTGTGTTTAACAAGGCAGAATACCATTGAAATAGAGAAAGAAACACGTTCGGCAGCTTTGGAAAGCCTTACACTTCACTGAAATGTAGTACTACACTCCATAGCACAGTTGTGGGACATTGTTCCCGAGCTGCCTCAGTTCATAACAGTGTTTAGGAAGTTGTTTGATAAACTGGGGAAAGATTATACTTGGATCAGAAGGCAGAAAATAGTAAACTACATTAAAACATGGATAATTCAGAGAAAATGACTGTAAAGAGATGAGAACTTGTTTAGAGCAGCTCAAATAGATTCTCCAAGTCAGTTCTTAGTGTAGAAAAGGTAGCTAAGATCCGGGAAATCCTTAATTCGAGTTAAGATCACATGAAACACTGTATGAATCCTATATTCTTTACTTAAAGGAGACTAGAGTGGTAAATGTGTGTTATACAAGGCAGAATACCATTGAAATAGAGAAAGAAAGACGTTCGGCAGCTTTGGAAAGCCTTACACTTCACTGAAATGTAGTACTACACTCTATAACACAGTTGAGAGACAATGTTCCCGAGCTGCCTCAGTTCATAACAGTGTGTAGGAACTTGTTTGATAAAGTGGGCAAAGCTTATACTTGGACCAGAAGGCAGAATATAGGAAACTACATGAAAACATGGATAATTCAGAGAAAATGACTGTAAACAGATGAGAACTTGTTTAGAACAGCTCAAAGAGATTCTCCAAGTCAGTTCTTAGTGTAGAAAAGGTAGCTAAGATCCGGGAAATCCTTAATTCGAGTTAAGATCACATGAAACACTGTATGAATCCTATATTCTTTACTTAAAGGAGACTAGAGTGGTAAAAGTGTGTTATACAAGGCAGGATACCATTGAAATAGTGAAAGAAACACGTTCGGCAGCTTTGGAAAGCCTTTCACTTCACTGAAATGTAGTACTACACTCTATAAAACAATTGAGAGACAATGTTCCCGAGCTGCCTCAGTTCATAACAGTGTGTAGGAAGTTGTTTGATAAAGTGGGCAAAGCTTATACTTCGACCACAAGCAGAATATAGGAAACTACATGAAAACATGGATAATTCAGAGAAAATGACTGTAAAGAGATTAGACCTTGTTTAGAGCAGCTCAAAGAGATTCTCCAAGTCAGTTCTTAGTGTAGAAAAGGTAGCTAAGTTCCCGGAAATCCTTAATTCGAGTTAAGATCACATGAAACACTGTATGAATCCTATATTCTTTACTTAAAGGAGACTAGAGTGGTAAATGTGTGTTATACAAGGCAGAATACCATTGAAATAGAGAAAGAAAGACGTTCGGCAGCTTTGGAAAGCCTTACACTTCACTGAAATGTAGTACTACACTCTATAACACAGTTGAGAGACAATGTTCCCGAGCTGCCTCAGTTCATAACAGTGTGTAGGAACTTGTTTGATAAAGTGGGCAAAGCTTATACTTGGACCAGAAGGCAGAATATAGGAAACTACATGAAAACATGGATAATTCAGAGAAAATGACTGTAAACAGATGAGAACTTGTTTAGAACAGCTCAAAGAGATTCTCCAAGTCAGTTCTTAGTGTAGAAAAGGTAGCTAAGATCCGGGAAATCCTTAATTTGAGTTAAGATCACATGAAACACTGTATGAATCCTATATTCTTTACTTAAAGGAGACTAGTGTGGTAAATGTGTGTTATACAAGGCAGAATACCATTGAAATAGAGAAAGAAATACGTTCGGCAGCTTTGGAAAGCCTTACACTTCACTGAAATGTAGTACTACACTCTATAACACAGTTGAGAGACAATGTTCCTTAGCTGCCTCAGTTCATAACAGTGTGTTGGAAGTTGTTTGATAAAGTGGGCAAAGCTTATACTTGGACCAGAAGGCAGAATATAGGAAACTACATGAAAACTTGGATAATTCAGAGAAAATGACTGTAAACAGATGAGAACTTGTTTAGAACAGCTCAAAGAGAATCTCCAAGTCAGTTCATAGTGTAGAAAAGGTAGCTAAGATCCCGGAAATCCTTAATTCAAGTTAAGATCACATGAAACACTGTATGAATCCTATATTCTTTACTTAAAGGACTCTAGAGTGGTAAATGTGTGTTATACAAGGCAGAATACCATTGAAATAGGGAAAGAAACACGTTCGGCAGCTTTGGAAAGCCTTACACTTCACTGAAATGTAGTACTACACTCTATAACACAGTTGAGAGACAATGTTCCCAAGCTGCCTCAGTTTATAACAGTGTGTAGGAAGTTGTTTGATAAAGTGGGCAAAGCTTATACTTGGACCAGAAGGCAGAATATAGGAAACTAAATGAAAACATGGATAATTCAGAGAAAATGACTGTAAACAGATGAGAACTCGTTTAGAACAGCTGAAAGAGATTCTCCAAGTCAGTTCTTAGTGTAGAAAAGGTAGCTAAGATAAGGGAAATCATTAATTCCAGTTAAGATCACATGAAACACTGTATGAATACTATATTCTTTACTTAAAGGAGACTAGAGTGGTAAATATGTGTTATACAAGGCAGAATACCATTGAAATAGAAAAAGAAACACGTTCGGTAGCTTTGGAAAGCCTTACACTTCACTGAAATATAGTACTACACTCTATAACACAGTTGAGAGACAATGTTGCCAAGCTGCCTCAGTTCATAACAGTGTGTAGGAAGTTGTTTGATAAAGTGGGCAAAGCTTATACTTGGACCAGAAGGCAGAATATAGGAAACTACATGAAACCATGGATAATTCAGAGAAAATGACTGTAAACAGATGAGAACTTGTTTAGAACAGCTCAAAGAGATTCTCCAAGTAAGTTCCTAGTGTAGAAAAGGTAGCTAAGATCCGGGACATCCTTAATTCGAGTTAATATGACATGAAAAACTGTATGAATCCTATATTCTTTACTTAAAGGAGACTAGAGTGGTAAATGTGTGTTTTACAAGGCAGAATACCATTGAAATAGAGAAAGAAACACGTTCGGCAGCTTTGGAAAGCCTTACACTTCACTGAAATGTAGTACTACACTCCATAGCACAGTTGTGGGACATTGTTCCCGAGCTGCCTCAGTTCATAACAGTGTTTAGGAAGTTGTTTGATAAACTGGGGAAAGATTATACTTGGATCAGAAGGCAGAAAATAGTAAACTACATTAAAACATGGATAATTCAGAGAAAATGACTGTAAAGAGATGAGAACTTGTTTAGAGCAGCTCAAATAGATTCTCCAAGTCAGTTCTTAGTGTAGAAAAGGTAGCTAAGATCCGGGAAATCCTTAATTCGAGTTAAGATCACATGAAACACTGTATGAATCCTATATTCTTTACTTAAAGGAGACTAGAGTGGTAAATGTGTGTTATACAAGGCAGAATACCATTGAAATAGAGAAAGAAAGACGTTCGGCAGCTTTGGAAAGCCTTACACTTCACTGAAATGTAGTACTACACTCTATAACACAGTTGAGAGACAATGTTCCCGAGCTGCCTCAGTTCATAACAGTGTGTAGGAACTTGTTTGATAAAGTGGGCAAAGCTTATACTTGGACCAGAAGGCAGAATATAGGAAACTACATGAAAACATGGGTAATTCAGAGAAAATGACTGTAAACAGATGAGAACTTGTTTAGAACAGCTCAAAGAGATTCTCCAAGTCAGTTCTTAGTGTAGAAAAGGTAGCTAAGATCCGGGAAATCCTTAATTCGAGTTAAGATCACATGAAACACTGTATGAATCCTATATTCTTTACTTAAAGGAGACTAGAGTGGTAAAAGTGTGTTATACAAGGCAGGATACCATTGAAATAGTGAAAGAAACACGTTCGGCAGCTTTGGAAAGCCTTTCACTTCACTGAAATGTAGTACTACACTCTATAAAACAATTGAGAGACAATGTTCCCGAGCTGCCTCAGTTCATAACAGTGTGTAGGAAGTTGTTTGATAAAGTGGGCAAAGCTTATACTTCGACCACAAGCAGAATATAGGAAACTACATGAAAACATGGATAATTCAGAGAAAATGACTGTAAAGAGATTAGACCTTGTTTAGAGCAGCTCAAAGAGATTCTCCAAGTCAGTTCTTAGTGTAGAAAAGGTAGCTAAGTTCCCGGAAATCCTTAATTCGAGTTAAGATCACATGAAACACTGTATGAATCCTATATTCTTTACTTAAAGGAGACTAGAGTGGTAAATGTGTGTTATACAAGGCAGAATACCATTGAAATAGAGAAAGAAAGACGTTCGGCAGCTTTGGAAAGCCTTACACTTCACTGAAATGTAGTACTACACTCTATAACACAGTTGAGAGACAATGTTCCCGAGCTGCCTCAGTTCATAACAGTGTGTAGGAACTTGTTTGATAAAGTGGGCAAAGCTTATACTTGGACCAGAAGGCAGAATATAGGAAACTACATGAAAACATGGATAATTCAGAGAAAATGACTGTAAACAGATGAGAACTTGTTTAGAACAGCTCAAAGAGATTCTCCAAGTCAGTTCTTAGTGTAGAAAAGGTAGCTAAGATCCGGGAAATCCTTAATTTGAGTTAAGATCACATGAAACACTGTATGAATCCTATATTCTTTACTTAAAGGAGACTAGTGTGGTAAATGTGTGTTATACAAGGCAGAATACCATTGAAATAGAGAAAGAAATACGTTCGGCAGCTTTGGAAAGCCTTACACTTCACTGAAATGTAGTACTACACTCTATAACACAGTTGAGAGACAATGTACCCGAGCTGTCTCAGTTCATAACAGTGTGTAGGAAGTTGTTTGATAAACTGGGCAAAGCTTATACTTGGACCAGACGTCAGAATATAGGAAACTACATGAAAACATGAATAATTCAGAGAAAATTACTGTAAACTGATGAGAACTTGTTTAGAACAGCTCAGAGAGATTCTCAAAGTCAGTTCTTAGTGTAGAAAAGATAGCTAATATCCGGAAATCCTTAATTCGAGTTAAGATCACATGAAACACTGTATGAATCCTATATTCTTTACTTAAAGTAGACTAGAGTGGTAAATGTGTGTTATACAAGGCAGAATACCATTGAAGTAGAGAAAGAAACACGTTCGGCAGCTTTGGAAACCTTACACTTCACTGAAATGTAGTACTACACTCTATAACACAGTTGAGAGACAATGTTCCCGAGCTTCCTCAGTTCATAACAGTGTGTAGGAAGTTGTTTGATAAAGTGGGCAAAGCTTATACTTCGACCACAAGCAGAATATAGGAAACTACATGAAAACATGGATAATTCAGAGAAAATGACTGTAAACAGATGAGAACTTGTTTAGAACAGCTCAAAGAGAATCTCCAAGTCAGTTCATAGTGTAGAAAAGGTAGCTAAGATCCCGGAAATCCTTAATTCAAGTTAAGATCACATGAAACACTGTATGAATCCTATATTCTTTACTTAAAGGACTCTAGAGTGGTAAATGTGTGTTATACAAGGCAGAATACCATTGAAATAGAGAAAGAAACACGTTCGGCAGCTTTGGAAAGCCTTACACTTCACTGAAATGTAGTACTACACTCTATAACACAGTTGAGAGACAATGTTCCTGAGCTGCCTCAGTTCATAACAGTGTGTTGGAAGTTGTTTGATAAAGTGGGCAAAGCTTATACTTGGACCAGAAGGCAGAATATAGGAAACTACATGAAAACTTGGATAATTCAGAGAAAATGACTGTAAACAGATGAGAACTTGTTTAGAACAGCTCAAAGAGAATCTCCAAGTCAGTTCATAGTGTAGAAAAGGTAGCTAAGATCCCGGAAATCCTTAATTCAAGTTAAGATCACATGAAACACTGTATGAATCCTATATTCTTTACTTAAAGGACTCTAGAGTGGTAAATGTGTGTTATACAAGGCAGAATACCATTGAAATAGGGAAAGAAACACGTTCGGCAGCTTTGGAAAGCCTTACACTTCACTGAAATGTAGTACTACACTCTATAACACAGTTGAGAGACAATGTTCCTGAGCTGCCTCAGTTCATAACAGTGTGTTGGAAGTTGTTTGATAAAGTGGGCAAAGCTTATACTTGGACCAGACGGCAGAATATAGGAAACTACATGAAAACATGGATAATTCAGAGAAAATGACTGTAAACTGATGAGAACTTGTTTAGAACAGCTCAAAGAGATTCTCCAAGTCAGTTCTTAGTGTAGAAAAGGTAGCTAAGATCCGGGAAATCCTTAATTCGAGTTAAGATCACATGAAACACTGTATGAATCCTATATTCTTTCCCTAATGGACTCTAGAGTGGTAAATGTGTGTTATACAAGTCAGAATACCATTGAAATAGAGAAAGAAACACGTTCGGCAGCTTTGGAAAGCCTTACACTTCACTGAAATGTAGTACTACACTCTATAACACAGTTGAGAGACAATGTTCCCAAGCTGCCTCAGTTTATAACAGTGTGTAGGAAGTTGTTTGATAAAGTGGGCAAAGCTTATACTTGGACCAGAAGGCAGAATATAGGAAACTAAATGAAAACATGGATAATTCAGAGAAAATGACTGTAAACAGATGAGAACTCGTTTAGAACAGCTGAAAGAGATTCTCCAAGTCAGTTCTTAGTGTAGAAAAGGTAGCTAAGATAAGGGAAATCATTAATTCCAGTTAAGATCACATGAAACACTGTATGAATACTATATTCTTTACTTAAAGGAGACTAGAGTGGTAAATATGTGTTATACAAGGCAGAATACCATTGAAATAGAAAAAGAAACACGTTCGGTAGCTTTGGAAATCCTTACACTTCACTGAAATATAGTACTACACTCTATAACACAGTCGAGAGACAATGTTGCCAAGCTGCCTCAGTTCATAACAGTGTGTAGGAAGTTGTTTGATAAAGTGGGCAAAGCTTATACTTGGACCAGAAGGCAGAATATAGGAAACTACATGAAACCATGGATAATTCAGAGAAAATGACTGTAAACAGATGAGAACTTGTTTAGAACAGCTCAAAGAGATTCTCCAAGTAAGTTCCTAGTGTAGAAAAGGTAGCTAGGATCCGGGACATCCTTAATTCGAGTTAATATGACATGAAAAACTGTATGAATCCTATATTCTTTACTTAAAGGAGACTAGAGTGGTAAATGTGTGTTTTACAAGGCAGAATACCATTGAAATAGAGAAAGAAACACGTTCGGCAGCTTTGGAAAGCCTTACACTTCACTGAAATGTAGTACTACACTCTATAACACAGTTGAGAGACAATGTTCCCAAGCTGCCTCAGTTCATAACAGTGTGTAGGAAGTTGTTTGATAAAGTGGGCAAAGCTTATACTTGGACCAGAAGGCAGAATACAGGAAACTACATGAAAACATGGATAATTCAGAGAAAATGACTGTAAACAGATGAGAACTCGTTTAGAACAGCTGAAAGAGATTCTCCAAGTCAGTTCTTAGTGTAGAAAAGGTAGCTAAGATCCGGGAAATCCTTAATTCGAGTTAAGATCACATGAAACACTGTATGAATCCTATATTCTTTACTTAAAGGAGACTAGAGTGGTAAATGTGTGTTATACAAGGCAGAATACCATTGAAATAGAGAAAGAAAGACGTTCGGCAGCTTTGGAAAGCCTTACACTTCACTGAAATGTAGTACTACACTCTATAACACAGTTGAGAGACAATGTTCCCGAGCTGCCTCAGTTCATAACAGTGTGTAGGAACTTGTTTGATAAAGTGGGCAAAGCTTATACTTGGACCAGAAGGCAGAATATAGGAAACTACATGAAAACATGGATAATTCAGAGAAAATGACTGTAAACAGATGAGAACTTGTTTAGAACAGCTCAAAGAGATTCTCCAAGTCAGTTCTTAGTGTAGAAAAGGTAGCTAAGATCCGGGAAATCCTTAATTCGAGTTAAGATCACATGAAACACTGTATGAATCCTATATTCTTTACTTAAAGGAGACTAGAGTGGTAAAAGTGTGTTATACAAGGCAGGATACCATTGAAATAGTGAAAGAAACACGTTCGGCAGCTTTGGAAAGCCTTTCACTTCACTGAAATGTAGTACTACACTCTATAAAACAATTGAGAGACAATGTTCCCGAGCTGCCTCAGTTCATAACAGTGTGTAGGAAGTTGTTTGATAAAGTGGGCAAAGCTTATACTTCGACCACAAGCAGAATATAGGAAACTACATGAAAACATGGATAATTCAGAGAAAATGACTGTAAAGAGATTAGACCTTGTTTAGAGCAGCTCAAAGAGATTCTCCAAGTCAGTTCTTAGTGTAGAAAAGGTAGCTAAGTTCCCGGAAATCCTTAATTCGAGTTAAGATCACATGAAACACTGTATGAATCCTATATTCTTTACTTAAAGGAGACTAGAGTGGTAAATGTGTGTTATACAAGGCAGAATACCATTGAAATAGAGAAAGAAAGACGTTCGGCAGCTTTGGAAAGCCTTACACTTCACTGAAATGTAGTACTACACTCTATAACACAGTTGAGAGACAATGTTCCCGAGCTGCCTCAGTTCATAACAGTGTGTAGGAACTTGTTTGATAAAGTGGGCAAAGCTTATACTTGGACCAGAAGGCAGAATATAGGAAACTACATGAAAACATGGATAATTCAGAGAAAATGACTGTAAACAGATGAGAACTTGTTTAGAACAGCTCAAAGAGATTCTCCAAGTCAGTTCTTAGTGTAGAAAAGGTAGCTAAGATCCGGGAAATCCTTAATTTGAGTTAAGATCACATGAAACACTGTATGAATCCTATATTCTTTACTTAAAGGAGACTAGTGTGGTAAATGTGTGTTATACAAGGCAGAATACCATTGAAATAGAGAAAGAAATACGTTCGGCAGCTTTGGAAAGCCTTACACTTCACTGAAATGTAGTACTACACTCTATAACACAGTTGAGAGACAATGTACCCGAGCTGTCTCAGTTCATAACAGTGTGTAGGAAGTTGTTTGATAAACTGGGCAAAGCTTATACTTGGACCAGACGTCAGAATATAGGAAACTACATGAAAACATGAATAATTCAGAGAAAATTACTGTAAACTGATGAGAACTTGTTTAGAACAGCTCAGAGAGATTCTCAAAGTCAGTTCTTAGTGTAGAAAAGATAGCTAATATCCGGAAATCCTTAATTCGAGTTAAGATCACATGAAACACTGTATGAATCCTATATTCTTTACTTAAAGTAGACTAGAGTGGTAAATGTGTGTTATACAAGGCAGAATACCATTGAAGTAGAGAAAGAAACACGTTCGGCAGCTTTGGAAACCTTACACTTCACTGAAATGTAGTACTACACTCTATAACACAGTTGAGAGACAATGTTCCCAAGCTTCCTCAGTTCATAACAGTGTGTAGGAAGTTGTTTGATAAAGTGGGCAAAGCTTATACTTCGACCACAAGCAGAATATAGGAAACTACATGAAAACATGGATAATTCAGAGAAAATGACTGTAAAGAGATTAGACCTTGTTTAGAGCAGCTCAAAGAGATTCTCCAAGTCAGTTCTTAGTGTAGAAAAGGTAGCTAAGTTCCGGGAAATCCTTAATTCGAGTTAAGATCGCATGAAACACTGTATGAATCCTATATTCTTTACTTAAAGGAGACTAGAGTGGTAAATGTGTGTTATACAAGGCAGAATACCATTGAAATAGAGAAAGAAAGACGTTCGGCAGCTTTGGAAAGCCTTACACTTCACTGAAATGTAGTACTACACTCTATAACACAGTTGAGAGACAATGTTCCCGAGCTGCCTCAGTTCATAACAATGTATAGGAACTTGTTTGATAAAGTGGGCAAAGCTTATACTTGGACCAGAAGGCAGAATATAGGAAACTACATGAAAACTTGGATAATTCAGAGAAAATGACTGTAAACAGATGAGAACTTGTTTAGAACAGCTCAAAGAGAATCTCCAAGTCAGTTCATAGTGTAGAAAAGGTAGCTAAGATCCCGGAAATCCTTAATTCAAGTTAAGATCACATGAAACACTGTATGAATCCTATATTCTTTACTTAAAGGACTCTAGAGTGGTAAATGTGTGTTATACAAGGCAGAATACCATTGAAATAGAGAAAGAAATACGTTCGGCAGCTTTGGAAAGCCTTACACTTCACTGAAATGTAGTACTACACTCTATAACACAATTGAGAGACAATGTTCCTGAGCTGCCTCAGTTCATAACAGTGTGTTTGAAGTTGTTTGATAAAGTGGGCAAAGCTTATACTTGGACCAGACGGCAGAATATAGGAAACTACATGAAAACATGGATAATTCAGAGAAAATGACTGTAAACTGATGAGAACTTGTTTAGAACAGCTCAAAGAGATTCTCCAAGTCAGTTCTTAGTGTAGAAAAGGTAGCTAAGATCCGGGAAATCCTTAATTCGAGTTAAGATCACATGAAACACTGTATGAATCCTATATTCTTTACTTAAAGGAGACTAGAGTGGTAAATGTGTGTTTTACAAGGCAGAATACCATTGAAATAGAGAAAGAAACACGTTCGGCAGCTTTGGAAAGCCTTACACTTCACTGAAATGTAGTACTACACTCCATAGCACAATTGAGGGACATTGTTCCCGAGCTGCCTCAGTTCATAACAGTGTTTAGGAAGTTGTTTGATAAACTGGGGAAAGCTTATACTTGGATCAGAAGGCAGAAAATAGTAAACTACATTAAAACATGGATAATTCAGAGAAAATGACTGTAAAGAGATGAGAACTTGTTTAGAGCAGCTCAAATAGATTCTCCAAGTCACTTCTTATTGTAGAAAAGGTAGCTAAGATCAGGGAAATCCTTAATTGCGAGTTAAGATCACATGAAACACTGTATGAATCCTATATTCTTGAATTAAATTAGACTAGAGTGGTAAATGTGTGTTATACAAGGCAGAATACCATTGAAGTAGAGAAAGAAACACATTCGGCAGCTTTGGAAAGCCTTACACTTCACTGAAATGTAGTACTACACTCTACAACACAGTTGAGAGACAATGTTCCCGAGCTGCCAGAGTTCATAACAGTGTGTAGGAAGTTGTTTGATAAAGTGGGCAAAGCTTATACTTCGACCACAAGCAGAATATAGGAAACTACATGAAAACATGGATAATTCAGAGAAAATGACTGTAAAGAGATTAGCCCTTGTTTAGAGCAGCTCAAAGAGATACTCCAAGTCAGTTCTTAGTGTAGAAAAGGTAGCTAAGTTCCCGGAAATCCTTAATTTGAGTTAAGATCACATGAAACACTGTATGAATCCTATATTCTTTACTTAAAGGACACTAGAGTGGTAAATGTGTGTTATACAAGGCAGAATACCATTGAAATAGAGAAAGAAAGACGTTCGGCAGCTTTGGAAAGCCTTACACTTCACTGAAATGTAGTACTACACTCTATAACACAGTTGAGAGACAATGTACCCGAGCTGTCTCAGTTCATAACAGTGTGTAGGAAGTTGTTTGATAAACTGGGCAAAGCTTATACTTGGACCAGACGTCAGAATATAGGAAACTACATGAAAACATGAATAATTCAGAGAAAATTACTGTAAACTGATGAGAACTTGTTTAGAACAGCTCAGAGAGATTCTCAAAGTCAGTTCTTAGTGTAGAAAAGATAGCTAATATCCGGAAATCCTTAATTCGAGTTAAGATCACATGAAACACTGTATGAATCCTATATTCTTTACTTAAAGTAGACTAGAGTGGTAAATGTGTGTTATACAAGGCAGAATACCATTGAAGTAGAGAAAGAAACACGTTCGGCAGCTTTGGAAAGCCTTACACTTCACTGAAATGTAGTACTACACTCTATAACACAGTTGAGAGACAATGTTCCCGAGCTTCCTCAGTTCATAACACTGTGTAGGAAGTTGTTTGATAAAGTGGGCAAAGCTTATACTTCGACCACAAGCAGAATATAGGAAACTACATGAAAACATGGATAATTCAGAGAAAATGACTGTAAAGAGATTAGACCTTGTTTAGAGCAGCTCAAAGAGATTCTCCAAGTCAGTTCTTAGTGTAGAAAAGGTAGCTAAGTTCCGGGAAATCCTTAATTCGAGTTAAGATCGCATGAAACACTGTATGAATCCTATATTCTTTACTTAAAGGAGACTAGAGTGGTAAATGTGTGTTATACAAGGCAGAATACCATTGAAATAGGGAAAGAAAGACGTTCGGCAGCTTTGGAAAGCCTTACACTTCACTGAAATGTAGTACTACACTCTATAACACAGTTGAGAGACAATGTTCCCGAGCTGCCTCAGTTCATAACAATGTATAGGAACTTGTTTGATAAAGTGGGCAAAGCTTATACTTGGAACAGAAGGCAGAATATAGGAAACTACATGAAAACTTGGATAATTCAGAGAAAATGACTGTAAACAGATGAGAACTTGTTTAGAACAGCTCAAAGAGAATCTCCAAGTCAGTTCATAGTGTAGAAAAGGTAGCTAAGATCCCGGAAATCCTTAATTCAAGTTAAGATCACATGAAACACTGTATGAATCCTATATTCTTTACTTAAAGGACTCTAGAGTGGTAAATGTGTGTTATACAAGGCAGAATACCATTGAAATAGAGAAAGAAACACGTTCGGCAGCTTTGGAAAGCCTTACACTTCACTGAAATGTAGTACTACACTCTATATCACAGTTGAGAGACAATGTTCCCGAGCTGCCTCAGTTCATAACAGTGTGTAGGAAGTTGTTTGATAAAGTGGGCAAAGCTTATACTTGGACCAGAAGGCAGAATATAGGAAACTACATGAAAACTTGGATAATTCAGAGAAAATGACTGTAAGCAGATGAGAACTTGTTTAGAACAGCACAAAGAGAATCTCCAAGTCAGTTCTTAGTGTAGAAAAGGTAGCTAATTTCCGGGAAATCCTTAATTCGAGTTAAGATCACATGAAAAACTGTATGAATCCTATATTCTTTCCCTAAAGGACTCTAGAGTGGTAAATGTGTGTTATACAAGTTAGAATACCATTGAAATAGAGAAAGAAACACGTTCGGCAGCTTTGGAAAGCCTTACACTTCACTGAAATGTACTACTACACTCTACAACACAGTTGAGAGACAATGTTCCCGAGCTGCCAGAGTTCATAACAGTGTGTAGGAAGTTATTTGATAAAGTGGGCAAAGCTTATACTTGGACCACAAGGCAGAATATAGGAAACTACATTAAAACATGTATAATTCAGAGAAAATGACTGTAAACAGATGAGAACTTGTTTAGAACAGCTCAAAGAGATTCTCCAAGTCAGTTCTTAGTGTAGAAAAGGTAGCTAAGATCGGGGAAATCCTTATTTCGAGTTAATATCACATGAAACACTGTATGAATCCTATATTCTTTACTTAAAGGAGACTAGAGTGGTAAAAGTGTGTTATACAAGGCAGGATACCATTGAAATAGTGAAAGAAACACGTTCGGCAGCTTTGGAAAGCCTTTCACTTCACTGAAATGTAGTACTACACTCTATAAAACAATTGAGAGACAATGTTCCCGAGCTGCCTCAGTTCATAACAGTGTGTAGGAAGTTGTTTGATAAAGTGGGCAAAGCTTATACTTCGACCACAAGCAGAATATAGGAAACTACATGACAACATGGATAATTCAGAGAAAATGACTGTAAAGAGATTAGACCTTGTTTAGAGCAGCTCAAAGAGATTTTCCAAGTCAGTTCTTAGTGTAGAAAAGGTAGCTAAGTTCCCGGAAATCCTTAATTCGAGTTAAGATCACATGAAACACTGTATGAATCCTATATTCTTTACTTAAAGGAGACTAGAGTGGTAAATGTGTGTTATACAAGGCAGAATACCATTGAAATAGAGAAAGAAAGACGTTCGGCAGCTTTGGAAAGCCTTACACTTCACTGAAATGTAGTACTACACTCTATAACACAGTTGAGAGACAATGTTCCCGAGCTGCCTCAGTTCATAACAGTGTGTAGGAACTTGTTTGATAAAGTGGGCAAAGCTTATACTTGGACCAGAAGGCAGAATATAGGAAACTACATGAAAACATGGATAATTCAGAGAAAATGACTGTAAACAGATGAGAACTTGTTTAGAACAGCTCAAAGAGATTCTCCAAGTCAGTTCTTAGTGTAGAAAAGGTAGCTAAGATCCGGGAAATCCTTAATTCGAGTTAAGATAACATGAAACACTGTATGAATCCTATATTCTTTACTTAAAGGAGACTAGTGTGGTAAATGTGTGTTATACAAGGCAGAATACTATTGAAATAGAGAAAGAAATACGTTCGGCAGCTTTGGAAAGCCTTACACTTCACTGAAATGTAGCACTACACTCTATAACACAGTTGAGAGACAATGTACCCGAGCTGTCTCAGTTCATAACAGTGTGAAGGAAGTTGTTTGATAAACTGGGCAAAGCTTATACTTGGACCAGACGTCAGAATATAGGAAACTACATGAAAACATGAATAATTCAGAGAAAATTACTGTAAACTGATGAGAACTTGTTTAGAACAGCTCAGAGAGATTCTCAAAGTCAGTTCTTATTGTAGAAAAGATAGCTAATATCCGGAAATCCTTAATTCGAGTTAAGATCACATGAAACACTGTATGAATCCTATATTCTTTACTTAAAGTAGACTAGAGTGGTAAATGTGTGTTATACAAGGCAGAATACCATTGAAGTAGAGAAAGAAACACGTTCGTCAGCTTTGGAAAGCCTTACACTTCACTGAAATGTAGTACTACACTCTATAACACAGTTGAGAGACAATGTTCCCGAGCTTCCTCAGTTCATAACAGTGTGTAGGAAGTTGTTTGATAAAGTGGGCAAAGCTTATACTTCGACCACAAGCAGAATATAGGAAACTACATGAAAACATGGATTATTCAGAGAAAATGACTCTAAAGAGATTAGACCTTGTTTAGAGCAGCTCAAAGAGATTCTCCAAGTCAGTTCTTAGTGTAGAAAAGGTAGCTAAGTTCCGGGAAATCCTTAATTCGAGTTAAGATCGCATGAAACACTGTATGAATCCTATATTCTTTACTTAAAGGAGACTAGAGTGGTAAATGTGTGTTATACAAGGCAGAATACCATTGAAATAGAGAAAGAAAGACGTTCGGCAGCTTTGGAAAGCCTTACACTTCACTGAAATGTAGTACTACACTCTATAACACAGTTGAGAGACAATGTTCCCGAGCTGCCTCAGTTCATAACAGTGTGTAGGAACTTGTTTGATAAAGTGGGCAAAGCTTATACTTGGACCAGTAGGCAGAATATAGGAAACTACATGAAAACATGGATAATTCAGAGAAAATGACTGTAAACAGATGAGAACTTGTTTAGAACAGCTCAAAGAGATTCTCCAAGTCCGTTCTTAGTGTACAAAAGGTAGCTAAGATCCGGGAAATTATTAATTCGAGTTAAGATCACATGAAACAGTGTATGAATCCTATATTCTTTACTTAAAGGAGACTAGAGTGGTAAAAGTGTGTTATACAAGGCAGAATACCATTGAAATAGAGAGAGAAACACGTTCAGCAGCTTTGGAAAGCCTTACACTTCACTGAAATGTAGTACTACACTCTATAACACAGTTGAGAGACAATGTTCCCGAGCTGCCTCAGTTCATAACAATGTATAGGAACTTGTTTGATAAAGTGGGCAAAGCTTATACTTGGACCAGAAGGCAGAATATAGGAAACTACATGAAAACTTGGATAATTCAGAGAAAATGACTGTAAACAGATGAGAACTTGTTTAGAACAGCTCAAAGAGAATCTCCAAGTCAGTTCATAGTGTAGAAAAGGTAGCTAAGATCCCGGAAATCCTTAATTCAAGTTAAGATCACATGAAACACTGTATGAATCCTATATTCTTTACTTAAAGGACTCTAGAGTGGTAAATGTGTGTTATACAAGGCAGAATACCATTGAAATAGAGAAAGAAACACGTTCGGCAGCTTTGGAAAGCCTTACACTTCACTGAAATGTAGTACTACACTCTATATCACAGTTGAGAGACAATGTTCCCGAGCTGCCTCAGTTCATAACAGTGTGTAGGAAGTTGTTTGATAAAGTGGGCAAAGCTTATACTTGGACCAGAAGGCAGAATATAGGAAACTACATGAAAACTTGGATAATTCAGAGAAAATGACTGTAAGCAGATGAGAACTTGTTTAGAACAGCACAAAGAGAATCTCCAAGTCAGTTCTTAGTGTAGAAAAGGTAGCTAAGATCCGGGAAATCCTTAATTCGAATTAAGATCACATGAAACACTGTATGAACCCTATATTCTTTACTTAAAGGAGACTAGAGTGGTAAAAGTGTGTTATACAAGGCAGAATACCATTGAAATAGAGAAAGAAACACGTTCGGCAGCTTTGGAAAGCCTTACACTTCACTGAAATGTAGTACTACACTCTATAACACAGTTGAGAGACAATGTTCCCGAGCTGCCAGAGTTCATAACAGTGTGTAGGAAGTTGTTTGATAAAGTGGGCAAAGCTTATACTTCGACCACAAGCAGAATATAGGAAACTACATGAAAACATGGATAATTCAGAGAAAATGACTGTAAAGAGATTAGACCTTGTTTAGAGCAGCTCAAAGAGATTCTCCAAGTCAGTTCTTAGTGTAGAAAATGTAGCTAAGTTCCGGGAAATCCTTAATTCGAGTTAAGATCGCATGAAACACTATATGAATCCTATATTCTTTACTTAAAGGAGACTAGAGTGGTAAATGTGTGTTATACAAGGCAGAATACCATTGAAATAGAGAAAGAAAGACGTTCGGCAGCTTTGGAAAGCCTTACACTTCACTGAAATGTAGTACTACACTCTATAACACAGTTGAGAGACAATGTTCCCGAGCTGCCTCAGTTCATAACAGTGTGTAGGAACTTGTTTGAAAAAGTGGGCAAAGCTTATACTTGGACCAGAAGGCAGAATATAGGAAACTACATGAAAACATGGATAATTCAGAGAAAATGACTGTAAACAGATGAGAACTTGTTTAGAACAGCTCAAAGAGATTCTCCAAGTCAGTTCTTAGTGTACAAAAGGTAGCTAAGATCCGGGAAATTATTAATTCGAGTTAAGATCACATGAAACAGTGTATGAATCCTATATTCTTTACTTAAAGGAGACTAGAGTGGTTAAAGTGTGTTATACAAGGCAGAATACCATTGAAATAGAGAGAGAAACACGTTCAGCAGCTTTGGAAAGCCTTACACTTCACTGAAATGTAGTACTACACTCTATAACACAGTTGAGAGACAATGTTCCCGAGCTTCCTCAGTTCATAACAGTGTGTAGGAAGTTGTTTGATAAAGTGGGCAAAGCTTATACTTCGACCACAAGCAGAATATAGGAAACTACATGAAAACATGGATTATTCAGAGAAAATGACTCTAAAGAGATTAGACCTTGTTTAGAGCAGCTCAAAGAGATTCTCCAAGTCAGTTCTTAGTGTAGAAAAGGTAGCTAAGTTCCGGGAAATCCTTAATTCGAGTTAAGATCGCATGAAACACTGTATGAATCCTATATTCTTTACTTAAAGGAGACTAGAGTGGTAAATGTGTGTTATACAAGGCAGAATACCATTGAAATAGAGAAAGAAAGACGTTCGGCAGCTTTGGAAAGCCTTACACTTCACTGAAATGTAGTACTACACTCTATAACACAGTTGAGAGACAATGTTCCCGAGCTGCCTCAGTTCATAACAGTGTGTAGGAACTTGTTTGATAAAGTGGGCAAAGCTTATACTTGGACCAGAAGGCAGAATATAGGAAACTACATGAAAACATGGATAATTCAGAGAAAATGACTGTAAACAGATGAGAACTTGTTTAGAACAGCTCAAAGAGATTCTCCAAGTCCGTTCTTAGTGTACAAAAGGTAGCTAAGATCCGGGAAATTATTAATTCGAGTTAAGATCACATGAAACAGTGTATGAATCCTATATTCTTTACTTAAAGGAGACTAGAGTGGTAAAAGTGTGTTATACAAGGCAGAATACCATTGAAATAGAGAGAGAAACACGTTCAGCAGCTTTGGAAAGCCTTACACTTCACTGAAATGTAGTACTACACTCTATAACACAGTTGAGAGACAATGTTCCCGAGCTGCCTCAGTTCATAACAATGTATAGGAACTTGTTTGATAAAGTGGGCAAAGCTTATACTTGGACCAGAAGGCAGAATATAGGAAACTACATGAAAACTTGGATAATTCAGAGAAAATGACTGTAAACAGATGAGAACTTGTTTAGAACAGCTCAAAGAGAATCTCCAAGTCAGTTCATAGTGTAGAAAAGGTAGCTAAGATCCCGGAAATCCTTAATTCAAGTTAAGATCACATGAAACACTGTATGAATCCTATATTCTTTACTTAAAGGACTCTAGAGTGGTAAATGTGTGTTATACAAGGCAGAATACCATTGAAATAGAGAAAGAAACACGTTCGGCAGCTTTGGAAAGCCTTACACTTCACTGAAATCTAGTACTACACTCTATATCACAGTTGAGAGACAATGTTCCCGAGCTGCCTCAGTTCATAACAGTGTGTAGGAAGTTGTTTGATAAAGTGGGCAAAGCTTATACTTGGACCAGAAGGCAGAATATAGGAAACTACATGAAAACTTGGATAATTCAGAGAAAATGACTGTAAGCAGATGAGAACTTGTTTAGAACAGCACAAAGAGAATCTCCAAGTCAGTTCTTAGTGTAGAAAAGGTAGCTAAGATCCGGGAAATCCTTAATTCGAATTAAGATCACATGAAACACTGTATGAACCCTATATTCTTTACTTAAAGGAGACTAGAGTGGTAAAAGTGTGTTATACAAGGCAGAATACCATTGAAATAGAGAAAGAAACACGTTCGGCAGCTTTGGAAAGCCTTACACTTCACTGAAATGTAGTACTACACTCTATAACACAGTTGAGAGACAATGTTCCCGAGCTGCCTCAGTTCATAACACTGTGTAGGAAGTTGTTTGATAAACTGGGCAAAGCTTATACTTGGACCAGAAGGAAGAATATAGGAAACTACATTAAAACATGTATAATTCAGAGAAAATGACTGTAAAGAGATTAGACCTTGTTTAGAGCAGCTCAAAGAGATTTTCCAAGTCAGTTCTTAGTGTAGAAAAGGTAGCTAAGTTCCCGGAAATCCTTAATTCGAGTTAAGATCACATGAAACACTGTATGAATCCTATATTCTTTACTTAAAGGAGACTAGAGTGGTAAATGTGTGTTATACAAGGCAGAATACCATTGAAATAGAGAAAGAAAGACGTTCGGCAGCTTTGGAAAGCCTTACACTTCACTGAAATGTAGTACTACACTCTATAACACAGTTGAGAGACAATGTTCCCGATCTGCCTCAGTTCATAACAGTGTGTAGGAACTTGTTTGATAAAGTGGGCAAAGCTTATACTTGGACCAGAAGGCAGAATATAGGAAACTACATGAAAACATGGATAATTCAGAGAAAATGACTGTAAACAGATGAGAACTTGTTTAGAACAGCTCAAAGAGATTCTCCAAGTCAGTTCTTAGTGTAGAAAAGGTAGCTAAGATCCGGGAAATCCTTAATTCGAGTTAAGATCACATGAAACACTGTATGAATCCTATATTCTTTACTTAAAGGAGACTAGTGTGGTAAATGTGTGTTATACAAGGCAGAATACCATTGAAATAGAGAAAGAAATACGTTCGGCAGCTTTGGAAAGCCTTACACTTCACTGAAATGTAGTACTACACTCTATAACACAGTTGAGAGACAATGTACCCGAGCTGTCTCAGTTCATAACAGTGTGAAGGAAGTTGTTTGATAAACTGGGCAAAGCTTATACTTGGACCAGACGTCAGAATATAGGAAACTACATGAAAACATGAATAATTCAGAGAAAATTACTGTAAACTGATGAGAACTTGTTTAGAACAGCTCAGAGAGATTCTCAAAGTCAGTTCTTATTGTAGAAAAGATAGCTAATATCCGGAAATCCTTAATTCGAGTTAAGATCACATGAAACACTGTATGAATCCTATATTCTTTACTTAAAGTAGACTAGAGTGGTAAATGTGTGTTAAAGAAGGCAGAATACCATTGAAGTAGAGAAAGAAACACGATCGGCAGCTTTGGAAAGCCTTACACTTCACTGAAATGTAGTACTACACTCTATAACACAGTTGAGAGACAATGTTCCCGAGCTGCCTCAGTTCATAACAATGTATAGGAACTTGTTTGATAAAGTGGGCAAAGCTTATACTTGGACCAGAAGGCAGAATATAGGAAACTACATGAAAACTTGGATAATTCAGAGAAAATGACTGTAAACAGATGAGAACTTGTTTAGAACAGCTCAAAGAGAATCTCCAAGTCAGTTCTTAGTGTAGAAAAGGTAGCTAAGATCCCGGAAATCCTTAATTCAAGTTAAGATCACATGAAACACTGTATGAATCCTATATTCTTTACTTAAAGGAGACTAGAGTGGTAAATGTGTGTTATACAAGGCAGAATACCATTGAAATAGAGAAAGAAACACGTTCGGCAGCTTTGGAAAGCCTTACACTTCACTGAAATGTAGTACGACACTCTATATCACAGTTGAGAGACAATGTTCCCGAGCTGCCTCAGTTCATAACAGTGTGTAGGAAGTTGTTTGATAAATTGGGCAAAGCTTATACTTGGACCAGAAGGCAGAATATAGGAAACTACATGAAAACTTGGATAATTCAGAGAAAATGACTGTAAGCTGATGAGAACTTGTTTAGAACAGCTCAAAGAAATTCTCCAAGTCAGTTCTTAGTGTAGAAAAGGTAGCTAAGATCCGGGAAATCCTTAATTCGAGTTAAGATCACATGAAACACTGTATGAACCCT
The DNA here is from genome assembly GCF_964339955.1 of Pipistrellus hanaki. Lineage (NCBI taxonomy): Eukaryota > Metazoa > Chordata > Mammalia > Chiroptera > Vespertilionidae > Pipistrellus > Pipistrellus hanaki. The sequence continues at coordinate 91,600 of NW_028182293.1, forward strand.
ATATTCTTTACTTAAAGGAGACTAGAGTGGTAAATGTGTGTTATACAAGGCAGAATACCATTGAAATAGAGAAAGAAACACGTTCGGCAGCTTTGGAAAGTCTTACACTTCACTGAAATGTAGTACTACACTCTATAACACAATTGAGAGACAATGTTCCCGAGCTGCCTCAGTTCATAACAGTGTGTAGGAAGATGTTTGATAAAGTGGGAAACGCTTATACTTGGACCAGAAGGCAGAATATAGGAAACTACATGAAAACTTGGATAATTCAGAGAAAATGACTGTAAACAGATGAGAACTTGTTTAGAACAGCTCAAAGAGAATCTCCAAGTCAGTTCTTAGTGTAGAAAAGGTAGCTAAGATCCCGGAAATCCTTAATTCAAGTTAAGATCACATGAAACACTGTATGAATCCTATATTCTTTACTTAAAGGATACTAGAGTGGTAAATGTGTGTTATACAAGGCAGAATACCATTGAAATAGAGAAAGAAACACGTTCGGCAGCTTTGGAAAGCCTTACACTTCACTGAAATGTAGTACGACACTCTATATCACAGTTGAGAGACAATGTTCCCGAGCTGCCTCAGTTCATAACAATGTATAGGAACTTGTTTGATAAAGTGGGCAAAGCTTATACTTGGACCAGAAGGCAGAATATAGGAAACTACATGAAAACTTGGATAATTCAGAGAAAATGACTGTAAACAGATGAGAACTTGTTTAGAACAGCTCAAAGAGAATCTCCAAGTCAGTTCTTAGTGTAGAAAAGGTAGCTAAGATCCCGGAAATCCTTAATTCAAGTTAAGATCACATGAAACACTGTATGAATCCTATATTCTTTACTTAAAGGAGACTAGAGTGGTAAATGTGTGTTATACAAGGCAGAATACCATTGAAATAGAGAAAGAAACACGATTGGTAGCTTTGGAAAGCCTTACACTTCACTGAAATGTAGTACGACACTCTATATCACAGTTGAGAGACAATGTTCCCGAGCTGCCTCAGTTCATAACAGTGTGTAGGAAGTTGTTTGATAAAGTGGGCAAAGCTTATACTTGGACCAGAAGGCAGAATATAGGAAACTACATGAAAACATGGATAATTCAGAGAAACTGACTGTAAGCAGATGAGAACTTGTTTAGAACAGCTCAAAGAGATTCTCCAAGTCAGTTCTTAGTGTAGAAAAGGTAGCTAAGATCCGGGAAATCCTTAATTCGAGTTAAGATCACATGAAACACTGTATGAACCCTATATTCTTTACTTAAAGGAGACTAGAGTGGTAAAAGTGTGTTATACAAGGCAGAATACCATTGAAATAGAGAAAGAAACACGTTCGGCAGCTTTGGAAAGCCTTACACTTCACTAAAATGTAGTACTACACTCAATATCACAGTTGAGAGACAATGTTCCCGAGCTGCCTCAGTTCATAACAGTGTGTAGGAAGTTGTTTGATAAACTGGGCAAAGCTTATACTTGGACCAGAAGGAAGAATATAGGAAACTACATGAAAACGTGGATAATTCAGAGAAAATGACTGTAAGCACATGAGAACTTGTTTAGAACAGCTCAAAGAGATTCTCCAACTCAGTTCTTAGTGTAGAAAAGGTAGCTAAGATCCGGGAAATCCTTAATTCGAGTTAAGATCACATGAAACACTGTATGAATCCTATATTCTTTACTTAAAGGAGACTAGTGTGGTAAATGTGTGTTATACAAGGCAGAATACCATTGAAATAGAGAAAGAAATACGTTCGGCAGCTTTGGAAAGCCTTACACTTCACTGAAATGTAGTACTACACTCTATAACAAAGTTGAGAGACAATGTTCCCGAGCTGTCTCTGTTCATAACAGTGTGTAGGAAGTTGTTTGATAAACTGGGCAAAGCTTATACTTGGACCAGACGTCAGAATATAGGAAACTACATGAAAACATGAATAATTCAGAGAAAATTACTGTAAACTGATGAGAACTTGTTTAGAACAGCTCAGAGAGATTCTCCAAGTCAGTTCTTAGTGTAGAAAAGGTAGCTAATATCCGGGAAATCCTTAATTCGAGTTAAGATCACATGAAACACTGTATGAATCCTATATTCTTTACTTAAAGTAGACTAGAGTGGTAAATGTGTGTTATACAAGGCAGAATACCATTGAAGTAGAGAAAGAAACACGTTCGGCAGCTTTGGAAAGCCTTACACTTCACTGAAATGTAGTACTACACTCTATAACACAGTTGAGAGACAATGTTCCCGAGCTGCCTCAGTTCATAACAATGTATAGGAACTTGTTTGATAAAGTGGGCAAAGCTTATACTTGGACCAGAAGGTAGAATATAGGAAACCACATTAAAACATGGATAATTCAGAGAAAATGACTGTAAACAGATGAGAACTTGTTTAGAACAGCTCAAAGAGATTCTCCAAGTCAGTTCTTAGTGTAGAAAAGGTAGCTAAGATCCGGGAAATCCTTAATTTGAGTTAAGATCACATGAAACACTGTATGAATCCTATATTCTTTACTTAAAGGAGACTAGAGTGGTAAATGTGTGTTATACAAGGCAGAATACCATTGAAATAGAGAAAGAAACACGTTCGGCAGCTTTGGAAAGCCTTACACTTCACTGAAATGTAGTACGACACTCTATATCACAGTTGAGAGACAATGTTCCCGAGCTGCCTCAGTTCATAACAGTGTGTAGGAAGTTGTTTGATAAATTGGGCAAAGCTTATACTTGGACCAGAAGGCAGAATATAGGAAACTACATGAAAACTTGGATAATTCAGAGAAAATGACTGTAAGCTGATGAGAACTTGTTTAGAACAGCTCAAAGAGATTCTCCAAGTCAGTTCTTAGTGTAGAAAAGGTAGCTAAGATCCGGGAAATCCTTAATTCGAGTTAAGATCACATGAAACACTGTATGAACCCTATATTCTTTACTTAAAGGAGACTAGAGTGGTAAATGTGTGTTATACAAGGCAGAATACCATTGAAATAGAGAAAGAAACACGTTCGGCAGCTTTGGAAAGTCTTACACTTCACTGAAATGTAGTACTACACTCTATAACACAATTGAGAGACAATGTTCCCGAGCTGCCTCAGTTCATAACAGTGTGTAGGAAGATGTTTGATAAAGTGGGAAACGCTTATACTTGGACCAGAAGGCAGAATATAGGAAACTACATGAAAACTTGGATAATTCAGAGAAAATGACTGTAAACAGATGAGAACTTGTTTAGAACAGCTCAAAGAGATTCTCCAAGTCAGTTCTTAGTGTAGAAAAGGTAGCTAATTTCCGGGAAATCCTTAATTCGAGTTAAGATCACATGAAAAACTGTATGAATCCTATATTCTTTACTTAAAGGAGACTAGAGTGGTTAATGTGTGTTATACAAGGCAGAATACCATTGAAATAGAGAAAGAAACACGATCGGTAGCTTTGGAAAGCTTTACACTTCACTGAAAGGTAGTACTACACTCTATAACACAGTTGAGAGACAATGTTCCCGAGCTGCCTCAGTTCATAACAGTGTATAGGAAGTTGTTTGATAAAGTGGGCAAAGCTTATACTTGGACCAGAAGGCAGAATATAGGAAACTACATGAAAACATGGATAATTCAGAGAAACTGACTGTAAGCAGATGAGAACTTGTTTAGAACAGCTCAAAGAGATTCTCCAAGTCAGTTCTTAGTGTAGAAAAGGTAGCTAAGATCCGGGAAATCCTTAATTCGAGTTAAGATCACATGAAACACTGTATGAACCCTATATTCTTTACTTAAAGGAGACTAGAGTGGTAAAAGTGTGTTATACAAGGCAGAATACCATTGAAATAGAGAAAGAAACACGTTCTGCAGCTTTGGAAAGCCTTACACTTCACTGAAATGTAGTACTACACTCTATAACACAGTTGAGAGACAATGTTCCCGAGCTGCCTCAGTTCATAACAGTGTGTAGGAAGTTGTTTGATAAACTGGGCAAAGCTTATACTTGGACCGGAAGGAAGAATATAGGAAACTACATGAAAACATGGATAATTCAGAGAAAATGACTGTAAACAGATGAGAACTTCTTTAGAACAGCTGAAAGAGATTCTCCAAGTCAGTTCTTAGTGTAGAAAAGGTAGCTAAGATCCGGGAAATCCTTAATTCGAGTTAAGATCACATGAAGCACTGTATGAACCCTATATTCTTTACTTAAAGGAGACTAGAGTGCTAAAAGTGTGTTATACAAGGCAGAATACCATTGAAATAGAGACAGAAACACGTTCGGCAGTTTTGGAAAGCCTTACATTTCACTGAAATGTAGTACTACACTATATATCACAGTTGAGAGACAATGTTCCCGAGCTGCCTCAGTTCATAACAGTGTGTAGGAAGTTGTTTGATAATGTGGGCAAAGCTTATACTTGGACCAGAAGGCAGAATATAGGAAACTACATGAAAACGTGGATAATTCAGAGAAAATGACTGTAAGCACATGAGAACTTGTTTAGAACAGCTCAAAGAGATTCTCCAAGTCAGTTCTTAGTGTAGAAAAGGTAGCTAAGATCCGGGAAATCCTTAATTCGAGTTAAGATCACATGAAACACTGTGTGAATCCTATATTCTTTACTTAAAGGAGACTAGAGTGGTAAATGTGTGTTATACAAGGCAGAATACCATTGAAATAGAGAAAGAAACACGTTTGGCAGCTTTGGAAAGCCTTACACTTCACTGAAATGTAGTACTACACTCTATATCACAGTTGAGAGAAAATGTTCCCGAGCTGCCTCAGTTCATAACAGTGTGTAGGAAGTTGTTTGATAAAGTGGGCAAAGCTTATACTTGGACCAGAAGGCAGAATATAGGAAACTACATGAAAACTTGGATAATTCAGAGAAAATGACTGTAAGCAGATGAGAACTTGTTTAGAACAGCTCAAGGAGATTCTCCAAGTCAGTTCTTAGTGTAGAAAAGGTAGCTAAGATCCGGGAAATCCTTAATTAGAGTTAAGATCACATGAAACACTGTATGAACCCTATATTCTTTACTTAAAGGAGACTAGAGTGGTAAAAGTGTGTTATACAAGGCAGAATACCATTGAAATAGAGAAAGAAACACTTTCGGCAGCTTTGGAAATCCTTACACTTCACTAAAATGTAGTACTACACTCTATATCAGTGTTGAGAGACAATGTTCCCGAGCTGCCTCAGTTCATAACAGTGTGTAGGAAGTTGTTTGATAAAGTGGGCAAAGCTTATACTTGGACCAGAAGGCAGAATATAGGAAACTACATGAAAACTTGGATAATTCAGAGAAAATGACTGTAAGCAGATGAGAACTTGTTTAGAACAGCTCAAAGAGATTCTCCAAGTCAGTTCTTAGTGTAGAAAAGGTAGCTAAGATCCGGGAAATCCTTAATTCGAGTTAAGATCTCATGAAAAACTGTATGAACCCTATATTCATTACTTAAAGGAGACTAGAGTGGTAAAAGTGTGTTATACAAGGCAGAATACCATTGAAATAGAGAAAGAAACACGTTCGGCAGCTTTGGAAAGCCTTACACTTCACTGAAATGTAGTACTACACTCTATATCACAGTTGAGAGACAATGTTCCCGAGCTGCCGCAGTTCATAACAGTGTGTAGGAAGTTGTTTGATAAAGTGGGCAAAGCTTATACTTGGACCAGAAGGCAGAATATAGGAAACTACATGAAAACATGGATAATTCAGAGAAAATGACTGTAAGCAGATGAGAACTTGTTTAGAACAGCTCAAAGAGATTCTCCAAGTCAGTTCTTAGTGTAGAAAAGGTAGCTAAGATCCGGGAAATCCTTAATTCGAGTTAAGATCACAGGAAACACTGTATGAACCCTATATTCTTTACTTAAAGGAGACTAGAGTGGTAAAAGTGTGTTATACAAGGCAGAATACCATTGAAATAGAGAAAGAAACACGTTCGGCAGCTTTGGAAAGCCTTACACTTCACTGAAATGTAGTACTACACTCTATAACACAGTTGAGACACAATGTTCCCGAGCTGCCTCAGTTCATAACAGTGTGTAGGAAGTTGTTTGATAAATTGGGCAAAGCTTATACTTGGACCAGACGTCAGAATATAGGAAACTACATGAAAACATGAATAATTCAGAGAAAATTACTGTAAACTGATGAGAACTTGTTTAGAACAGCTCAGAGAGATTCTCCAAGTCAGTTCTTAGTGTAGAAAAGGTAGCTAATATCCGGGAAATCCTTAATTCGAGTTAAGATCACATGAAACACAGTTTGAATCCTATATTCTTTACTTAAAGTAGACTAGAGTGGTAAATGTGTGTTATACAAGGCAGAATACCATTGAAGTAGAGAAAGAAACACGTTCGGCAGCTTTGGAAAGCCTTACACTTCACTGAAATGTAGTACTACACTCTATAACACAGTTGAGAGACAATGTTCCTGAGCTGCCTCAGTTCATAACAGTGTGTAGGAAGTTGTTTGATAAAGTGGGCAAAGCTTATACTTCGACCACAAGCAGAATATAGGAAACTACATGAAAACATGGATAATTCAGAGAAAATGACTGTAAAGACATTAGACCTTGTTTAGAACAGCTCAAAGAGATTCTCCAAGTCAGTTCTTAGTGTAGAAAAGGTAGCTAAGATCCGGGAAATCCTTAATTCGAGTTAAGATCACATGAAACACTGTATGAACCCTATATTCTTTACTTAAAGGAGACTAGAGTGGTAAAAGTGTGTTATACAAGGCAGAATACCATTGAAATAGAGAAAGAAACACGTTCGGCAGCTTTGGAAAGCCTTACACTTCACTAAAATGTAGTACTACACTCTATAACACAGTTGAGAGACAATGTTCCCGAGCTGCCTCAGTTCATAACAGTGTGTAGGAAGTTGTTTGATAAACTGGGCAAAGCTTATACTTGGACCAGAAGGAAGAATATAGGAAACTACATGAAAACGTGGATAATTCAGAGAAAATGACTGTAAGCACATGAGAACTTGTTTAGAACAGCTCAAAGAGATTCTCCAAGTCAGTTCTTAGTGTAGAAAAGGTAGCTAAGATCCGGGAAATCCTTAATTCGAGTTAAGATCACATGAAACACTGTATGAATCCTATATTCTTTACTTAAAGGAGACTAGTGTGGTAAATGTGTGTTATACAAGGCAGAATACCATTGAAATAGAGAAAGAAATACGTTCGGCAGCTTTGGAAAGCCTTACACTTCACTGAAATGTAGTACTACACTCTATAACAAAGTTGAGAGACAATGTTCCCGAGCTGTCTCAGTTCATAACAGTGTGTAGGAAGTTGTTTGATAAACTGGGCAAAGCTTATACTTGGACCAGACGTCAGAATATAGGAAACTACATGAAAACATGAATAATTCAGAGAAAATTACTGTAAACTGATGAGAACTTGTTTAGAACAGCTCAGAGAGATTCTCCAAGTCAGTTCTTAGTGTAGAAAAGGTAGCTAATATCCGGGAAATCCTTAATTCGAGTTAAGATCACATGAAACACTGTATGAATCCTATATTCTTTACTTAAAGTAGACTAGAGTGGTAAATGTGTGTTATACAAGGCAGAATACCATTGAAGTAGAGAAAGAAACACGTTCGGCAGCTTTGGAAAGCCTTACACTTCACTGAAATGTAGTACTACACTCTATAACACAGTTGAGAGACAATGTTCCCGAGCTGCCTCAGTTCATAACAATGTATAGGAACTTGTTTGATAAAGTGGGCAAAGCTTATACTTGGACCAGAAGGCAGAATATAGGAAACCACATTAAAACATGGATAATTCAGAGAAAATGACTGTAAACAGATGAGAACTTGTTTAGAACAGCTCAAAGAGATTCTCCAAGTCAGTTCTTAGTGTAGAAAAGGTAGCTAAGATCCGGGAAATCCTTAATTCGAGTTAAGATCACATGAAACACTGTATGAATCCTATATTCTTTACTTAAAGTAGACTAGAGTGGTAAATGTGTGTTATACAAGGCAGAATACCATTGAAGTAGAGAAAGAAACACGTTCGGCAGCTTTGGAAAGCCTTACACTACACTGAAATGTAGTACTACACTCTATAACACAGTTGAGAGACAATGTTCCCGAGCTGCCTCAGTTCATAACAATGTATAGGAACTTGTTTGATAAAGTGGGCAAAGCTTATACTTGGACCAGAAGGCAGAATATAGGAAACTACATGAAAACTTGGATAATTCAGAGAAAATGACTGTAAACAGATGAGAACTTGTTTAGAACAGCTCAAAGAGAATCTCCAAGTCAGTTCTTAGTGTAGAAAAGGTAGCTAAGATCCCGGAAATCCTTAATTCAAGTTAAGATCACATGAAACACTGTATGAATCCTATATTCTTTACTTAAAGGAGACTAGAGTGGTAAATGTGTGTTATACAAGGCAGCATACCATTGAAATAGAGAAAGAAACACATTCGGCAGCTTTGGAAAGCCTTACACTTCACTGAAATGTAGTACGACACTCTATATCACAGTTGAGAGACAATGTTCCCGAGCTGCCTCAGTTCATAACAGTGTGTAGGAAGTTGTTTGATAAATTGGGCAAAGCTTATACTTGGACCAGAAGGCAGAATATAGGAAACTACATGAAAACTTGGATAATTCAGAGAAAATGACTGTAAGCAGAAGAGAACTTGTTTATAACAGCTCAAAGAGATTCTCCAAGTCAGTTCTTAGTGTAGAAAAGGTAGCTAAGATCGGGGAAATCCTTATTTCGAGTTAATATCACATGAAACACTGTATGAATCCTATATTCTTTACTTAAAGGAGACTAGAGTGGTAAAAGTGTGTTATACAAGGCAGGATACCATTGAAATAGTGAAAGAAACACGTTCGGCAGCTTTGGAAAGCCTTTCACTTCACTGAAATGTAGTACTACACTCTATAAAACAATTGAGAGACAATGTTCCCGAGCTGCCTCAGTTCATAACAGTGTGTAGGAAGTTGTTTGATAAAGTGGGCAAAGCTTATACTTCGACCACAAGCAGAATATAGGAAACTACATGACAACATGGATAATTCAGAGAAAATGACTGTAAAGAGATTAGACCTTGTTTAGAGCAGCTCAAAGAGATTTTCCAAGTCAGTTCTTAGTGTAGAAAAGGTAGCTAAGTTCCCGGAAATCCTTAATTCGAGTTAAGATCACATGAAACACTGTATGAATCCTATATTCTTTACTTAAAGGAGACTAGAGTGGTAAATGTGTGTTATACAAGGCAGAATACCATTGAAATAGAGAAAGAAAGACGTTCGGCAGCTTTGGAAAGCCTTACACTTCACTGAAATGTAGTACTACACTCTATAACACAGTTGAGAGACAATGTTCCCGAGCTGCCTCAGTTCATAACAGTGTGTAGGAACTTGTTTGATAAAGTGGGCAAAGCTTATACTTGGACCAGAAGGCAGAATATAGGAAACTACATGAAAACATGGATAATTCAGAGAAAATGACTGTAAACAGATGAGAACTTGTTTAGAACAGCTCAAAGAGATTCTCCAAGTCAGTTCTTAGTGTAGAAAAGGTAGCTAAGATCCGGGAAATCCTTAATTCGAGTTAAGATAACATGAAACACTGTATGAATCCTATATTCTTTACTTAAAGGAGACTAGTGTGGTAAATGTGTGTTATACAAGGCAGAATACTATTGAAATAGAGAAAGAAATACGTTCGGCAGCTTTGGAAAGCCTTACACTTCACTGAAATGTAGTACTACACTCTATAACACAGTTGAGAGACAATGTACCCGAGCTGTCTCAGTTCATAACAGTGTGAAGGAAGTTGTTTGATAAACTGGGCAAAGCTTATACTTGGACCAGACGTCAGAATATAGGAAACTACATGAAAACATGAATAATTCAGAGAAAATTACTGTAAACTGATGAGAACTTGTTTAGAACAGCTCAGAGAGATTCTCAAAGTCAGTTCTTATTGTAGAAAAGATAGCTAATATCCGGAAATCCTTAATTCGAGTTAAGATCACATGAAACACTGTATGAATCCTATATTCTTTACTTAAAGTAGACTAGAGTGGTAAATGTGTGTTATACAAGGCAGAATACCATTGAAGTAGAGAAAGAAACACGTTCGTCAGCTTTGGAAAGCCTTACACTTCACTGAAATGTAGTACTACACTCTATAACACAGTTGAGAGACAATGTTCCCGAGCTTCCTCAGTTCATAACAGTGTGTAGGAAGTTGTTTGATAAAGTGGGCAAAGCTTATACTTCGACCACAAGCAGAATATAGGAAACTACATGAAAACATGGATTATTCAGAGAAAATGACTCTAAAGAGATTAGACCTTGTTTAGAGCAGCTCAAAGAGATTCTCCAAGTCAGTTCTTAGTGTAGAAAAGGTAGCTAAGTTCCGGGAAATCCTTAATTCGAGTTAAGATCGCATGAAACACTGTATGAATCCTATATTCTTTACTTAAAGGAGACTAGAGTGGTAAATGTGTGTTATACAAGGCAGAATACCATTGAAATAGAGAAAGAAAGACGTTCGGCAGCTTTGGAAAGCCTTACACTTCACTGAAATGTAGTACTACACTCTATAACACAGTTGAGAGACAATGTTCCCGAGCTGCCTCAGTTCATAACAGTGTGTAGGAACTTGTTTGATAAAGTGGGCAAAGCTTATACTTGGACCAGAAGGCAGAATATAGGAAACTACATGAAAACATGGATAATTCAGAGAAAATGACTGTAAACAGATGAGAACTTGTTTAGAACAGCTCAAAGAGATTCTCCAAGTCCGTTCTTAGTGTACAAAAGGTAGCTAAGATCCGGGAAATTATTAATTCGAGTTAAGATCACATGAAACAGTGTATGAATCCTATATTCTTTACTTAAAGGAGACTAGAGTGGTAAAAGTGTGTTATACAAGGCAGAATACCATTGAAATAGAGAGAGAAACACGTTCAGCAGCTTTGGAAAGCCTTACACTTCACTGAAATGTAGTACTACACTCTATAACACAGTTGAGAGACAATGTTCCCGAGCTGCCTCAGTTCATAACAATGTATAGGAACTTGTTTGATAAAGTGGGCAAAGCTTATACTTGGACCAGAAGGCAGAATATAGGAAACTACATGAAAACTTGGATAATTCAGAGAAAATGACTGTAAACAGATGAGAACTTGTTTAGAACAGCTCAAAGAGAATCTCCAAGTCAGTTCATAGTGTAGAAAAGGTAGCTAAGATCCCGGAAATCCTTAATTCAAGTTAAGATCACATGAAACACTGTATGAATCCTATATTCTTTACTTAAAGGACTCTAGAGTGGTAAATGTGTGTTATACAAGGCAGAATACCATTGAAATAGAGAAAGAAACACGTTCGGCAGCTTTGGAAAGCCTTACACTTCACTGAAATGTAGTACTACACTCTATATCACAGTTGAGAGACAATGTTCCCGAGCTGCCTCAGTTCATAACAGTGTGTAGGAAGTTGTTTGATAAAGTGGGCAAAGCTTATACTTGGACCAGAAGGCAGAATATAGGAAACTACATGAAAACTTGGATAATTCAGAGAAAATGACTGTAAGCAGATGAGAACTTGTTTAGAACAGCACAAAGAGAATCTCCAAGTCAGTTCTTAGTGTAGAAAAGGTAGCTAAGATCCGGGAAATCCTTAATTCGAATTAAGATCACATGAAACACTGTATGAACCCTATATTCTTTACTTAAAGGAGACTAGAGTGGTAAAAGTGTGTTATACAAGGCAGAATACCATTGAAATAGAGAAAGAAACACGTTCGGCAGCTTTGGAAAGCCTTACACTTCACTGAAATGTAGTACTACACTCTATAACACAGTTGAGAGACAATGTTCCCGAGCTGCCAGAGTTCATAACAGTGTGTAGGAAGTTGTTTGATAAAGTGGGCAAAGCTTATACTTCGACCACAAGCAGAATATAGGAAACTACATGAAAACATGGATAATTCAGAGAAAATGACTGTAAAGAGATTAGACCTTGTTTAGAGCAGCTCAAAGAGATTCTCCAAGTCAGTTCTTAGTGTAGAAAATGTAGCTAAGTTCCGGGAAATCCTTAATTCGAGTTAAGATCGCATGAAACACTATATGAATCCTATATTCTTTACTTAAAGGAGACTAGAGTGGTAAATGTGTGTTATACAAGGCAGAATACCATTGAAATAGAGAAAGAAAGACGTTCGGCAGCTTTGGAAAGCCTTACACTTCACTGAAATGTAGTACTACACTCTATAACACAGTTGAGAGACAATGTTCCCGAGCTGCCTCAGTTCATAACAGTGTGTAGGAACTTGTTTGAAAAAGTGGGCAAAGCTTATACTTGGACCAGAAGGCAGAATATAGGAAACTACATGAAAACATGGATAATTCAGAGAAAATGACTGTAAACAGATGAGAACTTGTTTAGAACAGCTCAAAGAGATTCTCCAAGTCAGTTCTTAGTGTACAAAAGGTAGCTAAGATCCGGGAAATTATTAATTCGAGTTAAGATCACATGAAACAGTGTATGAATCCTATATTCTTTACTTAAAGGAGACTAGAGTGGTAAAAGTGTGTTATACAAGGCAGAATACCATTGAAATAGAGAGAGAAACACGTTCAGCAGCTTTGGAAAGCCTTACACTTCACTGAAATGTAGTACTACACTCTATAACACAGTTGAGAGACAATGTTCCCGAGCTTCCTCAGTTCATAACAGTGTGTAGGAAGTTGTTTGATAAAGTGGGCAAAGCTTATACTTCGACCACAAGCAGAATATAGGAAACTACATGAAAACATGGATTATTCAGAGAAAATGACTCTAAAGAGATTAGACCTTGTTTAGAGCAGCTCAAAGAGATTCTCCAAGTCAGTTCTTAGTGTAGAAAAGGTAGCTAAGTTCCGGGAAATCCTTAATTCGAGTTAAGATCGCATGAAACACTGTATGAATCCTATATTCTTTACTTAAAGGAGACTAGAGTGGTAAATGTGTGTTATACAAGGCAGAATACCATTGAAATAGAGAAAGAAAGACGTTCGGCAGCTTTGGAAAGCCTTACACTTCACTGAAATGTAGTACTACACTCTATAACACAGTTGAGAGACAATGTTCCCGAGCTGCCTCAGTTCATAACAGTGTGTAGGAACTTGTTTGATAAAGTGGGCAAAGCTTATACTTGGACCAGAAGGCAGAATATAGGAAACTACATGAAAACATGGATAATTCAGAGAAAATGACTGTAAACAGATGAGAACTTGTTTAGAACAGCTCAAAGAGATTCTCCAAGTCCGTTCTTAGTGTACAAAAGGTAGCTAAGATCCGGGAAATTATTAATTCGAGTTAAGATCACATGAAACAGTGTATGAATCCTATATTCTTTACTTAAAGGAGACTAGAGTGGTAAAAGTGTGTTATACAAGGCAGAATACCATTGAAATAGAGAGAGAAACACGTTCAGCAGCTTTGGAAAGCCTTACACTTCACTGAAATGTAGTACTACACTCTATAACACAGTTGAGAGACAATGTTCCCGAGCTGCCTCAGTTCATAACAATGTATAGGAACTTGTTTGATAAAGTGGGCAAAGCTTATACTTGGACCAGAAGGCAGAATATAGGAAACTACATGAAAACTTGGATAATTCAGAGAAAATGACTGTAAACAGATGAGAACTTGTTTAGAACAGCTCAAAGAGAATCTCCAAGTCAGTTCATAGTGTAGAAAAGGTAGCTAAGATCCCGGAAATCCTTAATTCAAGTTAAGATCACATGAAACACTGTATGAATCCTATATTCTTTACTTAAAGGACTCTAGAGTGGTAAATGTGTGTTATACAAGGCAGAATACCATTGAAATAGAGAAAGAAACACGTTCGGCAGCTTTGGAAAGCCTTACACTTCACTGAAATGTAGTACTACACTCTATATCACAGTTGAGAGACAATGTTCCCGAGCTGCCTCAGTTCATAACAGTGTGTAGGAAGTTGTTTGATAAAGTGGGCAAAGCTTATACTTGGACCAGAAGGCAGAATATAGGAAACTACATGAAAACTTGGATAATTCAGAGAAAATGACTGTAAGCAGATGAGAACTTGTTTAGAACAGCACAAAGAGAATCTCCAAGTCAGTTCTTAGTGTAGAAAAGGTAGCTAAGATCCGGGAAATCCTTAATTCGAATTAAGATCACATGAAACACTGTATGAACCCTATATTCTTTACTTAAAGGAGACTAGAGTGGTAAAAGTGTGTTATACAAGGCAGAATACCATTGAAATAGAGAAAGAAACACGTTCGGCAGCTTTGGAAAGCCTTACACTTCACTGAAATGTAGTACTACACTCTATAACACAGTTGAGAGACAATGTTCCCGAGCTGCCTCAGTTCATAACACTGTGTAGGAAGTTGTTTGATAAACTGGGCAAAGCTTATACTTGGACCAGAAGGAAGAATATAGGAAACTACATTAAAACATGTATAATTCAGAGAAAATGACTGTAAAGAGATTAGACCTTGTTTAGAGCAGCTCAAAGAGATTTTCCAAGTCAGTTCTTAGTGTAGAAAAGGTAGCTAAGTTCCCGGAAATCCTTAATTCGAGTTAAGATCACATGAAACACTGTATGAATCCTATATTCTTTACTTAAAGGAGACTAGAGTGGTAAATGTGTGTTATACAAGGCAGAATACCATTGAAATAGAGAAAGAAAGACGTTCGGCAGCTTTGGAAAGCCTTACACTTCACTGAAATGTAGTACTACACTCTATAACACAGTTGAGAGACAATGTTCCCGAGCTGCCTCAGTTCATAACAGTGTGTAGGAACTTGTTTGATAAAGTGGGCAAAGCTTATACTTGGACCAGAAGGCAGAATATAGGAAACTACATGAAAACATGGATAATTCAGAGAAAATGACTGTAAACAGATGAGAACTTGTTTAGAACAGCTCAAAGAGATTCTCCAAGTCAGTTCTTAGTGTAGAAAAGGTAGCTAAGATCCGGGAAATCCTTAATTCGAGTTAAGATCACATGAAACACTGTATGAATCCTATATTCTTTACTTAAAGGAGACTAGTGTGGTAAATGTGTGTTATACAAGGCAGAATACCATTGAAATAGAGAAAGAAATACGTTCGGCAGCTTTGGAAAGCCTTACACTTCACTGAAATGTAGTACTACACTCTATAACACAGTTGAGAGACAATGTACCCGAGCTGTCTCAGTTCATAACAGTGTGAAGGAAGTTGTTTGATAAACTGGGCAAAGCTTATACTTGGACCAGACGTCAGAATATAGGAAACTACATGAAAACATGAATAATTCAGAGAAAATTACTGTAAACTGATGAGAACTTGTTTAGAACAGCTCAGAGAGATTCTCAAAGTCAGTTCTTATTGTAGAAAAGATAGCTAATATCCGGAAATCCTTAATTCGAGTTAAGATCACATGAAACACTGTATGAATCCTATATTCTTTACTTAAAGTAGACTAGAGTGGTAAATGTGTGTTAAAGAAGGCAGAATACCATTGAAGTAGAGAAAGAAACACGATCGGCAGCTTTGGAAAGCCTTACACTTCACTGAAATGTAGTACTACACTCTATAACACAGTTGAGAGACAATGTTCCCGAGCTGCCTCAGTTCATAACAATGTATAGGAACTTGTTTGATAAAGTGGGCAAAGCTTATACTTGGACCAGAAGGCAGAATATAGGAAACTACATGAAAACTTGGATAATTCAGAGAAAATGACTGTAAACAGATGAGAACTTGTTTAGAACAGCTCAAAGAGAATCTCCAAGTCAGTTCTTAGTGTAGAAAAGGTAGCTAAGATCCCGGAAATCCTTAATTCAAGTTAAGATCACATGAAACACTGTATGAATCCTATATTCTTTACTTAAAGGAGACTAGAGTGGTAAATGTGTGTTATACAAGGCAGAATACCATTGAAATAGAGAAAGAAACACGTTCGGCAGCTTTGGAAAGCCTTACACTTCACTGAAATGTAGTACGACACTCTATATCACAGTTGAGAGACAATGTTCCCGAGCTGCCTCAGTTCATAACAGTGTGTAGGAAGTTGTTTGATAAATTGGGCAAAGCTTATACTTGGACCAGAAGGCAGAATATAGGAAACTACATGAAAACTTGGATAATTCAGAGAAAATGACTGTAAGCTGATGAGAACTTGTTTAGAACAGCTCAAAGAAATTCTCCAAGTCAGTTCTTAGTGTAGAAAAGGTAGCTAAGATCCGGGAAATCCTTAATTCGAGTTAAGATCACATGAAACACTGTATGAACCCTATATTCTTTACTTAAAGGAGACTAGAGTGGTAAATGTGTGTTATACAAGGCAGAATACCATTGAAATAGAGAAAGAAACACGTTCGGCAGCTTTGGAAAGTCTTACACTTCACTGAAATGTAGTACTACACTCTATAACACAATTGAGAGACAATGTTCCCGAGCTGCCTCAGTTCATAACAGTGTGTAGGAAGATGTTTGATAAAGTGGGAAACGCTTATACTTGGACCAGAAGGCAGAATATAGGAAACTACATGAAAACTTGGATAATTCAGAGAAAATGACTGTAAACAGATGAGAACTTGTTTAGAACAGCTCAAAGAGAATCTCCAAGTCAGTTCTTAGTGTAGAAAAGGTAGCTAAGATCCCGGAAATCCTTAATTCAAGTTAAGATCACATGAAACACTGTATGAATCCTATATTCTTTACTTAAAGGATACTAGAGTGGTAAATGTGTGTTATACAAGGCAGAATACCATTGAAATAGAGAAAGAAACACGTTCGGCAGCTTTGGAAAGCCTTACACTTCACTGAAATGTAGTACGACACTCTATATCACAGTTGAGAGACAATGTTCCCGAGCTGCCTCAGTTCATAACAATGTATAGGAACTTGTTTGATAAAGTGGGCAAAGCTTATACTTGGACCAGAAGGCAGAATATAGGAAACTACATGAAAACTTGGATAATTCAGAGAAAATGACTGTAAACAGATGAGAACTTGTTTAGAACAGCTCAAAGAGAATCTCCAAGTCAGTTCTTAGTGTAGAAAAGGTAGCTAAGATCCCGGAAATCCTTAATTCAAGTTAAGATCACATGAAACACTGTATGAATCCTATATTCTTTACTTAAAGGAGACTAGAGTGGTAAATGTGTGTTATACAAGGCAGAATACCATTGAAATAGAGAAAGAAACACGATTGGTAGCTTTGGAAAGCCTTACACTTCACTGAAATGTAGTACGACACTCTATATCACAGTTGAGAGACAATGTTCCCGAGCTGTCTCAGTTCATAACAGTGTGTAGGAAGTTGTTTGATAAAGTGGGCAAAGCTTATACTTGGACCAGAAGGCAGAATATAGGAAACTACATGAAAACATGGATAATTCAGAGAAACTGACTGTAAGCAGATGAGAACTTGTTTAGAACAGCTCAAAGAGATTCTCCAAGTCAGTTCTTAGTGTAGAAAAGGTAGCTAAGATCCGGGAAATCCTTAATTCGAGTTAAGATCACATGAAACACTGTATGAACCCTATATTCTTTACTTAAAGGAGACTAGAGTGGTAAAAGTGTGTTATACAAGGCAGAATACCATTGAAATAGAGAAAGAAACACGTTCGGCAGCTTTGGAAAGCCTTACACTTCACTAAAATGTAGTACTACACTCAATATCACAGTTGAGAGACAATGTTCCCGAGCTGCCTCAGTTCATAACAGTGTGTAGGAAGTTGTTTGATAAACTGGGCAAAGCTTATACTTGGACCAGAAGGAAGAATATAGGAAACTACATGAAAACGTGGATAATTCAGAGAAAATGACTGTAAGCACATGAGAACTTGTTTAGAACAGCTCAAAGAGATTCTCCAACTCAGTTCTTAGTGTAGAAAAGGTAGCTAAGATCCGGGAAATCCTTAATTCGAGTTAAGATCACATGAAACACTGTATGAATCCTATATTCTTTACTTAAAGGAGACTAGTGTGGTAAATGTGTGTTATACAAGGCAGAATACCATTGAAATAGAGAAAGAAATACGTTCGGCAGCTTTGGAAAGCCTTACACTTCACTGAAATGTAGTACTACACTCTATAACAAAGTTGAGAGACAATGTTCCCGAGCTGTCTCTGTTCATAACAGTGTGTAGGAAGTTGTTTGATAAACTGGGCAAAGCTTATACTTGGACCAGACGTCAGAATATAGGAAACTACATGAAAACATGAATAATTCAGAGAAAATTACTGTAAACTGATGAGAACTTGTTTAGAACAGCTCAGAGAGATTCTCCAAGTCAGTTCTTAGTGTAGAAAAGGTAGCTAATATCCGGGAAATCCTTAATTCGAGTTAAGATCACATGAAACACTGTATGAATCCTATATTCTTTACTTAAAGTAGACTAGAGTGGTAAATGTGTGTTATACAAGGCAGAATACCATTGAAGTAGAGAAAGAAACACGTTCGGCAGCTTTGGAAAGCCTTACACTTCACTGAAATGTAGTACTACACTCTATAACACAGTTGAGAGACAATGTTCCCGAGCTGCCTCAGTTCATAACAATGTATAGGAACTTGTTTGATAAAGTGGGCAAAGCTTATACTTGGACCAGAAGGTAGAATATAGGAAACCACATTAAAACATGGATAATTCAGAGAAAATGACTGTAAACAGATGAGAACTTGTTTAGAACAGCTCAAAGAGATTCTCCAAGTCAGTTCTTAGTGTAGAAAAGGTAGCTAAGATCCGGGAAATCCTTAATTTGAGTTAAGATCACATGAAACACTGTATGAATCCTATATTCTTTACTTAAAGGAGACTAGAGTGGTAAATGTGTGTTATACAAGGCAGAATACCATTGAAATAGAGAAAGAAACACGTTCGGCAGCTTTGGAAAGCCTTACACTTCACTGAAATGTAGTACGACACTCTATATCACAGTTGAGAGACAATGTTCCCGAGCTGCCTCAGTTCATAACAGTGTGTAGGAAGTTGTTTGATAAATTGGGCAAAGCTTATACTTGGACCAGAAGGCAGAATATAGGAAACTACATGAAAACTTGGATAATTCAGAGAAAATGACTGTAAGCTGATGAGAACTTGTTTAGAACAGCTCAAAGAGATTCTCCAAGTCAGTTCTTAGTGTAGAAAAGGTAGCTAAGATCCGGGAAATCCTTAATTCGAGTTAAGATCACATGAAACACTGTATGAACCCTATATTCTTTACTTAAAGGAGACTAGAGTGGTAAATGTGTGTTATACAAGGCAGAATACCATTGAAATAGAGAAAGAAACACGTTCGGCAGCTTTGGAAAGTCTTACACTTCACTGAAATGTAGTACTACACTCTATAACACAATTGAGAGACAATGTTCCCGAGCTGCCTCAGTTCATAACAGTGTGTAGGAAGATGTTTGATAAAGTGGGAAACGCTTATACTTGGACCAGAAGGCAGAATATAGGAAACTACATGAAAACTTGGATAATTCAGAGAAAATGACTGTAAACAGATGAGAACTTGTTTAGAACAGCTCAAAGAGATTCTCCAAGTCAGTTCTTAGTGTAGAAAAGGTAGCTAATTTCCGGGAAATCCTTAATTCGAGTTAAGATCACATGAAAAACTGTATGAATCCTATATTCTTTACTTAAAGGAGACTAGAGTGGTTAATGTGTGTTATACAAGGCAGAATACCATTGAAATAGAGAAAGAAACACGATCGGTAGCTTTGGAAAGCTTTACACTTCACTGAAAGGTAGTACTACACTCTATAACACAGTTGAGAGACAATGTTCCCGAGCTGCCTCAGTTCATAACAGTGTATAGGAAGTTGTTTGATAAAGTGGGCAAAGCTTATACTTGGACCAGAAGGCAGAATATAGGAAACTACATGAAAACATGGATAATTCAGAGAAACTGACTGTAAGCAGATGAGAACTTGTTTAGAACAGCTCAAAGAGATTCTCCAAGTCAGTTCTTAGTGTAGAAAAGGTAGCTAAGATCCGGGAAATCCTTAATTCGAGTTAAGATCACATGAAACACTGTATGAACCCTATATTCTTTACTTAAAGGAGACTAGAGTGGTAAAAGTGTGTTATACAAGGCAGAATACCATTGAAATAGAGAAAGAAACACGTTCTGCAGCTTTGGAAAGCCTTACACTTCACTGAAATGTAGTACTACACTCTATAACACAGTTGAGAGACAATGTTCCCGAGCTGCCTCAGTTCATAACAGTGTGTAGGAAGTTGTTTGATAAACTGGGCAAAGCTTATACTTGGACCGGAAGGAAGAATATAGGAAACTACATGAAAACATGGATAATTCAGAGAAAATGACTGTAAACAGATGAGAACTTCTTTAGAACAGCTGAAAGAGATTCTCCAAGTCAGTTCTTAGTGTAGAAAAGGTAGCTAAGATCCGGGAAATCCTTAATTCGAGTTAAGATCACATGAAGCACTGTATGAACCCTATATTCTTTACTTAAAGGAGACTAGAGTGCTAAAAGTGTGTTATACAAGGCAGAATACCATTGAAATAGAGACAGAAACACGTTCGGCAGTTTTGGAAAGCCTTACATTTCACTGAAATGTAGTACTACACTATATATCACAGTTGAGAGACAATGTTCCCGAGCTGCCTCAGTTCATAACAGTGTGTAGGAAGTTGTTTGATAATGTGGGCAAAGCTTATACTTGGACCAGAAGGCAGAATATAGGAAACTACATGAAAACGTGGATAATTCAGAGAAAATGACTGTAAGCACATGAGAACTTGTTTAGAACAGCTCAAAGAGATTCTCCAAGTCAGTTCTTAGTGTAGAAAAGGTAGCTAAGATCCGGGAAATCCTTAATTCGAGTTAAGATCACATGAAACACTGTGTGAATCCTATATTCTTTACTTAAAGGAGACTAGAGTGGTAAATGTGTGTTATACAAGGCAGAATACCATTGAAATAGAGAAAGAAACACGTTTGGCAGCTTTGGAAAGCCTTACACTTCACTGAAATGTAGTACTACACTCTATATCACAGTTGAGAGAAAATGTTCCCGAGCTGCCTCAGTTCATAACAGTGTGTAGGAAGTTGTTTGATAAAGTGGGCAAAGCTTATACTTGGACCAGAAGGCAGAATATAGGAAACTACATGAAAACTTGGATAATTCAGAGAAAATGACTGTAAGCAGATGAGAACTTGTTTAGAACAGCTCAAAGAGATTCTCCAAGTCAGTTCTTAGTGTAGAAAAGGTAGCTAAGATCCGGGAAATCCTTAATTAGAGTTAAGATCACATGAAACACTGTATGAACCCTATATTCTTTACTTAAAGGAGACTAGAGTGGTAAAAGTGTGTTATACAAGGCAGAATACCATTGAAATAGAGAAAGAAACACTTTCGGCAGCTTTGGAAATCCTTACACTTCACTAAAATGTAGTACTACACTCTATATCAGTGTTGAGAGACAATGTTCCCGAGCTGCCTCAGTTCATAACAGTGTGTAGGAAGTTGTTTGATAAAGTGGGCAAAGCTTATACTTGGACCAGAAGGCAGAATATAGGAAACTACATGAAAACTTGGATAATTCAGAGAAAATGACTGTAAGCAGATGAGAACTTGTTTAGAACAGCTCAAAGAGATTCTCCAAGTCAGTTCTTAGTGTAGAAAAGGTAGCTAAGATCCGGGAAATCCTTAATTCGAGTTAAGATCTCATGAAAAACTGTATGAACCCTATATTCATTACTTAAAGGAGACTAGAGTGGTAAAAGTGTGTTATACAAGGCAGAATACCATTGAAATAGAGAAAGAAACACGTTCGGCAGCTTTGGAAAGCCTTACACTTCACTGAAATGTAGTACTACACTCTATATCACAGTTGAGAGACAATGTTCCCGAGCTGCCGCAGTTCATAACAGTGTGTAGGAAGTTGTTTGATAAAGTGGGCAAAGCTTATACTTGGACCAGAAGGCAGAATATAGGAAACTACATGAAAACATGGATAATTCAGAGAAAATGACTGTAAGCAGATGAGAACTTGTTTAGAACAGCTCAAAGAGATTCTCCAAGTCAGTTCTTAGTGTAGAAAAGGTAGCTAAGATCCGGGAAATCCTTAATTCGAGTTAAGATCACAGGAAACACTGTATGAACCCTATATTCTTTACTTAAAGGAGACTAGAGTGGTAAAAGTGTGTTATACAAGGCAGAATACCATTGAAATAGAGAAAGAAACACGTTCGGCAGCTTTGGAAAGCCTTACACTTCACTGAAATGTAGTACTACACTCTATAACACAGTTGAGACACAATGTTCCCGAGCTGCCTCAGTTCATAACAGTGTGTAGGAAGTTGTTTGATAAATTGGGCAAAGCTTATACTTGGACCAGACGTCAGAATATAGGAAACTACATGAAAACATGAATAATTCAGAGAAAATTACTGTAAACTGATGAGAACTTGTTTAGAACAGCTCAGAGAGATTCTCCAAGTCAGTTCTTAGTGTAGAAAAGGTAGCTAATATCCGGGAAATCCTTAATTCGAGTTAAGATCACATGAAACACAGTTTGAATCCTATATTCTTTACTTAAAGTAGACTAGAGTGGTAAATGTGTGTTATACAAGGCAGAATACCATTGAAGTAGAGAAAGAAACACGTTCGGCAGCTTTGGAAAGCCTTACACTTCACTGAAATGTAGTACTACACTCTATAACACAGTTGAGAGACAATGTTCCTGAGCTGCCTCAGTTCATAACAGTGTGTAGGAAGTTGTTTGATAAAGTGGGCAAAGCTTATACTTCGACCACAAGCAGAATATAGGAAACTACATGAAAACATGGATAATTCAGAGAAAATGACTGTAAAGACATTAGACCTTGTTTAGAACAGCTCAAAGAGATTCTCCAAGTCAGTTCTTAGTGTAGAAAAGGTAGCTAAGATCCGGGAAATCCTTAATTCGAGTTAAGATCACATGAAACACTGTATGAACCCTATATTCTTTACTTAAAGGAGACTAGAGTGGTAAAAGTGTGTTATACAAGGCAGAATACCATTGAAATAGAGAAAGAAACACGTTCGGCAGCTTTGGAAAGCCTTACACTTCACTAAAATGTAGTACTACACTCTATAACACAGTTGAGAGACAATGTTCCCGAGCTGCCTCAGTTCATAACAGTGTGTAGGAAGTTGTTTGATAAACTGGGCAAAGCTTATACTTGGACCAGAAGGAAGAATATAGGAAACTACATGAAAACGTGGATAATTCAGAGAAAATGACTGTAAGCACATGAGAACTTGTTTAGAACAGCTCAAAGAGATTCTCCAAGTCAGTTCTTAGTGTAGAAAAGGTAGCTAAGATCCGGGAAATCCTTAATTCGAGTTAAGATCACATGAAACACTGTATGAATCCTATATTCTTTACTTAAAGGAGACTAGTGTGGTAAATGTGTGTTATACAAGGCAGAATACCATTGAAATAGAGAAAGAAATACGTTCGGCAGCTTTGGAAAGCCTTACACTTCACTGAAATGTAGTACTACACTCTATAACAAAGTTGAGAGACAATGTTCCCGAGCTGTCTCAGTTCATAACAGTGTGTAGGAAGTTGTTTGATAAACTGGGCAAAGCTTATACTTGGACCAGACGTCAGAATATAGGAAACTACATGAAAACATGAATAATTCAGAGAAAATTACTGTAAACTGATGAGAACTTGTTTAGAACAGCTCAGAGAGATTCTCCAAGTCAGTTCTTAGTGTAGAAAAGGTAGCTAATATCCGGGAAATCCTTAATTCGAGTTAAGATCACATGAAACACTGTATGAATCCTATATTCTTTACTTAAAGTAGACTAGAGTGGTAAATGTGTGTTATACAAGGCAGAATACCATTGAAGTAGAGAAAGAAACACGTTCGGCAGCTTTGGAAAGCCTTACACTTCACTGAAATGTAGTACTACACTCTATAACACAGTTGAGAGACAATGTTCCCGAGCTGCCTCAGTTCATAACAATGTATAGGAACTTGTTTGATAAAGTGGGCAAAGCTTATACTTGGACCAGAAGGCAGAATATAGGAAACCACATTAAAACATGGATAATTCAGAGAAAATGACTGTAAACAGATGAGAACTTGTTTAGAACAGCTCAAAGAGATTCTCCAAGTCAGTTCTTAGTGTAGAAAAGGTAGCTAAGATCCGGGAAATCCTTAATTCGAGTTAAGATCACATGAAACACTGTATGAATCCTATATTCTTTACTTAAAGTAGACTAGAGTGGTAAATGTGTGTTATACAAGGCAGAATACCATTGAAGTAGAGAAAGAAACACGTTCGGCAGCTTTGGAAAGCCTTACACTACACTGAAATGTAGTACTACACTCTATAACACAGTTGAGAGACAATGTTCCCGAGCTGCCTCAGTTCATAACAATGTATAGGAACTTGTTTGATAAAGTGGGCAAAGCTTATACTTGGACCAGAAGGCAGAATATAGGAAACTACATGAAAACTTGGATAATTCAGAGAAAATGACTGTAAACAGATGAGAACTTGTTTAGAACAGCTCAAAGAGAATCTCCAAGTCAGTTCTTAGTGTAGAAAAGGTAGCTAAGATCCCGGAAATCCTTAATTCAAGTTAAGATCACATGAAACACTGTATGAATCCTATATTCTTTACTTAAAGGAGACTAGAGTGGTAAATGTGTGTTATACAAGGCAGCATACCATTGAAATAGAGAAAGAAACACATTCGGCAGCTTTGGAAAGCCTTACACTTCACTGAAATGTAGTACGACACTCTATATCACAGTTGAGAGACAATGTTCCCGAGCTGCCTCAGTTCATAACAGTGTGTAGGAAGTTGTTTGATAAATTGGGCAAAGCTTATACTTGGACCAGAAGGCAGAATATAGGAAACTACATGAAAACTTGGATAATTCAGAGAAAATGACTGTAAGCAGAAGAGAACTTGTTTAGAACAGCTCAAAGAGATTCTCCAAGTCAGTTCTTAGTGTAGAAAAGGTAGCTAAGATCCGGGAAATCCTTAATTCGAGTTAAGATCACATGAAACACTGTATGAACCCTATATTCTTTACTTAAAGGAGACTAGAGTGGTAAATGTGTGTTATACAAGGCGGAATACCATTGAAATAGAGAAAGAAACACGTTCGGCAGCTTTGGAAAGTCTTACACTTCACTGAAATGTAGTACTACACTCTATAACACAATTGAGAGACAATGTTCCCGAGCTGCCTCAGTTCATAACAGTGTGTAGGAATTTGTTTGATAAAGTGGGCAAAGCTTATACTTGGACCAGAAGGCAGAATATAGGAAACTACATGAAAACGTGGATAATTCAGAGAAAATGACTGTAAGCACAGGAGAACTTGTTTAGAACAGCTCAAAGAGATTCTCCAAGTCAGTTCTTAGTGTAGAAAAGGTAGCTAAGATCCGGGAAATCCTTAATTCGAGTTAAGATCACATGAAACACTGTGTGAATCCTATATTCTTTACTTAAAGGAGACTAGAGTGGTAAATGTGTGTTATACAAGGCAGAATACCATTGAAATAGAGAAAGAAACACGTTTGGCAGCTTTGGAAAGCCTTACACTTCACTGAAATGTAGTACTACACTCTATATCACAGTTGAGAGAAAATGTTCCCGAGCTGCCTCAGTTCATAACAGTGTGTAGGAAGTTGTTTGATAAAGTGGGCAAAGCTTATACTTGGACCAGAAGGCAGAATATAGGAAACTACATGAAAACTTGGATAATTCAGAGAAAATGACTGTAAGCAGATGAGAACTTGTATAGAACAGCTCAAAGAGATTCTCCAAGTCAGTTCTTAGTGTAGAAAAGGTAGCTAAGATCCGGGAAATCCTTAATTAGAGTTAAGATCACATGAAACACTGTATGAACCCTATATTCTTTACTTAAAGGAGACTAGAGTGGTAAAAGTGTGTTATACAAGGCAGAATACCATTGAAATAGAGAAAGAAACACGTTCGGCAGCTTTGGAAATCCTTACACTTCACTAAAATGTAGTACTACACTCTATATCACTGTTGAGAGACAATGTTCCCGAGCTGCCTCAGTTCATAACAGTGTGTAGGAAGTTGTTTGATAAAGTGGGCAAAGCTTATACTTGGACCAGAAGGCAGAATATAGGAAACTACATGAAAACTTGGATAATTCAGAGAAAATGACTGTAAGCAGATGAGAACTTGTTTAGAACAGCTCAAAGAGATTCTCCAAGTCAGTTCTTAGTGTAGAAAAGGTAGCTAAGATCCGGGAAATCCTTAATTCGAGTTAAGATCTCATGAAAAACTGTATGAACACTATATTCATTACTTAAAGGACACTAGAGTGGTAAAAGTGTGTTATACAAGGCAGAATACCATTGAAATAGAGAAAGAAACACGTTCGGCAGCTTTGGAAAGCCTTACACTTCACTGAAATGTAGTACTACACTCTATATCACAGTTGAGAGACAATGTTCCCGAGCTGCCTCAGTTCATAACAGTGTGTAGGAAGTTGTTTGATAAAGTGGGCAAAGCTTATACTTGGACCAGAAGGCAGAATATAGGAAACTACATGAAAACATGGATAATTCAGAGAAAATGACTGTAAGCAGATGAGAACTTGTTTAGAACAGCTCAAAGAGATTCTCCAAGTCAGTTCTTAGTGTAGAAAAGGTAGCTAAGATCCGGGAAATCCTTAATTCGAGTTAAGATCACATGAAACACTGTATGAACCCTATATTCTTTACTTAAAGGAGACTAGAGTGGTAAAAGTGTGTTATACAAGGCAGAATACCATTGAAATAGAGAAAGAAACACGTTCGGCAGCTTTGGAAAGCCTTACACTTCACTAAAATGTAGTACTACACTCTATAACACAGTTGAGAGACAATGTTCCCGAGCTGCCTCAGTTCATAACAGTGTGTAGGAAGTTGTTTGATAAACTGGGCAAAGCTTATACTTGGACCAGAAGGAAGAATATAGGAAACTACATGAAAACGTGGATAATTCAGAGAAAATGACTGTAAGCACATGAGAACTTGTTTAGAACAGCTCAAAGAGATTCTCCAAGTCAGTTCTTAGTGTAGAAAAGGTAGCTAAGATCCGGGAAATCCTTAATTCGAGTTAAGATCACATGAAACACTGTATGAATCCTATATTCTTTACTTAAAGGAGACTAGTGTGGTAAATGTGTGTTATACAAGGCAGAATACCATTGAAATAGAGAAAGAAATACGTTCGGCAGCTTTGGAAAGCCTTACACTTCACTGAAATGTTGTACTACACTCTATAACAAAGTTGAGAGACAATGTTCCCGAGCTGTCTCAGTTCATAACAGTGTGTAGGAAGTTGTTTGATAAACTGGGCAAAGCTTATACTTGGACCAGACGTCAGAATATAGGAAACTACATGAAAACATGAATAATTCCGAGAAAATTACTGTAAACTGATGAGAACTTGTTTAGAACAGCTCAGAGAGATTCTCCAAGTCACTTCTTAGTGTAGAAAAGGTAGCTAATATCCGGGAAATCCTTAATTCGAGTTAAGATCACATGAAACACTGTATGAATCCTATATTCTTTACTTAAAGTAGACTAGAGTGGTAAATGTGTGTTATACAAGGCAGAATACCATTGAAGTAGAGAAAGAAACACGTTCGGCAGCTTTGGAAAGCCTTACACTTCACTGAAATGTAGTACTACACTCTATAACACAGTTGAGAGACAATGTTCCCGAGCTGCCTCAGTTCATAACAGTGTGTAGGAAGTTGTTTGATAAAGTGGGCAATGCTTATACTTGGACCAGAAGGCAGAATATAGGAAACTACATGAAAACTTGGATAATTCAGAGAAAATGACTGTAAACAGATGAGAACTTGTTTAGAACAGCTCAAAGAGATTCTCCAAGTCAGTTCTTAGTGTAGAAAAGGTAGCTAAGATCCGGGAAATCCTTAATTCGAGTTAAGGTCACATGAAACACTGTATGAACCCTATATTCTTTACTTAAAGGAGACTAGAGTGGTAAAAGTGTGTTATACAAGGCAGAATACCATTGAAATAGAGAAAGAAACACGTTCGGCAGCTTTGGAAAGCCTTACACTTCACTAAAATGTAGTACTACACTCTATAACACAGTTGAGAGACAATGTTCCCGAGCTGCCTCAGTTCATAACAGTGTGTAGGAAGTTGTTTGATAAACTGGGCAAAGCTTATACTTGGACCAGAAGGAAGAATATAGGAAACTACATGAAAACGTGGATAATTCAGAGAAAATGACTGTAAGCACATGAGAACTTGTTTAGAACAGCTCAAAGAGAATCTCCAAGTCAGTTCTTAGTGTAGAAAAGGTAGCTAAGATCCCGGAAATCCTTAATTCAAGTTAAGATCACATGAAACACTGTATGAATCCTATATTCTTTACTTAAAGGAGACTAGAGTGGTAAATGTGTGTTATACAAGGCAGAATACCATTGAAATAGAGAAAGAAACACGTTCGGCAGCTTTGGAAAGCCTTACACTTCACTGAAATGTAGTACTACACTCTATATCACAGTTGAGAGACAATGTTCCCGAGCTGCCTCAGTTCATAACAGTGTGTAGGAAGTTGTTTGATAAATTGGGCAAAGCTTATACTTGGACCAGAAGGCAGAATATAGGAAACTACATGAAAACTTGGATAATTCAGAGAAAATGACTGTAAGCAGATGAGAACTTGTTTAGAACAGCTCAAAGAGATTCTCCAAGTCAGTTCTTAGTGTAGAAAAGGTAGCTAAGATCCGGGAAATCCTTAATTCGAGTTAAGATCACATGAAACACTGTATGAATCCTATATTCATTACTTAAAGGAGACTAGAGTGGTAAACGTGTGTTATACAAGGCAGAATATCATTGAAATAGAGAAAGAAACACGTTCGGCAGCTTTGGAAAGCCTTACACTTCACTGAAATGTAGTACTACACTCTATAACACAGTTGAGACACAATGTTCCCGAGCTGCCTCAGTTCATAACAGTGTGTAGGAAGTTGTTTGATAAAGTGGGTAAAGCTTATACTTGGACCAGAAGGTAGAATATAGGAAACCACATTAAAACATGGATAATTCAGAGAAAATGACTGTAAACAGATGAGAACTTGTTTAGAACAGCTCAAAGAGATTCTCCAAGTCAGTTCTTAGTGTAGAAAAGGTAGCTAAGATCCGGGAAATCCTTAATTCGAGTTAAGATCACATGAAACACTGTATGAATCCTATATTCTTTACTTAAAGTAGACTAGAGTGGTAAATGTGTGTTATACAAGGCAGAATACCATTGAAGTAGAGAAAGAAACACGTTCGGCAGCTTTGGAAAGCCTTACACTACACTGAAATGTAGTACTACACTCTATAACACAGTTGAGAGACAATGTTCCCGAGCTGCCTCAGTTCATAACAATGTATAGGAACTTGTTTGATAAAGTGGGCAAAGCTTATACTTGGACCAGAAGGCAGAATATAGGAAACTACATGAAAACTTGGATAATTCAGAGAAAATGACTGTAAACAGATGAGAACTTGTTTAGAACAGCTCAAAGAGAATCTCCAAGTCAGTTCTTAGTGTAGAAAAGGTAGCTAAGATCCCGGAAATCCTTAATTCAAGTTAAGATCACATGAAACACTGTATGAATCCTATATTCTTTACTTAAAGGAGACTAGAGTGGTAAATGTGTGTTATACAAGGCAGAATACCATTGAAATAGAGAAAGAAACACGTTCGGCAGCTTTGGAAAGCCTTACACTTCACTGAAATGTAGTACGACACTCTATATCACAGTTGAGAGACAATGTTCCCGAGCTGCCTCAGTTCATAACAGTGTGTAGGAAGTTGTTTGATAAATTGGGCAAAGCTTATACTTGGACCAGAAGGCAGAATATAGGAAACTACATGAAAACTTGGATAATTCAGAGAAAATGACTGTAAGCAGAAGAGAACTTGTTTAGAACAGCTCAAAGAGATTCTCCAAGTCAGTTCTTAGTGTAGAAAAGGTAGCTAAGATCCGGGAAATCCTTAATTCAAGTTAAGATCACATGAAACACTGTATGAACCCTATATTCTTTACTTAAAGGAGACTAGAGTGGTAAATGTGTGTTATACAAGGCAGAATACCATTGAAATAGAGAAAGAAACACGTTCGGCAGCTTTGGAAAGTCTTACACTTCACTGAAATGTAGTACTACACTCTATAACACAATTGAGAGACAATGTTCCCGAGCTGCCTCAGTTCATAACAGTGTGTAGGAATTTGTTTGATAAAGTGGGAAACGCTTATACTTGGACCAGAAGGCAGAATATAGGAAACTACATGAAAACTTGGATAATTCAGAGAAAATGACTGTAAACAGATGAGAACTTGTTTAGAACAGCTCAAAGAGATTCTCCAAGTCAGTTCTTAGTGTAGAAAAGGTAGCTAATTTCCGGGAAATCCTTAATTCGAGTTAAGATCACATGAAAAACTGTATGAATCCTATATTCTTTACTTAAAGGAGACTAGAATGGTTAATGTGTGTTATACAAGGCAGAATACCATTGAAATAGAGAAAGAAACACGATCGGTAGCTTTGGAAAGCTTTACACTTCACTGAAAGGTAGTACTACACTCTATAACACAGTTGAGAGACAATGTTCCCGAGCTGCCTCAGTTCATAACAGTGTGTAGGAAGTTGTTTGATAAAGTGGGCAAAGCTTATACTTGGACCAGAAGGCAGAATATAGGAAACTACATGAAAACATGGATAATTCAGAGAAACTGACTGTAAGCAGATGAGAACTTGTTTAGAACAGCTCAAAGAGATTCTCCAAGTCAGTTCTTAGTGTAGAAAAGGTAGCTAAGATCCGGGAAATCCTTAATTCGAGTTAAGATCACATGAAACACTGTATGAACCCTATATTCTTTACTTAAAGGAGACTAGAGTGGTAAAAGTGTGTTATACAAGGCAGAATACCATTGAAATAGAGAAAGAAACACGTTCGGCAGCTTTGGAAAGCCTTACACTTCACGGAAATGTAGTACTACACTCTATATCACAGTTGAGAGACAATGTACCCGAGCTGCCTCAGTTCATAACAGTGTGTAGGAAGATGTTTGATAAAGTGGGCAAAGCTTATACTTGGACCAGAAGGCAGAATATAGGAAACTACATGAAAACTTGGATAATTCAGAGAAAATGACTGTAAGCAGATGAAAACTTGTTTAGAACAGCTCAAAGAGATTCTCCAAGTCAGTTCTTAGTGTAGAAAAGGTAGCTAAGATCCGGGAAATCCTTAATTCGAGTTAAGATCACATGAAACACTGTATGAATCCTATATTCTTTACTTAAAGGAGACTAGAGTGGTAAATGTGTGTTATACAAGGCAGAATACCATTGAAATAGAGAAAGAAACACGTTCGGCAGCTTTGGAAAGTCTTACACTTCACTAAAATGTAGTACTACACTCTATATCACTGTTGAGAGACAATGTTCCCGAGCTGCCTCAGTTCATAACAGTGTGTAGGAAGTTGTTTGATAAAGTGGGCAAAGCTTATACTTGGACCAGAAGGCAGAATATAGGAAACTACATGAAAACTTGGATAATTCAGAGAAAATGACTGTAAGCAGATGAGAACTTGTTTAGAACAGCTCAAAGAGATTCTCCAAGTCAGTTCTTAGTGTAGAAAAGGTAGCTAAGATCCGGGAAATCCTTAATTCGAGTTAAGATCTCATGAAAAACTGTATGAACCCTATATTCATTACTTAAAGGAGACTAGAGTGGTAAAAGTGTGTTATACAAGGCAGAATACCATTGAAATAGAGAAAGAAACACGTTCGGCAGCTTTGGAAAGCCTTACACTTCACTGAAATGTAGTACTACACTCTATATCACAGTTGAGAGACAATGTTCCCGAGCTGCCTCAGTTCATAACAGTGTGTAGGAAGTTGTTTGATAAAGTGGGCAAAGCTTATACTTGGACCAGAAGGCAGAATATAGGAAACTACATGAAAACATGGATAATTCAGAGAAAATGACTGTAAGCAGATGAGAACTTGTTTAGAACAGCTCAAAGAGATTCTCCAAGTCAGTTCTTAGTGTAGAAAAGGTAGCTAAGATCCGGGAAATCCTTAATTCGAGTTAAGATCACATGAAACACTGTATGAACCCTATATTCTTTACTTAAAGGAGACTAGAGTGGTAAAAGTGTGTTATACAAGGCAGAATACCATTGAAATAGAGAAAGAAACACGTTCGGCAGCTTTGGAAAGCCTTACACTTCACTGAAATGTAGTACTACACTCTATAACACAGTTGAGACACAATGTTCCCGAGCTGCCTCAGTTCATAACAGTGTGTAGGAAGTTGTTTGATAAATTGGGCAAAGCTTATACTTGGACCAGACGTCAGAATATAGGAAACTACATGAAAACATGAATAATTCAGAGAAAATTACTGTAAACTGATGAGAACTTGTTTAGAACAGCTCAGAGAGATTCTCCAAGTCAGTTCTTAGTGTAGAAAAGGTAGCTAATATCCGGGAAATCCTTAATTCGAGTTAAGATCACATGAAACACAGTTTGAATCCTACATTCTTTACTTAAAGGAGACTAGAGTGGTAAATGTGTGTTATACAAGGCAGAATACCATTGAAATAGAGAAAGAAATACTTTCGGCAGCTTTGGAAAGCCTTACACTTCACTGAAATGTAGTACTACACTCTATAACACAGTTGAGAGACAATGTTCCCGAGCTGCCTCAGTTCATAACAGTGTGTAGGAAGTTGTTTGATAAAGTGGGCAAAGCTTATACTTCGTCCACAAGCAGAATATAGGAAACTACATGAAAACATGGATAATTCAGAGAAAATGACTGTAAAGAGATTAGACCTTGTTTAGAACAGCTCAAAGAGATTCTCCAAGTCAGTTCTTAGTGTAGAAAAGGTAGCTAAGATCCGGGAAATCCTTAATTCGAGTTAAGATCACATGAAACACTGTATGAACCCTATATTCTTTACTTAAAGGAGACTAGAGTGGTAAAAGTGTGTTATACAAGGCAGAATACCATTGAAATAGAGAAAGAAACACGTTCGGCAGCTTTGGAAAGCCTTACACTTCACTAAAATGTAGTACTACACTCTATAACACAGTTGAGAGACAATGTTCCCGAGCTGCCTCAGTTCATAACAGTGTGTAGGAAGTTGTTTGATAAACTGGGCAAAGCTTATACTTGGACCAGAAGGAAGAATATAGGAAACTACATGAAAACATGGATAATTCAGAGAAAATGACTGTAAACAGATAACTTGTTTAGAACAGCTCAAAGAGCTTCTCCAAGTCAGTTCTTAGTGTAGAAAAGGTAGCTAAGATCCGGGAAATCCTTAATTCGAGTTAAGATCACCTGAAACACTGTATGAATCCTATATTCTTTACTTAAAGGACACTAGAGTGGTAAATGTGTGTTATACAAGGCAGAATACCATTGAAATAGAGAAAGAAACACGTTCGGCAGCTTTGGAAAGCCTTACACTTCACTGAAATGTAGTACTACACTCTATAACACAGTTGAGAGACAATTTTCCCGAGCTGCCTCAGTTTATAACAGTGTGTAGGAAGTTGTTTGATAAAGTGGGCAAAGCTTATACTTGGACCAGAAGGCAAAATTTAGGAAACTACATGAAAACATGGATAATTCAGAGAAAATGACTGTAAGCAGATGAGAACTTGTTTAGAACAGCTCAAAGAGATTCTCCAAGTCAGTTCTTAGTGTAGAAAAGGTAGCTAATTTCCGGGAAATCCTTAATTCGAGTTAAGATCACATGAAAAACTGTATGAATCCTATATTCTTTACTTAAAGGAGACTAGAGTGGTTAATGTGTATTATACAAGGCAGAATACCATTGAAATAGAGAAAGAAACACGATCGGTAGCTTTGGAAAGCTTTACACTTCACTGAAAGGTAGTACTACACTCTATAACACAGTTGAGAGACAATGTTCCCGAGCTGCCTCAGTTCATAACAGTGTGTAGGAAGTTATTTGATAAAGTGGGCAAAGCTTATACTTGGACCAGAAGGCAGAATATAGGAAACTACATGAAAACATGGATAATTCAGAGAAAATGACTGTAAGCACATGAGAACTTGTTTAGAACAGCTCAAAGAGATTCTCCAAGTCAGTTCTTAGTGTAGAAAAGGTAGCTAAGATCCGGGAAATCCTTAATTCGAGTTAAGATCACCTGAAACACTGTATGAATCCTATATTCTTTACTTAAAGGAGACTAGAGTGGTAAATGTGTGTTATACAAGGCAGAATACCATTGAAATAGAGAAAGAAACACGTTCGGCAGCTTTGGAAAGCCTTACACTTCACGGAAATGTAGTACTACACTCTATATCACAGTTGAGAGACAATGTTCCCGAGCTGCCTCAGTTCATAACAGTGTGTAGGAAGTTGTTTGATAAAGTGGGCAAAGCTTATACTTGGACCAGAAGGCAGAATATAGGAAACTACATGAAAACATGGATAATTCAGAGAAAATGACTGTAAGCAGATGAGAACTTGTTTAGAACAGCTCAAAGAGATTCTCCAAGTCAGTTCTTAGTGTAGAAAAGGTAGCTAAGATCCGGGAAATCCTTAATTCGAGTTAAGATCACATGAAACACTGTATGAACCCTATATTCTTTACTTAAAGGAGACTAGAGTGGTAAAAGTGTGTTATACAAGGCAGAATACCATTGAAATAGAGAAAGAAACACGTTCGGCAGCTTTGGAAAGCCTTACACTTCACTAAAATGTAGTACTACACTCTATAACACAGTTGAGAGACAATGTTCCCGAGCTGCCTCAGTTCATAACAGTGTGTAGGAAGTTGTTTGATAAACTGGGCAAAGCTTATACTTGGACCAGAAGGAAGAATATAGGAAACTACATGAAAACATGGATAATTCAGAGAAAATGACTGTAAACAGATAACTTGTTTAGAACAGCTCAAAGAGCTTCTCCAAGTCAGTTCTTAGTGTAGAAAAGGTAGCTAAGATCCGGGAAATCCTTAATTCGAGTTAAGATCACCTGAAACACTGTATGAATCCTATATTCTTTACTTAAAGGACACTAGAGTGGTAAATGTGTGTTATACAAGGCAGAATACCATTGAAATAGAGAAAGAAACACGTTCGGCAGCTTTGGAAAGCCTTACACTTCACTGAAATGTAGTACTACACTCTATAACACAGTTGAGAGACAATTTTCCCGAGCTGCCTCAGTTTATAACAGTGTGTAGGAAGTTGTTTGATAAAGTGGGCAAAGCTTATACTTGGACCAGAAGGCAAAATTTAGGAAACTACATGAAAACATGGATAATTCAGAGAAAATGACTGTAAGCAGATGAGAACTTGTTTAGAACAGCTCAAAGAGATTCTCCAAGTCAGTTCTTAGTGTAGAAAAGGTAGCTAATTTCCGGGAAATCCTTAATTCGAGTTAAGATCACATGAAAAACTGTATGAATCCTATATTCTTTACTTAAAGGAGACTAGAGTGGTTAATGTGTATTATACAAGGCAGAATACCATTGAAATAGAGAAAGAAACACGATCGGTAGCTTTGGAAAGCTTTACACTTCACTGAAAGGTAGTACTACACTCTATAACACAGTTGAGAGACAATGTTCCCGAGCTGCCTCAGTTCATAACAGTGTGTAGGAAGTTATTTGATAAAGTGGGCAAAGCTTATACTTGGACCAGAAGGCAGAATATAGGAAACTACATGAAAACATGGATAATTCAGAGAAAATGACTGTAAGCACATGAGAACTTGTTTAGAGCAGCTCAAAGAGATTCTCCAAGTCAGTTCTTAGTGTAGAAAAGGTAGCTAAGATCCGGGAAATCCTTA
The DNA here is from genome assembly GCF_964339955.1 of Pipistrellus hanaki. Classification (NCBI taxonomy): domain Eukaryota; kingdom Metazoa; phylum Chordata; class Mammalia; order Chiroptera; family Vespertilionidae; genus Pipistrellus; species Pipistrellus hanaki. The sequence goes on from NW_028182293.1 coordinate 127,495, forward strand.
ATTCGAGTTAAGATCACCTGAAACACTGTATGAATCCTATATTCTTTACTTAAAGGAGACTAGAGTGGTAAATGTGTGTTATACAAGGCAGAATACCATTGAAATAGAGAAAGAAACACGTTCGGCAGCTTTGGAAAGCCTTACACTTCACGGAAATGTAGTACTACACTCTATATCACAGTTGAGAGACAATGTACACGAGCTGCCTCAGTTCATAACAGTGTGTAGGAAGATGTTTGATAAAGTGGGCAAAGCTTATACTTGGACCAGAAGGCAGAATATAGGAAACTACATGAAAACTTGGATAATTCAGAGAAAATGACTGTAAGCAGATGAGAACTTGTTTAGAACAGCTCAAAGAGATTCTCCAAGTCAGTTCTTAGTGTAGAAAAGGTAGCTAAGATCCGGGAAATCCTTAATTCGAGTTAAGATCACATGAAACACTGTATGAATCCTATATTCTTTACTTAAAGGAGACTAGAGTGGTAAATGTGTGTTATACAAGGCAGAATACCATTGAAATAGAGAAAGAAACACGTTCGGCAGCTTTGGAAAGCCTTACACTTCACTGAAATGTAGTACTACACTCTATATCACAGTTGAGAGACAATGTTCCCGAGCTGCCTCAGTTCATAACAGTGTGTAGGAAGTTGTTTGATAAAGTGGGCAAAGCTTATACTTGGACCAGAAGGCAGAATATAGGAAACTACATGAAAACATGGATAATTCAGAGAAAATGACTGTAAGCAGATGAGAACTTGTTTAGAACAGCTCAAAGAGATTCTCCAAGTCAGTTCTTAGTGTAGAAAAGGTAGCTAATATCCGGGAAATCCTTAATTCGAGTTAAGATCACATGAAACACAGTTTGAATCCTATATTCTTTACTTAAAGGAGACTAGAGTGGTAAATGTGTGTTATACAAGGCAGAATACCATTGAAATAGAGAAAGAAATACGTTCGGCAGCTTTGGAAAGCCTTACACTTCACTGAAATGTAGTACTACACTCTATAACACAGTTGAGAGACAATGTTCCCGAGCTGCCTCAGTTCATAACAGTGTGTAGGAAGTTGTTTGATAAAGTGGGCAAAGCTTATACTTGGACCACAAGGCAGAATATAGGAAACTACATGAAAACATGGATAATTCAGAGAAAATGACTGTAAACAGATGAGAACTTGTTTAGAACAGCTCAAAGAGATTCTCCAAGTCAGTTCTTAGTGTAGAAAAGGTAGCTAAGATCCGGGAAATCCTTAATTCTAGTTAAGATCACATGAAGCACTGTATGAACCCTATATTTTTTACTTAAAGGAGACTAGAGTGGTAAAAGTGTGTTATACAAGGCAGGATACCATTGAAATAGAGAAAGAAACACGTTCGGCAGCTTTGGAAAGCCTTACACTTCACGGAAATGTAGTACTACACTCTATATCACAGTTGAGAGACAATGTACCCGAGCTGCCTCAGTTCATAACAGTGTGTAGGAAGATGTTTGATAAAGTGGGCAAAGCTTATACTTGGACCAGAAGGCAGAATATAGGAAACTACATGAAAACTTGGATAATTCAGAGAAAATGACTGTAAGCAGATGAGAACTTGTTTAGAACAGCTCAAAGAGATTCTCCAAGTCAGTTCTTAGTGTAGAAAAGGTAGCTAAGATACGGGAAATCCTTAATTCGAGTTAAGATCACATGAAACACTGTATGAATCCTATATTCTTTACTTAAAGGAGACTAGAGTGGTAAATGTGTGTTATACAAGGCAGAATACCATTGAAATAGAGAAAGAAACACGTTCGGCAGCTTTGGAAAGCCTTACACTTCACTAAAATGTAGTACTACACTCTATATCACTGTTGAGAGACAATGTTCCCGAGCTGCCTCAGTTCATAACAGTGTGTAGGAAGTTGTTTGATAAAGTGGGCAAAGCTTATACTTGGACCAGAAGGCAGAATATAGGAAACTACATGAAAACTTGGATAATTCAGAGAAAATGACTGTAAGCAGATGAGAACTTGTTTAGAACAGCTCAAAGAGATTCTCCAAGTCAGTTCTTAGTGTAGAAAAGGTAGCTAAGATCCGGGAAATCCTTAATTCGAGTTAAGATCTCATGAAAAACTGTATGAACCCTATATTCATTACTTAAAGGAGACTAGAGTGGTAAAAGTGTGTTATACAAGGCAGAATACCATTGAAATAGAGAAAGAAACACGTTCGGCAGCTTTGGAAAGCCTTACACTTCACTGAAATGTAGTACTACACTCTATATCACAGTTGAGAGACAATGTTCCCGAGCTGCCTCAGTTCATAACAGTGTGTAGGAAGTTGTTTGATAAAGTGGGCAAAGCTTATACTTGGACCAGAAGGCAGAATATAGGAAACTACATGAAAACATGGATAATTCAGAGATAATGACTGTAAGCAGATGAGAACTTGTTTAGAACAGCTCAAAGAGATTCTCCAAGTCAGTTCTTAGTGTAGAAAAGGTAGCTAAGATCCGGGAAATCCTTAATTCGAGTTAAGATCACATGAAACACTGTATGAACCCTATATTCTTTACTTAAAGGAGACTAGAGTGGTAAAAGTGTGTTATACAAGGCAGAATACAATTGAAATAGAGAAAGAAACACGTTCGGCAGCTTTGGAAAGCCTTACACTTCACTGAAATGTAGTACTACACTCTATAACACAGTTGAGAGACAATGTTCCCGAGCTGCCTCAGTTCATAACAGTGTGTAGGAAGTTATTTGATAAAGTGGGCAAAGCTTATACTTGGACCACAAGGCAGAATATAGGAAACTACATGAAAACGTGGATAATTCAGAGAAAATGACTGTAAGCACATGAGAACTTGTTTAGAACAACTCAAAGAGATTCTCCAAGTCAGTTCTTAGTGTAGAAAAGGTAGCTAAGATCCGGGAAATCCTTAATTCGAGTTAAGATCACATGAAACACTGTATGAATCCTATATTCTTTACTTAAAGGAGACTAGAGTGGTAAATGTGTGTTATACAAGGCAGAATACCATTGAAATAGAGAAAGAAACACGTTCGGCAGCTTTGGAAAGCCTTACACTTCACTGAAATGTAGTACTACACTCTATATCACAGTTGAGAGACAATTTTCCCGAGCTGCCTCAGTTCATAACAGTGTGTAGGAAGTTGTTTGATAAAGTGGGCAAGGCTTATACTTGGACCAGAAGGCAGAATATAGGAAACTACATGAAAACTTGTATAATTCAGAGAAAATGACTGTAAACAGATGAGAACTTGTTTAGAACAGCTCAAAGAGATTCTCCAAGTCAGTTCTTAGTGTAGAAAAGGTAGCTAAGATCCGGGAAATCCTTAATTCGAGTTAAGATCACATGAAACACTGTATGAATCCTATATTCTTTACTTAAAGGAGACTAGAGTGGTAAATGTGTGTTATACAAGGCAGAATACCATTGAAATAGAGAAAGAAACACGTTCGGCAGCTTTGGAAAGCCTTACACTTCACTGAAATGTAGTACTACACTCTATATCACAGTTGAGAGACAATTTTCCCGAGCTGCCTCAGTTCATAACAGTGTGTAGGAAGTTGTTTGATAAAGTGGGCAACGCTTATACTTGGACCAGAAGGCAGAATATAGGAAACTACATGAAAACTTGGATAATTCAGAGAAAATGACTGTAAACAGATGAGAACTTGTTTAGAACAGCTCAAAGAGATTCTCCAAGTCAGTTCTTAGTGTAGAAAAGGTAGCTAAGATCCGGGAAATCCTTAATTCGAGTTAAGATCACATGAAACACTGTATGAATCCTATATTCTTTACGTAAAGGAGACTAGAGTGGTAAATGTGTGTTATACAAGGCAGAATACCATTGAAATAGAGAAAGAAACACGTTCGGCTGCTTTGGAAAGCCTTACACTTCACTGAAATGTAGTGCTACACTCTATAACACAGTTGAGAGACAATGTTCCCGAGCTACCTCAGTTCATAACAGTGTGTAGGAAGTTGTTTGATAAAGTGGGCAAAGCTTATACTTGGACCACAAGGCAGAATATAGGAAACTACATGAAAACATGGATAATTCAGAGAAAATGACTGTAAACAGATGAGAACTTGTTTAGAACAGCTCAAAGAGATTCTCCAAGTCAGTTCTTAGTGTAGAAAAGGTAGCTAAGATCCGGGAAATCCTTAATTCTAGTTAAGATCACATGAAGCACTGTATGAACCCTATATTTTTTACTTAAAGGAGACTAGAGTGGTAAAAGTGTGTTATACAAGGCAGGATACCATGAAATAGTGAAAGAAACACGTTTGGCAGCTTTGGAAAGCCTTACACTTCACTGAAATGTAGTACTACACTCTATAACACAGTTGAGAGACAATGTTCCCGAGCTGCCTCAGTTCATAACAGTGTGTAGGAAGTTGTTTGATAAAGTGGGCAAAGCTTATTCTTGGACCAGAAGGTAGAATATAGGAAACTACATGAAAACATGGATAATTCAGAGAAAATGACTGTAAACATATGAGAACTTGTTTAGAACAGCTCAGAGAGATTCTCCAAGTCAGTTCTTAGTGTAGAAAAGGTAGCTAATTTCCGGGAAATCCTTAATTCGAGTTAAGATCACATGAAAAACTGTATGAGTCCTATATTCTTTACTTAAAGGAGACTAGAGTGGTAAATGTGTGTTCTACAAGGCAGAATACCATTGAAATAGAGAAAGAAATACGTTCGGCAGCTTTGGAAAGCCTTACACTTCACTGAAATGTAGTACTACACTCTATAACACAGTTGAGAGACAATGTTCCCGAGCTACCTCAGTTCATAACAGTGTGTAGGAAGTTGTTTGATAAAATGGGCAAAGCTTATACTTGGACCAGAAGGCAGAATATAGGAAACTACATGAAAACATGAATAATTCAGAGAAAATGACTGTAAACTGATGAGAACTTGTTTAGAACACCTCAGAGAGATTCTTAAAGTCAGTTCTTTGTGTAAAAAAGGTAGCTAAGATCCGGGATATCCTTTATTCGAGTTAAGATCACATGAAACAGTGTATGAATCCTATATTCTTTACTTAAAAGAGACTAGAGTGGAAAAATTGTGTTATACAAGGCAGAATATCATTGAAATAGAGAAAGAAACACGTTCCGCAGCTTTGGAAACCCTTACACTTCACTTAAATGTAGTACTACACTCTATAACACAGTTGAGAGACAATGTTCCCGAGCTACCTCAGTTCATAACAGTGTGTAGGAAGTTGTTTGATAAAGTGGGCAAAGCTTATACTTGGACCAGAAGGCAGAATATAGGAAACTACATGAAAACATGGATAATTCAGAGAAAATGACTGTAAACAGATGAGAACTTGTTTAGAACAGCTCAAAGAGATTCTGCAAGTCAGTTCTTAGTGTAGAAAAGGTAGCTAAGATCCGGGAAATCCTTAATTCTAGTTAAGATCACATGAAGCACTGTATGAACCCTATATTTTTTACTTAAAGGAGACTAGAGTGGTAAAAGTGTGTTATACAAGGCAGGATACCATGAAATAGTGAAAGAAACACGTTTGGCAGCTTTGGAAAGCCTTACACTTCACTGAAATGTAGTACTACACTCTATAACACAGTTGAGAGACAATGTTCCCGAGCTGCCTCAGTTCATAACAGTGTGTAGGAAGTTGTTTGATAAAGTGGGCAAAGCTTATTCTTGGACCAGAAGGTAGAATATAGGAAACTACATGAAAACATGGATAATTCAGAGAAAATGACTGTAAACATATGAGAACTTGTTTAGAACAGCTCAGAGAGATTCTCCAAGTCAGTTCTTAGTGTAGAAAAGGTAGCTAATTTCCGGGAAATCCTTAATTCGAGTTAAGATCACATGAAAAACTGTATGAGTCCTATATTCTTTACTTAAAGGAGACTAGAGTGGTAAATGTGTGTTCTACAAGGCAGAATACCATTGAAATAGAGAAAGAAATACGTTCGGCAGCTTTGGAAAGCCTTACACTTCACTGAAATGTAGTACTACACTCTATAACACAGTTGAGAGACAATGTTCCCGAGCTACCTCAGTTCATAACAGTGTGTAGGAAGTTGTTTGATAAAATGGGCAAAGCTTATACTTGGACCAGAAGGCAGAATATAGGAAACTACATGAAAACATGAATAATTCAGAGAAAATGACTGTAAACTGATGAGAACTTGTTTAGAACACCTCAGAGAGATTCTTAAAGTCAGTTCTTTGTGTAAAAAAGGTAGCTAAGATCCGGGATATCCTTTATTCGAGTTAAGATCACATGAAACAGTGTATGAATCCTATATTCTTTACTTAAAAGAGACTAGAGTGGAAAAATTGTGTTATACAAGGCAGAATATCATTGAAATAGAGAAAGAAACACGTTCCGCAGCTTTGGAAACCCTTACACTTCACTTAAATGTAGTACTACACTCTATAACACAGTTGAGAGACAATGTTCCCGAGCTGCCTCAGTTCATAACAGTGTGTAGGAAGTTGTTTGATAAAGTGGGCAACGGTTATACTTGGACCAGAAGGCAGAACATAGGAAACTACATGAAAACTTGGATAATTCAGAGAAAATGACTGTAAACAGATGAGAACTTGTTTAGAACAGCTCAAAGAGATTCTCCAAGTCAGTTCTTAGTGTAGAAAAGGTAGCTAAGATCCGGGAAATCCTTAATTCGAGTTAACATAACATGAAACACTGTATGAATCCTATATTCTTTACTTAAAGGAGACTAGAGTGGTAAATGTGTGTTATACAAGTCAGAATACCACTGAAATAGAGAAAGAAACACGTTTGGCAGCTTTGGAAAGCCTTACACTTCACTGAAATGTAGTACTACACTCTATAACACAGTTGAGAGACAATTTTCCAGAGCTGACTCAGTTCATAACAGTATGTAGGAAGTTGTTTGATAAAGTGGGCAATGCTTATACTTGGACCAGAAGGCAGAATATAGGAAACTACATGAAAACTTGGATAATTCAGAGAAAATGACTGTAAACAGATGAGAACTTGTTTAGAACAGCTCAAAGAGATTCTCCAAGTCAGTTCTTAGTGTAGAAAAGGTAGCTAAGATCCGGGAAATCCTTAATTCGAGTTAAGATCACATGAAAAACTGTATGAATCCTATATTCTTTACTTAAAGGAGACTAGAGTGCTAAATGTGTGTTCTACAAGGCAGAATACCATTGAAATAGAGAAAAAAACACGATTGGTAGCTTTGGAAAGCTTTACACTTCACTGAAAGGTAGTACTACACTCTATAACACAGTTGAGAGACAATGTTCCCGAGCTGCCTCAGTTCATAACAGTGTGTAGGAAGTTGTTTGATAAAGTGGGCAAAGCTTATACTTGGACCAGAAGGCAGAATATAGGAAACTACATGAAAACATGGATAATTCAGAGAAAATGACTGTAAACAGATGAGAACTTGTTTAGAACAGCTCAAAGAGATTCTCCAAGTCAGTTCTTAGTGTAGAAAAGGTAGCTAAGATCCGGGAAATCCTTAATTCGAGTTAAGATAACATGAAACACTGTATGAATCCTACATTCTTTACTTAAAGGAGACTAGAGTGGTAAATGTGTGTTATACAAGTCAGAATACCACTGAAATAGAGAAAGAAACACGTTTGGCAGCTTTGGAAAGCCTTACACTTCACTGAAATGTAGTACTACACTCTATAACACAGTTGAGAAACAATTTTCCCGAGCTGCCTCAGTTCATAACAGTGTGTAGGAAGTTGTTTGATAAAGTGGGCAATGCTTATACTTGGACCAGAAGGCAGAATATAGGAAACTACATGAAAACTTGGATAATTCAGAGAAAATGACTGTAAACAGATGAGAACTTGTTTAGAACAGCTCAAAGAGATTCTCCAAGTCAGTTCTTAGTGTAGAAAAGGTAGCTAAGATCCCGGAAATCCTTAATTTGAGTTAAGATCACATGAAACACTCTATGAATCCTATATTCTTTACTTAAAGGAGACTAGAGTGGTAAATGTGTGTTATACGAGGCAGAATACCATTGAAGTAGAGAAAGAAACACGTTCGGCAGCTTTGGAAAGCCTTTCACTTCACTGAAATGTAGTACTACACTCTATATCACAGTTGAGAGACAATGTTCCCAAGCTGCCTCAGTTCATAACAGTGTGTAGGAAGTTGTTTGATAAAGTGGGCAAAGCTTATACTTGGACCAGAAGGCAGAATATAGGAAACTACATGAAAACATGGATAATTCAGAGAAAATGACTGTAAACAGATGAGCACTTGTTTAGAACAGCTCAAAGAGATTCTCCAAGTCAGTTCTTAGTGTAGAAAAGGTAGCTAATTTCCGGGAAATCCTTAATTCCAGTTAAGATCACATGAAAAACTGTATGATTCCTATATTCTTTACTTAAAGGAGACTAGAGTGGTAAATGTGTGTTCTACAAGGCAGAATACCATTGAAATAGAGAAAGAAATACGTTCGGCAGCTTAGGAAAGCCTTACACTTCACTGAAATGTAGTACTACACTCTATAACACAGTTGAGAGACAATGTTCCCGAGCTACCTCAGTTCATAACAGTGTGTAGGAAGTTGTTTGATAAACTGGGCAAAGCTTATACTTGGACCAGAAGGCAGAATATAGGAAACTACATGAAAACATGAATAATTCAGAGAAAATGACTGTAAACTGATGAGAACTTGTTTAGAACAGCTCAGAGAGATTCTTCAAGTCAGTTCTTTGTGTAAAAAAGGTAGCTAAGATCGGGGATATCCTTTATTCGAGTTAAGATCACATGAAGCATTGTATGAACCCTATATTTTTTACTTAAAGGAGACTAGAGTGGTAAATGTGTGTTATACAAGGCAGAATACCATTGAAATAGAGACAGAAACACGTTCAGCAGCTTTGGAAAGCCTTACACTTCACTGAAATGTAGTACTACACTCTATATCACAGTTGAGAGACAATGTTCCCGAGCTGCCTCAGTTCATAACAGTGTGTAGGAAGTTGTTTGATAAAGTGGACAAAGCTTATACTTGGACCAGAAGGTAGAATATAGGAAACTACATGAAAACTTGGATAATTCAGAGAAAATGACTGTAAGCAGATGAGAACTTGTTTAGAACAGCTCAAAGAGATTCTCCAAGTCAGTTCTTAGTGTAGAAAACTTAGCTAAGATCCGGGAAATCCTTAATTCGAGTTAAGATCACATGAAACACTGTATGAATCCTATATTCTTTACTTAAAGGAGACTAGAGTGCAAAATGTGTGTTATACAAGGCAGAATACCATTGAAATAGAGAAAGAAACACGTTCGGAAGCTTTGGAAAGCCTTACACTTCACTGAAATGTAGTACTACACTCTATAACACAGTTGAGAGACAATGTTCCCGAGCTACCTCAGTTCATAACAGTGTGTAGGAAGTTGTTTGATAAAGTGGGCAAAGCTTATACTTGGACCAGAAGGCAGAATATAGGAAACTACATGAAAACATGGATAATTCAGAGAAAATGACTGTAAACAGATGAGAACTTGTTTAGAACAGCTGAAAGAGATTCTCCAAGTCAGTTCTTAGTGTAGAAAAGGTAGCTAAGATCCGGGAAATCCTTAATTCGAGTTAAGATCACATGAAGCACTGTATGAACCCTATATTTTTTACTTAAAGGAGACTAGAGTGGTAAAAGTGTGTTATACAAGGCAGGATACCATGAAATAGTGAAAGAAACACGTTTGGCAGCTTTGGAAAGCCTTACACTTCACTGAAATGTAGTACTACACTCTATAACACAGTTGAGAGACAATGTTCCCGAGCTGCCTCAGTTCATAACAGTGTGTAGGAAGTTGTTTGATAAAGTGGGCAAAGCTTATTCTTGGACCAGAAGGTAGAATATAGGAAACTACATGAAAACATGGATAATTCAGAGAAAATGACTGTAAACATATGAGAACTTGTTTAGAACAGCTCAGAGAGATTCTCCAAGTCAGTTCTTAGTGTAGAAAAGGTAGCTAATTTCCGGGAAATCCTTAATTCGAGTTAAGATCACATGAAAAACTGTATGAGTCCTATATTCTTTACTTAAAGGAGACTAGAGTGGTAAATGTGTGTTCTACAAGGCAGAATACCATTGAAATAGAGAAAGAAATACGTTCGGCAGCTTTGGAAAGCCTTACACTTCACTGAAATGTAGTACTACACTCTATAACACAGTTGAGAGACAATGTTCCCGAGCTACCTCAGTTCATAACAGTGTGAAGGAAGTTGTTTGATAAAATGGGCAAAGCTTATACTTGGACCAGAAGGCAGAATATAGGAAACTACATGAAAACATGAATAATTCAGAGAAAATGACTGTAAACTGATGAGAACTTGTTTAGAACACCTCAGAGAGATTCTTCAAGTCAGTTCTTTGTGTAAAAAAGGTAGCTAAGATCCGGGAAATCCTTAATTCGAGTTAAGATCACCTGAAACAGTGTTTGAATCCTATATTCTTTACTTAAAGGAGACTAGAGTGGTAAAAGTGTGTTATACAAGGCAGGATACCATGAAATAGTGAAAGAAACACGTTTGGCAGCTTTGGAAAGCCTTACACTTCACTGAAATGTAGTACTACACTCTATAACACAGTTGAGAGACAATGTTCCCGAGCTGCCTCAGTTCATAACAGTGTGTAGGAAGTTGTTTGATAAAGTGGGCAAAGCTTATTCTTGGACCAGAAGGTAGAATATAGGAAACTACATGAAAACATGGATAATTCAGACAAAATGACTGTAAACATATGAGAACTTGTTTAGAACAGCTCAGAGAGATTCTCCAAGTCAGTTCTTAGTGTAGAAAAGGTAGCTAATTTCCGGGAAATCCTTTATTCGAGTTAAGATCACATGAAAAACTGTATGAATCCTATATTCTTTACTTAAAGGAGACTAGAGTGGTAAATGTGTGTTCTACAAGGCAGAATACCATTGAAATAGAGAAAGAAACACGATCGGTAGCTTTGGAAAGCTTTACACTTCACTGAAAGGTAGTACTACACTCTATAACACAGTTGAGAGACAATGTTCCCGAGCTGCCTCAGTTCATAACAGTGTGTAGGAAGTTGTTTGATAAAGTGGGCAAAGCTTATACTTGGACCAGAAGGCAGAATATAGGAAACTACATGAAAACATGGATAATTCAGAGAAAATGACTGTAAACAGATGAGAACTTGTTTAGAACAGCTCAAAGAGATTCTCCAAGTCAGTTCTTAGTGTAGAAAAGGTAGCTAAGATCCGGGAAATCCTTAATTCGAGTTAAGATAACATGAAACACTGTATGAATCCTATATTCTTTACTTAAAGGAGACTAGAGTGGTAAATGTGTGTTATACAAGTCAGAATACCACTGAAATAGAGAAAGAAACACGTTTGGCAGCTTTGGAAAGCCTTACACTTCACTGAAATGTAGTACTACACTCTATAACACAGTTGAGAGACAATTTTCCCGAGCTGCCTCAGTTCATAACAGTGTGTAGGAAGTTGTTTGATAAAGTGGGCAATGCTTATACTTGGACCAGAAGGCAGAATATAGGAAACTACATGAAAACTTGGATAATTCAGAGAAAATGACTGTAAACAGATGAGAACTTGTTTAGAACAGCTCAAAGAGATTCTCCAAGTCAGTTCTTAGTGTAGAAAAGGTAGCTAAGATCCCGGAAATCCTTAATTCGAGTTAAGATCACATGAAACACTGTATGAATCCTATATTCTTTACTTAAAGGAGACTAGAGTGGTAAATGTGTGTTATACGAGGCAGAATACCATTGAAGTAGAGAAAGAAACACGTTCGGCAGCTTTGGAAAGCCTTACACTTCACTGAAATGTAGTACTACACTCTATATCACAGTTGAGAGACAATGTTCCCAAGCTGCCTCAGTTCATAACAGTGTGTAGGAAGTTGTTTGATAAAGTGGGCAAAGCTTATACTTGGACCAGAAGGCAGAATATAGGAAACTACATGAAAACATGGATAATTCAGAGAAAATGACTGTAAACAGATGAGAACTTCTTTAGAACACCTCAAAGAGATTCTCCAAGTCAGTTCTTAGTGTAGAAAAGTTAGCTAAGATCCGGGAAATCCTTAATTCGAGTTAAGATCACCTGAAACCGTGTTTGAATCCTATATTCTTTACTTAAAGGAGACTTAGTGGTAAAAGTGTGTTATACAAGGCAGGATACCATGAAATAGTGAAAGAAACACGTTTGGCAGCTTTGGAAAGCCTTACACTTCACTGAAATGTAGTACTACACTCTATAACACAGTTGAGAGACAATGTTCCCGAGCTGCCTCAGTTCATAACAGTGTGTAGGAAGTTGTTTGATAAAGTGGGCAAAGCTTATTCTTGGACCAGAAGGTAGAATATAGGAAACTACATGAAAACATGGATAATTCAGAGAAAATGACTGTAAACATATGAGAACTTGTTTAGAACAGCTCAGAGAGATTCTCCAAGTCAGTTCTTAGTGTAGAAAAGGTAGCTAATTTCCGGGAAATTATTAATTCGAGTTAAGATCACATGAAAAACTGTATGAATCCTATATTCTTTACTTAAAGGAGACTAGAGTGGTAAATGTGTGTTCTACAAGGCAGAATACCATTGAAATAGAGAAAGAAATACGTTCGGCAGCTTAGGAAAGCCTTACACTTCACTGAAATGTAGTACTACACTCTATAACACAGTTGAGAGACAATGTTCCCGAGCTACCTCAGTTCATAACAGTGTGTAGGAAGTTGTTTGATAAACTGGGCAAAGCTTATACTTGGACCAGAAGGCAGAATATAGGAAACTACATGAAAACATGAATAATTCAGAGAAAATGACTGTAAACTGATGAGAACTTGTTTAGAACAGCTCAGAGAGATTCTTCAAGTCAGTTCTTTGTGTAAAAAAGGTAGCTAAGATCCGGGATATCCTTTATTCGAGTTAAGATCACATGAAACAGTGTATGAATCCTATATTCTTTACTTAAAAGAGACTAGAGTGGAAAAATTGTGTTATACAAGGCAGAATATCATTGAAATAGAGAAAGAAACACGTTCCGCAGCTTTGGAAAGCCTTACACTTCACTTAAATGTAGTACTACACTCTATAACACAGTTGAGAGACAATGTTCCCGAGCTGCCTCAGTTCATAACAGTGTGTAGGAAGTTGTTTGATAAAGTGGGCAACGCTTATACTTGGACCAGAAGGCAGAATATAGGAAACTACATGAAAACTTGGATAATTCAGAGAAAATGACTGTAAGCAGATGAGAACTTGTTTAGAACAGCTAAAAGAGATTCTCCAAGTCAGTTCTTAGTGTAGAAAAAGTAGCTAAGATCCGGGAAATCCTTAATTCGAGTTAAGATAACATGAAACACTCTATGAATCCTATATTCTTTACTTAAAGGAGACTAGAGTGGTAAATGTGTGTTATACAAGTCAGAATACCACTGAAATAGAGAAAGAAACACGTTTGGCAGCTTTGGAAAGCCTTACACTTCACTGAAATGTAGTACTACACTCTATAACACAGTTGAGAGACAATTTTCCCGAGCTGCCTCAGTTCATAACAGTGTGTAGGAAGTTGTTTGATAAAGTGGGCAATGCTTATACTTGGACCAGAAGGCAGAATATAGGAAACTACATGAAAACTTGGATAATTCAGAGAAAATGACTGTAAACAGATGAGAACTTCTTTAGAACACCTCAAAGAGCTTCTCCAAGTCAGTTCTTAGTGTAGAAAAGTTAGCTAAGATCCGGGAAATCCTTAATTCGAGTTAAGATCACCTGAAACAGTGTTTGAATCCTATATTCTTTACTTAAAGGAGACTAGAGTGGTAAAAGTGTGTTATACAAGGCAGCATACCATGAAATAGTGAAAGAAACACGTTTGGCAGCTTTGGAAAGCCTTACACTTCACTGAAATGTAGTACTACACTCTATAACACAGTTGAGAGACAATGTTCCCGAGCTGCCTCAGTTCATAACAGTGTGTAGGAAGTTGTTTGATAAAGTGGGCAAAGCTTATTCTTGGACCAGAAGGTAGAATATAGGAAACTACATGAAAACATGGATAATTCAGAGAAAATGACTGTAAACATATGAGAACTTGTTTAGAACAGCTCAAAGAGATTCTCCAAGTCAGTTCTTAGTGTAGAAAAGGTAGCTAAGATCCGGGAAATCCTTAATTCGAGTTAAGATCACATGAAGCACTGTATGAACCCTATATTCTTTACTTAAAGGATACTAGAGTGCTAAAAGTGTGTTATACAAGGCAGGATACCATTGAAATAGAGACAGAAACACGTTCGGTAGTTTTGGAAAGCCTTACACTTCACTGAAATGTAGTACTACACTCTATATCACAGTTGAGAGACAATGTTCCCGAGCTGCCTCAGTTCATAACAGTGTGTAGGAAGTTGTTTGATAAAGTGGGCAAAGCTTATACTTGGATCAGAAGGGAGAATATAGGAAACTACATGAAAACATGGATAATTCAGAGAAAATGACTGTAAGCAGATGAGAACTTGTTTAGAACAGCTCAAAGAGATTCTCCATTTCAGTTCTTAGTGTAGAAAAGGTAGCTAAGATCCGGGAAATCCTTAATTCGAGTTAAGATCACATGAAACACTGTATGAACCCTATATTCATTACTTAAAGGAGACTAGAGTGGTAAAAGTGTGTTATACAAGGCAGAATACCATTGAAATAGAGAAAGAAACACGTTCGGCAGCTTTGGAAAGCCTTACACTTCACTGAAATGTAGTACTACACTCTATAACACAGTTGAGAGACAATGTTCCCGAGCTGCCTCAGTTCATAACAGTGTGTAGGAAGTTGTTTGATAAAGTGGGCAACGCTTATACTTGGACCAGAAGGCAGAATATAGGAAACTACATGAAAACTTGGATAATTCAGAGAAAATGACTGTAAACAGATGAGAACTTGTTTAGAACAGCTCAAAGAGATTCTCCAAGTCAGTTCTTAGTGTAGAAAAGGTAGCTAATTTCCGGGATATCCTTTATTGGAGTTAAGATCACATGAAACAGTGTCTGAATCCTATATTCTTTACTTAAAGGAGACTAGAGTGGAAAAATTGTGTTATACAAGGCAGAATATCATTGAAATAGAGAAAGAAACACGTTCCGCAGCTTTGGAAAGCTTTACACTTCACTGAAAGGTAGTACTAGACTCTATAACACAGTTGAGAGACAATGTTCCCGAGCTGCCTCAGTTCATAACAGTGTGTAGGAAGTTGTTTGATAAAGTGGGCAAAGCTTATACTTGGACCAGAAGGCAGAATATAGGAAACTACATGAAAACATGGATAATTCAGCGAAAATGACTGTAAACAGATGAGAACTTGTTTAGAACAGCTCAAAGAGATTCTTCAAGTCAGTTCTTAGTGTAGAAAAGGTAGCTAAGATCCGGGAAATCCTTAATTCGAGTTAAGATCACATGAAACACTGTATGAATCCTATATTCTTTACTTAAAGGAGACTAGAGTGGTAAATGTGTGTTATACAAGGCAGAATACCATTGAAGTAGAGAAAGAAACACGTTCGGCAGCTTTGGAAAGCCTTACACTTCACTGAAATGTAGTACTACACTCTATATCACAGTTGAGAGACAATGTTCCCGAGCTGCCTCAGTTCATAACAGTGTGTAGGAAGTTGTTTGATAAAGTGGGCAAAGCTTATACTTGGACCAGAAGGCAGAATATAGGAAACTACATGAAAACATGGATAATTCAGAGAAAATGACTGTAAACAGATGAGAACTTGTTTAGAACAGCTCAAAGAGATTCTCCAAGTCAGTTCTTAGTGTAGAAAAGGTAGCTAATTTCCGGGAAATCCTTAATTCGAGTTAAGATCACATGAAAAACTGTATGAATCCTATATTCTTTACTTAAAGGAGACTAGAGTGGTAAATGTGTGTTCTACAAGGCAGAATACCATTGAAATAGAGAAAGAAACACGATCGGTAGCTTTGGAAAGCTTTACACTTCACTGAAAGGTAGTACTACACTCTATAACACAGTTGAGAGACAATGTTCCCGAGCTGCCTCAGTTCATAACAGTGTGTAGGAAGTTGTTTGATAAAGTGGGCAAAGCTTATACTTGGACCGGAAGGCAGAAAATAGGAAACTACATGAAAACATGGATAATTCAGAGAAAATGACTGTAAACAGATGAGAACTTCTTTAGAACACCTCAAAGAGATTCTCCAAGTCAGTTCTTAGTGTAGAAAAGGTAACTAAGATCTGGGAAATCCTTAATTCGAGTTAAGATCACCTCAAACAGTGTTTGAATCCTATATTCTTTACTTAAAGGAGACTAGAGTGGTAAAAGTGTGTTATACAAGGCAGGATACCATGAAATAGTGAAAGAAACACGTTTGGCAGCTTTGGAAAGCCTTACACTTCACGGAAATGTAGTACTAAACTCTATAACACAGTTGAGAGACAATGTTCCCGAGCTGCCTCAGTTCATAACAGTGTGTAGGAAGTTGTTTGATAAAGTGGGCAAAGCTTATTCTTGGACCAGAATGTAGAATATAGGAAACTACATGAAAACATGGATAATTCAGAGAAAATGACTGTAAACATATGAGAACTTGTTTAGAACAGCTCAGAGAGATTCTCCAAGTCAGTTCTTAGTGTAGAAAAGGTAGCTAATTTCCGGGAAATCCTTAATTCGAGTTAAGATCACATGAAAAGCTGTATGAATCCTATATTCTTTACTTAAAGGAGACTAGAGTGGTAAATGTGTGTTCTACAAGGCAGAATACCATTGAAATAGAGAAAGAAATACGTTCGGCAGCTTTGGAAAGCCTTACACTTCACTGAAATGTAGTACTACACTCTATAACACAGTTGAGAGACAATGTTCCCGAGCTACCTCAGTTCATAACAGTGTGTAGGAAGTTGTTTGATAAACTGGGCAAAGCTTATACTTGGACCAGAAGGCAGAATATAGGAAACTACATGAAAACATGAATAATTCAGAGAAAATGACTGTAAACTGATGAGAACTTGTTTAGAACAGCTCAGAGAGATTCTTCAAGTCAGTTCTTTGTGTAAAAAAGGTAGCTAAGATCCGGGATATCCTTTATTCGAGTTAAGATCACATGAAACAGTGTATGAATCCTATATTCTTTACTTAAAAGAGACTAGAGTGGAAAAATTGTGTTATACAAGGCAGAATATCATTGAAATAGAGAAAGAAACACGTTCCGCAGCTTTGGAAAGCCTTACACTTCACTTAAATGTAGTACTACACTCTATAACACAGTTGAGAGACAATGTTCCCGAGCTGCCTCAGTTCATAACAGTGTGTAGGAAGTTGTTTGATAAAGTGGGCAACGCTTATACTTGGACCAGAAGGCAGAATATAGGAAACTACATGAAAACTTGGATAATTCAGAGAAAATGACTGTAAACAGATGAGAACTTGTTTAGAACAGCTCAAAGAGATTCTCCAAGTCAGTTCTTAGTGTAGAAAAGGTAGCTAAGATCCGGGAAATCCTTAATTCGAGTTAAGATAACATGAAACACTGTATGAATCCTATATTCTTTACTTAAAGGAGACTAGAGAGGTAAATGTGTGTTATACAAGTCAGAATACCACTGAAATAGAGAAAGAAACACGTTTGGCAGCTTTCGAAAGCCTTACACTTCACTGAAATGTAGTACTACACTCTATATCACAGTTGAGAGACAATGTTCCCGAGCTGCCTCAGTTCATAACAGTGTGTAGGAAGTTGTTTGATAAAGTGGGCAAAGCTTATACTTGGACCAGAAGGCAGAATATAGGAAACTACATGAAAACATGGATAAGTCAGAGAAAATGACTGTAAACAGATGAGAACTTGTTTAGAACAGCTCAAAGAGATTCTCCAAGTCAGTTCTTAGTGTAGAAAAGGTAGCTAAGATCCCGGAAATCCTTAATTCGAGTTAAGATCACATGAAACACTGTATGAATCCTATATTCTTTACTTAAAGGAGACTAGAGTGGTAAATGTGTGTTATACGAGGCAGAATACCATTGAAGTAGAGAAAGAAACACGTTCGGCAGCTTTGGAAAGCCTTACACTTCACTGAAATGTAGTACTACACTCTATATCACAGTTGAGAGACAATGTTCCCAAGCTGCCTCAGTTCATAACAGTGTGTAGGAAGTTGTTTGATAAAGTGGGCAAAGCTTATACTTGGACCAGAAGGCAGAATATAGGAAACTACATGAAAACATGGATAATTCAGAGAAAATGACTGTAAACAGATGAGAACTTCTTTAGAACACCTCAAAGAGATTCTCCAAGTCAGTTCTTAGTGTAGAAAAGTTAGCTAAGATCCGGGAAATCCTTAATTCGAGTTAAGATCACCTGAAACAGTGTTTGAATCCTATATTCTTTACTTAAAGGAGACTAGAGTGGTAAATGTGTGTTCTACAAGGCAGAATACCATTGAAATAGAGAAAGAAATACGTTCGGCAGCTTAGGAAAGCCTTACACTTCACTGAAATGTAGTACTACACTCTATAACACAGTTGAGAGACAATGTTCCCGAGCTACCTCAGTTCATAACAGTGTGTAGGAAGTTGTTTGATAAACTGGGCAAAGCTTATACTTGGACCAGAAGGCAGAATATAGGAAACTACATGAAAACATGAATAATTCAGAGAAAATGACTGTAAACTGATGAGAACTTGTTTAGAACAGCTCAGAGAGATTCTTCAAGTCAGTTCTTTGTGTAAAAAAGGTAGCTAAGATCCGGGATATCCTTTATTCGAGTTAAGATCACATGAAACAGTGTATGAATCCTATATTCTTTACTTAAAAGAGACTAGAGTGGAAAAATTGTGTTATACAAGGCAGAATATCATTGAAATAGAGAAAGAAACACGTTCCGCAGCTTTGGAAAGCCTTACACTTCACTTAAATGTAGTACTACACTCTATAACACAGTTGAGAGACAATGTTCCCGAGCTGCCTCAGTTCATAACAGTGTGTAGGAAGTTGTTTGATAAAGTGGGCAACGCTTATACTTGGACCAGAAGGCAGAATATAGGAAACTACATGAAAACTTGGATAATTCAGAGAAAATGACTGTAAGCAGATGAGAACTTGTTTAGAACAGCTAAAAGAGATTCTCCAAGTCAGTTCTTAGTGTAGAAAAAGTAGCTAAGATCCGGGAAATCCTTAATTCGAGTTAAGATAACATGAAACACTCTATGAATCCTATATTCTTTACTTAAAGGAGACTAGAGTGGTAAATGTGTGTTATACAAGTCAGAATACCACTGAAATAGAGAAAGAAACACGTTTGGCAGCTTTGGAAAGCCTTACACTTCACTGAAATGTAGTACTACACTCTATAACACAGTTGAGAGACAATTTTCCCGAGCTGCCTCAGTTCATAACAGTGTGTAGGAAGTTGTTTGATAAAGTGGGCAATGCTTATACTTGGACCAGAAGGCAGAATATAGGAAACTACATGAAAACTTGGATAATTCAGAGAAAATGACTGTAAACAGATGAGAACTTCTTTAGAACACCTCAAAGAGCTTCTCCAAGTCAGTTCTTAGTGTAGAAAAGTTAGCTAAGATCCGGGAAATCCTTAATTCGAGTTAAGATCACCTGAAACAGTGTTTGAATCCTATATTCTTTACTTAAAGGAGACTAGAGTGGTAAAAGTGTGTTATACAAGGCAGCATACCATGAAATAGTGAAAGAAACACGTTTGGCAGCTTTGGAAAGCCTTACACTTCACTGAAATGTAGTACTACACTCTATAACACAGTTGAGAGACAATGTTCCCGAGCTGCCTCAGTTCATAACAGTGTGTAGGAAGTTGTTTGATAAAGTGGGCAAAGCTTATTCTTGGACCAGAAGGTAGAATATAGGAAACTACATGAAAACATGGATAATTCAGAGAAAATGACTGTAAACATATGAGAACTTGTTTAGAACAGCTCAAAGAGATTCTCCAAGTCAGTTCTTAGTGTAGAAAAGGTAGCTAAGATCCGGGAAATCCTTAATTCGAGTTAAGATCACATGAAGCACTGTATGAACCCTATATTCTTTACTTAAAGGATACTAGAGTGCTAAAAGTGTGTTATACAAGGCAGGATACCATTGAAATAGAGACAGAAACACGTTCGGTAGTTTTGGAAAGCCTTACACTTCACTGAAATGTAGTACTACACTCTATATCACAGTTGAGAGACAATGTTCCCGAGCTGCCTCAGTTCATAACAGTGTGTAGGAAGTTGTTTGATAAAGTGGGCAAAGCTTATACTTGGATCAGAAGGGAGAATATAGGAAACTACATGAAAACATGGATAATTCAGAGAAAATGACTGTAAGCAGATGAGAACTTGTTTAGAACAGCTCAAAGAGATTCTCCAAGTCAGTTCTTAGTGTAGAAAAGGTAGCTAAGATCCGGGAAATCCTTAATTCGAGTTAAGATCACATGAAACACTGTATGAACCCTATATTCATTACTTAAAGGAGACTAGAGTGGTAAATGTGTGTTATACAAGTCAGAATACCACTGAAATAGAGAAAGAAACACGTTCGGCAGCTTTGGAAAGCCTTACACTTCACTGAAATGTAGTACTACACTCTATAACACAGTTGAGAGACAATGTTCCCGAGCTGCCTCAGTTCATAACAGTGTGTAGGAAGTTGTTTGATAAAGTGGGCAACGCTTATACTTGGACCAGAAGGCAGAATATAGGAAACTACATGAAAACTTGGATAATTCAGAGAAAATGACTGTAAACAGATGAGAACTTGTTTAGAACAGCTCAAAGAGATTCTCCAAGTCAGTTCTTAGTGTAGAAAAGGTAGCTAATTTCCGGGATATCCTTTATTCGAGTTAAGATCACATGAAACAGTGTCTGAATCCTATATTCTTTACTTAAAGGAGACTAGAGTGGAAAAATTGTGTTATACAAGGCAGAATATCATTGAAATAGAGAAAGAAACACGTTCCGCAGCTTTGGAAAGCTTTACACTTCACTGAAAGGTAGTACTAGACTCTATAACACAGTTGAGAGACAATGTTCCCGAGCTGCCTCAGTTCATAACAGTGTGTAGGAAGTTGTTTGATAAAGTGGGCAAAGCTTATACTTGGACCAGAAGGCAGAATATAGGAAACTACATGAAAACATGGATAATTCAGCGAAAATGACTGTAAACAGATGAGAACTTGTTTAGAACAGCTCAAAGAGATTCTCCAAGTCAGTTCTTAGTGTAGAAAAGGTAGCTAAGATCCGGGAAATCCTTAATTCGAGTTAAGATCACATGAAACACTGTATGAATCCTATATTCTTTACTTAAAGGAGACTAGAGTGGTAAATGTGTGTTATACAAGGCAGAATACCATTGAAGTAGAGAAAGAAACATGTTCGGCAGCTTTGGAAAGCCTTACACTTCACTGAAATGTAGTACTACACTCTATATCACAGTTGAGAGACAATGTTCCCGAGCTGCCTCAGTTCATAACAGTGTGTAGGAAGTAGTTTGATAAAGTGGGCAAAGCTTATACTTGGACCAGAAGGCAGAATATAGGAAACTACATGAAAACATGGATAATTCAGAGAAAATGACTGTAAACAGATGAGAACTTGTTTAGAACAGCTCAAAGAGATTCTCCAAGTCAGTTCTTAGTGTAGAAAAGGTAGCTAATTTCCGGGAAATCCTTAATTCGAGTTAAGATCACATGAAAAACTGTATGAATCCTATATTCTTTACTTAAAGGAGACTAGAGTGGTAAATGTGTGTTCTACAAGGCAGAATACCATTGAAATAGAGAAAGAAACACGATCGGTAGCTTTGGAAAGCTTTACACTTCACTGAAAGGTAGTACTACACTCTATAACACAGTTGAGAGACAATGTTCCCGAGCTGCCTCAGTTCATAACAGTGTATAGGAAGTTGTTTGATAAAGTGGGCAAATCTTATACTTGGACCGGAAGGCAGAAAATAGGAAACTACATGAAAACATGGATAATTCAGAGAAAATGACTGTAAACAGATGAGAACTTCTTTAGAACACCTCAAAGAGATTCTCCAAGTCAGTTCTTAGTGTAGAAAAGGTAGCTAAGATCTGGGAAATCCTTAATTCGAGTTAAGATCACCTCAAACAGTGTTTGAATCCTATATTCTTTACTTAAAGGAGACTAGAGTGGTAAAAGTGTGTTATACAAGGCAGGATACCATGAAATAGTGAAAGAAACACGTTTGGCAGCTTTGGAAAGCCTTACACTTCACGGAAATGTAGTACTAAACTCTATAACACAGTTGAGAGACAATGTTCCCGAGCTGCCTCAGTTCATAACAGTGTGTAGGAAGTTGTTTGATAAAGTGGGCAAAGCTTATTCTTGGACCAGAAGGTAGAATATAGGAAACTACATGAAAACATGGATAATTCAGAGAAAATGACTGTAAACATATGAGAACTTGTTTAGAACAGCTCAGAGAGATTCTCCAAGTCAGTTCTTAGTGTAGAAAAGGTAGCTAATTTCCGGGAAATCCTTAATTCGAGTTAAGATCACATGAAAAGCTGTATGAATCCTATATTCTTTACTTAAAGGAGACTAGAGTGGTAAATGTGTGTTCTACAAGGCAGAATACCATTGAAATAGAGAAAGAAATACGTTCGGCAGCTTTGGAAAGCCTTACACTTCACTGAAATGTAGTACTACACTCTATAACACAGTTGAGAGACAATGTTCCCGAGCTACCTCAGTTCATAACAGTGTGTAGGAAGTTGTTTGATAAACTGGGCAAAGCTTATACTTGGACCAGAAGGCAGAATATAGGAAACTACATGAAAACATGAATAATTCAGAGAAAATGACTGTAAACTGATGAGAACTTGTTTAGAACAGCTCAGAGAGATTCTTCAAGTCAGTTCTTTGTGTAAAAAAGGTAGCTAAGATCCGGGATATCCTTTATTCGAGTTAAGATCACATGAAACAGTGTATGAATCCTATATTCTTTACTTAAAAGAGACTAGAGTGGAAAAATTGTGTTATACAAGGCAGAATATCATTGAAATAGAGAAAGAAACACGTTCCGCAGCTTTGGAAAGCCTTACACTTCACTTAAATGTAGTACTACACTCTATAACACAGTTGAGAGACAATGTTCCCGAGCTGCCTCAGTTCATAACAGTGTGTAGGAAGTTGTTTGATAAAGTGGGCAACGCTTATACTAGGACCAGAAGGCAGAATATAGGAAACTACATGAAAACTTGGATAATTCAGAGAAAATGACTGTAAACAGATGAGAACTTGTTTAGAACAGCTCAAAGAGATTCTCCAAGTCAGTTCTTAGTGTAGAAAAGGTAGCTAAGATCCGGGAAATCCTTAATTCGAGTTAAGATAACATGAAACACTGTATGAATCCTATATTCTTTACTTAAAGGAGACTAGAGAGGTAAATGTGTGTTATACAAGTCAGAATACCACTGAAATAGAGAAAGAAACACGTTTGGCAGCTTTCGAAAGCCTTACACTTCACTGAAATGTAGTACTACACTCTATATCACAGTTGAGAGACAATGTTCCCGAGCTGCCTCAGTTCATAACAGTGTGTAGGAAGTTGTTTGATAAAGTGGGCAAAGCTTATACTTGGACCAGAAGGCAGAATATAGGAAACTACATGAAAACATGGATAAGTCAGAGAAAATGACGGTAAACAGATGAGAACTTGTTTAGAACAGCTCAAAGAGATTCTCCAAGTCAGTTCTTAGTGTAGAAAAGGTAGCTAATTTCCGGGAAATCCTTAATTCGAGTTAAGATCACATGAAAAACTGTATGAATCCTATATTCTTTACTTAAAGGAGACTAGAGTGGTAAATGTGTGTTCTACAAGGCAGAATACCATTGAAATAGAGAAAGAAACACGATCGGTAGCTTTGGAAAGCTTTACACTTCACTGAAAGGTAGTACTACACTCTATAACACAGTTGAGAGACAATGTTCCCGAGCTGCCTCAGTTCATAACAGTGTGTAGGAAGTTGTTTGATAAAGTGGGCAAAGCTTATACTTGGACCGGAAGGCAGAAAATAGGAAACTACATGAAAACATGGATAATTCAGAGAAAATGACTGTAAACAGATGAGAACTTCTTTAGAACACCTCAAAGAGATTCTCCAAGTCAGTTCTTAGTGTAGAAAAGGTAGCTAAGATCCGGGAAATCCTTAATTCGAGTTAAGATCACCTCAAACAGTGTTTGAATCCTATATTCTTTACTTAAAGGAGACTAGAGTGGTAAAAGTGTGTTATACAAGGCAGGATACCATGAAATAGTGAAAGAAACACGTTTGGCAGCTTTGGAAAGCCTTACACTTCACGGAAATGTAGTACTAAACTCTATAACACAGTTGAGAGACAATGTTCCCGAGCTGCCTCAGTTCATAACAGTGTGTAGGAAGTTGTTTGATAAAGTGGGCAAAGCTTATTCTTGGACCAGAAGGTAGAATATAGGAAACTACATGAAAACATGGATAATTCAGAGAAAATGACTGTAAACATATGAGAACTTGTTTAGAACAGCTCAGAGAGATTCTCCAAGTCAGTTCTTAGTGTAGAAAAGGTAGCTAATTTCCGGGAAATCCTTAATTCGAGTTAAGATCACATGAAAAGCTGTATGAATCCTATATTCTTTACTTAAAGGAGACTAGAGTGGTAAATGTGTGTTCTACAAGGCAGAATACCATTGAAATAGAGAAAGAAATATGTTCGGCAGCTTTGGAAAGCCTTACACTTCACTGAAATGTAGTACTACACTCTATAACACAGTTGAGAGACAATGTTCCCGAGCTACCTCAGTTCATAACAGTGTGTAGGAAGTTGTTTGATAAACTGGGCAAAGCTTATACTTGGACCAGAAGGCAGAATATAGGAAACTACATGAAAACATGAATAATTCAGAGAAAATGACTGTAAACTGATGAGAACTTGTTTAGAACAGCTCAGAGAGATTCTTCAAGTCAGTTCTTTGTGTAAAAAAGGTAGCTAAGATCCGGGATATCCTTTATTCGAGTTAAGATCACATGAAACAGTGTATGAATCCTATATTCTTTACTTAAAAGAGACTAGAGTGGAAAAATTGTGTTATACAAGGCAGAATATCATTGAAATAGAGAAAGAAACACGTTCCGCAGCTTTGGAAAGCCTTACACTTCACTTAAATGTAGTACTACACTCTATAACACAGTTGAGAGACAATGTTCCCGAGCTGCCTCAGTTCATAACAGTGTGTAGGAAGTTGTTTGATAAAGTGGGCAACGCTTATACTTGGACCAGAAGGCAGAATATAGGAAACTACATGAAAACTTGGATAATTCAGAGAAAATGACTGTAAACAGATGAGAACTTGTTTAGAACAGCTCAAAGAGATTCTCCAAGTCAGTTCTTAGTGTAGAAAAGGTAGCTAAGATCCGGGAAATCCTTAATTCGAGTTAAGATAACATGAAACACTGTATGAATCCTATATTCTTTACTTAAAGGAGACTAGAGAGGTAAATGTGTGTTATACAAGTCAGAATACCACTGAAATAGAGAAAGAAACACGTTTGGCAGCTTTCGAAAGCCTTACACTTCACTGAAATGTAGTACTACACTCTATATCACAGTTGAGAGACAATGTTCCCGAGCTGCCTCAGTTCATAACAGTGTGTAGGAAGTTGTTTGATAAAGTGGGCAAAGCTTATACTTGGACCAGAAGGCAGAATATAGGAAACTACATGAAAACATGGATAAGTCAGAGAAAATGACGGTAAACAGATGAGAACTTGTTTAGAACAGCTCAAAGAGATTCTCGAAGTCAGTTCTTAGTGTAGAAAAGGTAGCTAATTTCCGGGAAATCCTTAATTCGAGTTCAGATCACATGAAAAACTGTATGAATCCTATATTCTTTACTTAAAGGAGACTAGAGTGGTAAATGTGTGTTCTACAAGGCAGAATACCATTGAAATAGAGAAAGAAACACGATCGGTAGCTTTGGAAAGCTTTACACTTCACTGAAAGGTAGTACTACACTCTATAACACAGTTGAGAGACAATGTTCCCGAGCTGCCTCAGTTCATAACAGTGTGTAGGAAGTTGTTTGATAAAGTGGGCAAAGCTTATACTTGGACCGGAAGGCAGAAAATAGGAAACTACATGAAAACATGGATAATTCAGAGAAAATGACTGTAAACAGATGAGAACTTCTTTAGAACACCTCAAAGAGATTCTCCAAGTCAGTTCTTAGTGTAGAAAAGGTAGCTAAGATCCGGGAAATCCTTAATTCGAGTTAAGATCACCTCAAACAGTGTTTGAATCCTATATTCTTTACTTAAAGGAGACTAGAGTGGTAAAAGTGTGTTATACAAGGCAGGATACCATGAAATAGTGAAAGAAACACGTTTGGCAGCTTTGGAAAGCCTTACACTTCACGGAAATGTAGTACTAAACTCTATAACACAGTTGAGAGACAATGTTCCCGAGCTGCCTCAGTTCATAACAGTGTGTAGGAAGTTGTTTGATAAAGTGGGCAAAGCTTATTCTTGGACCAGAAGGTAGAATATAGGAAACTACATGAAAACATGGATAATTCAGAGAAAATGACTGTAAACATATGAGAACTTGTTTAGAACAGCTCAGAGAGATTCTCCAAGTCAGTTCTTAGTGTAGAAAAGGTAGCTAAGATCCGGGATATCCTTTATTCGAGTTAAGATCACATGAAACAGTGTATGAATCCTATATTCTTTACTTAAAAGAGACTAGAGTGGAAAAATTGTGTTATACAAGGCAGAATATCATTGAAATAGAGAAAGAAACACGTTCCGCAGCTTTGGAAAGCCTTACACTTCACTTAAATGTAGTACTACACTCTATAACACAGTTGAGAGACAATGTTCCCGAGCTGCCTCAGTTCATAACAGTGTGTAGGAAGTTGTTTGATAAAGTTGGCAACGCTTATACTTGGACAAGAAGGCAGAATATAGGAAACTACATGAAAACTTGGATAATTCAGAGAAAATGACTGTAAACAGATGAGAACTTGTTTAGAACAGCTCAAAGAGATTCTCCAAGTCAGTTCTTAGTGTAGAAAAGGTAGCTAAGATCCGGGAAATCCTTAATTTGAGTTAAGATCACATGAAACACTGTATGAATCCTATATTCTTTACTTAAAGGAGACTAGAGTGGTAAATGTGTGTTATACAAGGCAGAATACCATTGAATTAGAGAAAGAAACACGTTCGGCAGCTTTGGAAAGCCTTACACTTCACTGAAATGTAGTACTACACTCTATAACACAGTTGAGAGACAATGTTCCCGAGCTACCTCAGTTCATAACAGTGTGTAGGAAGTTGTTTGATAAAGTGGGCAAAGATTATACTTGGACCAGAAGGCAGAATATAGGAAACTACATGAAAACATGGATAATTCAGAGAAAATGACTGTAAACAGATGAGAACTTGTTTAGAACAGCTCAAAGAGATTCTCCAAGTCAGTTCTTAGTGTAGAAAAGGTAGCTAAGATCCGGGAAATCCTTAATTCGAGTTAAGATCACCTGAAACAGTGTTTGAATCCTATATTCTTTACTTAAAGGAGACTAGAGTGGTAAAAGTGTGTTATACAAGGCAGGATACCATGAAATAGTGAAAGAAACACGTTTGGCATCTTTGGAAAGCCTTACACTTCACTGAAATGTAGTACTACACTCTATAACACAGTTGAGAGACAATGTTCCCGAGCTGCCTCAGTTCATAACAGTGTGTAGGAAGTTGTTTGATAAAGTGGGCAAAGCTTATTCTTGGACCAGAAGGTAGAATATAGGAAACTACATGAAAACATGGATAATTCAGAGAAAATGACTGTAAACATATGAGAACTTGTTTAGAACAGCTCAGAGAGATTCTCCAAGTCAGTTCTTAGTGTAGAAAAGGTAGCTAATTTCCGGGAAATCCTTAATTCGAGTTAAGATCACATGAAAAACGGTATGAATCCTATATTCTTTACTTAAAGGAGACTAGAGTGGTAAATGTGTGTTTTCCAAGGCAGAATACCATTGAAATAGAGAAAGAAATACGTTCGGCAGCTTTGGAAAGCCTTACACTTCACTGAAATGTAGTACTACACTCTATAACACAGTTGAGAGACAATGTTCCCGAGCTACCTCAGTTCATAACAGTGTGTAGGAAGTTGTTTGATGAACTGGGCAAAGCTTATACTTGGACCAGAAGGCAGAATATAGGAAACTACATGAAAACATGAATAATTCAGAGAAAATGACTGTAAACTGATGAGAACTTGTTTAGAACAGCTCAGAGAGATTCTCCAAGTCAGTTCTTTGTGTAGAAAAGGTAGCTAAGATCCGGGAAATCCTTAATTCGAGTTAAGATCACCTGAAACAGTGTTTGAATCCTATATTCTTTACTTAAAGGAGACTAGAGTGGTAAAAGTGTGTTATACAAGGCAGGATACCATGAAATAGTGAAAGAAACACGTTTGGCATCTTTGGAAAGCCTTACACTTCACTGAAATGTAGTACTACACTCTATAACACAGTTGAGAGACAATGTTCCCGAGCTGCCTCAGTTCATAACAGTGTGTAGGAAGTTGTTTGATAAAGTGGGCAAAGCTTATTCTTGGACCAGAAGGTAGAATATAGGAAACTACATGAAAACATGGATAATTCAGAGAAAATGACTGTAAACATATGAGAACTTGTTTAGAACAGCTCAGAGAGATTCTCCAAGTCAGTTCTTAGTGTAGAAAAGGTAGCTAATTTCCGGGAAATCCTTAATTCGAGTTAAGATCACATGAAAAACTGTATGAATCCTATATTCTTTACTTAAAGGAGACTAGAGTGGTAAATGTGTGTTCTCCAAGGCAGAATACCATTGAAATAGAGAAAGAAATACGTTCGGCAGCTTTGGAAAGCCTTACACTTCACTGAAATGTAGTACTACACTCTATAACACAGTTGAGAGACAATGTTCCCGAGCTACCTCAGTTCATAACAGTGTGTAGGAAGTTATTTGATGAACTGGGCAAAGCTTATACTTGGACCAGAAGGCAGAATATAGGAAACTACATGAAAACATGAATAATTCAGAGAAAATGACTGTAAACTGATGAGAACTTGTTTAGAACAGCTCAGAGAGATTCTCCAAGTCAGTTCTTTGTGTAGAAAAGGTAGCTAAGATCCGGGAAATCCTTAATTCGAGTTAAGATAACATGAAACACTGTATGAATCCTATATTCTTTACTTAAAGGAGACTAGAGTGGTAAATGTGTGTTATACAAGTCAGAATACCACTGAAAAAGAGAAAGAAACACGTTTGGCAGCTTTGGAAAGCCTTACACTTCACTGAAAAGTAGTACTACCCTCTATAACACAGTTGAGGGATAATTTTCCCGAGCTGCCTCAGTTCATAACAGTGTGTAGGAAGTTGTTTGATAAAGTGGGCCATGCTTATACTTGGACCACAAGGCAGAATATAGGAAACTACATGAAAACTTGGATAATTCAGAGAAAATGACTGTAAACAGATGAGAACTTGTTTAGAACAGCTCAAAGAGATTCTCCAAGTCAGTTCTTAGTGTAGAAAAGGTAGCTAAGATCCGGGAAATCCTTAATTTGAGTTAAGATCACATGAAACACTGTATGAATCCTATATTCTTTACTTAAAGGAGACTAGAGTGGTAAATGTGTGTTATACAAGGCAGAATACCATTGAATTAGAGAAAGAAACACGTTCGGCAGCTTTGGAAAGCCTTACACTTCACTGAAATGTAGTACTACACTCTATAACACAGTTGAGAGACAATGTTCCCGAGCTACCTCAGTTCATAACAGTGTGTAGGAAGTTGTTTGATAAAGTGGGCAAAGATTATACTTGGACCAGAAGGCAGAATATAGGAAACTACATGAAAACATGGATAATTCAGAGAAAATGACTGTAAACAGATGAGAACTTGTTTAGAACAGCTCAAAGAGATTCTCCAAGTCAGTTCTTAGTGTAGAAAAGGTAGCTAAGATCCGGGAAATCCTTAATTCGAGTTAAGATCACCTGAAACAGTGTTTGAATCCTATATTCTTTACTTAAAGGAGACTAGAGTGGTAAAAGTGTGTTATACAAGGCAGGATACCATGAAATAGTGAAAGAAACACGTTTGGCATCTTTGGA
The DNA here is from genome assembly GCF_964339955.1 of Pipistrellus hanaki. Lineage (NCBI taxonomy): Eukaryota > Metazoa > Chordata > Mammalia > Chiroptera > Vespertilionidae > Pipistrellus > Pipistrellus hanaki. Next base: position 157,711 of record NW_028182293.1, read on the forward strand.
AAGCCTTACACTTCACTGAAATGTAGTACTACACTCTATAACACAGTTGAGAGACAATGTTCCCGAGCTGCCTCAGTTCATAACAGTGTGTAGGAAGTTGTTTGATAAAGTGGGCAAAGCTTATTCTTGGACCAGAAGGTAGAATATAGGAAACTACATGAAAACATGGATAATTCAGAGAAAATGACTGTAAACATATGAGAACTTGTTTAGAACAGCTCAGAGAGATTCTCCAAGTCAGTTCTTAGTGTAGAAAAGGTAGCTAATTTCCGGGAAATCCTTAATTCGAGTTAAGATCACATGAAAAACGGTATGAATCCTATATTCTTTACTTAAAGGAGACTAGAGTGGTAAATGTGTGTTTTCCAAGGCAGAATACCATTGAAATAGAGAAAGAAATACGTTCGGCAGCTTTGGAAAGCCTTACACTTCACTGAAATGTAGTACTACACTCTATAACACAGTTGAGAGACAATGTTCCCGAGCTACCTCAGTTCATAACAGTGTGTAGGAAGTTGTTTGATGAACTGGGCAAAGCTTATACTTGGACCAGAAGGCAGAATATAGGAAACTACATGAAAACATGAATAATTCAGAGAAAATGACTGTAAACTGATGAGAACTTGTTTAGAACAGCTCAGAGAGATTCTCCAAGTCAGTTCTTTGTGTAGAAAAGGTAGCTAAGATCCGGGAAATCCTTAATTCGAGTTAAGATCACCTGAAACAGTGTTTGAATCCTATATTCTTTACTTAAAGGAGACTAGAGTGGTAAAAGTGTGTTATACAAGGCAGGATACCATGAAATAGTGAAAGAAACACGTTTGGCATCTTTGGAAAGCCTTACACTTCACTGAAATGTAGTACTACACTCTATAACACAGTTGAGAGACAATGTTCCCGAGCTGCCTCAGTTCATAACAGTGTGTAGGAAGTTGTTTGATAAAGTGGGCAAAGCTTATTCTTGGACCAGAAGGTAGAATATAGGAAACTACATGAAAACATGGATAATTCAGAGAAAATGACTGTAAACATATGAGAACTTGTTTAGAACAGCTCAGAGAGATTCTCCAAGTCAGTTCTTAGTGTAGAAAAGGTAGCTAATTTCCGGGAAATCCTTAATTCGAGTTAAGATCACATGAAAAACTGTATGAATCCTATATTCTTTACTTAAAGGAGACTAGAGTGGTAAATGTGTGTTCTCCAAGGCAGAATACCATTGAAATAGAGAAAGAAATACGTTCGGCAGCTTTGGAAAGCCTTACACTTCACTGAAATGTAGTACTACACTCTATAACACAGTTGAGAGACAATGTTCCCGAGCTACCTCAGTTCATAACAGTGTGTAGGAAGTTGTTTGATGAACTGGGCAAAGCTTATACTTGTACCAGAAGGCAGAATATAGGAAACTACATGAAAACATGAATAATTCAGAGAAAATGACTGTAAACTGATGAGAACTTGTTTAGAACAGCTCAGAGAGATTCTCCAAGTCAGTTCTTTGTGTAGAAAAGGTAGCTAAGATCCGGGAAATCCTTAATTCGAGTTAAGATAACATGAAACACTGTATGAATCCTATATTCTTTACTTAAAGGAGACTAGAGTGGTAAATGTGTGTTATACAAGTCAGAATACCACTGAAAAAGAGAAAGAAACACGTTTGGCAGCTTTGGAAAGCCTTACACTTCACTGAAAAGTAGTACTACCCTCTATAACACAGTTGAGGGATAATTTTCCCGAGCTGCCTCAGTTCATAACAGTGTGTAGGAAGTTGTTTGATAAAGTGGGCCATGCTTATACTTGGACCACAAGGCAGAATATAGGAAACTACATGAAAACTTGGATAATTCAGAGAAAATGACTGTAAACAGATGAGAACTTGTTTAGAACAGCTCAAAGAGATTCTCCAAGTCAGTTCTTAGTGTAGAAAAGGTAGCTAAGATCCGGGAAATCCTTAATTTGAGTTAAGATCACATGAAACACTGTATGAATCCTATATTCTTTACTTAAAGGAGACTAGAGTGGTAAATGTGTGTTATACAAGGCAGAATACCATTGAATTAGAGAAAGAAACACGTTCGGCAGCTTTGGAAAGCCTTACACTTCACTGAAATGTAGTACTACACTCTATAACACAGTTGAGAGACAATGTTCCCGAGCTACCTCAGTTCATAACAGTGTGTAGGAAGTTGTTTGATAAAGTGGGCAAAGATTATACTTGGACCAGAAGGCAGAATATAGGAAACTACATGAAAACATGGATAATTCAGAGAAAATGACTGTAAACAGATGAGAACTTGTTTAGAACAGCTCAAAGAGATTCTCCAAGTCAGTTCTTAGTGTAGAAAAGGTAGCTAAGATCCGGGAAATCCTTAATTCGAGTTAAGATCACCTGAAACAGTGTTTGAATCCTATATTCTTTACTTAAAGGAGACTAGAGTGGTAAAAGTGTGTTATACAAGGCAGGATACCATGAAATAGTGAAAGAAACACGTTTGGCATCTTTGGAAAGCCTTACACTTCACTGAAATGTAGTACTACACTCTATAACACAGTTGAGAGACAATGTTCCCGAGCTGCCTCAGTTCATAACAGTGTGTAGGAAGTTGTTTGATAAAGTGGGCAAAGCTTATTCTTGGACCAGAAGGTAGAATATAGGAAACTACATGAAAACATGGATAATTCAGAGAAAATGACTGTAAACATATGAGAACTTGTTTAGAACAGCTCAGAGAGATTCTCCAAGTCAGTTCTTAGTGTAGAAAAGGTAGCTAATTTCCGGGAAATCCTTAATTCGAGTTAAGATCACATGAAAAACTGTATGAATCCTATATTCTTTACTTAAAGGAGACTAGAGTGGTAAATGTGTGTTCTCCAAGGCAGAATACCATTGAAATAGAGAAAGAAATACGTTCGGCAGCTTTGGAAAGCCTTACACTTCACTGAAATGTAGTACTACACTCTATAACACAGTTGAGAGACAATGTTCCCGAGCTACCTCAGTTCATAACAGTGTGTAGGAAGTTGTTTGATGAACTGGGCAAAGCTTATACTTGTACCAGAAGGCAGAATATAGGAAACTACATGAAAACATGAATAATTCAGAGAAAATGACTGTAAACTGATGAGAACTTGTTTAGAACAGCTCAGAGAGATTCTCCAAGTCAGTTCTTTGTGTAGAAAAGGTAGCTAAGATCCGGGAAATCCTTAATTCGAGTTAAGATAACATGAAACACTGTATGAATCCTATATTCTTTACTTAAAGGAGACTAGAGTGGTAAATGTGTGTTATACAAGTCAGAATACCACTGAAAAAGAGAAAGAAACACGTTTGGCAGCTTTGGAAAGCCTTACACTTCACTGAAAAGTAGTACTACCCTCTATAACACAGTTGAGGGATAATTTTCCCGAGCTGCCTCAGTTCATAACAGTGTGTAGGAAGTTGTTTGATAAAGTGGGCCATGCTTATACTTGGACCACAAGGCAGAATATAGGAAACTACATGAAAACTTGGATAATTCAGAGAAAATGACTGTAAACAGATGAGAACTTGTTTAGAACAGCTCAAAGAGATTCTCCAAGTCAGTTCTTAGTGTAGAAAAGGTAGCTAAGATCCGGGAAATCCTTAATTTGAGTTAAGATCACATGAAACACTGTATGAATCCTATATTCTTTACTTAAAGGAGACTAGAGTGGTAAATGTGTGTTATACAAGGCAGAATACCATTGAATTAGAGAAAGAAACACGTTCGGCAGCTTTGGAAAGCCTTACACTTCACTGAAATGTAGTACTACACTCTATAACACAGTTGAGAGACAATGTTCCCGAGCTACCTCAGTTCATAACAGTGTGTAGGAAGTTGTTTGATAAAGTGGGCAAAGATTATACTTGGACCAGAAGGCAGAATATAGGAAACTACATGAAAACATGGATAATTCAGAGAAAATGACTGTAAACAGATGAGAACTTGTTTAGAACAGCTCAAAGAGATTCTCCAAGTCAGTTCTTAGTGTAGAAAAGGTAGCTAAGATCCGGGAAATCCTTAATTCGAGTTAAGATCACCTGAAACAGTGTTTGAATCCTATATTCTTTACTTAAAGGAGACTAGAGTGGTAAAAGTGTGTTATACAAGGCAGGATACCATGAAATAGTGAAAGAAACACGTTTGGCATCTTTGGAAAGCCTTACACTTCACTGAAATGTAGTACTACACTCTATAACACAGTTGAGAGACAATGTTCCCGAGCTGCCTCAGTTCATAACAGTGTGTAGGAAGTTGTTTGATAAAGTGGGCAAAGCTTATTCTTGGACCAGAAGGTAGAATATAGGAAACTACATGAAAACATGGATAATTCAGAGAAAATGACTGTAAACATATGAGAACTTGTTTAGAACAGCTCAGAGAGATTCTCCAAGTCAGTTCTTAGTGTAGAAAAGGTAGCTAATTTCCGGGAAATCCTTAATTCGAGTTAAGATCACATGAAAAACGGTATGAATCCTATATTCTTTACTTAAAGGAGACTAGAGTGGTAAATGTGTGTTTTCCAAGGCAGAATACCATTGAAATAGAGAAAGAAATACGTTCGGCAGCTTTGGAAAGCCTTACACTTCACTGAAATGTAGTACTACACTCTATAACACAGTTGAGAGACAATGTTCCCGAGCTACCTCAGTTCATAACAGTGTGTAGGAAGTTGTTTGATGAACTGGGCAAAGCTTATACTTGGACCAGAAGGCAGAATATAGGAAACTACATGAAAACATGAATAATTCAGAGAAAATGACTGTAAACTGATGAGAACTTGTTTAGAACAGCTCAGAGAGATTCTCCAAGTCAGTTCTTTGTGTAGAAAAGGTAGCTAAGATCCGGGAAATCCTTAATTCGAGTTAAGATCACCTGAAACAGTGTTTGAATCCTATATTCTTTACTTAAAGGAGACTAGAGTGGTAAAAGTGTGTTATACAAGGCAGGATACCATGAAATAGTGAAAGAAACACGTTTGGCATCTTTGGAAAGCCTTACACTTCACTGAAATGTAGTACTACACTCTATAACACAGTTGAGAGACAATGTTCCCGAGCTGCCTCAGTTCATAACAGTGTGTAGGAAGTTGTTTGATAAAGTGGGCAAAGCTTATTCTTGGACCAGAAGGTAGAATATAGGAAACTACATGAAAACATGGATAATTCAGAGAAAATGACTGTAAACATATGAGAACTTGTTTAGAACAGCTCAGAGAGATTCTCCAAGTCAGTTCTTAGTGTAGAAAAGGTAGCTAATTTCCGGGAAATCCTTAATTCGAGTTAAGATCACATGAAAAACTGTATGAATCCTATATTCTTTACTTAAAGGAGACTAGAGTGGTAAATGTGTGTTCTCCAAGGCAGAATACCATTGAAATAGAGAAAGAAATACGTTCGGCAGCTTTGGAAAGCCTTACACTTCACTGAAATGTAGTACTACACTCTATAACACAGTTGAGAAACAATGTTCCCGAGCTACCTCAGTTCATAACAGTGTGTAGGAAGTTGTTTGATGAACTGGGCAAAGCTTATACTTGGACCAGAAGGCAGAATATAGGAAACTACATGAAAACATGAATAATTCAGAGAAAATGACTGTAAACTGATGAGAACTTGTTTAGAACAGCTCAGAGAGATTCTCCAAGTCAGTTCTTTGTGTAGAAAAGGTAGCTAAGATCCGGGAAATCCTTAATTCGAGTTAAGATAACATGAAACACTGTATGAATCCTATATTCTTTACTTAAAGGAGACTAGAGTGGTAAATGTGTGTTATACAAGTCAGAATACCACTGAAAAAGAGAAAGAAACACGTTTGGCAGCTTTGGAAAGCCTTACACTTCACTGAAAAGTAGTACTACCCTCTATAACACAGTTGAGGGATAATTTTCCCGAGCTGCCTCAGTTCATAACAGTGTGTAGGAAGTTGTTTGATAAAGTGGGCCATGCTTATACTTGGACCACAAGGCAGAATATAGGAAACTACATGAAAACTTGGATAATTCAGAGAAAATGACTGTAAACAGATGAGAACTTGTTTAGAACAGCTCAAAGAGATTCTCCAAGTCAGTTCTTAGTGTAGAAAAGGTAGCTAAGATCCGGGAAATCCTTAATTTGAGTTAAGATCACATGAAACACTGTATGAATCCTATATTCTTTACTTAAAGGAGACTAGAGTGGTAAATGTGTGTTATACAAGGCAGAATACCATTGAATTAGAGAAAGAAACACGTTCGGCAGCTTTGGAAAGCCTTACACTTCACTGAAATGTAGTACTACACTCTATAACACAGTTGAGAGACAATGTTCCCGAGCTACCTCAGTTCATAACAGTGTGTAGGAAGTTGTTTGATAAAGTGGGCAAAGATTATACTTGGACCAGAAGGCAGAATATAGGAAACTACATGAAAACATGGATAATTCAGAGAAAATGACTGTAAACAGATGAGAACTTGTTTAGAACAGCTCAAAGAGATTCTCCAAGTCAGTTCTTAGTGTAGAAAAGGTAGCTAAGATCCGGGAAATCCTTAATTCGAGTTAAGATCACCTGAAACAGTGTTTGAATCCTATATTCTTTACTTAAAGGAGACTAGAGTGGTAAAAGTGTGTTATACAAGGCAGGATACCATGAAATAGTGAAAGAAACACGTTTGGCATCTTTGGAAAGCCTTACACTTCACTGAAATGTAGTACTACACTCTATAACACAGTTGAGAGACAATGTTCCCGAGCTGCCTCAGTTCATAACAGTGTGTAGGAAGTTGTTTGATAAAGTGGGCAAAGCTTATTCTTGGACCAGAAGGTAGAATATAGGAAACTACATGAAAACATGGATAATTCAGAGAAAATGACTGTAAACATATGAGAACTTGTTTAGAACAGCTCAGAGAGATTCTCCAAGTCAGTTCTTAGTGTAGAAAAGGTAGCTAATTTCCGGGAAATCCTTAATTCGAGTTAAGATCACATGAAAAACGGTATGAATCCTATATTCTTTACTTAAAGGAGACTAGAGTGGTAAATGTGTGTTTTCCAAGGCAGAATACCATTGAAATAGAGAAAGAAATACGTTCGGCAGCTTTGGAAAGCCTTACACTTCACTGAAATGTAGTACTACACTCTATAACACAGTTGAGAGACAATGTTCCCGAGCTACCTCAGTTCATAACAGTGTGTAGGAAGTTGTTTGATGAACTGGGCAAAGCTTATACTTGGACCAGAAGGCAGAATATAGGAAACTACATGAAAACATGAATAATTCAGAGAAAATGACTGTAAACTGATGAGAACTTGTTTAGAACAGCTCAGAGAGATTCTCCAAGTCAGTTCTTTGTGTAGAAAAGGTAGCTAAGATCCGGGAAATCCTTAATTCGAGTTAAGATCACCTGAAACAGTGTTTGAATCCTATATTCTTTACTTAAAGGAGACTAGAGTGGTAAAAGTGTGTTATACAAGTCAGAATACCACTGAAAAAGAGAAAGAAACACGTTTGGCAGCTTTGGAAAGCCTTACACTTCACTGAAAAGTAGTACTACCCTCTATAACACAGTTGAGGGATAATTTTCCCGAGCTGCCTCAGTTCATAACAGTGTGTAGGAAGTTGTTTGATAAAGTGGGCCATGCTTATACTTGGACCACAAGGCAGAATATAGGAAACTACATGAAAACTTGGATAATTCAGAGAAAATGACTGTAAACAGATGAGAACTTGTTTAGAACAGCTCAAAGAGATTCTCCAAGTCAGTTCTTAGTGTAGAAAAGGTAGCTAAGATCCGGGAAATCCTTAATTTGAGTTAAGATCACATGAAACACTGTATGAATCCTATATTCTTTACTTAAAGGAGACTAGAGTGGTAAATGTGTGTTATACAAGGCAGAATACCATTGAATTAGAGAAAGAAACACGTTCGGCAGCTTTGGAAAGCCTTACACTTCACTGAAATGTAGTACTACACTCTATAACACAGTTGAGAGACAATGTTCCCGAGCTACCTCAGTTCATAACAGTGTGTAGGAAGTTGTTTGATAAAGTGGGCAAAGATTATACTTGGACCAGAAGGCAGAATATAGGAAACTACATGAAAACATGGATAATTCAGAGAAAATGACTGTAAACAGATGAGAACTTGTTTAGAACAGCTCAAAGAGATTCTCCAAGTCAGTTCTTAGTGTAGGAAAGGTAGCTAAGATCCGGGAAATCCTTAATTCGAGTTAAGATCACATGAAACACTGTATGAATCCCATATTCTTTACTTAAAGGAGACTAGTATGGTAAATGTGTGTTATACAAGGCAGAATACCATTGAAATAGAGAAAGAAACACGTTCCGCAGCTTTGGAAAGCCTTACACTTCACTTAAATGTAGTACTACACTCTATAACACAGTTGAGAGACAATGTTCCCGAGCTGCCTCAGTTCATAACAGTGTGTAGGAACTTGTTTGATAAAGTGGGCAAAGCTTATACTTGGACCAGACGGCAGAATATAGGAAACTACATGAAAACATGGATAATTCAGAGAAAATGACTGTAAAGAGATTAGACCTTATTTAGAGCAGCTCAAAGAGATTCTCCAAGTCAGTTCTCAGTGTAGAAAAGGTAGCTAAGATCCGGGAAATCCTTAATTCGAGTTAAGATCACATGAAACACTGTATGAATCCTATATTCTTTACTTAAAGGAGACTAGAGTGGTAAATGTGTGTTATACAAGGCAGAATACCACTGAAATAGAGAAAGAAACACGTTCGGCAGCTTTGGAAAGCCTTACACTTCACTGAAATGTAGTACTACACTCTATAACACAGTTGAGAGACAATTTTCCCGAGCTGCCTCAGTTCATAACAGTGTGTAGGAAGTTGTTTGATAAAGTGGGCAACGCTTATACTTGGACCAGAAGGCAGAATATAGGAAACTACATGAAAACATGTATAATTCAGAGAAAATGACTGTAAACAGATGAGAACTTCTTTAGAACACCTCAAAGAGATTCTCCAAGTCAGTTCTTAGTGTAGAAAAGGTAGCTAAGATCCGGGAAATCCTTAATTCGAGTTAAGATCACATGAAACACTGTATGAATCCCATATTCTTTACTTTAAGGAGACTAGTATGGTAAATGTGTGTTATACAGGGCAGAATACCATTGAAATAGAGAAAGAAACACGTTCCGCAGCTTTGGAAAGCCTTACACTTCACTTAAATGTAGTACTACACTCTATAACACAGTTGAGAGACAATGTTCCCGAGCTGCCTCAGTTCATAACAGTGTGTAGGAACTTGTTTGATAAAGTGGGCAAAGCTTATACTTGGACCAGACGGAAGAATATAGGGAACTACATGAAAACATGGATAATTCAGAGAAAATGACTGTAAAGAGATTAGACCTTGTTTAGAGCAGCTCAAAGAGATTCTCCAAGTCAGTTCTTAGTGTAGAAAAGGTAGCTAAGATCCGGGAAATCCTTAATTCGAGTTAAGATCACATGAAACACTGTATGAATCCTATATTCTTTACTTAAAGGAGACTAGAGTGGTAAATGGGTGTTATACAAGGCAGAATACCACTGAAATAGAGAAAGAAACACGTTCGGCAGCTTTGGAAAGCCTTACACTTCACTGAAATGTAGTACTACACTCTATAACACAGTTGAGAGACAATGTTCCTGAGCTGCCTCAGTTCATAACAGTGTGTAGGAACTTGTTTGATAAAGTGGGCAAAGCTTATACTTGGACCAGAAGGCAGAATATAGGGAACTACATGAAAACATGGATAATTCAGAGAAAATGACTGTAAGCAGATGAGAACTTGTTTAGAACAGCTCAAAGAGATTCTCCAAGTCAGTTCTTAGTGTAGAAAAGGTGGCTAAGATCCGGGAAATCCTTAATTCGAGTTAAGATCACATGAAAAACTGTATGAATCCTATATTCTTTACTTAAAGGAGACTAGAGTGTTAAATGTGTGTTATACAAGGCAGAATACCATTGAAATAGAGAAAGAAACACGTTCGGCAGCTTTGGAAAGCCTTACACTTCACTGAAATGTAGTACTACACTCGATAACACAGTTGAGAGACAATGTTCCCGAGCTACCTCAGTTCATAACAGTGTGTAGGAAGTTGTTTGATAAAGTGGACAAAGCTTATACTTGGACCTGAAGGCAGAATATAGGAAACTACATGAAAACATGGATAATTCAGAGAAAATGACTGTAAACAGATGAGAACTTGTTTAGAACAGCTCAAAGAGATTCTCCAAGTCAGTTCTTAGTGTAGAAAAGGTAGCTAATTTCCGGGAAATCCTTAATTCGAGTTAAGATCACATGAAAAACTGTATGAATCCTATATTCTTTACTTAAAGGAGACTAGAGTGGTAAATGTGTGTTCTACAAGGCAGAATACCATTGAAATAGAGTAAAAAACACGATCGGTAGCTTTGGAAAGCTTTACACTTCACTGAAAGGTAGTACTACACCCTATAACACAGTTGAGAGACAATGTTCCCGCGCTGCCTCAGTTCATAACAGTGTGTAGGAACTTGTTTGATAAAGTGGGCAAAGCTTATACTTGGACCAGAAGGCAGAATATAGGAAACTACATGAAAACATGGATAATTCAGAGAAAATGACTGTAAACAGATGAGAACTTGTTTAGAACAGCTCAAAGACATTCTCCAGTCAGTTCTTAGTGTAGAAAAGGTAGCTAATTTCCGGGAAATCCTTAATTCGAGTTAAGATCACATGAAACATTGTATGAATCCTATATTCTTTACTTAAAGGAGACTAGAGTTGTAAATGTGGGTTATAAAAGGCAGAATACCATTGAAATAGAGAAAGAAACTCGTTCGGCAGCTTTGGAAAGCCTTACACTTCACAGAAATGTAGTACTACACTCTATAACACAGTTGAGAGACAATGTTCCCGAGCTACCTCAGTTCATAACAGTGTGTAGGAAATTGTTTGATAAAGTGGGCAAAGCTTATACTTGGACCAGAAGGCAGAATACAGGAAACTACATGAAAACATGGATAATTCAGAGAAAATGACTGTAAACAGATGAGAACTTGTTTAGAACAGCTCAAAGAGATTCTCCAAGTCAGTTCTTAGTGTAGAAAAGGTAGCTAATTTCCGGGAAATCCTTAATTCCAGTTAAGATCACATGAAAAACTGTATGAATCCTATATTCTTTACTTAAAGGAGACTAGAGTGGTAAATGTGTGTTCTACAAGGCAGAATACCATTGAAATAGAGAAAGAAACACGTTCGGCAGCTTTGGAAAGCCTTACACTTCACTGAAATGTAATACTACACTCTATAACACAGTTGAGAGACAATGTTCCCGAGCTACCTCAGTTCATAACAGTGTGTAGGAAGTTGTTTGATGAACTGGGCAAAGCTTATACTTGGACCAGAAGGCAGAATATAGGAAACTACATGAAAACATGAATAATTCAGAGAAAATGACTGTAAACTGATGAGAACTTGTTTAGAACAGCTCAGAGAGATTCTCCAAGTCAGTTCTTTGTGTAGAAAAGGTAGCTAAGATCCGGGAAATCCTTAATTCGAGTTAAGATCACCTGAAACAGTGTTTGAATCCTATATTCTTTACTTAAAGGAGACTAGAGTGGTAAAAGTGTGTTATACAAGGCAGGATACCATGAAATAGTGAAAGAAACACGTTTGGCATCTTTGGAAAGCCTTACACTTCACTGAAATGTAGTACTACACTCTATAACACAGTTGAGAGACAATGTTCCCGAGCTGCCTCAGTTCATAACAGTGTGTAGGAAGTTGTTTGATAAAGTGGGCAAAGCTTATTCTTGGACCAGAAGGTAGAATATAGGAAACTACATGAAAACATGGATAATTCAGAGAAAATGACTGTAAACATATGAGAACTTGTTTAGAACAGCTCAGAGAGATTCTCCAAGTCAGTTCTTAGTGTAGAAAAGGTAGCTAATTTCCGGGAAATCCTTAATTCGAGTTAAGATCACATGAAAAACTGTATGAATCCTATATTCTTTACTTAAAGGAGACTAGAGTGGTAAATGTGTGTTCTCCAAGGCAGAATACCATTGAAATAGAGAAAGAAATACGTTCGGCAGCTTTGGAAAGCCTTACACTTCACTGAAATGTAGTACTACACTCTATAACACAGTTGAGAGACAATGTTCCCGAGCTACCTCAGTTCATAACAGTGTGTAGGAAGTTGTTTGATGAACTGGGCAAAGCTTATACTTGGACCAGAAGGCAGAATATAGGAAACTACATGAAAACATGAATAATTCAGAGAAAATGACTGTAAACTGATGAGAACTTGTTTAGAACAGCTCAGAGAGATTCTCCAAGTCAGTTCTTTGTGTAGAAAAGGTAGCTAAGATCCGGGAAATCCTTAATTCGAGTTAAGATAACATGAAACACTGTATGAATCCTATATTCTTTACTTAAAGGAGACTAGAGTGGTAAATGTGTGTTATACAAGTCAGAATACCACTGAAAAAGAGAAAGAAACACGTTTGGCAGCTTTGGAAAGCCTTACACTTCACTGAAAAGTAGTACTACCCTCTATAACACAGTTGAGGGATAATTTTCCCGAGCTGCCTCAGTTCATAACAGTGTGTAGGAAGTTGTTTGATAAAGTGGGCAATGCTTATACTTGGACCACAAGGCAGAATATAGGAAACTACATGAAAACTTGGAAAATTCAGAGAAAATGACTGTAAACAGATGAGAACTTGTTTAGAACAGCTCAAAGAGATTCTCCAAGTCAGTTCTTAGTGTAGAAAAGGTAGCTAAGATCCGGGAAATCCTTAATTTGAGTTAAGATCACATGAAACACTGTATGAATCCTATATTCTTTACTTAAAGGAGACTAGAGTGGTAAATGTGTGTTATACAAGGCAGAATACCATTGAATTAGAGAAAGAAACACGTTCGGCAGCTTTGGAAAGCCTTACACTTCACTGAAATGTAGTACTACACTCTATAACACAGTTGAGAGACAATGTTCCCGAGCTACCTCAGTTCATAACAGTGTGTAGGAAGTTGTTTGATAAAGTGGGCAAAGATTATACTTGGACCAGAAGGCAGAATATAGGAAACTACATGAAAACATGGATAATTCAGAGAAAATGACTGTAAACAGATGAGAACTTGTTTAGAACAGCTCAAAGAGATTCTCCAAGTCAGTTCTTAGTGTAGAAAAGGTAGCTAAGATCCGGGAAATCCTTAATTCGAGTTAAGATCACATGAAACACTGTATGAATCCCATATTCTTTACTTAAAGGAGACTAGTATGGTAAATGTGTGTTATACAAGGCAGAATACCATTGAAATAGAGAAAGAAACACGTTCCGCAGCTTTGGAAAGCCTTACACTTCACTTAAATGTAGTACTACACTCTATAACACAGTTGAGAGACAATGTTCCCGAGCTGCCTCAGTTCATAACAGTGTGTAGGAACTTGTTTGATAAAGTGGGCAAAGCTTATACTTGGACCAGACGGCAGAATATAGGAAACTACATGAAAACATGGATAATTCAGAGAAAATGACTGTAAAGAGATTAGACCTTATTTAGAGCAGCTCAAAGAGATTCTCCAAGTCAGTTCTCAGTGTAGAAAAGGTAGCTAAGATCCGGGAAATCCTTAATTCGAGTTAAGATCACATGAAACACTGTATGAATCCTATATTCTTTACTTAAAGGAGACTAGAGTGGTAAATGTGTGTTATACAAGGCAGAATACCACTGAAATAGAGAAAGAAACACGTTCGGCAGCTTTGGAAAGCCTTACACTTCACTGAAATGTAGTACTACACTCTATAACACAGTTGAGAGACAATTTTCCCGAGCTGCCTCAGTTCATAACAGTGTGTAGGAAGTTGTTTGATAAAGTGGGCAACGCTTATACTTGGACCAGAAGGCAGAATATAGGAAACTACATGAAAACATGTATAATTCAGAGAAAATGACTGTAAACAGATGAGAACTTCTTTAGAACACCTCAAAGAGATTCTCCAAGTCAGTTCTTAGTGTAGAAAAGGTAGCTAAGATCCGGGAAATCCTTAATTCGAGTTAAGATCACATGAAACACTGTATGAATCCCATATTCTTTACTTTAAGGAGACTAGTATGGTAAATGTGTGTTATACACGGCAGAATACCATTGAAATAGAGAAAGAAACACGTTCCGCAGCTTTGGAAAGCCTTACACTTCACTTAAATGTAGTACTACACTCTATAACACAGTTGAGAGACAATGTTCCCGAGCTGCCTCAGTTCATAACAGTGTGTAGGAACTTGTTTGATAAAGTGGGCAAAGCTTATACTTGGACCAGACGGCAGAATATAGGGAACTACATGAAAACATGGATAATTCAGAGAAAATGACTGTAAAGAGATTAGACCTTGTTTAGAGCAGCTCAAAGAGATTCTCCAAGTCAGTTCTTAGTGTAGAAAAGGTAGCTAAGATCCGGGAAATCCTTAATTCGAGTTAAGATCACATGAAACACTGTATGAATCCTATATTCTTTACTTAAAGGAGACTAGAGTGGTAAATGGGTGTTATACAAGGCAGAATACCACTGAAATAGAGAAAGAAACACGTTCGGCAGCTTTGGAAAGCCTTACACTTCACTGAAATGTAGTACTACACTCTATAACACAGTTGAGAGACAATGTTCCCGAGCTGCCTCAGTTCATAACAGTGTGTAGGAACTTGTTTGATAAAGTGGGCAAAGCTTATACTTGGACCAGAAGGCAGAATATAGGGAACTACATGAAAACATGGATAATTCAGAGAAAATGACTGTAAGCAGATGAGAACTTGTTTAGAACAGCTCAAAGAGATTCTCCAAGTCAGTTCTTAGTGTAGAAAAGGTGGCTAAGATCCGGGAAATCCTTAATTCGAGTTAAGATCACATGAAAAACTGTATGAATCCTATATTCTTTACTTAAAGGAGACTAGAGTGTTAAATGTGTGTTATACAAGGCAGAATACCATTGAAATAGAGAAAGAAACACGTTCGGCAGCTTTGGAAAGCCTTACACTTCACTGAAATGTAGTACTACACTCTATAACACAGTTGAGAGACAATGTTCCCGAGCTACCTCAGTTCATAACAGTGTGTAGGAAGTTGTTTGATAAAGTGGACAAAGCTTAAACTTGGACCTGAAGGCAGAATATAGGAAACTACATGAAAACATGGATAATTCAGAGAAAATGACTGTAAACAGATGAGAACTTGTTTAGAACAGCTCAAAGAGATTCTCCAAGTCAGTTCTTAGTGTAGAAAAGGTGGCTAAGATCCGGGAAATCCTTAATTCGAGTTAAGATCACATGAAAAACTGTATGAATCCTATATTCTTTACTTAAAGGAGACTAGAGTGTTAAATGTGTGTTATACAAGGCAGAATACCATTGAAATAGAGAAAGAAACACGTTCGGCAGCTTTGGAAAGCCTTACACTTCACTGAAATGTAGTACTACACTCTATAACACAGTTGAGAGACAATGTTCCCGAGCTACCTCAGTTCATAACAGTGTGTAGGAAGTTGTTTGATAAAGTGGACAAAGCTTATACTTGGACCTGAAGGCAGAATATAGGAAACTACATGAAAACATGGATAATTCAGAGAAAATGACTGTAAACAGATGAGAACTTGTTTAGAACAGCTCAAAGAGATTCTCCAAGTCAGTTCTTAGTGTAGAAAAGGTAGCTAATTTCCGGGAAATCCTTAATTCGAGTTAAGATCACATGAAAAACTGTATGAATCCTATATTCTTTACTTAAAGGAGACTAGAGTGGTAAATGTGTGTTCTACAAGGCAGAATACCATTGAAATAGAGTAAAAAACACGATCGGTAGCTTTGGAAAGCTTTACACTTCACTGAAAGGTAGTACTACACCCTATAACACAGTTGAGAGACAATGTTCCCGCGCTGCCTCAGTTCATAACAGTGTGTAGGAACTTGTTTGATAAAGTGGGCAAAGCTTATACTTGGACCAGAAGGCAGAATATAGGAAACTACATGAAAACATGGATAATTCAGAGAAAATGACTGTAAACAGATGAGAACTTGTTTAGAACAGCTCAAAGACATTCTCCAGTCAGTTCTTAGTGTAGAAAAGGTAGCTAATTTCCGGGAAATCCTTAATTCGAGTTAAGATCACATGAAACATTGTATGAATCCTATATTCTTTACTTAAAGGAGACTAGAGTTGTAAATGTGGGTTATAAAAGGCAGAATACCATTGAAATAGAGAAAGAAACTCGTTCGGCAGCTTTGGAAAGCCTTACACTTCACAGAAATGTAGTACTACACTCTATAACACAGTTGAGAGACAATGTTCCCGAGCTACCTCAGTTCATAACAGTGTGTAGGAAATTGTTTGATAAAGTGGGCAAAGCTTATACTTGGACCAGAAGGCAGAATACAGGAAACTACATGAAAACATGGATAATTCAGAGAAAATGACTGTAAACAGATGAGAACTTGTTTAGAAAAGCTCAAAGAGATTCTCCAAGTCAGTTCTTAGTGTAGAAAAGGTAGCTAAGATCCAGGAAATCCTTAATTCGAGTTAAGATCACATGAAACACTGTATGAATCCTATATTCTTTACTTAAAGGAGACTAGAGTGGTAAATGTGTGTTCTCCAAGGCAGAATACCATTGAAATAGAGAAAGAAATACGTTCGGCAGCTTTGGAAAGCCTTACACTTCACTGAAATGTAGTACTACACTCTATAACACAGTTGAGAGACAATGTTCCCGAGCTACCTCAGTTCATAACAGTGTGTAGGAAGTTGTTTGATGAACTGGGCAAAGCTTATACTTGGACCAGAAGGCAGAATATAGGAAACTACATGAAAACATGAATAATTCAGAGAAAATGACTGTAAACTGATGAGAACTTGTTTAGAACAGCTCAGAGAGATTCTCCAAGTCAGTTCTTTGTGTAGAAAAGGTAGCTAAGATCCGGGAAATCCTTAATTCGAGTTAAGATAACATGAAACACTGTATGAATCCTATATTCTTTACTTAAAGGAGACTAGAGTGGTAAATGTGTGTTATACAAGTCAGAATACCACTGAAAAAGAGAAAGAAACACGTTTGGCAGCTTTGGAAAGCCTTACACTTCACTGAAAAGTAGTACTACCCTCTATAACACAGTTGAGGGATAATTTTCCCGAGCTGCCTCAGTTCATAACAGTGTGTAGGAAGTTGTTTGATAAAGTGGGCAATGCTTATACTTGGACCACAAGGCAGAATATAGGAAACTACATGAAAACTTGGAAAATTCAGAGAAAATGACTGTAAACAGATGAGAACTTGTTTAGAACAGCTCAAAGAGATTCTCCAAGTCAGTTCTTAGTGTAGAAAAGGTAGCTAAGATCCGGGAAATCCTTAATTTGAGTTAAGATCACATGAAACACTGTATGAATCCTATATTCTTTACTTAAAGGAGACTAGAGTGGTAAATGTGTGTTATACAAGGCAGAATACCATTGAATTAGAGAAAGAAACACGTTCGGCAGCTTTGGAAAGCCTTACACTTCACTGAAATGTAGTACTACACTCTATAACACAGTTGAGAGACAATGTTCCCGAGCTACCTCAGTTCATAACAGTGTGTAGGAAGTTGTTTGATAAAGTGGGCAAAGATTATACTTGGACCAGAAGGCAGAATATAGGAAACTACATGAAAACATGGATAATTCAGAGAAAATGACTGTAAACAGATGAGAACTTGTTTAGAACAGCTCAAAGAGATTCTCCAAGTCAGTTCTTAGTGTAGAAAAGGTAGCTAAGATCCGGGAAATCCTTAATTCGAGTTAAGATCACATGAAACACTGTATGAATCCCATATTCTTTACTTAAAGGAGACTAGTATGGTAAATGTGTGTTATACAAGGCAGAATACCATTGAAATAGAGAAAGAAACACGTTCCGCAGCTTTGGAAAGCCTTACACTTCACTTAAATGTAGTACTACACTCTATAACACAGTTGAGAGACAATGTTCCCGAGCTGCCTCAGTTCATAACAGTGTGTAGGAACTTGTTTGATAAAGTGGGCAAAGCTTATACTTGGACCAGACGGCAGAATATAGGAAACTACATGAAAACATGGATAATTCAGAGAAAATGACTGTAAAGAGATTAGACCTTATTTAGAGCAGCTCAAAGAGATTCTCCAAGTCAGTTCTCAGTGTAGAAAAGGTAGCTAAGATCCGGGAAATCCTTAATTCGAGTTAAGATCACATGAAACACTGTATGAATCCTATATTCTTTACTTAAAGGAGACTAGAGTGGTAAATGTGTGTTATACAAGGCAGAATACCACTGAAATAGAGAAAGAAACACGTTCGGCAGCTTTGGAAAGCCTTACACTTCACTGAAATGTAGTACTACACTCTATAACACAGTTGAGAGACAATTTTCCCGAGCTGCCTCAGTTCATAACAGTGTGTAGGAAGTTGTTTGATAAAGTGGGCAACGCTTATACTTGGACCAGAAGGCAGAATATAGGAAACTACATGAAAACATGTATAATTCAGAGAAAATGACTGTAAACAGATGAGAACTTCTTTAGAACACCTCAAAGAGATTCTCCAAGTCAGTTCTTAGTGTAGAAAAGGTAGCTAAGATCCGGGAAATCCTTAATTCGAGTTAAGATCACATGAAACACTGTATGAATCCCATATTCTTTACTTTAAGGAGACTAGTATGGTAAATGTGTGTTATACACGGCAGAATACCATTGAAATAGAGAAAGAAACACGTTCCGCAGCTTTGGAAAGCCTTACACTTCACTTAAATGTAGTACTACACTCTATAACACAGTTGAGAGACAATGTTCCCGAGCTGCCTCAGTTCATAACAGTGTGTAGGAACTTGTTTGATAAAGTGGGCAAAGCTTATACTTGGACCAGACGGCAGAATATAGGGAACTACATGAAAACATGGATAATTCAGAGAAAATGACTGTAAAGAGATTAGACCTTGTTTAGAGCAGCTCAAAGAGATTCTCCAAGTCAGTTCTTAGTGTAGAAAAGGTAGCTAAGATCCGGGAAATCCTTAATTCGAGTTAAGATCACATGAAACACTGTATGAATCCTATATTCTTTACTTAAAGGAGACTAGAGTGGTAAATGGGTGTTATACAAGGCAGAATACCACTGAAATAGAGAAAGAAACACGTTCGGCAGCTTTGGAAAGCCTTACACTTCACTGAAATGTAGTACTACACTCTATAACACAGTTGAGAGACAATGTTCCCGAGCTGCCTCAGTTCATAACAGTGTGTAGGAACTTGTTTGATAAAGTGGGCAAAGCTTATACTTGGACCAGAAGGCAGAATATAGGGAACTACATGAAAACATGGATAATTCAGAGAAAATGACTGTAAGCAGATGAGAACTTGTTTAGAACAGCTCAAAGAGATTCTCCAAGTCAGTTCTTAGTGTAGAAAAGGTGGCTAAGATCCGGGAAATCCTTAATTCGAGTTAAGATCACATGAAAAACTGTATGAATCCTATATTCTTTACTTAAAGGAGACTAGAGTGTTAAATGTGTGTTATACAAGGCAGAATACCATTGAAATAGAGAAAGAAACACGTTCGGCAGCTTTGGAAAGCCTTACACTTCACTGAAATGTAGTACTACACTCTATAACACAGTTGAGAGACAATGTTCCCGAGCTACCTCAGTTCATAACAGTGTGTAGGAAGTTGTTTGATAAAGTGGACAAAGCTTAAACTTGGACCTGAAGGCAGAATATAGGAAACTACATGAAAACATGGATAATTCAGAGAAAATGACTGTAAACAGATGAGAACTTGTTTAGAACAGCTCAAAGAGATTCTCCAAGTCAGTTCTTAGTGTAGAAAAGGTGGCTAAGATCCGGGAAATCCTTAATTCGAGTTAAGATCACATGAAAAACTGTATGAATCCTATATTCTTTACTTAAAGGAGACTAGAGTGTTAAATGTGTGTTATACAAGGCAGAATACCATTGAAATAGAGAAAGAAACACGTTCGGCAGCTTTGGAAAGCCTTACACTTCACTGAAATGTAGTACTACACTCTATAACACAGTTGAGAGACAATGTTCCCGAGCTACCTCAGTTCATAACAGTGTGTAGGAAGTTGTTTGATAAAGTGGACAAAGCTTATACTTGGACCTGAAGGCAGAATATAGGAAACTACATGAAAACATGGATAATTCAGAGAAAATGACTGTAAACAGATGAGAACTTGTTTAGAACAGCTCAAAGAGATTCTCCAAGTCAGTTCTTAGTGTAGAAAAGGTAGCTAATTTCCGGGAAATCCTTAATTCGAGTTAAGATCACATGAAAAACTGTATGAATCCTATATTCTTTACTTAAAGGAGACTAGAGTGGTAAATGTGTGTTCTACAAGGCAGAATACCATTGAAATAGAGTAAAAAACACGATCGGTAGCTTTGGAAAGCTTTACACTTCACTGAAAGGTAGTACTACACCCTATAACACAGTTGAGAGACAATGTTCCCGCGCTGCCTCAGTTCATAACAGTGTGTAGGAACTTGTTTGATAAAGTGGGCAAAGCTTATACTTGGACCAGAAGGCAGAATATAGGAAACTACATGAAAACATGGATAATTCAGAGAAAATGACTGTAAACAGATGAGAACTTGTTTAGAACAGCTCAAAGACATTCTCCAGTCAGTTCTTAGTGTAGAAAAGGTAGCTAATTTCCGGGAAATCCTTAATTCGAGTTAAGATCACATGAAACATTGTATGAATCCTATATTCTTTACTTAAAGGAGACTAGAGTTGTAAATGTGGGTTATAAAAGGCAGAATACCATTGAAATAGAGAAAGAAACTCGTTCGGCAGCTTTGGAAAGCCTTACACTTCACAGAAATGTAGTACTACACTCTATAACACAGTTGAGAGACAATGTTCCCGAGCTACCTCAGTTCATAACAGTGTGTAGGAAATTGTTTGATAAAGTGGGCAAAGCTTATACTTGGACCAGAAGGCAGAATACAGGAAACTACATGAAAACATGGATAATTCAGAGAAAATGACTGTAAACAGATGAGAACTTGTTTAGAAAAGCTCAAAGAGATTCTCCAAGTCAGTTCTTAGTGTAGAAAAGGTAGCTAAGATCCAGGAAATCCTTAATTCGAGTTAAGATCACATGAAACACTGTATGAATCCTATATTCTTTACTTAAAGGAGACTAGAGTGGTAAATGTGTGTTCTACAAGGCAGAATACCATTGAAATAGAGAAAGAAACACGTTCGGCAGCTTTGGAAAGCCTTGCACTTCACTGAAATGTAGTACTACACTCTATAACACAGTTGAGAGACAATTTTCCCGAGCTGCCTCAGTTCATAACAGTGTGTAGGAACTTGTTTGATAAAGTGGGCAAAGCTTATACTTGGACCAGACGGCATAATATAGGGAACTACATGAAAACATGGATAATTCAGAGAAAATGACTGTAAAGAGATTAGACCTTGTTTAGAGCAGCTCAAAGAGATTCTCCAAGTCAGTTCTTAGTGTAGAAAAGGTAGCTAAGATCCGGGAAATCCTTAATTCGAGTTAAGATCACATGAAACACTGTATGAATCCTATATTCTTTACTTAAAGGAGACTAGAGTGGTAAATGGGTGTTATACAAGGCAGAATACCACTGAAATAGAGAAAGAAACACGTTCGGCAGCTTTGGAAAGCCTTACACTTCACTGAAATGTAGTACTACACTCTATAACACAGTTGAGAGACAATGTTCCCGAGCTGCCTCAGTTCATAACAGTGTGTAGGAACTTGTTTGATAAAGTGGGCAAAGCTTATACTTGGACCAGAAGGCAGAATATAGGGAACTACATGAAAACATGGATAATTCAGAGAAAATGACTGTAAGCAGATGAGAACTTGTTTAGAACAGCTCAAAGAGATTCTCCAAGTCAGTTCTTAGTGTAGAAAAGGTGGCTAAGATCCGGGAAATCCTTAATTCGAGTTAAGATCACATGAAAAACTGTATGAATCCTATATTCTTTACTTAAAGGAGACTAGAGTGTTAAATGTGTGTTATACAAGGCAGAATACCATTGAAATAGAGAAAGAAACACGTTCGGCAGCTTTGGAAAGCCTTACACTTCACTGAAATGTAGTACTACACTCTATAACACAGTTGAGAGACAATGTTCCCGAGCTACCTCAGTTCATAACAGTGTGTAGGAAGTTGTTTGATAAAGTGGACAAAGCTTATACTTGGACCTGAAGGCAGAATATAGGAAACTACATGAAAACATGGATAATTCAGAGAAAATGACTGTAAACAGATGAGAACTTGTTTAGAACAGCTCAAAGAGATTCTCCAAGTCAGTTCTTAGTGTAGAAAAGGTGGCTAAGATCCGGGAAATCCTTAATTCGAGTTAAGATCACATGAAAAACTGTATGAATCCTATATTCTTTACTTAAAGGAGACTAGAGTGTTAAATGTGTGTTATACAAGGCAGAATACCATTGAAATAGAGAAAGAAACACGTTCGGCAGCTTTGGAAAGCCTTACACTTCACTGAAATGTAGTACTACACTCTATAACACAGTTGAGAGACAATGTTCCCGAGCTACCTCAGTTCATAACAGTGTGTAGGAAGTTGTTTGATAAAGTGGACAAAGCTTATACTTGGACCTGAAGGCAGAATATAGGAAACTACATGAAAACATGGATAATTCAGAGAAAATGACTGTAAACAGATGAGAACTTGTTTAGAACAGCTCAAAGAGATTCTCCAAGTCAGTTCTTAGTGTAGAAAAGGTAGCTAATTTCCGGGAAATCCTTAATTCGAGTTAAGATCACATGAAAAACTGTATGAATCCTATATTCTTTACTTAAAGGAGACTAGAGTGGTAAATGTGTGTTCTACAAGGCAGAATACCATTGAAATAGAGTAAAAAACACGATCGGTAGCTTTGGAAAGCTTTACACTTCACTGAAAGGTAGTACTACACCCTATAACACAGTTGAGAGACAATGTTCCCGCGCTGCCTCAGTTCATAACAGTGTGTAGGAACTTGTTTGATAAAGTGGGCAAAGCTTATACTTGGACCAGAAGGCAGAATATAGGAAACTACATGAAAACATGGATAATTCAGAGAAAATGACTGTAAACAGATGAGAACTTGTTTAGAACAGCTCAAAGACATTCTCCAGTCAGTTCTTAGTGTAGAAAAGGTAGCTAATTTCCGGGAAATCCTTAATTCGAGTTAAGATCACATGAAACATTGTATGAATCCTATATTCTTTACTTAAAGGAGACTAGAGTTGTAAATGTGGGTTATAAAAGGCAGAATACCATTGAAATAGAGAAAGAAACTCGTTCGGCAGCTTTGGAAAGCCTTACACTTCACAGAAATGTAGTACTACACTCTATAACACAGTTGAGAGACAATGTTCCCGAGCTACCTCAGTTCATAACAGTGTGTAGGAAATTGTTTGATAAAGTGGGCAAAGCTTATACTTGGAAAAGAAGGCAGAATACAGGAAACTACATGAAAACATGGATAATTCAGAGAAAATGACTGTAAACAGATGAGAACTTGTTTAGAAAAGCTCAAAGAGATTCTCCAAGTCAGTTCTTAGTGTAGAAAAGGTAGCTAAGATCCAGGAAATCCTTAATTCGAGTTAAGATCACATGAAACACTGTATGAATCCTATATTCTTTACTTAAAGGAGACTAGAGTGGTAAATGTGTGTTCTACAAGGCAGAATACCATTGAAATAGAGAAAGAAACACGTTCGGCAGCTTTGGAAAGCCTTGCACTTCACTGAAATGTAGTACTACACTCTATAACACAGTTGAGAGACAATTTTCCCGAGCTGCCTCAGTTCATAACAGTGTGTAGGAAGTTGTTTGATAAAGTGGGCAACGCTTATACTTGGACCAGAAGGCAGAATATAGGAAACTACATGAAAACATGTATAATTCAGAGAAAATGACTGTAAACAGATGAGAACTTCTTTAGAACACCTCAAAGAGATTCTCCAAGTCAGTTCTTAGTGTAGAAAAGGTAGCTAAGATCCGGGAAATCCTTAATTCGAGTTAAGATCACATGAAACACTGTATGAATCCCATATTCTTTACTTTAAGGAGACTAGTATGGTAAATGTGTGTTATACACGGCAGAATACCATTGAAATAGAGAAAGAAACACGTTCCGCAGCTTTGGAAAGCCTTACACTTCACTTAAATGTAGTACTACACTCTATAACACAGTTGAGAGACAATGTTCCCGAGCTGCCTCAGTTCATAACAGTGTGTAGGAACTTGTTTGATAAAGTGGGCAAAGCTTATACTTGGACCAGACGGCAGAATATAGGGAACTACATGAAAACATGGATAATTCAGAGAAAATGACTGTAAAGAGATTAGACCTTGTTTAGAGCAGCTCAAAGAGATTCTCCAAGTCAGTTCTTAGTGTAGAAAAGGTAGCTAAGATCCGGGAAATCCTTAATTCGAGTTAAGATCACATGAAACACTGTATGAATCCTATATTCTTTACTTAAAGGAGACTAGAGTGGTAAATGTGTGTTATACAAGGCAGAATACCACTGAAATAGAGAAAGAAACACGTTCGGCAGCTTTGGAAAGCCTTACACTTCACTGAAATGTAGT
The DNA here is from genome assembly GCF_964339955.1 of Pipistrellus hanaki. Lineage (NCBI taxonomy): Eukaryota > Metazoa > Chordata > Mammalia > Chiroptera > Vespertilionidae > Pipistrellus > Pipistrellus hanaki. Next base: position 182,390 of record NW_028182293.1, read on the forward strand.
ACTACACTCTATAACACAGTTGAGAGACAATGTTCCCGAGCTGCCTCAGTTCATAACAGTGTGTAGGAACTTGTTTGATAAAGTGGGCAAAGCTTATACTTGGACCAGAAGGCAGAATATAGGGAACTACATGAAAACATGGATAATTCAGAGAAAATGACTGTAAGCAGATGAGAACTTGTTTAGAACAGCTCAAAGAGATTCTCCAAGTCAGTTCTTAGTGTAGAAAAGGTGGCTAAGATCCGGGAAATCCTTAATTCGAGTTAAGATCACATGAAAAACTGTATGAATCCTATATTCTTTACTTAAAGGAGACTAGAGTGTTAAATGTGTGTTATACAAGGCAGAATACCATTGAAATAGAGAAAGAAACACGTTCGGCAGCTTTGGAAAGCCTTACACTTCACTGAAATGTAGTACTACACTCTATAACACAGTTGAGAGACAATGTTCCCGAGCTACCTCAGTTCATAACAGTGTGTAGGAAGTTGTTTGATAAAGTGGACAAAGCTTATACTTGGACCTGAAGGCAGAATATAGGAAACTACATGAAAACATGGATAATTCAGAGAAAATGACTGTAAACAGATGAGAACTTGTTTAGAACAGCTCAAAGAGATTCTCCAAGTCAGTTCTTAGTGTAGAAAAGGTAGCTAAGATCCGGGAAATCCTTAATTCGAGTTAAGATCACATGAAACACTGTATGAATCCTATATTCTTTACTTAAAGGAGACTAGAGTGGTAAATGTGTGTTCTACAAGGCAGAATACCATTGAAATAGAGAAAGAAACACGTTCGGCAGCTTTGGAAAGCCTTGCACTTCACTGAAATGTAGTACTACACTCTATAACACAGTTGAGAGACAATTTTCCCGAGCTGCCTCAGTTCATAACAGTGTGTAGGAAGTTGTTTGATAAAGTGGGCAACGCTTATACTTGGACCAGAAGGCACAATATAGGAAACTACATGAAAACTTGGATAATTCAGAGAAAATGACTGTAAACAGATGAGAACTTGTTTAGAACAGCTCAAAGAGATTCTCCAAGTCAGTTCTTAGTGTAGAAAAGGTAGCTAATTTCCGGGAAATCCTTAATTCGAGTTAAGATCACATAAAAAACTGTATGAATCCTATATTCTTTACTTAAAGGAGACTAGAGTGGTAAATGTGTGTTATACAAGGCAGAATACCATTGAAATAGAGAAAGAAACACGTTCGGCAGCTTTGGAAAGCCTTACACTTCACTGAAATGTAGTACTACACTCTATAACACAGTTGAGAGACAATGTTCCCGAGCTACCTCAGTTCATAACAGTGTGTAGGAAGTTGTTTGATAAAGTGGGCAAAGCTTATACTTGGACCAGAAGGCAGAATATAGGAAACTACATGAAAACTTGGATAATTCAGAGAAAATGACTGTAAGCAGATGAGAACTAGTTTAGAACAGCTCAAAGAGATTCTCCAAGTCAGTTCTTAGTGTAGAAAAGTTAGCTAAGATCCGGGAAATCCTTAATTCGAGTGAAGATCACATGGAACACTGTATGAATCCTATATTCTTTACTTAAAGGAGACTAGAGTGGTAAATGTGTGTTATACAAGGCAGAATACCACTGAAATAGAGAAAGAAACACGTTCGGCAGCTTTGGAAAGCCTTACACTTCACTGAAATGTAGTACTACACTCTATAACACAGTTGAGAGCCAATTTTCCCGAGCTGCCTCAGTTCATAACAGTGTGTAGGAAGTTGTTTCATAAAGTGGGCAACGCTTATACTTGGACCAGAAGGCACAATATAGGAAACTACATGAAAACTTGGATAATTCAGAGAAAATGACTGTAAACAGATGAGAACTTGCTTAGAACAGCTCCAAGAGATTCTCCAAGTCAGTTCTTAGTGTAGAAAAGGTAGCTAAGATCCGGGAAATCCTTAATTCGAGTTAAGATCACATGAAACATTGTATGAATCCTATATTCTTTACTTAAAGGAGACTAGAGTGGTAAATGTGGGTTATAAAAGGCAGAATACCATTGAAATAGAGAAAGAAACACGTTCGGCAGCTTTGGAAAGCCTTACACTTCACTGAAATGTAGTACCACACTCTATAACACAGTTGAGAGACAATGTTCCCGAGCTACCTCAGTTCATAACAGTGTGTAGGAAGTTGTTTGATAAAGTGGGAAAAGCTTATACTTGGACCAGAAGGCAGAATATAGGAAACTACATGAAAACATGGATAATTCAGAGAAAATGACTGTAAACAGATGAGAACTTGTTTAGAACAGCTCAAAGAGATTCTCCAAGTCAGTTCTTAGTGTAGAAAAGGTAGCTAAGATCCGGGAAATCCTTAATTCGAGTTAAGATCACATGAAGCAGTGTATGAACCCTATATTCTTTACTTAAAGGAGACTAGAGTGGTAAACGTGTGTTATACAAGGCAGAATACCATTGAAATAGAGACAGAAACACGTTCGGCAGCTTTGGAAAGCCTTACACTTCACTGAAATGTAGTACTACACTCTATAACACAGTTGAGAGACAATGTTCCCGAGCTACCTCAGTTCATAACAGTGTGTAGGAAGTTGTTTGATAAAGTGGGCAAAGCTTATACTTGGACCAGAAGGCAGAATACAGGAAACTACATGAAAACATGGATAATTCAGAGAAAATGACTGTAAACAGATGAGAACTTGTTTAGAACAGCTCAAAGAGATTCTCCAAGTCAGTTCTTAGTGTAGAAAAGGTAGCTAATTTCCGGGAAATCCTTAATTCGAGTTAAGATCACATGAAAAACTGTATGAATCCTATATTCTTTACTTAAAGGAGACTAGAGTGGTAAATGTGTGTTATACAAGGCAGAATACCATTGAAATAGAGAAAGAAACACGTTCGGCAGCTTTGGAAAGCCTTACACTTCACTGAAATGTAGTACTACACTCTATAACACAGTTGAGAGACAATGTTCCCGAGCTACCTCAGTTCATAACAGTGTGTAGGAAGTTGTTTGATAAAGTGGGCAAAGCTTATACTTTGACTAGAAGGCAGAATATAGGAAACTACATGAAAACATGGATAAGTCAGAGAAAATGACTGTAAACAGATGGGAACTTCTTTAGAACACCTCAAAGAGATTCTCCAAGTCAGTTCTTAGTGTAGAAAAGGTAGCTAAGATCCGGGAAATCCTTAATTCGAGTTAAGATCACATGAAGCACTGTATGAACCCTATATTCTTTACTTAAAGAAGACTAGAGTGCTAAAAGTGTGTTATACAAGGCAGAATACCATTGAAATAGAGACAGAAACACGTTCGGTAGTTTTGGAAAGCCTTACAGTTCACTGAAATGTAGTACTACACTCTATATCACAGTTGAGAGACAATGTTCCCGAGCTGCCTCAGTTCATAACAGTGTGTAGGAAGTTGTTTCATAAAGTGGGCAACGCTTATACTTGGACCAGAAGGCACAATATAGGAAACTACATGAAAACTTGGATAATTCAGAGAAAATGACTGTAAACAGATGAGAACTTGCTTAGAACAGCTCAAAGAGATTCTCCAAGTCAGTTCTTAGTGTAGAAAAGGTAGCTAAGATCCGGGAAATCCTTAATTCGAGTTAAGATCACATGAAACATTGTATGAATCCTATATTCTTTACTTAAAGGAGACTAGAGTTGTAAATGTGGGTTATAAAAGGCAGAATACCATTGAAATAGAGAAAGAAACTCGTTCGGCAGCTTTGGAAAGCCTTACACTTCACAGAAATGTAGTACTACACTCTATAACGCAGTTGAGAGACAATGTTCCCGAGCTACCTCAGTTCATAACAGTGTGTAGGAAATTGTTTGATAAAGTGGGCAAAGCTTATACTTGGACCAGAAGGCAGAATACAGGAAACTACATGAAAACATGGATAATTCAGAGAAAATGACTGTAAACAGATGAGAACTTGTTTAGAACAGCTCAAAGAGATTCTCCAAGTCAGTTCTTAGTGTAGAAAAGGTAGCTAATTTCCGGGAAATCCTTAATTCCAGTTAAGATCACATGAAAAACTGTATGAATCCTATATTCTTTACTTAAAGGAGACTAGAGTGGTAAATGTGTGTTCTACAAGGCAGAATACCATTGAAATAGAGAAAGAAACACGTTCGTCAGCTTTGGAAAGCCTTACACTTCACTGAAATGTAATACTACACTCTATATCACAGTTGAGAGACAATGTTCCCGAGCTGCCTCAGTTCATAACAGTGTGTAGGAAGTTGTTTGATAAAGTGGGCAAGGCTTATACTTGGACCAGAAGGCAGAATATAGGAAACTACATGAAAACTTGGATAATTCAGAGAAAATGACTGTAAACAGATGAGAACTTGTTTAGAAAAGCTCAAAGAGATTCTCCAAGTCAGTTCTTAGTGTAGAAAAGGTAGCTAAGATCCGGGAAATCCTTAATTCGAGTTAAGATCACATGAAACACTGTATGAATCCTATATTCTTTACTTAAAGGAGACTAGAGTGGTAAATGTGTGTTCTACAAGGCAGAATACCATTGAAATAGAGAAAGAAACACGTTCGGCAGCTTTGGAAAGCCTTGCACTTCACTGAAATGTAGTACTACACTCTATAACACAGTTGAGAGACAATTTTCCTGAGCTGCCTCAGTTCATAACAGTGTGTAGGAAGTTGTTTGATAAAGTGGGCAACGCTTATACTTGGACCAGAAGGCACAATATAGGAAACTACATGAAAACTTGGATAATTCAGAGAAAATGACTGTAAACAGATGAGAACTTGTTTAGAACAGCTCAAAGAGATTCTCCAAGTCAGTTCTTAGTGTAGAAAAGGTAGCTAATTTCCGGGAAATCCTTAATTCCAGTTAAGATCACATGAAAAACTGTATGAATCCTATATTCTTTACTTAAAGGAGACTAGAGTGGTAAATGTGTGTTCTACAAGGCAGAATACCATTGAAATAGAGAAAGAAACACGTTCGGCAGCTTTGGAAAGCCTTACACTTCACTGAAATGTAGTACTACACTCTATATCACAGTTGAGAGACAATGTTCCCGAGCTGCCTCAGTTCATAACAGTGTGTAGGAAGTTGTTTGATAAAGTGGGCAACGCTTATACTTGGACCAGAAGGCAGAATATAGGAAACTACATGAAAACTTGGATAATTCAGAGAAAATGACTGTAAACAGATGAGAACTTGTTTAGAAAAGCTCAAAGAGATTCTCCAAGTCAGTTCTTAGTGTAGAAAAGGTAGCTAAGATCTGGGAAATCCTTAATTCGAGTTAAGATCACATGAAACACTGTATGAATCCTATATTCTTTACTTAAAGGAGACTAGAGTGGTAAATGTGTGTTCTACAAGGCAGAATACCATTGAAATAGAGAAAGAAACACGTTCGGCAGCTTTGGAAAGCCTTACACTTCACTGAAATGTAGTACTACACTCTATAACACAGTTGAGAGACAATGTTCCCGAGCTACCTCAGTTCATAACAGTGTGTAGGAAGTTGTTTGATAAAGTGGGCAAAGCTTATACTTGGACCAGAAGGCAGAATACAGGAAACTACATGAAAACATGGATAATTCAAAGAAAATGACTGTAAACAGATGAGAACTTGTTTAGAACAGCTCAAAGAGATTCTCCAAGTCAGTTCTTAGTGTAGAAAAGGTAGCTAATTTCCGGGAAATCCTTAATTCAAGTTAAGATCACATGAAAAACTGTATGAATCCTATATTCTTTACTTAAAGGAGACTAGAGTGGTAAATGTGTGTTATACAAGGCAGAATACCATTGAAATAGAGAAAGAAACACGTTCGGCAGCTTTGGAAAGCCTTACACTTCACTGAAATGTAGTACTACACTCTATAACACAGTTGAGAGACAATGTTCCCGAGCTACCTCAGTTCATAACAGTGTGTAGGAAGTTGTTTGATAAAGTGGGCAAAGCTTATACTTGGACCAGAAGGCAAAATATAGGAAACTACATGAAAACTTGGATAATTCAGAGAAAATGACTGTAAGCAGATGAGAACTTGTTTAGAACAGCTCAAAGAGATTCTCCAAGTCAGTTCTTAGTGTAGAAAAGTTAGCTAAGATCCGGGAAATCCTTAATTCGAGTGAAGATCACATGGAACACTGTATGAATCCTATATTCTTTACTTAAAGGAGACTAGAGTGGTAAATGTGTGTTATACAAGGCAGAATACCACTGAAATAGAGAAAGAAACACGTTCGGCAGCTTTGGAAAGCCTTACACTTCACTGAAATGTAGTACTACACTCTATAACACAGTTGAGAGCCAATTTTCCCGAGCTGCCTCAGTTCATAACAGTGTGTAGGAAGTTGTTTCATAAAGTGGGCAACGCTTATACTTGGACCAGAAGGCACAATATAGGAAACTACATGAAAACTTGGATAATTCAGAGAAAATGACTGTAAACAGATGAGAACTTGCTTAGAACAGCTCAAAGAGATTCTCCAAGTCAGTTCTTAGTGTAGAAAAGGTAGCTAAGATCCGGGAAATCCTTAATTCGAGTTAAGATCACATGAAACATTGTATGAATCCTATATTCTTTACTTAAAGGAGACTAGAGTGGTAAATGTGGGTTATAAAAGGCAGAATACCATTGAAATAGAGAAAGAAACACGTTCGGCAGCTTTGGAAAGCCTTACACTTCACTGAAATGTAGTACTACACTCTATAACACAGTTGAGAGACAATGTTCCCGAGCTACCTCAGTTCATAACAGTGTGTATGAAGTTGTTTGATAAAGTGGGCAAAGCTTATACTTGGACCAGAAGGCAGAATATAGGAAACTACATGAAAACATGGATAATTCAGAGAAAATGACTGTAAACAGATGAGAACTTGTTTAGAACAGCTCAAAGAGATTCTCCAATTCAGTTCTTAGTGTAGAAAAGGTAGCTAAGATCCGGGAAATCCTTAATTCGAGTTAAGATCACATGAAGCAGTGTATGAACCCTATATTCTTTACTTAAAGGAGACTAGAGTGGTAAACGTGTGTTATACAAGGCAGAATACCATTGAAATAGAGACAGAAACACGTTCGGCAGCTTTGGAAAGCCTTACACTTCACTGAAATGTAGTACTACACTCTATATCACAGTTGAGAGACAATGTTCCCGAGCTGCCTCAGTTCATAACAGTGTGTAGGAAGTTGTTTGATAAAGTGGGCAAAGCTTATACTTGGACCAGAAGGCAGAATATAGGAAACTACATGAAAACTTGGATAATTAAGAGAAAATGACTGTAAGCAGATGAGAACTTGTTTAGAACAGCTCAAAGAGATTCTCCAAGTCAGTTCTTAGTGTAGAAAAGGTAGCTAAGATCCGGGAAATCCTTAATTCGAGTTAAGATCACATGAAACACTGTATGAATCCTATATTCTTTACTTAAAGGAGACTAGAGTGGTAAATGTGTGTTCTACAAGGCAGAATACCATTGAAATAGAGAAAGAAACACGTTCGGTAGCTTTGGAAAGCTTTACACTTCACTGAAAGGTAGTACTACACTCTATAACACAGTTGAGAGACAATGTTCCCGAGCTGCCTCAGTTCATAACAGTGTGTAGGAAGTTGTTTGATAAAGTGGGCAAAGCTTATACTTGGACCAGAAGGCAGAATATAGGAAACTACATGAAAACATGGATAATTCAGAGAAAATGACTGTAAACAGATGAGAACTTGTTTAGAACAGCTCAAAGAGATTCTCCAAGTCAGTTCTTAGTGTAGAAAAGGTAGCTAATTTCCGGGAAATCCTTAATTCGAGTTAAGATCACATGAAAAACTGTATGAATCCTATATTCTTTACTTAAAGGAGACTAGAGTGGTAAATGTGTGTTCTACAAGGCAGAATACCATTGAAATAGAGAAAGAAACACGATCGGTAGCTTTGGAAAGCTTTACACTTCACTGAAAGGTAGTACTACACTCTATAACACAGTTGAGAGACAATGTTCCCGAGCTGCCTCAGTTCATAACAGTGTGTAGGAAGTTGTTTGATAAAGTGGGCAAAGCTTATACTTGGACCAGAGGGCAGAATATAGAAAACTACATGAAAACATGGATAATTCAGCGAAAATGACTGTAATCAGATGAGAACTTGTTTAGAACAGCTCAAAGAGATTCTCCAAGTCAGTTCTTAGTGTAGAAAAGGTAGCTAAGATCCGGGAAATCCTTAATTCGAGTTAAGATCACATGAAACACTGTATGAATCCTATATTCTTTACTTAAAGGAGACTAGAGTGGTAAATGTGTGTTATACAAGGCAGAATACCATTGAAATAGAGAAAGAAACACGTTCGGCAGCTTTGGAAAGCCTTACACTTCACTGAAATGTAGTACTACACTCTATAACACAGTTGAGAGACAATGTTCCCGAGCTACCTCAGTTCATAACAGTGTGTAGGAAGTTGTTTGATAAAGTGGGCAAAGCTTATACTTGGACCAGAAGGCAGAATATAGGAAACTACATGAAAACATGGATAATTCAGAGAAAATGACTGTAAACACATGAGAACTTGTTTAGAACAGCTCAAAAAGATTCTCCAAGTCAGTTCTTAGTGTAGAAAAGGTAGCTAATTTCCGGGAAATCCTTAATTCGAGTTAAGATCACATGAAAAACTGTATGAATCCTATATTCTTTACTTAAAGGAGACTAGAGTGGTAAATGTGTGTTCTACAAGGCAGAATACCATTGAAATACAGAAAGAAACACGATCGGTAGCTTTGGAAAGCTTTACACTTCACTGAAAGGTAGTACTACACTCTATAACACAGTTGAGAGACAATGTTCCCTAGCTGCCTCAGTTCATAACAGTGTGTAGGAACTTGTTTGATAAAGTGGGCAACGCTTATACTTGGACCAGAAGGCAGAATATAGGAAACTACATGAAAACTTGGATAATTCAGAGAAAATGACTGTAAACAGATGAGAACTTGTTTAGAAAAGCTCAAAGAGATTCTCCAAGTCAGTTCTTAGTGTAGAAAAGGTAGCTAAGATCTGGGAAATCCTTAATTCGAGTTAAGATCACATGAAACACTGTATGAATCCTATATTCTTTACTTAAAGGAGACTAGAGTGGTAAATGTGTGTTCTACAAGGCAGAATACCATTGAAATAGAGAAAGAAACACGTTCGGCAGCTTTGGAAAGCCTTACACTTCACTGAAATGTAGTACTACACTCTATAACACAGTTGAGAGACAATGTTCCTGAGCTACCTCAGTTCATAACAGTGTGTAGGAAGTTGTTTGATAAAGTGGGCAAAGCTTATACTTGGACCAGAAGGCAGAATATAGGAAACTACATGAAAACTTGGATAATTCAGAGAAAATGACTGTAAGCAGATGAGAACTTGTTTAGAACAGCTCAAAGTGATTCTCCAAGTCAGTTCTTAGTGTAGAAAAGTTAGCTAAGATCCGGGAAATCCTTAATTCGAGTGAAGATCACATGGAACACTGTATGACTCCTATATTCTTTACTTAAAGGAGACTAGAGTGGTAAATGTGTGTTATACAAGGCAGAATACCACTGAAATAGAGAAAGAAACACGTTCGGCAGCTTTGGAAAGCCTTACACTTCACTGAAATGTAGTACTACACTCTATAACACAGTTGAGAGCCAATTTTCCCGAGCTGCCTCAGTTCATAACAGTGTGTAGGAAGTTGTTTCATAAAGTGGGCAACGCTTATACTTGGACCAGAAGGCACAATATAGGAAACTACATGAAAACTTGGATAATTCAGAGAAAATGACTGTAAACAGATGAGAACTTGCTTAGAACAGCTCAAAGAGATTCTCCAAGTCAGTTCTTAGTGTAGAAAAGGTAGCTAAGATCCGGGAAATCCTTAATTCGAGTTAAGATCACATGAAACATTGTATGAATCCTATATTCTTTACTTAAAGGAGACTAGAGTGGTAAATGTGGGTTATAAAAGGCAGAATACCATTGAAATAGAGAAAGAAACACGTTCGGCAGCTTTGGAAAGCCTTACACTTCACTGAAATGTAGTACTACACTCTATAACACAGTTGAGAGACAATGTTCCCGAGCTACCTCAGTTCATAACAGTGTGTAGGAAATTGTTTGATAAAGTGGGCAAAGCTTATACTTGGACCAGAAGGCAGAATATAGGAAACTACATGAAAACATGGATAATTCAGAGAAAATGACTGTAAACAGATGAGAACTTGTTTAGAACAGCTCAAAGAGATTCTCCAAGTCAGTTCTTAGTGTAGAAAAGGTAGCTAAGATCCGGGAAATCCTTAATTCGAGTTAAGATCACATGAAGCAGTGTATGAACCCTATATTCTTTACTTAAAGGAGACTAGAGTGGTAAACGTGTGTTATACAAGGCAGAATACCATTGAAATAGAGACAGAAACACGTTCGGCAGCTTTGGAAAGCCTTACACTTCACTGAAATGTAGTACTACACTCTATATCACAGTTGAGAGACAATGTTCCCGAGCTGCCTCAGTTCATAACAGTGTGTAGGAAGTTGTTTGATAAAGTGGGCAAAGCTTATACTTGGACCAGAAGGCAGAATATAGGAAACTACATGAAAACTTGGATAATTAAGAGAAAATGACTGTAAGCAGATGAGAACTTGTTTAGAACAGCTCAAAGAGATTCTCCAAGTCAGTTCTTAGTGTAGAAAAGGTAGCTAAGATCCGGGAAATCCTTAATTCGAGTTAAGATCACATGAAACACTGTATGAATCCTATATTCTTTACTTAAAGGAGACTAGAGTGGTAAATGTGTGTTCTACAAGGCAGAATACCATTGAAATAGAGAAAGAAACACGTTCGGTAGCTTTGGAAAGCTTTACACTTCACTGAAATGTAGTACTACACTCTATAACACAGTTGAGAGACAATGTTCCCGAGCTGCCTCAGTTCATAACAGTGTGTAGGAAGTTGTTTGATAAAGTGGGCAAAGCTTATACTTGGACCAGAAGGCAGAATATAGGAAACTACATGAAAACATGGATAATTCAGAGAAAATGACTGTAAACAGATGAGAACTTGTTTAGAACAGCTCAAAGAGATTCTCCAAGTCAGTTCTTAGTGTAGAAAAGGTAGCTAATTTCCGGGAAATCCTTAATTCGAGTTAAGATCACATGAAAAACTGTATGAATCCTATATTCTTTACTTAAAGGAGACTAGAGAGGTAAATGTGTGTTCTACAAGGCAGAATACCATTGAAATACAGAAAGAAACACGATCGGTAGCTTTGGAAAGCTTTACACTTCACTGAAAGGTAGTACTACACTCTATAACACAGTTGAGAGACAATGTTCCCGAGCTGCCTCAGTTCATAACAGTGTGTAGGAACTTGTTTGATAAAGTGGGCAAAGCTTATACTTGGACCAGAAGGCAGAATATAGGAAACTACATGAAAACATGGATAATTCAGAGAAAATGACTGTAAACAGATGAGAACTTGTTTAGAACAGCTCAAAGAGATTCTCCAAGTCAGTTCTTAATGTAGAAAAGGTAGCTAAGATTCGGGAAATCCTTAATTCGAGTTAAGATCACATGAAGCACTGTATGAACCCTATATTCTTTACTTAAAGGAGACTAGAGTGGTAAAAGTGTGTTATACAAGGCAGAATACCATTGAAATAGAGACAGAAACACGTTCGGCAGCTTTGGAAAGCCTTACACTTCACTGAAATGTAGTACTACACTCTATATCACAGTTGAGAGACAATGTTCCCGAGCTGCCTCAGTTCTTAACAGTGTGTAGGAAGTTGTTTGATAAAGTGGGCAAAGCTTATACTTGGACCAGAAGGCAGAATATAGGAAACTACATGAAAACTTGGATAATTCAGAGAAAATGACTGTAAGCAGATGAGAACTTGTTTAGAACAGCTCAAAGAGATTCTCCAAGTCAGTTCTTAGTGTAGAAAAGTTAGCCACGATCCGGGAAATCCTTAATTCGAGTTAAGATCACATGAAACACTGTATGAATCCTATATTCTTTACTTAAAGGAGACTAGAGTGGTAAATGTGTGTTATACAAGGCAGAATACCACTGAAATAGAGAAAGAAACACGTTCGGCAGCTTTGGAAAGCCTTACACTTCACTGAAATGTAGTACTACACTCTATAACACAGTTGAGAGACAATTTTCCCGACCTGCCTCAGTTCATAACAGTGTGTAGGAAGTTGTTTGATAAAGTGGGCAACGATTATACTTGGACCAGAAGGCAGAATATAGGAAACTACATGAAAACTTGGATAATTCAGAGAAAATGCCTGTAAACAGATGAGAACTTGTTTAGAACAGCTCAAAGAGATTCTCCAAGTCAGTTCTTAGTGTAGAAAAGGTAGCTAAGATCCGGGAAATCTTAATTCGAGTTAAGATCACATGAAACACTGTATGAATCCTCTATTCTTTACTTAAAGGAAACTAGAGTGGTAAATGTGTGTTATACAAGGCAGAATACCATTGAAATAGAGAAAGAAACACGTTCGGCAGCTTTGGAAAGCCTTACCCTTCACTGAAATGTAGTACTACACTCTATAACACAGTTGAGAGACAATGTTCCCGAGCTACCTCAGTTCATAACAGTGTGTAGGAAGTTGTTTGATAAAGTGGACAAAGCTTATACTTGGACCTGAAGGCAGAATATAGGAAACTACATGAAAACATGGATAATTCAGAGAAAATGACTGTAAAGAGATGAGAACTTGTTTAGAACAGCTCAAAGAGATTCTCCAAGTCAGTTCTTAGTGTAGAAAAGGTAGCTAATTTCCGGGAAATCCTTAATTCGAGTTAAGATCACATGAAAAACTGTATGAATCCTATATTCTTTACTTAAAGGAGACTAGAGTGGTAAATGTGTGTTCTACAAGGCAGAATACCATTGAAATAGAGAAAGAAACACGATCGGTAGCTTTGGAAAGCTTTACACTTCACTGAAAGGTAGTACTACACTCTATAACACAGTTGAGAGACAATGTTCCCGAGCTGCCTCAGTTCATAACAGTGTGTAGGAAGTTGTTTGATAAAGTGGGCAACGCTTATACTTGGACCAGAAGGCAGAATATAGGAAACTACATGAAAACTTGGATAATTCAGAGAAAATGACTGTAAACAGATGAGAACTTGTTTAGAAAAGCTCAAAGAGATTCTCCAAGTCAGTTCTTAGTGTAGAAAAGGTAGCTAAGATCCGGGAAATCCTTAATTCGAGTTAAGATCACATGAAACCCTGTATGAATCCTATATTCTTTACTTAAAGGAGACTAGAGTGGTAAATGTGTGTTCTACAAGGCAGAATACCATTGAAATAGAGAAAGAAACACGTTCGGCAGCTTTGGAAAGCCTTACACTTCATTGAAATGTAGTACTACACTCTATAACACAGTTGAGAGACAATGTTCCCGAGCTACCTCAGTTCATAACAGTGTGTAGGAAGTTGTTTGATAAAGTGGGCAAAGCTTATACTTGGACCAGAAGGCAGAATATAGGAAACTACATGAAAACATGGATAATTCAGAGAAAATGACTGTAAACAGATGAGAACTTGTTTAGAACAGCTCAAAGAGATTCTCCAAGTCAGTTCTTAATGTAGAAAAGGTAGCTAAGATTCGGGAAATCCTTAATTCGAGTTAAGATCACATGAAGCACTGTATGAACCCTATATTCTTTACTTAAAGGAGACTAGAGTGGTAAAAGTGTGTTATACAAGGCAGAATACCATTGAAATAGAGACAGAAACACGTTCGGCAGCTTTGGAAAGCCTTACACTTCACTGAAATGTAGTACTACACTCTATATCACAGTTGAGAGACAATGTTCCCGAGCTGCCTCAGTTCTTAACAGTGTGTAGGAAGTTGTTTGATAAAGTGGGCAAAGCTTATACTTGGACCAGAAGGCAGAATATAGGAAACTACATGAAAACTTGGATAATTCAGAGAAAATGACTGTAAGCAGATGAGAACTTGTTTAGAACAGCTCAAAGAGATTCTCCAAGTCAGTTCTTAGTGTAGAAAAGTTAGCCACGATCCGGGAAATCCTTAATTCGAGTTAAGATCACATGAAACACTGTATGAATCCTATATTCTTTACTTAAAGGAGACTAGAGTGGTAAATGTGTGTTATACAAGGCAGAATACCACTGAAATAGAGAAAGAAACACGTTCGGCAGCTTTGGAAAGCCTTACACTTCACTGAAATGTAGTACTACACTCTATAACACAGTTGAGAGACAATTTTCCCGACCTGCCTCAGTTCATAACAGTGTGTAGGAAGTTGTTTGATAAAGTGGGCAACGATTATACTTGGACCAGAAGGCAGAATATAGGAAACTACATGAAAACTTGGATAATTCAGAGAAAATGCCTGTAAACAGATGAGAACTTGTTTAGAACAGCTCAAAGAGATTCTCCAAGTCAGTTCTTAGTGTAGAAAAGGTAGCTAAGATCCGGGAAATCTTAATTCGAGTTAAGATCACATGAAACACTGTATGAATCCTCTATTCTTTACTTAAAGGAAACTAGAGTGGTAAATGTGTGTTATACAAGGCAGAATACCATTGAAATAGAGAAAGAAACACGTTCGGCAGCTTTGGAAAGCCTTACCCTTCACTGAAATGTAGTACTACACTCTATAACACAGTTGAGAGACAATGTTCCCGAGCTACCTCAGTTCATAACAGTGTGTAGGAAGTTGTTTGATAAAGTGGACAAAGCTTATACTTGGACCTGAAGGCAGAATATAGGAAACTACATGAAAACATGGATAATTCAGAGAAAATGACTGTAAAGAGATGAGAACTTGTTTAGAACAGCTCAAAGAGATTCTCCAAGTCAGTTCTTAGTGTAGAAAAGGTAGCTAATTTCCGGGAAATCCTTAATTCGAGTTAAGATCACATGAAAAACTGTATGAATCCTATATTCTTTACTTAAAGGAGACTAGAGTGGTAAATGTGTGTTCTACAAGGCAGAATACCATTGAAATAGAGAAAGAAACACGATCGGTAGCTTTGGAAAGCTTTACACTTCACTGAAAGGTAGTACTACACTCTATAACACAGTTGAGAGACAATGTTCCCGAGCTGCCTCAGTTCATAACAGTGTGTAGGAAGTTGTTTGATAAAGTGGGCAACGCTTATACTTGGACCAGAAGGCAGAATATAGGAAACTACATGAAAACTTGGATAATTCAGAGAAAATGACTGTAAACAGATGAGAACTTGTTTAGAAAAGCTCAAAGAGATTCTCCAAGTCAGTTCTTAGTGTAGAAAAGGTAGCTAAGATCCGGGAAATCCTTAATTCGAGTTAAGATCACATGAAACCCTGTATGAATCCTATATTCTTTACTTAAAGGAGACTAGAGTGGTAAATGTGTGTTCTACAAGGCAGAATACCATTGAAATAGAGAAAGAAACACGTTCGGCAGCTTTGGAAAGCCTTACACTTCATTGAAATGTAGTACTACACTCTATAACACAGTTGAGAGACAATGTTCCCGAGCTACCTCAGTTCATAACAGTGTGTAGGAAGTTGTTTGATAAAGTGGGCAAAGCTTATACTTGGACCAGAAGGCAGAATATAGGAAACTACATGAAAACATGGATAATTCAGAGAAAATGACTGTAAACAGATGAGAACTTGTTTAGAACAGCTCAAAGAGATTCTCCAAGTCAGTTCTTAGTGTAGAAAAGGTAGCTAATTTCCGGGAAATCCTTAATTCGAGTTAAGATCACATGAAAAACTGTATGAATCCTATATTCTTTACTTAAAGGAGACTAGAGTGGTAAATGTGTGTTAAACAAGGCAGAATACCATTGAAATAGAGAAAGAAACACGTTCGGCAGCTTTGGAAAGCCTTACACTTCACTGAAATGTAGAACTACACTCTATAACACAGTTGAGAGACAATGTTCCCGAGCTACCTCAGTTCATAACAGTGTGTAGGAAGTTGTTTGATAAAGTGGACAAAGCTTATACTTGGACCTGAAGGCAGAATATAGGAAACTACATGAAAACATGGATAATTCAGAGAAAATGACTGTAAAGAGATGAGAACTTGTTTAGAACAGCTCAAAGAGATTCTCCAAGTCAGTTCTTAGTGTAGAAAAGGTAGCTAATTTCCGGGAAATCCTTAATTCAAGTTAAGATCACATGAAAAACTGTATGAATCCTATATTCTTTACTTAAAGGAGACTAGAGTGGTAAATGTGTGTTCTACAAGGCAGAATACCATTGAAATAGAGAAAGAAACACGATCGGTAGCTTTGGAAAGCTTTACACTTCACTGAAAGGTAGTACTACACTCTATAACACAGTTGAGAGACAATGTTCCCGAGCTGCCTCAGTTCATAACAGTGTGTAGGAACTTGTTTGATAAAGTGGGCAAAGCTTATACTTGGACCAGAAGGCAGAATATAGGAAACTACATGAAAACATGGATAATTCAGAGAAAATGACTGTAAACAGATGAGAACTTGTTGAGAACAGCTCAAAGACATTCTCCAGTCAGTTCTTAGTGTAGAAAAGGTAGCTAATTTCCGGGAAATCCTTAATTCGAGTTAAGATCACATGAAAAACTGTATGAATCCTATATTCTATACTTAAAGGAGACTAGAGTGGTAAATGTGTGTTCTACAAGGCAGAATACCATTGAAATAGAGACAGAAACACGTTCGGCAGCTTTGCAAAGCCTTACACTTCACTGAAATGTAGTACTACACTCTATATCACAGTTGAGAGACAATGTTCCCGAGCTGCCTCAGTTCATAACAGTGTGTAGGAAGTTGTTTGATAAAGTGGGCAGAGCTTATACTTGGACCAGAAGGCAGAATATAGGAAACTACATGAAAACATGGATAATTCAGAGTAAATGACTGTAAGCAGATGAGAACTTGGTTAGAACAGCTCAAAGAGATTCTCCAAGTCAGTTCTTAGTGTAGAAAAGTTAGCTAAGATCCGAGAAATCCTTAATTCGAGTTAAGATCACATGAAACACTGTATGAATCCTATATTCTTTACTTAAAGGAGACTAGAGTGGTAAATGTGTGTTATACAAGGCAGAATACCACTGAAATAGAGAAAGAAACACGTTCGGCAGCTTTGGAAAGCCTTACACTTCACTGAAATGTAGTACTACACTCTATAACACAGTTGAGAGACAATTTTCCCGAGCTGCCTCAGTTCATAACAGTGTGTAGGAAGTTGTTTGATAAAGTGGGCAACGCTTATACTTGGACCAGAAGGCACAATATAGGAAACAACATGAAAACTTGGATAATTCAGAGAAAATGACTGTAAACAGATGAGAACTTGCTTAGAACAGCTCAAAGAGATTCTCCAAGTCAGTTCTTAGTGTAGAAAAGGTAGCTAAGATCCAGGAAATCCTTAATTCGAGTTAAGATCACATGAAACATTGTATGAATCCTATATTCTTTACTTAAAGGAGACTAGAGTGGTAAATGTGTGTTCTACAAGGCAGAATACCATTGAAATAGAGAAAGAAACACGTTCGGCAGCTTTGGAAAGCCTTACACTTCACTGAAATGTAGTACTACACTCTATAACACAGTTGAGAGACAATGTTCCCGAGCTACCTCAGTTCATAACAGTGTGTAGGAAGTTGTTTGATAAAGTGGGCAAAGCTTATACTTGGACCAGAAGGCAGAATATAGGAAACTACATGAAAACATGGATAATTCAGAGAAAATGACTGTAAACAGATGAGAACTTGTTTAGAACAGCTCAAAGAGATTCTCTGAGTCAGTTCTTAGTGTAGAAAAGGTAGCTAATTTCCGGGAAATCCTTAATTCGAGTTAAGATCACATGAAAAACTGTATGAATCCTATATTCTTTACTTAAAGGAGACTAGAGTGGTAAATGTGTGTTATACAAGGCAGAATACCATTGAAATAGAGAAAGAAACACGTTCGGCAGCTTTGGAAAGCCTTACACTTCACTGAAATGTAGTACTACACTCTATAACACAGTTGAGAGACAATGTTCCCGAGCTACCTCAGTTCATAACAGTGTGTAGGAAGTTGTTTGATAAAGTGGACAAAGCTTATACTTGGACCTGAAGGCAGAATATAGGAAACTACATGAAAACATGGATAATTCAG
Organism: Pipistrellus hanaki; assembly: GCF_964339955.1. NCBI lineage: Eukaryota > Metazoa > Chordata > Mammalia > Chiroptera > Vespertilionidae > Pipistrellus > Pipistrellus hanaki. The sequence goes on from NW_028182293.1 coordinate 200,512, forward strand.
AGAAAATGACTGTAAAGAGATGAGAACTTGTTTAGAACAGCTCAAAGAGAGTCTCCAAGTCAGTTCTTAGTGTAGAAAAGGTAGCTAATTTCCGGGAAATCCTTAATTCGAGTTAAGATCACATGAAAAACTGTATGAATCCTATATTCTTTACTTAAAGGAGACTAGAGTGGTAAATGTGTGTTCTACAAGGCAGAATACCATTGAAATAGAGAAAGAAACACGATCGGTAGCTTTGGAAAGCTTTACACTTCACTGAAAGGTAGTACTACACTCTATAACACAGTTGAGAGACAATGTTCCCGAGCTGCCTCAGTTCATAACAGTGTGTAGGAAGTTGTTTGATAAAGTGGGCAACGCTTATACTTGGACCAGAAGGCAGAATATAGGAAACTACATGAAAACTTGGATAATTCAGAGAAAATGACTGTAAACAGATGAGAACTTGTTTAGAAAAGCTCAAAGAGATTCTCCAAGTCAGTTCTTAGTGTAGAAAAGGTAGCTAAGATCCGGGAAATCCTTAATTCGAGTTAAGATCACATGAAGCAGTGTATGAACCCTATATTCTTTACTTAAAGGAGACTAGAGTGGTAAACGTGTGTTATACAAGGCAGAATACCATTGAAATAGAGACAGAAACACGTTCGGCAGCTTTGGAAAGCCTTACACTTCACTGAAATGTAGTACTACACTCTATATCACAGTTGAGAGACAATGTTCCCGAGCTGCCTCAGTTCATAACAGTGTGTAGGAAGTTGTTTGATAAAGTGGGCAAAGCTTATACTTGGACCAGAAGGCAGAATATAGGAAACTACATGAAAACTTGGATAATTAAGAGAAAATGACTGTAAGCAGATGAGAACTTGTTTAGAACAGCTCAAAGAGATTCTCCAAGTCAGTTCTTAGTGTAGAAAAGGTAGCTAAGATCCGGGAAATCCTTAATTCGAGTTAAGATCACATGAAACACTGTATGAATCCTATATTCTTTACTTAAAGGAGACTAGAGTGGTAAATGTGTGTTCTACAAGGCAGAATACCATTGAAATAGAGAAAGAAACACGTTCGGTAGCTTTGGAAAGCTTTACACTTCACTGAAATGTAGAACTACACTCTATAACACAGTTGAGAGACAATGTTCCCGAGCTGCCTCAGTTCATAACAGTGTGTAGGAAGTTGTTTGATAAAGTGGGCAAAGCTTATACTTGGACCAGAAGGCAGAATATAGGAAACTACATGAAAACATGGATAATTCAGAGAAAATGACTGTAAACAGATGAGAACTTGTTTAGAACAGCTCAAAGAGATTCTCCAAGTCAGTTCTTAGTGTAGAAAAGGTAGCTAATTTCCGGGAAATCCTTAATTCGAGTTAAGATCACATGAAAAACTGTATGAATCCTATATTCTTTACTTAAAGGAGACTAGAGAGGTAAATGTGTGTTCTACAAGGCAGAATACCATTGAAATACAGAAAGAAACACGATCGGTAGCTTTGGGAAAGCTTTACACTTCACTGAAAGGTAGTACTACACTCTATAACACAGTTGAGAGACAATGTTCCCGAGCTGCCTCAGTTCATAACAGTGTGTAGGAACTTGTTTGATAAAGTGGGCAAAGCTTATACTTGGACCAGAAGGCAGAATATAGGAAACTACATGAAAACATGGATAATTCAGAGAAAATGACTGTAAACAGATGAGAACTTGTTTAGAACAGCTCAAAGAGATTCTCCAAGTCAGTTCTTAATGTAGAAAAGGTAGCTAAGATTCGGGAAATCCTTAATTCGAGTTAAGATCACATGAAGCACTGTATGAACCCTATATTCTTTACTTAAAGGAGACTAGAGTGGTAAAAGTGTGTTATACAAGGCAGAATACCATTGAAATAGAGACAGAAACACGTTCGGCAGCTTTGGAAAGCCTTACACTTCACTGAAATGTAGTACTACACTCTATATCACAGTTGAGAGACAATGTTCCCGAGCTGCCTCAGTTCTTAACAGTGTGTAGGAAGTTGTTTGATAAAGTGGGCAAAGCTTATACTTGGACCAGAAGGCAGAATATAGGAAACTACATGAAAACTTGGATAATTCAGAGAAAATGACTGTAAGCAGATGAGAACTTGTTTAGAACAGCTCAAAGAGATTCTCCAAGTCAGTTCTTAGTGTAGAAAAGTTAGCCACGATCCGGGAAATCCTTAATTCGAGTTAAGATCACATGAAACACTGTATGAATCCTATATTCTTTACTTAAAGGAGACTAGAGTGGTAAATGTGTGTTATACAAGGCAGAATACCACTGAAATAGAGAAAGAAACACGTTCGGCAGCTTTGGAAAGCCTTACACTTCACTGAAATGTAGTACTACACTCTATAACACAGTTGAGAGACAATTTTCCCGACCTGCCTCAGTTCATAACAGTGTGTAGGAAGTTGTTTGATAAAGTGGGCAACGATTATACTTGGACCAGAAGGCAGAATATAGGAAACTACATGAAAACTTGGATAATTCAGAGAAAATGCCTGTAAACAGATGAGAACTTGTTTAGAACAGCTCAAAGAGATTCTCCAAGTCAGTTCTTAGTGTAGAAAAGGTAGCTAAGATCCGGGAAATCTTAATTCGAGTTAAGATCACATGAAACACTGTATGAATCCTCTATTCTTTACTTAAAGGAAACTAGAGTGGTAAATGTGTGTTATACAAGGCAGAATACCATTGAAATAGAGAAAGAAACACGTTCGGCAGCTTTGGAAAGCCTTACCCTTCACTGAAATGTAGTACTACACTCTATAACACAGTTGAGAGACAATGTTCCCGAGCTACCTCAGTTCATAACAGTGTGTAGGAAGTTGTTTGATAAAGTGGACAAAGCTTATACTTGGACCTGAAGGCAGAATATAGGAAACTACATGAAAACATGGATAATTCAGAGAAAATGACTGTAAAGAGATGAGAACTTGTTTAGAACAGCTCAAAGAGATTCTCCAAGTCAGTTCTTAGTGTAGAAAAGGTAGCTAATTTCCGGGAAATCCTTAATTCGAGTTAAGATCACATGAAAAACTGTATGAATCCTATATTCTTTACTTAAAGGAGACTAGAGTGGTAAATGTGTGTTCTACAAGGCAGAATACCATTGAAATAGAGAAAGAAACACGATCGGTAGCTTTGGAAAGCTTTACACTTCACTGAAAGGTAGTACTACACTCTATAACACAGTTGAGAGACAATGTTCCCGAGCTGCCTCAGTTCATAACAGTGTGTAGGAAGTTGTTTGATAAAGTGGGCAACGCTTATACTTGGACCAGAAGGCAGAATATAGGAAACTACATGAAAACTTGGATAATTCAGAGAAAATGACTGTAAACAGATGAGAACTTGTTTAGAAAAGCTCAAAGAGATTCTCCAAGTCAGTTCTTAGTGTAGAAAAGGTAGCTAAGATCCGGGAAATCCTTAATTCGAGTTAAGATCACATGAAACCCTGTATGAATCCTATATTCTTTACTTAAAGGAGACTAGAGTGGTAAATGTGTGTTCTACAAGGCAGAATACCATTGAAATAGAGAAAGAAACACGTTCGGCAGCTTTGGAAAGCCTTACACTTCATTGAAATGTAGTACTACACTCTATAACACAGTTGAGAGACAATGTTCCCGAGCTACCTCAGTTCATAACAGTGTGTAGGAAGTTGTTTGATAAAGTGGGCAAAGCTTATACTTGGACCAGAAGGCAGAATATAGGAAACTACATGAAAACATGGATAATTCAGAGAAAATGACTGTAAACAGATGAGAACTTGTTTAGAACAGCTCAAAGAGATTCTCCAAGTCAGTTCTTAGTGTAGAAAAGGTAGCTAATTTCCGGGAAATCCTTAATTCGAGTTAAGATCACATGAAAAACTGTATGAATCCTATATTCTTTACTTAAAGGAGACTAGAGTGGTAAATGTGTGTTAAACAAGGCAGAATACCATTGAAATAGAGAAAGAAACACGTTCGGCAGCTTTGGAAAGCCTTACACTTCACTGAAATGTAGAACTACACTCTATAACACAGTTGAGAGACAATGTTCCCGAGCTACCTCAGTTCATAACAGTGTGTAGGAAGTTGTTTGATAAAGTGGACAAAGCTTATACTTGGACCAGAAGGCAGAATATAGGAAACTACATGAAAACATGGATAATTCAGAGAAAATGACTGTAAACAGATGAGAACTTGTTTAGAACAGCTCAAAGAGATTCTCCAAGTCAGTTCTTAATGTAGAAAAGGTAGCTAAGATTCGGGAAATCCTTAATTCGAGTTAAGATCACATGAAGCACTGTATGAACCCTATATTCTTTACTTAAAGGAGACTAGAGTGGTAAAAGTGTGTTATACAAGGCAGAATACCATTGAAATAGAGACAGAAACACGTTCGGCAGCTTTGGAAAGCCTTACACTTCACTGAAATGTAGTACTACACTCTATATCACAGTTGAGAGACAATGTTCCCGAGCTGCCTCAGTTCTTAACAGTGTGTAGGAAGTTGTTTGATAAAGTGGGCAAAGCTTATACTTCGACCAGAAGGCAGAATATAGGAAACTACATGAAAACTTGGATAATTCAGAGAAAATGACTGTAAGCAGATGAGAACTTGTTTAGAACAGCTCAAAGAGATTCTCCAAGTCAGTTCTTAGTGTAGAAAAGTTAGCCACGATCCGGGAAATCCTTAATTCGAGTTAAGATCACATGAAACACTGTATGAATCCTATATTCTTTACTTAAAGGAGACTAGAGTGGTAAATGTGTGTTATACAAGGCAGAATACCACTGAAATAGAGAAAGAAACACGTTCGGCAGCTTTGGAAAGCCTTACACTTCACTGAAATGTAGTACTACACTCTATAACACAGTTGAGAGACAATTTTCCCGACCTGCCTCAGTTCATAACAGTGTGTAGGAAGTTGTTTGATAAAGTGGGCAACGATTATACTTGGACCAGAAGGCAGAATATAGGAAACTACATGAAAACTTGGATAATTCAGAGAAAATGCCTGTAAACAGATGAGAACTTGTTTAGAACAGCTCAAAGAGATTCTCCAAGTCAGTTCTTAGTGTAGAAAAGGCAGCTAAGATCCGGGAAATCTTAATTCGAGTTAAGATCACATGAAACACTGTATGAATCCTCTATTCTTTACTTAAAGGAAACTAGAGTGGTAAATGTGTGTTATACAAGGCAGAATACCATTGAAATAGAGAAAGAAACACGTTCGGCAGCTTTGGAAAGCCTTACCCTTCACTGAAATGTAGTACTACACTCTATAACACAGTTGAGAGACAATGTTCCCGAGCTACCTCAGTTCATAACAGTGTGTAGGAAGTTGTTTGATAAAGTGGACAAAGCTTATACTTGGACCTGAAGGCAGAATATAGGAAACTACATGAAAACATGGATAATTCAGAGAAAATGACTGTAAAGAGATGAGAACTTGTTTAGAACAGCTCAAAGAGATTCTCCAAGTCAGTTCTTAGTGTAGAAAAGGTAGCTAATTTCCGGGAAATCCTTAATTCGAGTTAAGATCACATGAAAAACTGTATGAATCCTATATTCTTTACTTAAAGGAGACTAGAGTGGTAAATGTGTGTTCTACAAGGCAGAATACCATTGAAATAGAGAAAGAAACACGATCGGTAGCTTTGGAAAGCTTTACACTTCACTGAAAGGTAGTACTACACTCTATAACACAGTTGAGAGACAATGTTCCCGAGCTGCCTCAGTTCATAACAGTGTGTAGGAAGTTGTTTGATAAAGTGGGCAACGCTTATACTTGGACCAGAAGGCAGAATATAGGAAACTACATGAAAACTTGGATAATTCAGAGAAAATGACTGTAAACAGATGAGAACTCGTTTAGAAAAGCTCAAAGAGATTCTCCAAGTCAGTTCTTAGTGTAGAAAAGGTAGCTAAGATCCGGGAAATCCTTAATTCGAGTTAAGATCACATGAAACCCTGTATGAATCCTATATTCTTTACTTAAAGGAGACTAGAGTGGTAAATGTGTGTTCTACAAGGCAGAATACCATTGAAATAGAGAAAGAAACACGTTCGGCAGCTTTGGAAAGCCTTACACTTCATTGAAATGTAGTACTACACTCTATAACACAGTTGAGAGACAATGTTCCCGAGCTACCTCAGTTCATAACAGTGTGTAGGAAGTTGTTTGATAAAGTGGGCAAAGCTTATACTTGGACCAGAAGGCAGAATATAGGAAACTACATGAAAACATGGATAATTCAGAGAAAATGACTGTAAACAGATGAGAACTTGTTTAGAACAGCTCAAAGAGATTCTCCAAGTCAGTTCTTAGTGTAGAAAAGGTAGCTAATTTCCGGGAAATCCTTAATTCGAGTTAAGATCACATGAAAAACTGTATGAATCCTATATTCTTTACTTAAAGGAGACTAGAGTGGTAAATGTGTGTTAAACAAGGCAGAATACCATTGAAATAGAGAAAGAAACACGTTCGGCAGCTTTGGAAAGCCTTACACTTCACTGAAATGTAGAACTACACTCTATAACACAGTTGAGAGACAATGTTCCCGAGCTACCTCAGTTCATAACAGTGTGTAGGAAGTTGTTTGATAAAGTGGACAAAGCTTATACTTGGACCTGAAGGCAGAATATAGGAAACTACATGAAAACATGGATAATTCAGAGAAAATGACTGTAAAGAGATGAGAACTTGTTTAGAACAGCTCAAAGAGATTCTCCAAGTCAGTTCTTAGTGTAGAAAAGGTAGCTAATTTCCGGGAAATCCTTAATTCAAGTTAAGATCACATGAAAAACTGTATGAATCCTATATTCTTTACTTAAAGGAGACTAGAGTGGTAAATGTGTGTTCTACAAGGCAGAATACCATTGAAATAGAGAAAGAAACACGATCGGTAGCTTTGGAAAGCTTTACACTTCACTGAAAGGTAGTACTACACTCTATAACACAGTTGAGAGACAATGTTCCCGAGCTGCCTCAGTTCATAACAGTGTGTAGGAACTTGTTTGATAAAGTGGGCAAAGCTTATACTTGGACCAGAAGGCAGAATATAGGAAACTACATGAAAACATGGATAATTCAGAGAAAATGACTGTAAACAGATGAGAACTTGTTGAGAACAGCTCAAAGACATTCTCCAGTCAGTTCTTAGTGTAGAAAAGGTAGCTAATTTCCGGGAAATCCTTAATTCGAGTTAAGATCACATGAAAAACTGTATGAATCCTATATTCTATACTTAAAGGAGACTAGAGTGGTAAATGTGTGTTCTACAAGGCAGAATACCATTGAAATAGAGACAGAAACACGTTCGGCAGCTTTGCAAAGCCTTACACTTCACTGAAATGTAGTACTACACTCTATATCACAGTTGAGAGACAATGTTCCCGAGCTGCCTCAGTTCATAACAGTGTGTAGGAAGTTGTTTGATAAAGTGGGCAGAGCTTATACTTGGACCAGAAGGCAGAATATAGGAAACTACATGAAAACATGGATAATTCAGAGTAAATGACTGTAAGCAGATGAGAACTTGGTTAGAACAGCTCAAAGAGATTCTCCAAGTCAGTTCTTAGTGTAGAAAAGTTAGCTAAGATCCGAGAAATCCTTAATTCGAGTTAAGATCACATGAAACACTGTATGAATCCTATATTCTTTACTTAAAGGAGACTAGAGTGGTAAATGTGTGTTATACAAGGCAGAATACCACTGAAATAGAGAAAGAAACACGTTCGGCAGCTTTGGAAAGCCTTACACTTCACTGAAATGTAGTACTACACTCTATAACACAGTTGAGAGACAATTTTCCCGAGCTGCCTCAGTTCATAACAGTGTGTAGGAAGTTGTTTGATAAAGTGGGCAACGCTTATACTTGGACCAGAAGGCACAATATAGGAAACAACATGAAAACTTGGATAATTCAGAGAAAATGACTGTAAACAGATGAGAACTTGCTTAGAACAGCTCAAAGAGATTCTCCAAGTCAGTTCTTAGTGTAGAAAAGGTAGCTAAGATCCAGGAAATCCTTAATTCGAGTTAAGATCACATGAAACATTGTATGAATCCTATATTCTTTACTTAAAGGAGACTAGAGTGGTAAATGTGTGTTCTACAAGGCAGAATACCATTGAAATAGAGAAAGAAACACGTTCGGCAGCTTTGGAAAGCCTTACACTTCACTGAAATGTAGTACTACACTCTATAACACAGTTGAGAGACAATGTTCCCGAGCTACCTCAGTTCATAACAGTGTGTAGGAAGTTGTTTGATAAAGTGGGCAAAGCTTATACTTGGACCAGAAGGCAGAATATAGGAAACTACATGAAAACATGGATAATTCAGAGAAAATGACTGTAAACAGATGAGAACTTGTTTAGATCAGCTCAAAGAGATTCTCTGAGTCAGTTCTTAGTGTAGAAAAGGTAGCTAATTTCCGGGAAATCCTTAATTCGAGTTAAGATCACATGAAAAACTGTATGAATCCTATATTCTTTACTTAAAGGAGACTAGAGTGGTAAATGTGTGTTATACAAGGCAGAATACCATTGAAATAGAGAAAGAAACACGTTCGGCAGCTTTGGAAAGCCTTACACTTCACTGAAATGTAGTACTACACTCTATAACACAGTTGAGAGACAATGTTCCCGAGCTACCTCAGTTCATAACAGTGTGTAGGAAGTTGTTTGATAAAGTGGACAAAGCTTATACTTGGACCTGAAGGCAGAATATAGGAAACTACATGAAAACATGGATAATTCAGAGAAAATGACTGTAAAGAGATGAGAACTTGTTTAGAACAGCTCAAAGAGAGTCTCCAAGTCAGTTCTTAGTGTAGAAAAGGTAGCTAATTTCCGGGAAATCCTTAATTCGAGTTAAGATCACATGAAAAACTGTATGAATCCTATATTCTTTACTTAAAGGAGACTAGAGTGGTAAATGTGTGTTCTACAAGGCAGAATACCATTGAAATAGAGAAAGAAACACGATCGGTAGCTTTGGAAAGCTTTACACTTCACTGAAAGGTAGTACTACACTCTATAACACAGTTGAGAGACAATGTTCCCGAGCTGCCTCAGTTCATAACAGTGTGTAGGAAGTTGTTTGATAAAGTGGGCAACGCTTATACTTGGACCAGAAGGCAGAATATAGGAAACTACATGAAAACTTGGATAATTCAGAGAAAATGACTGTAAACAGATGAGAACTTGTTTAGAAAAGCTCAAAGAGATTCTCCAAGTCAGTTCTTAGTGTAGAAAAGGTAGCTAAGATCCGGGAAATCCTTAATTCGAGTTAAGATCACATGAAACACTGTATGAATCCTATATTCTTTACTTAAAGGAGACTAGAGTGGTAAATGTGTGTTCTACAAGGCAGAATACCATTGAAATAGAGAAAGAAACACGTTCGGCAGCTTTGGAAAGCCTTACACTTCATTGAAATGTAGTACTACACTCTATAACACAGTTGAGAGACAATGTTCCCGAGCTACCTCAGTTCATAACCGTGTGTAGGAAGTTGTTTGATAAAGTGGGCAAAGCTTATACTTGGACCAGAAGGCAGAATATAGGAAACTACATGAAAACATGGATAATTCAGAGAAAATGACTGTAAACAGATGAGAACTTGTTTAGAACAGCTCAAAGAGATTCTCCAAGTCAGTTCTTAGTGTAGAAAAGGTAGCTAATTTCCGGGAAATCCTTAATTCGAGTTAAGATCACATGAAAAACTGTATGAATCCTATATTCTTTACTTAAAGGAGACTAGAGTGGTAAATGTGTGTTATACAAGGCAGAATACCATTGAAATAGAGAAAGAAACACGTTCGGCAGCTTTGGAAAGCCTTACACTTCACTGAAATGTAGTACTACACTCTATAACACAGTTGAGAGACAATGTTCCCGAGCTACCTCAGTTCATAACAGTGTGTAGGAAGTTGTTTGATAAAGTGGACAAAGCTTATACTTGGACCTGAAGGCAGAATATAGGAAACTACATGAAAACATGGATAATTCAGAGAAAATGACTGTAAAGAGATGAGAACTTGTTTAGAACAGCTCAAAGAGATTCTCCAAGTCAGTTCTTAGTGTAGAAAAGGTAGCTAATTTCCGGGAAATCCTTAATTCGAGTTAAGATCACATGAAAAACTGTATGAATCCTATATTCTTTACTTAAAGGAGACTAGAGTGGTAAATGTGTGTTATACAAGGCAGAATACCATTGAAATAGAGAAAGAAACACGTTCGGCAGCTTTGGAAAGCCTTACACTTCACTGAAATGTAGTACTACACTCTATAACACAGTTGAGAGACAATGTTCCCGAGCTACCTCAGTTCATAACAATGTGTAGGAAGTTGTTTGATAAAGTGGACAAAGCTTATACTTGGACCTGAAGGCAGAATATAGGAAACTACATGAAAACATGGATAATTCAGAGAAAATGACTGTAAAGAGATGAGAACTTGTTTAGAACAGCTCAAAGAGATTCTCCAAGTCAGTTCTTAGTGTAGAAAAGGTAGCTAATTTCCGGGAAATCCTTAATTCGAGTTAAGATCACATGAAAAACTGTATGAATCCTATATTCTTTACTTAAAGGAGACTAGAGTGGTAAATGTGTGTTCTACAAGGCAGAATACCATTGAAATAGAGAAAGAAACACGATCGGTAGCTTTGGAAAGCTTTACACTTCACTGAAAGGTAGTACTACACTCTATAACACAGTTGAGAGACAATGTTCCCGAGCTGCCTCAGTTCATAACAGTGTGTAGGAAGTTGTTTGATAAAGTGGGCAACGCTTATACTTGGACCAGAAGGCAGAATATAGGAAACTACATGAAAACTTGGATAATTCAGAGAAAATGACTGTAAAACGATGAGAACTTGTTTAGAAAAGCTCAAAGAGATTCTCCAAGTCAGTTCTTAGTGTAGAAAAGGTAGCTAAGATCCGGGAAATCCTTAATTCGAGTTAAGATCACATGAAACACTGTATGAATCCTATATTCTTTACTTAAAGGAGACTAGAGTGGTAAATGTGTGTTCTACAAGGCAGAATACCATTGAAATAGAGAAAGAAACACGTTCGGTAGCTTTGGAAAGCCTTACACTTCATTGAAATGTAGTACTACACTCTATAACACAGTTGAGAGACAATGTTCCCGAGCTACCTCAGTTCATAACAGTGTGTAGGAAGTTGTTTGATAAAGTGGGCAAAGCTTATACTTGGACCAGAAGGCAGAATATAAGAAACTACATGAAAACATGGATAATTCAGAGAAAATGACTGTAAACAGATGAGAACTTGTTTAGAACAGCTCAAAGAGATTCTCCAAGTCAGTTCTTAGTGTAGAAAAGGTAGCTAATTTCCGGGAAATCCTTAATTCGAGTTAAGATCACATGAAAAACTGTATGAATCCTATATTCTTTACTTAAAGGAGACTAGAGTGGTAAATGTGTGTTAAACAAGGCAGAATACCATTGAAATAGAGAAAGAAACACGTTCGGCAGCTTTGGAAAGCCTTACACTTCACTGAAATGTAGTACTACACTCTATAACACAGTTGAGAGACAATGTTCCCGAGCTACCTCAGTTCATAACAGTGTGTAGGAAGTTGTTTGATAAAGTGGACAAAGCTTATACTTGGACCTGAAGGCAGAATATAGGAAACTACATGAAAACATGGATAATTCAGAGAAAATGACTGTAAAGAGATGAGAACTTGTTTAGAACAGCTCAAAGAGATTCTCCAAGTCAGTTCTTAGTGTAGAAAAGGTAGCTAATTTCCGGGAAATCCTTAATTCGAGTTAAGATCACATGAAAAACTGTATGAATCCTATATTCTTTACTTAAAGGAGACTAGCGTGGTAAATGTGTGTTATACAAGGCAGAATACCATTGAAATAGAGAAAGAAACACGTTCGGAGGCTTTGGAAAGCCTTACACTTCACTGAAATGTAGTACTACACTCTATAACACAGTTGAGAGACAATGTTCCCGAGCTACCTCAGTTCAAAACAGTGTGTAGGAAGTTGTTTGATAAAGTGGACAAAGCTTATACTTGGACCTGAAGGCAGAATATAGGAAACTACATGAAAACATGGATAATTCAGAGAAAATGACTGTAAAGAGATGAGAACTTGTTTAGAACAGCTCAAAGAGATTCTCCAAGTCAGTTCTTAGTGTAGAAAAGGTAGCTAATTTCCGGGAAATCCTTAATTCGAGTTAAGATCACATGAAAAACTGTATGAATTCTATATTCTTTACTTAAAGGAGACTAGAGTGGTAAATGTGTGTTCTACAAGGCAGAATACCATTGAAATAGAGAAAGAAACACGATCGGTAGCTTTGGAAAGCTTTACACTTCACTGAAAGGTAGTACTACACTCTATAACACAGTTGAGAGACAATGTTCCCGAGCTGCCTCAGTTCATAACAGTGTGTAGGAAGTTGTTTGATAAAGTGGGCAACGCTTATACTTGGACCAGAAGGCAGAATATAGGAAACTACATGAAAACTTGGATAATTCAGAGAAAATGACTATAAACAGATGAGAACTTGTTTAGAAAAGCTCAAAGAGATTCTCCAAGTCAGTTCTTAGTGTAGAAAAGGTAGCTAAGATCCGGGAAATCCTTAATTCGAGTTAAGATCACATGAAACACTGTATGAATCCTATATTCTTTACTTAAAGGAGACTAGAGTGGTAAATGTGTGTTCTACAAGGCAGAATACCATTGAAATAGAGAAAGAAACACGTTCGGCAGCTTTGGAAAGCCTTACACTGCATTGAAATGTAGTACTACACTCTATAACACAGTTGAGAGACAATGTTCCCGAGCTACCTCAGTTCATAACAGTGTGTAGGAAGTTGTTTGATAAAGTGGGCAAAGCTTATACTTGGACCAGAAGGCAGAATATAGGAAACTACATGAAAACTTGGATAATTAAGAGAAAATGACTGTAAGCAGATGAGAACTTGTTTAGAACAGCTCAAAGAGATTCTCCAAGTCAGTTCTTAGTGTAGAAAAGGTAGCTAATTTCCGGGAAATCCTTAATTCGAGTTAAGATCACATGAAAAACTGTATGAATCCTATATTCTTTACTTAAAGGAGACTAGAGTGGTAAATGTGTGTTCTACAAGGCAGAATACCATTGAAATAGAGAAAGAAACACGATCGGTAGCTTTGGAAAGCTTTACACTTCACTGAAAGGTAGTACTACACTCTATAACACAGTTGAGAGACAATGTTCCCGAGCTGCCTCAGTTCATAACAGTGTGTAGGAAGTTGTTTGATAAAGTGGGCAAGCTTATACTTGGACCAGAGGGCAGAATATAGGAAACTACATGAAAACATGGATAATTCAGCGAAAATGACTGTAATCAGGTGAGAACTTGTTTAGAACAGCTCAAAGAGATTCTCCAAGTCAGTTCTTAGTGTAGAAAAGGTAGCTAAGATCCGGGAAATCCTTAATTCGAGTTAAGATCACATGAAACACTGTATGAATCCTATATTCTTTACTTAAAGGAGACTAGAGTGGTAAATGTGTGTTATACAAGGCAGAATACCATTGAAATAGAGAAAGAAACACGTTCGGCAGCTTTGGAAAGCCTTACACTTCACTGAAATGTAGTACTACACTCTATAACACAGTTGAGAGACAATGTTCCCGAGCTACCTCAGTTCATAACAGTGTGTAGGAAGTTGTTTGATAAAGTGGGCAAAGCTTATACTTGGACCAGAAGGCAGAATATAGGAAACTACATGAAAACATGGATAATTCAGAGAAAATGACTGTAAACAGATGAGAACTTGTTTAGAACAGCTCAAAAAGATTCTCCAAGTCAGTTCTTAGTGTAGAAAAGGTAGCTAATTTCCGGGAAATCCTTAATTCGAGTTAAGATCACATGAAAAACTGTATGAATCCTATATTCTTTACTTAAAGGAGACTAGAGTGGTAAATGTGTGTTCTACAAGGCAGAATACCATTGAAATACAGAAAGAAACACGATCGGTAGCTTTGGAAAGCTTTACACTTCACTGAAAGGTAGTACTACACTCTATAACACAGTTGAGAGACAATGTTCCCGAGCTGCCTCAGTTCATAACAGTGTGTAGGAACTTGTTTGATAAAGTGGGCAAAGCTTATACTTGGACCAGAAGGCAGAATATAGGAAACTACATGAAAACATGGATAATTCAGAGAAAATGACTGTAAACAGATGAGAACTTGTTTAGAACAGCTCAAAGAGATTCTCCAAGTCAGTTCTTAATGTAGAAAAGGTAGCTAAGATTCGGGAAATCCTTAATTCGAGTTAAGATCACATGAAGCACTGTATGAACCCTATATTCTTTACTTAAAGGAGACTAGAGTGGTAAAAGTGTGTTATACAAGGCAGAATACCATTGAAATAGAGACAGAAACACGTTCGGCAGCTTTGGAAAGCCTTACACTTCACTGAAATGTAGTACTACACTCTATATCACAGTTGAGAGACAATGTTTCCGAGCTGCCTCAGTTCTTAACAGTGTGTAGGAAGTTGTTTGATAAAGTGGGCAAAGCTTATACTTGGACCAGAAGGCAGAATATAGGAAACTACATGAAAACTTGGATAATTCAGAGAAAATGACTGTAAGCAGATGAGAACTTGTTTAGAACAGCTCAAAGAGATTCTCCAAGTCAGTTCTTAGTGTAGAAAAGTTAGCCACGATCCGGGAAATCCTTAATTCGAGTTAAGATCACATGAAACACTGTATGAATCCTATATTCTTTACTTAAAGGAGACTAGAGTGGTAAATGTGTGTTATACAAGGCAGAATACCATTGAAATAGAGACAGAAACACGTTCGGCAGCTTTGGAAAGCTTTACACTTCACTGAAATGTAGTACTACACTCTATATCACAGTTGAGAGACAATGTTCCCGAGCTGCCTCAGTTCATAACAGTGTGTAGGAAGTTGTTTGATAAAGTGGGCAAAGCTTATACTTGGACCAGAAGGCAGAATATAGGAAACTACATGAAAACTTGGATAATTCAGAGAAAATGCCTGTAAACAGATGAGAACTTGTTTAGAACAGCTCAAAGAGATTCTCCAAGTCAGTTCTTAGTGTAGAAAAGGTAGCTAAGATCCGGGAAATCCTTAATTCGAGTTAAGATCACATGAAACACTGTATGAATCCTCTATTCTTTACTTAAAGGAAACTAGAGTGGTAAATGTGTGTTATACAAGGCAGAATACCATTGAAATAGAGAAAGAAACACGTTCGGCAGCTTTGGAAAGCCTTACCCTTCACTGAAATGTAGTACTACACTCTATAACACAGTTGAGAGACAATGTTCCCGAGCTACCTCAGTTCATAACAGTGTGTAGGAAGTTGTTTGATAAAGTGGACAAAGCTTATACTTGGACCTGAAGGCAGAATATAGGAAACTACATGAAAACATGGATAATTCAGAGAAAATGACTGTAAAGAGATGAGAACTTGTTTAGAACAGCTCAAAGAGATTCTCCAAGTCAGTTCTTAGTGTAGAAAAGGTAGCTAATTTCCGGGAAATCCTTAATTCGAGTTAAGATCACATGAAAAACTGTATGAATCCTATATTCTTTACTTAAAGGAGACTAGAGTGGTAAATGTGTGTTCTACAAGGCAGAATACCATTGAAATAGAGAAAGAAACACGATCGGTAGCTTTGGAAAGCTTTACACTTCACTGAAAGGTAGTACTACACTCTATAACACAGTTGAGAGACAATGTTCCCGAGCTGCCTCAGTTCATAACAGTGTGTAGGAAGTTGTTTGATAAAGTGGGCAAAGCTTATACTTGGACCAGAGGGCAGAATATAGGAAACTACATGAAAACATGGATAATTCAGCGAAAATGACTGTAATCAGATGAGAACTTGTTTAGAACAGCTCAAAGAGATTCTCCAAGTCAGTTCTTAGTGTAGAAAAGGTAGCTAAGATCCGGGAAATCCTTAATTCGAGTTAAGATCACATGAAACACTGTATGAATCCTATATTCTTTACTTAAAGGAGACTAGAGTGGTAAATGTGTGTTATACAAGGCAGAATACCATTGAAATAGAGAAAGAAACACGTTCGGCAGCTTTGGAAAGCCTTACACTTCACTGAAATGTAGTACTACACTCTATAACACAGTTGAGAGACAATGTTCCCGAGCTACCTCAGTTCATAACAGTGTGTAGGAAGTTGTTTGATAAAGTGGGCAAAGCTTATACTTGGACCAGAAGGCAGAATATAGGAAACTACATGAAAACATGGATAATTCAGAGAAAATGACTGTAAACAGATGAGAACTTGTTTAGAACAGCTCAAAAAGATTCTCCAAGTCAGTTCTTAGTGTAGAAAAGGTAGCTAATTTCCGGGAAATC
This sequence comes from Pipistrellus hanaki, assembly GCF_964339955.1. Classification (NCBI taxonomy): domain Eukaryota; kingdom Metazoa; phylum Chordata; class Mammalia; order Chiroptera; family Vespertilionidae; genus Pipistrellus; species Pipistrellus hanaki. Next base: position 216,912 of record NW_028182293.1, read on the forward strand.
CTTAATTCGAGTTAAGATCACATGAAAAACTGTATGAATCCTATATTCTTTACTTAAAGGAGACTAGAGTGGTAAATGTGTGTTCTACAAGGCAGAATACCATTGAAATACAGAAAGAAACACGATCGGTAGCTTTGGAAAGCTTTACACTTCACTGAAAGGTAGTACTACACTCTATAACACAGTTGAGAGACAATGTTCCCGAGCTGCCTCAGTTCATAACAGTGTGTAGGAACTTGTTTGATAAAGTGGGCAAAGCTTATACTTGGACCAGAAGGCAGAATATAGGAAACTACATGAAAACATGGATAATTCAGAGAAAATGACTGTAAACAGATGAGAACTTGTTTAGAACAGCTCAAAGAGATTCTCCAAGTCAGTTCTTAATGTAGAAAAGGTAGCTAAGATTCGGGAAATCCTTAATTCGAGTTAAGATCACATGAAGCACTGTATGAACCCTATATTCTTTACTTAAAGGAGACTAGAGTGGTAAAAGTGTGTTATACAAGGCAGAATACCATTGAAATAGAGACAGAAACACGTTCGGCAGCTTTGGAAAGCCTTACACTTCACTGAAATGTAGTACTACACTCTATATCACAGTTGAGAGACAATGTTCCCGAGCTGCCTCAGTTCTTAACAGTGTGTAGGAAGTTGTTTGATAAAGTGGGCAAAGCTTATACTTGGACCAGAAGGCAGAATATAGGAAACTACATGAAAACTTGGATAATTCAGAGAAAATGACTGTAAGCAGATGAGAACTTGTTTAGAACAGCTCAAAGAGATTCTCCAAGTCAGTTCTTAGTGTAGAAAAGTTAGCCACGATCCGGGAAATCCTTAATTCGAGTTAAGATCACATGAAACACTGTATGAATCCTATATTCTTTACTTAAAGGAGACTAGAGTGGTAAATGTGTGTTCTACAAGGCAGAATACCATTGAAATAGAGAAAGAAACACGATCGGTAGCTTTGGAAAGCTTTACACTTCACTGAAAGGTAGTACTACACTCTATAACACAGTTGAGAGACAATGTTCCCGAGCTACCTCAGTTCATAACAGTGTGTAGGAAGTTGTTTGATAAAGTGGACAAAGCTTATACTTGGACCTGAAGGCAGAATATAGGAAACTACATGAAAACATGGATAATTCAGAGAAAATGACTGTAAAGAGATGAGAACTTGTTTAGAACAGCTCAAAGAGATTCTCCAAGTCAGTTCTTAGTGTAGAAAAGGTAGCTAATTTCCGGGAAATCCTTAATTCGAGTTAAGATCACATGAAAAACTGTATGAATCCTATATTCTTTACTTAAAGGAGACTAGAGTGGTAAATGTGTGTTCTACAAGGCAGAATACCATTGAAATAGAGAAAGAAACACGATCGGTAGCTTTGGAAAGCTTTACACTTCACTGAAAGGTAGTACTACACTCTATAACACAGTTGAGAGACAATGTTCCCGAGCTGCCTCAGTTCATAACAGTGTGTAGGAACTTGTTTGATAAAGTGGGCAAAGCTTATACTTGGACCAGAAGGCAGAATATAGGAAACTACATGAAAACATGGATAATTCAGAGAAAATGACTGTAAACAGATGAGAACTTGTTTAGAACAGCTCAAAGACATTCTCCAGTCAGTTCTTAGTGTAGAAAAGGTAGCTAATTTCCGGGAAATCCTTAATTCGAGTTAAGATCACATGAAAAACTCTATGAATCCTATATTCTATACTTAAAGGAGACTAGAGTGGTAAATGTGTGTTCTACAAGGCAGAATACCATTGAAATAGAGACAGAAACACGTTCGGCAGCTTTGGAAAGCCTTACACTTCACTGAAATGTAGTACTACACTCTATATCACAGTTGAGAGACAATGTTCCCGAGCTGCCTCAGTTCATAACAGTGTGTAGGAAGTTGTTTGATAAAGTGGGCAAAGCTTATACTTGGACCAGAAGGCAGAATATAGGAAACTACATGAAAACATGGATAATTCAGAGTAAATGACTGTAAGCAGATGAGAACTTGGTTAGAACAGCTCAAAGAGATTCTCCAAGTCAGTTCTTAGTGTAGAAAAGTTAGCTAAGATCCGAGAAATCCTTAATTCGAGTTAAGATCACATGAAACACTGTATGAATCCTATATTCTTTACTTAAAGGAGACTAGAGTGGTAAATGTGTGTTATACAAGGCAGAATACCACTGAAATAGAGAAAGAAACACGTTCGGCAGCTTTGGAAAGCCTTACACTTCACTGAAATGTAGTACTACACTCTATAACACAGTTGAGAGACAATTTTCCCGAGCTGCCTCAGTTCATAACAGTGTGTAGGAAGTTGTTTGATAAAGTGGGCAATGCTTATACTTGGACCAGAAGGCACAATATAGGAAACAACATGAAAACTTGGATAATTCAGAGAAAATGACTGTAAACAGATGAGAACTTGCTTAGAACAGCTCAAAGAGATTCTCCAAGTCAGTTCTTAGTGTAGAAAAGGTAGCTAAGATCCAGGAAATCCTTAATTCGAGTTAAGATCACATGAAACATTGTATGAATCCTATATTCTTTACTTAAAGGAGACTAGAGTGGTAAATGTGTGTTCTACAAGGCAGAATGCCATTGAAATAGAGAAAGAAACACGTTCGGCAGCTTTGGAAAGCCTTACACTTCACTGAAATGTAGTACTACACTCTACAACACAGTTGAGAGACAATGTTCCCGAGCTACCTCAGTTCATAACAGTGTGTAGGAAGTTGTTTGATAAAGTGGGCAAAGCTTATACTTGGACCAGAAGGCAGAATATAGGAAACTACATGAAAACATGGATAATTCAGAGAAAATGACTGTAAACAGATGAGAACTTGTTTAGAACAGCTCAAAGAGATTCTCTGAGTCAGTTCTTAGTGTAGAAAAGGTAGCTAATTTCCGGGAAATCCTTAATTCGAGTTAAGATCACATGAAAAACTGTATGAATCCTATATTCTTTACTTAAAGGAGACTAGAGTGGTAAATGTGTGTTATACAAGGCAGAATACCATTGAAATAGAGAAAGAAACACGTTCGGCAGCTTTGGAAAGCCTTACACTTCACTGAAATGTAGTACTACACTCTATAACACAGTTGAGAGACAATGTTCCCGAGCTACCTCAGTTCATAACAGTGTGTAGGAAGTTGTTTGATAAAGTGGACAAAGCTTATACTTGGACCTGAAGGCAGAATATAGGAAACTACATGAAAACATGGATAATTCAGAGAAAATGACTGTAAAGAGATGAGAACTTGTTTAGAACAGCTCAAAGAGATTCTCCAAGTCAGTTCTTAGTGTAGAAAAGGTAGCTAATTTCCGGGAAATCCTTAATTCGAGTTAAGATCACATGAAAAACTGTATGAATCCTATATTCTTTACTTAAAGGAGACTAGAGTGGTAAATGTGTGTTCTACAAGGCAGAATACCATTGAAATAGAGAAAGAAACACGTTCGGCATCTTTGGAAAGCCTTACACTTCATTGAAATGTAGTACTACACTCTATAACACAGTTGAGAGACAATGTTCCCGAGCTACCTCAGTTCATAACCGTGTGTAGGAAGTTGTTTGATAAAGTGGGCAAAGCTTATACTTGTACCAGAAGGCAGAATATAGGAAACTACATGAAAACATGGATAATTCAGAGAAAATGACTGTAAACAGATGAGAACTTGTTTAGAACAGCTCAAAGAGATTCTCCAAGTCAGTTCTTAGTGTAGAAAAGGTAGCTAATTTCCGGGAAATCCTTAATTCGAGTTAAGATCACATGAAAAACTGTATGAATCCTATATTCTTTACTTAAAGGAGACTAGAGTGGTAAATGTGTGTTATACAAGGCAGAATACCATTGAAATAGAGAAAGAAACACGTTCGGCAGCTTTGGAAAGCCTTACACTTCACTGAAATGTAGTACTACACTCTATAACACAGTTGAGAGACAATGTTCCCGAGCTACCTCAGTTCATAACAGTGTGTAGGAAGTTGTTTGATAAAGTGGACAAAGCTTATACTTGGACCTGAAGGCAGAATATAGGAAACTACATGAAAACATGGATAATTCAGAGAAAATGACTGTAAAGAGATGAGAACTTGTTTAGAACAGCTCAAAGAGATTCTCCAAGTCAGTTCTTAGTGTAGAAAAGGTAGCTAATTTCCGGGAAATCCTTAATTCGAGTTAAGATCACATGAAAAACTGTATGAATCCTATATTCTTTACTTAAAGGAGACTAGAGTGGTAAATGTGTGTTATACAAGGCAGAATACCATTGAAATAGAGAAAGAAACACGTTCGGCAGCTTTGGAAAGCCTTACACTTCACTGAAATGTAGTACTACACTCTATAACACAGTTGAGAGACAATGTTCCCGAGCTACCTCAGTTCATAACAGTGTGTAGGAAGTTGTTTGATAAAGTGGACAAAGCTTATACTTGGACCTGAAGGCAGAATATAGGAAACTACATGAAAACATGGATAATTCAGAGAAAATGACTGTAAAGAGATGAGAACTTGTTTAGAAAAGCTCAAAGAGATTCTCCAAGTCAGTTCTTAGTGTAGAAAAGGTAGCTAATTTCCGGGAAATCCTTAATTCGAGTTAAGATCACATGAAAAACTGTATGAATCCTATATTCTTTACTTAAAGGAGACTAGAGTGGTAAATGTGTGTTCTACAAGGCAGAATACCATTGAAATAGAGAAAGAAACACGATCGGTAGCTTTGGAAAGCTTTACACTTCACTGAAAGGTAGTACTACACTCTATAACACAGTTGAGAGACAATGTTCCCGAGCTGCCTCAGTTCATAACAGTGTGTAGGAAGTTGTTTGATAAAGTGGGCAACGCTTATACTTGGACCAGAAGGCAGAATATAGGAAACTACATGAAAACTTGGATAATTCAGAGAAAATGACTGTAAACAGATGAGAACTTGTTTAGAAAAGCTCAAAGAGATTCTCCAAGTCAGTTCTTAGTGTAGAAAAGGTAGCTAAGATCCGGGAAATCCTTAATTCGAGTTAAGATCACATGAAACACTGTATGAATCCTATATTCTTTACTTAAAGGAGACTAGAGTGGTAAATGTGTGTTCTACAAGGCAGAATACCATTGAAATAGAGAAAGAAACACGTTCGGCAGCTTTGGAAAGCCTTACACTTCATTGAAATGTAGTACTACACTCTATAACACAGTTGAGAGACAATGTTCCCGAGCTACCTCAGTTCATAACAGTGTGTAGGAAGTTGTTTGATAAAGTGGGCAAAGCTTATACTTGGACCAGAAGGCAGAATATAAGAAACTACATGAAAACATGGATAATTCAGAGAAAATGACTGTAAACACATGAGAACTTGTTTAGAACAGCTCAAAGAGATTCTCCAAGTCAGTTCTTAGTGTAGAAAAGGTAGCTAATTTCCGGGAAATCCTTAATTCGAGTTAAGATCACATGAAAAACTGTATGAATCCTATATTCTTTACTTAAAGGAGACTAGAGTGGTAAATGTGTGTTAAACAAGGCAGAATACCATTGAAATAGAGAAAGAAACACGTTCGGCAGCTTTGGAAAGCCTTACACTTCACTGAAATGTAGTACTACACTCTATAACACAGTTGAGAGACAATGTTCCCGAGCTACCTCAGTTCATAACAGTGTGTAGGAAGTTGTTTGATAAAGTGGACAAAGCTTATACTTGGACCTGAAGGCAGAATATAGGAAACTACATGAAAACATGGATAATTCAGAGAAAATGACTGTAAACAGATGAGAACTTGTTTAGAACAGCTCAAAGAGATTCTCTGAGTCAGTTCTTAGTGTAGAAAAGGTAGCTAATTTCCGGGAAATCCTTAATTCGAGTTAAGATCACATGAAAAACTGTATGAATCCTATATTCTTTACTTAAAGGAGACTAGAGTGGTAAATGTGTGTTATACAAGGCAGAATACCATTGAAATAGAGAAAGAAACACGTTCGGCAGCTTTGGAAAGCCTTACACTTCACTGAAATGTAGTACTACACTCTATAACACAGTTGAGAGACAATGTTCCCGAGCTACCTCAGTTCATAACAGTGTGTAGGAAGTTGTTTGATAAAGTGGACAAAGCTTATACTTGGACCTGAAGGCAGAATATAGGAAACTACATGAAAACATGGATAATTCAGAGAAAATGACTGTAAAGAGATGAGAACTTGTTTAGAACAGCTCAAAGAGATTCTCCAAGTCAGTTCTTAGTGTAGAAAAGGTAGCTAATTTCCGGGAAATCCTTAATTCGAGTTAAGATCACATGAAAAACTGTATGAATCCTATATTCTTTACTTAAAGGAGACTAGAGTGGTAAATGTGTGTTCTACAAGGCAGAATACCATTGAAATAGAGAAAGAAACACGATCGGTAGCTTTGGAAAGCTTTACACTTCACTGAAAGGTAGTACTACACTCTATAACACAGTTGAGAGACAATGTTCCCGAGCTGCCTCAGTTCATAAGAGTGTGTAGGAAGTTGTTTGATAAAGTGGGCAACGCTTATACTTGGACCAGAAGGCAGAATATAGGAAACTACATGAAAACTTGGATAATTCAGAGAAAATGACTGTAAACAGATGAGAACTTGTTTAGAAAAGCTCAAAGAGATTCTCCAAGTCAGTTCTTAGTGTAGAAAAGGTAGCTAAGATCCGGGAAATCCTTAATTCGAGTTAAGATCACATGAAACACTGTATGAATCCTATATTCTTTACTTAAAGGAGACTAGAGTGGTAAATGTGTGTTCTACAAGGCAGAATACCATTGAAATAGAGAAAGAAACACGTTCGGCAGCTTTGGAAAGCCTTACACTTCATTGAAATGTAGTACTACACTCTATAACACAGTTGAGAGACAATGTTCCCGAGCTACCTCAGTTCATAACCGTGTGTAGGAAGTTGTTTGATAAAGTGGGCAAAGCTTATACTTGGACCAGAAGGCAGAATATAGGAAACTACATGAAAACATGGATAATTCAGAGAAAATGACTGTAAACAGATGAGAACTTGTTTAGAACAGCTCAAAGAGATTCTCCAAGTCAGTTCTTAGTGTACAAAAGGTAGCTAATTTCCGGGAAATCCTTAATTCGAGTTAAGATCACATGAAAAACTGTATGAATCCTATATTCTTTACTTAAAGGAGACTAGAGTGGTAAATGTGTGTTATACAAGGCAGAATACCATTGAAATAGAGAAAGAAACACGTTCGGCAGCTTTGGAAAGCCTTACACTTCACTGAAATGTAGTACTACACTCTATAACACAGTTGAGAGACAATGTTCCCGAGCTACCTCAGTTCATAACAGTGTGTAGGAAGTTGTTTGATAAAGTGGACAAAGCTTATACTTGGACCTGAAGGCAGAATATAGGAAACTACATGAAAACATGGATAATTCAGAGAAAATGACTGTAAAGAGATGAGAACTTGTTTAGAACAGCTCAAAGAGATTCTCCAAGTCAGTTCTTAGTGTAGAAAAGGTAGCTAATTTCCGGGAAATCCTTAATTCGAGTTAAGATCACATGAAAAACTGTATGAATCCTATATTCTTTACTTAAAGGAGACTAGAGTGGTAAATGTGTGTTATACAAGGCAGAATACCATTGAAATAGAGAAAGAAACACGTTCGGCAGCTTTGGAAAGCCTTACACTTCACTGAAATGTAGTACTACACTCTATAACACAGTTGAGAGACAATGTTCCCGAGCTACCTCAGTTCATAACAGTGTGTAGGAAGTTGTTTGATAAAGTGGACAAAGCTTATACTTGGACCTGAAGGCAGAATATAGGAAACTACATGAAAACATGGATAATTCAGAGAAAATGACTGTAAAGAGATGAGAACTTGTTTAGAACAGCTCAAAGAGATTCTCCAAGTCAGTTCTTAGTGTAGAAAAGGTAGCTAATTTCCGGGAAATCCTTAATTCGAGTTAAGATCACATGAAAAACTGTATGAATCCTATATTCTTTACTTAAAGGAGACTAGAGTGGTAAATGTGTGTTCTACAAGGCAGAATACCATTGAAATAGAGAAAGAAACACGATCGGTAGCTTTGGAAAGCTTTACACTTCACTGAAAGGTAGTACTACACTCTATAACACAGTTGAGAGACAATGTTCCCGAGCTGCCTCAGTTCATAACAGTGTGTAGGAAGTTGTTTGATAAAGTGGGCAACGCTTATACTTGGACCAGAAGGCAGAATATAGGAAACTACATGAAAACTTGGATAATTCAGAGAAAATGACTGTAAACAGATGAGAACTTGTTTAGAACAGCTCAAAGAGATTCTCCAAGTCAGTTCTTAGTGTAGAAAAGGTAGCTAATTTCCGGGAAATCCTTAATTCGAGTTAAGATCACATGAAAAACTGTATGAATCCTATATTCTTTACTTAAAGGAGACTAGAGTGGTAAATGTGTGTTAAACAAGGCAGAATACCATTGAAATAGAGAAAGAAACACTTTCGGCAGCTTTGGAAAGCCTTACACTTCACTGAAATGTAGTACTACACTCTATAACACAGTTGAGAGACAATGTTCCCGAGCTACCTCAGTTCATAACAGTGTGTAGGAAGTTGTTTGATAAAGTGGGCAAAGCTTATACTTGGACCTGAAGGCAGAATATAGGAAACTACATGAAAACATGGATAATTCAGAGAAAATGACTGTAAAGAGATGAGAACTTGTTTAGAACAGCTCAAAGAGATTCTCCAAGTCAGTTCTTAGTGTAGAAAAGGTAGCTAATTTCCGGGAAATCCTTAATTCGAGTTAAGATCACATGAAAAACTGTATGAATCCTATATTCTTTACTTAAAGGAGACTAGAGTGGTAAATGTGTGTTATACAAGGCAGAATACCATTGAAATAGAGAAAGAAACACGTTCTGCAGCTTTGGAAAGTCTTACACTTCACTGAAATGTAGTACTACACTCTATAACACAGTTGAGAGACAATGTTCCCGAGCTACCTCAGTTCATAACAGTGTGTAGGAAGTTGTTTGATAAAGTGGACAAAGCTTATACTTGGACCTGAAGGCAGAATATAGGAAACTACATGAAAACATGGATAATTCAGAGAAAATGACTGTAAAGAGATGAGAACTTGCTTAGAACAGCTCAAAGAGATTCTCCAAGTCAGTTCTTAGTGTAGAAAAGGTAGCTAATTTCCGGGAAATCCTTAATTCGAGTTAAGATCACATGAAAAACTGTATGAATCCTATATTCTTTACTTAAATGAGACTAGAGTGGTAAATGTGTGTTCTACAAGGCAGAATACCATTGAAATAGAGAAAGAAACACGATCGGTAGCTTTGGAAAGCTTTACACTTCACTGAAAGGTAGTACTACACTCTATAACACAGTTGAGAGACAATGTTCCCGAGCTGCCTCAGTTCATAACAGTGTGTAGGAAGTTGTTTGATAAAGTGGGCAACGCTTATACTTGGACCAGAAGGCAGAATATAGGAAACTACATGAAAATTTGGATAATTCAGAGAAAATGACTGTAAACAGATGAGAACTTGTTTAGAAAAGCTCAAAGAGATTCTCCAAGTCAGTTCTTAGTGTAGAAAAGGTAGCTAAGATCCGGGAAATCCTTAATTCGAGTTACGATCACATGAAACACTGTATGAATCCTATATTCTTTACTTAAAGGAGACTAGAGTGGTAAATGTGTGTTATACAAGGCAGAATACCATTGAAATAGAGAAAGAAACACGTTCGGCAGCTTTGGAAAGCCTTACACTTCACTGAAATGTAGTACTACACTCTATAACACAGTTGAGAGACAATGTTCCGGAGCTACCTCAGTTCATAACAGTGTGTAGGAAGTTGTTTGATAAAGTGGACAAAGCTTATACTTGGACCTGAAGGCAGAATATAGGAAACTACATGAAAACATGGATAATTCAGAGAAAATGACTGTAAAGAGATGAGAACTTGTTTAGAACAGCTCAAAGAGATTCTCCAAGTCAGTTCTTAGTGTAGAAAAGGTAGCTAATTTCCGGGAAATCCTTAATTCGAGTTAAGATCACATGAAAAACTGTATGAATCCTATATTCTTTACTTAAAGGAGACTAGAGTGGTAAATGTGTGTTCTACAAGGCAGAATACCATTGAAATAGAGAAAGAAACACGATCGGTAGCTTTGGAAAGCTTTACACTTCACTGAAAGGTAGTACTACACTCTATAACACAGTTGAGAGACAATGTTCCCGAGCTGCCTCAGTTCATAACAGTGTGTAGGAACTTGTTTGATAAAGTGGGCAAAGCTTATACTTGGACCAGAAGGCAGAATATAGGAAACTACATGAAAACATGGATAATTCAGAGAAAATGACTGTAAACAGATGAGAACTTGTTTAGAACAGCTCAAAGACATTCTCCAGTCAGTTCTTAGTGTAGAAAAGGTAGCTAATTTCCGGGAAATCCTTAATTCGAGTTAAGATCACATGAAAAACTGTATGAATCCTATATTCTATACTTAAAGGAGACTAGAGTGGTAAATGTGTGTTCTACAAGGCAGAATACCATTGAAATAGAGAGAGAAACACGTTCGGCAGCTTTGGAAAGCCTTACACTTCACTGAAATGTAGTACTACACTCTATATCACAGTTGAGAGACAATGTTCCCAAGCTGCCTCAGTTCATAACAGTGTGTAGGAAGTTGTTTGATAAAGTGGGCAAAGCTTATACTTGGACCAGAAGGCAGAATATAGGAAACTACATGAAAACATGGATAATTCAGAGTAAATGACTGTAAGCAGATGAGAACTTGGTTAGAACAGCTCAAAGAGATTCTCCAAGTCAGTTCTTAGTGTAGAAAAGTTAGCTAAGATCCGGGAAATCCTTAATTCGAGTTAAGATCACATGAAACACTGTATGAATCCTATATTCTTTACTTAAAGGAGACTAGAGTGGTAAATGTGTGTTATACAAGGCAGAATACCACTGAAATAGAGAAAGAAACACGTTCGGCAGCTTTGGAAAGCCTTACACTTCACTGAAATGTAGTACTACACTCTATAACACAGTTGAGAGACAATTTTCCCGAGCTGCCTCAGTTCATAACAGTGTGTAGGAAGTTGTTTGATAAAGTGGACAAAGCTTATACTTGGACCTGAAGGCAGAATATAGGAAACTACATGAAAACATGGATAATTCAGAGAAAATGACTGTAAATAGATGAGAACTTGTTTAGAACAGCTCAAAGAGATTCTCCAAGTCAGTTCTTAGTGTAGAAAAGGTAGCTAATTTCCGGGAAATCCTTAATTCGAGTTAAGATCACATGAAAAACTGTATGAATCCTATATTCTTTACTTAAAGGAGACTAGAGTGGTAAATGTGTGTTCTACAAGGCAGAATACCATTGAAATAGAGAAAGAAACACGATCGGTAGCTTTTGAAAGCTTTACACTTCACTGAAAGGTAGTACTACACTCTATAACACAGTTGAGAGACAATGTTCCTGAGCTGCCTCAGTTCATAACAGTGTGTAGGAAGTTGTTTGATAAAGTGGGCAAAGCTTATACTTGGACCAGAAGGCAGAATATAGGAAACTACATGAAAACATGGATAATTCAGAGAAAATGACTGTAAACAGATGAGAACTTGTTTAGAACAGCTCAAAGACATTCTCCAGTCAGTTCTTAGTGTAGAAAAGGTAGCTAATTTCCGGGAAATCCTTAATTCGAGTTAAGATCACATGAAAAACTGTATGAATCCTATATTCTATACTTAAAGGAGACTAGAGTCGTAAATGTGTGTTCTACAAGGCAGAATACCATTGAAATAGAGACAGAAACACGTTCGACAGCTTTGGAAAGCCTTACACTTCACTGAAATGTAGTACTACACTCTATATCACAGTTGAGAGACAATGTTCCCGAGCTGCCTCAGTTCATAACAGTGTGTAGGAAGTTGTTTGATAAAGTGGGCAAAGCTTATACTTGGACCAGAAGGCAGAATATAGGAAACTACATGAAAACATGGATAATTCAGAGTAAATGACTGTAAGCAGATGAGAACTTGGTTAGAACAGCTCAAAGAGATTCTCCAAGTCAGTTCTTAGTGTAGAAAAGTTAGCTAAGATCCGGGAAATCCTTAATTCGAGTTAAGATGACATGAAACACTGTATGAATCCTATATTCTTTACTTAAAGGAGACTAGAGTGGTAAATGTGTGTTAGAAAAGGCAGAATACCACTGAAATAGAGAAAGAAACACGTTCGGCAGCTTTGGAAAGCCTTACACTTCACTGAAATGTAGTACTACACTCTATAAAACAGTTGAGAGACAATTTTCCCGAGCTGCCTCAGTTCATAACAGTGTGTAGGAAGTTGTTTGCTAAAGTGGGCAACGATTATACTTGGACCAGAAGGCACAATATAGGAAACTACATGAAAACTTGGATAATTCAGAGAAAATTACTGTAAACAGATGAGAACTTGCTTAGAACAGCTCAAAGAGATTCTCCAAGTCAGTTCTTAGTGTAGAAAAGGTAGCTAAGATCCGGGAAATCCTTAATTCGAGTTAAGATCACATGAAACACTGTATGAATCCTATATTCTTTACTTAAAGGAGACTAGAGTGGTAAATGTGTGTTATACAAGGCAGAATACCATTGAAATAGAGAAAGAAACACGTTCGGCAGCTTTGGAAAGCCTTACACTTCACTGAAATGTAGTACTACACTCTATAAAACAGTTGAGAGACAATTTTCCCGAGCTGCCTCAGTTCATAACAGTGTGTAGGAAGTTGTTTGCTAAAGTGGGCAACATTTATACTTGGACCAGAAGGCACAATATAGGAAACTACATGAAAACTTGGATAATTCAGAGAAAATGACTGTAAACAGATGAGAACTTGCTTAGAACAGCTCAAAGAGATTCTCCAAGTCAGTTCTTAGTGTAGAAAAGTTAGCTAAGATCCGGGAAATCCTTAATTCGAGTTAAGATCACATGAAACATTGTATGAATCCTATATTCTTTACTTAAAGGAGACTAGAGTGGTAAATGTGTGTTATAAAAGGCAGAATACCATTGAAATAGAGAAAGAAACACGTTCGGCAGCTTTGGAAAGCCTTACACTTCACTGAAATGTAGTACTACACTCTATATCACAGTTGAGAGACAATGTTCCCGAGCTGAGTCAGTTCATAACAGTGTGTAGGAAGTTGTTTGATAAAGTGGGCAAAGCTTATACTTGGACCGGAAGGCAGAATATAGGAAACTACATGAAAACATGGATAATTCAGAGAAATGACTGTAAACAGATGAGAACTTGTTTAGAACAGCTCAAAGAGATTCTCCAAGTCAGTTCTTAGTGTAGAAAAGGAAGCTAATTTCCGGGAAATCCTTAATTCGAGTTAAGATCACATGAAAAACTGTATGAATCCTATATTCTTTACTTAAAGGAGACTAGAGTGGTAAATGTGTGTTCTACAAGGCAGAATACCATTGAAATAGAGAAAGAAACACGATCGGTAGCTTTGGAAAGCTTTACACTTCACTGAAAGGTAGTACTACACTCTATAGCACAGTTGAGAGACAATGTTCCCGAGCTGCCTCAGTTCATAACAGTGTGTAGGAACTTGTTTGATAAAGTGGGCAAAGCTTATACTTGGACCAGAAGGCAGAATATAGGAAAGTACATGAAAACATGGATAATTCAGAGAAAATGACTGTAAACAGATGAGAACTTGTTTAGAACAGCTCAAAGACATTCTCCAGTCAGTTCTTAGTGTAGAAAAGGTAGCTAATTTCCGGGAAATCCTTAATTCGAGTTAAGATCACATGAAAAACTGTATGAATCCTATATTCTATACTTAAAGGAGACTAGAGTGGTAAATGTGTGTTCTACAAGGCAGAATACCATTGAAATAGAGACAGAAACACGTTCGGCAGCTTTGGAAAGCCTTACACTTCACTGAAATGTAGTACTACACTCTATATCACAGTTGAGAGACAATGTTCCCAAGCTGCCTCAGTTCATAACAGTGTGTAGGAAGTTGTTTGATAAAGTGGGCAAAGCTTATACTTGGACCAGAAGGCAGAATATAGGAAACTACATGAAAACATGGATAATTCAGAGTAAATGACTGTAAGCAGATGAGAACTTGGTTAGAACAGCTCAAAGAGATTCTCCAAGTCAGTTCTTAGTGTAGAAAAGTTAGCTAAGATCCGGGAAATCCTTAATTCGAGTTAAGATCACATGAAACACTGTATGAATCCTATATTCTTTACTTAAAGGAGACTAGAGTGGTAAATGTGTGTTATACAAGGCAGAATACCACTGAAATAGAGAAAGAAACACGTTCGGCAGCTTTGGAAAGCCTTACACTTCACTGAAATGTAGTACTACACTCTATAACACAGTTGAGAGACAATTTTCCCGAGCTGCCTCAGTTCATAACAGTGTGTAGGAAGTTGTTTGATAAAGTGGACAAAGCTTATACTTGGACCTGAAGGCAGAATATAGGAAACTACATGAAAACATGGATAATTCAGAGAAAATGACTGTAAATAGATGAGAACTTGTTTAGAACAGCTCAAAGAGATTCTCCAAGTCAGTTCTTAGTGTAGAAAAGGTAGCTAATTTCCGGGAAATCCTTAATTCGAGTTAAGATCACATGAAAAACTGTATGAATCCTATATTCTTTACTTAAAGGAGACTAGAGTGGTAAATGTGTGTTCTACAAGGCAGAATACCATTGAAATAGAGAAAGAAACACGATCGGTAGCTTTTGAAAGCTTTACACTTCACTGAAAGGTAGTACTACACTCTATAACACAGTTGAGAGACAATGTTCCTGAGCTGCCTCAGTTCATAACAGTGTGTAGGAAGTTGTTTGATAAAGTGGGCAAAGCTTATACTTGGACCAGAAGGCAGAATATAGGAAACTACATGAAAACATGGATAATTCAGAGAAAATGACGGTAAACAGATGAGAACTTGTTTAGAACAGCTCAAAGACATTCTCCAGTCAGTTCTTAGTGTAGAAAAGGTAGCTAATTTCCGGGAAATCCTTAATTCGAGTTAAGATCACATGAAAAACTGTATGAATCCTATATTCTATACTTAAAGGAGACTAGAGTCGTAAATGTGTGTTCTACAAGGCAGAATACCATTGAAATAGAGACAGAAACACGTTCGGCAGCTTTGGAAAGCCTTACACTTCACTGAAATGTAGTACTACACTCTATATCACAGTTGAGAGACAATGTTCCCGAGCTGCCTCAGTTCATAACAGTGTGTAGGAAGTTGTTTGATAAAGTGGGCAAAGCTTATACTTGGACCAGAAGGCAGAATATAGGAAACTACATGAAAACATGGATAATTCAGAGTAAATGACTGTAAGCAGATGAGAACTTGGTTAGAACAGCTCAAAGAGATTCTCCAAGTCAGTTCTTAGTGTAGAAAAGTTAGCTAAGATCCGGGAAATCCTTAATTCGAGTTAAGATGACATGAAACACTGTATGAATCCTATATTCTTTACTTAAAGGAGACTAGAGTGGTAAATGTGTGTTATACAAGGCAGAATACCACTGAAATAGAGAAAGAAACACGTTCGGCAGCTTTGGAAAGCCTTACACTTCACTGAAATGTAGTACTACACTCTATAAAACAGTTGAGAGACAATTTTCCCGAGCTGCCTCAGTTCATAACAGTGTGTAGGAAGTTGTTTGCTAAAGTGGGCAACGCTTATATTGGACCAGAAGGCACAATATAGGAAACTACATGAAAACTTGGATAATTCAGAGAAAATGACTGTAAACAGATGAGAACTTGCTTAGAACAGCTCAAAGAGATTCTCCAAGTCAGTTCTTAGTGTAGAAAAGTTAGCTAAGATCCGGGAAATCCTTAATTCGAGTTAAGATCACATGAAACATTGTATGAATCCTATATTCTTTACTTAAAGGAGACTAGAGTGGTAAATGTGTGTTATAAAAGGCAGAATACCATTGAAATAGAGAAAGAAACACGTTCGGCAGCTTTGGAAAGCCTTACACTTCACTGAAATGTAGTACTACACTCTATATCACAGTTGAGAGACAATGTTCCCGAGCTGCCTCAGTTCATAACAGTATGTAGGAAGTTGTTTGATAAAGTGGGCAAAGCTTATACTTGGACCAGAGGGCAGAATATAGGAAACTACATGAAAACATGGATAATTCAGCGAAAATGACTGTAATCAGATGAGAACTTGTTTAGAACAGCTCAAAGAGATTCTCCAAGTCAGTTCTTAGTGTAGAAAAGGTAGCTAAGATCCGGGAAATCCTTAATTCGAGTTAAGATCACATGAAACACTGTATGAATCCTATATTCTTTACTTAAAGGAGACTAGAGTGGTAAATGTGTGTTATACAAGGCAGAATACCATTGAAATAGAGAAAGAAACACGTTCGGCAGCTTTGGAAAGCCTTACACTTCACTGAAATGTAGTACTACACTCTATAACACAGTTGAGAGACAATGTTCCCGAGCTACCTCAGTTCATAACAGTGTGTAGGAAGTTGTTTGATAAAGTGGGCAAAGCTTATACTTGGACCAGAAGGCAGAATATAGGAAACTACATGAAAACATGGATAATTCAGAGAAAATGACTGTAAACAGATGAGAACTTGTTTAGAACAGCTCAAAGACATTCTCCAGTCAGTTCTTAGTGTAGAAAAGGTAGCTAATTTCTGGGAAATCCTTAATTCGAGTTAAGATCACATGAAAAACTGTATGAATCCTATATTCTATACTTAAAGGAGACTAGAGTCGTAAATGTGTGTTCTACAAGGCAGAATACCATTGAAATAGAGACAGAAACACGTTCGGCAGCTTTGGAAAGCCTTACACTTCACTGAAATGTAGTACTACACTCTATATCACAGTTGAGAGACAATGTTCCCGAGCTGCCTCAGTTCATAACAGTGTGTAGGAAGTTGTTTGATAAAGTGGGCAAAGCTTATACTTGGACCAGAAGGCAGAATATAGGAAACTACATGAAAACATGGATAATTCAGAGTAAATGACTGTAAGCAGATGAGAACTTGGTTAGAACAGCTCAAAGAGATTCTCCAAGTCAGTTCTTAGTGTAGAAAAGTTAGCTAAGATCCGGGAAATCCTTAATTGGAGTTAAGATGACATGAAACACTGTATGAATCCTATATTCTTTACTTAAAGGAGACTAGAGTGGTAAATGTGTGTTATACAAGGCAGAATACCACTGAAATAGAGAAAGAAACACGTTCGGCAGCTTTGGAAAGCCTTACACTTCACTGAAATGTAGTACTACACTCTATATCACAGTTGAGAGACAATGTTCCCGAGCTGCCTCAGTTCATAACAGTGTGTAGGAAGTTGTTTGATAAAGTGGGCAAAGCTTATACTTGGACCGGAAGGCAGAATATAGGAAACTACATGAAAACATGGATAATTCAGAGAAATGACTGTAAACAGATGAGAACTTGTTTAGAACAGCTCAAAGAGATTCTCCAAGTCAGTTCTTAGTGTAGAAAAGGTAGCTAATTTCCGGGAAATCCTTAATTCGAGTTAAGATCACATGAAAAACTGTATGAATCCTATATTCTTTACTTAAAGGAGACTAGAGTGGTAAATGTGTGTTCTACAAGGCAGAATACCATTGAAATAGAGAAAGAAACACGATCGGTAGCTTTGGAAAGCTTTACACTTCACTGAAAGGTAGTACTACACTCTATAACACAGTTGAGAGACAATGTTCCCGAGCTGCCTCAGTTCATAACAGTGTGTAGGAAGTTCTTTGATAAAGTGGGCAAAGCTTATACTTGGACCAGAGGGCAGAATATAGGAAACTACATGAAAACATGGATAATTCAGCGAAAATGACTGTAATCAGATGAGAACTTGTTTAGAACAGCTCAAAGAGATTCTCCAAGTCAGTTCTTAGTGTAGAAAAGGTAGCTAAGATCCGGGAAATCCTTAATTCGAGTTAAGATCACATGAAACACTGTATGAATCCTATATTCTTAACTTAAAGGAGACTAGAGTGGTAAATGTGTGTTATACAAGGCAGAATACCATTGAAATAGAGAAAGAAACACGTTCGGCAGCTTTGGAAAGCCTTACACTTCACAGAAATGTAGTACTACACTCTATAACACAGTTGAGAGACAATGTTCCCGAGCTACCTCAGTTCATAACAGTGTGTAGGAAGTTGTTTGATAAAGTGGGCAAAGCTTATACTTGGACCAGAAGGCAGAATATAGGAAACTACATGAAAACATGGATAATTCAGAGAAAATGACTGTAAACAGATGAGAACTTGTTTAGAACAGCTCAAAAAGATTCTCCAAGTCAGTTCTTAGTGTAGAAAAGGTAGCTAATTTCCGGGAAATCCTTAATTCGAGTTAAGATCACATGAAAAACTGTATGAATCCTATATTCTTTACTTAAAGGAGACTAGAGTGGTAAATGTGTGTTCTACAAGGCAGAATACCATTGAAATAGAGAAAGAAACACGATCGGTAGCTTTGGAAAGCTTTACACTTCACTGAAAGGTAGTACTACACTCTATAACACAGTTGAGAGACAATGTTCCCGAGCTGCCTCAGTTCATAACAGTGTGTAGGAAGTTCTTTGATAAAGTGGGCAAAGCTTATACTTGGACCAGAGGGCAGAATATAGGAAACTACATGAAAACATGGATAATTCAGCGAAAATGACTATAATCAGATGAGAACTTGTTTAGAACAGCTCAAAGAGATTCTCCAAGTCAGTTCTTAGTGTAGAAAAGGTAGCTAAGATCCGGGAAATCCTTAATTCGAGTTAAGATCACATGAAACACTGTATGAATCCTATATTCTTAACTTAAAGGAGACTAGAGTGGTAAATGTGTGTTATACAAGGCAGAATACCATTGAAATAGAGAAAGAAACACGATCGGTAGCTTTGGAAAGCTTTACACTTCACTGAAAGGTAGTACTACACTCTATAACACAGTTGAGAGACAATGTTCCCGAGCTGCCTCAGTTCATAACAGTATGTAGGAAGTTGTTTGATAAAGTGGGCAAAGCTTATACTTGGACCGGAAGGCAGAATATAGGAAACTACATGAAAACATGGATAATTCAGAGAAATGACTGTAAACAGATGAGAACTTGTTTAGAACAGCTCAAAGAGATTCTCCAAGTCAGTTCTTAGTGTAGAAAAGGTAGCTAATTTCTGGGAAATCCTTAATTCGAGTTAAGATCACATGAAAAACTGTATGAATCCTATATTCTTTACTTAAAGGACACTAGAGTGGTAAATGTGTGTTCTACAAGGCAGAATACCATTGAAATAGAGAAAGAAACACGATCGGTAGCTTTGGAAAGCTTTACACTTCACTGAAAGGTAGTACTACACTCTATAACACAGTTGAGAGACAATGTTCCCGAGCTGCCTCAGTTCATAACAGTGTGTAGGAAGTTCTTTGATAAAGTGGGCAAAGCTTATACTTGGACCAGAGGGCAGAATATAGGAAAATACATGAAAACATGGATAATTCAGCGAAAATGACTGTAATCAGATGAGAACTTGTTTAGAACAGCTCAAAGAGATTCTCCAAGTCAGTTCTTAGTGTAGAAAAGGTAGCTAAGATCCGGGAAATCCTTAATTCGAGTTAAGATCACATGAAACACTGTATGAATCCTATATTCTTTACTTAAAGGAGACTAGAGTGGTAAATGTGTGTTATACAAGGCAGAATACCATTGAAATAGAGAAAGAAACACGATCGGTAGCTTTAGAAAGCTTTACACTTCACTGAAAGGTAGTACTACACTCTATAACACAGTTGAGAAACAATTTTCCCGAGCTGCCTCAGTTCATAACAGTGTGTAGGAAGTTGTTTGAAAAAGTGGGCAACGCTTATACTTGGACCAGAAGGCAGAATATAGGAAACTACATGAAAACTTGGATAATTCAGAGAAAATGACTGTAAACAGATGAGAACTTGTTTAGAACAGCTCAAAGAGATTCTCCAAGTCAGTTCTTAGTGTAGAAAAGGTAGCTAATTTCCGGGAAATCCTTAATTCGAGTTAAGATCACATGAAAAACTGTATGAATCCTATATTCTTTACTTAAAGGAGACTAGAGTGGTAAATGTGTGTTATACAAGGCAGAATACCATTGAAATAGAGACAGAAACACGTTCGGCAGCTTTGGAAAGCCTTACACTTCACTGAAATGTAGTACTACACTCTATATCACAGTTGAGAGACAATGTTCCCGAGCTGCCTCAGTTCATAACAGTGTGTAGGAAGTTGTTTGATAAAGTGGGCAAAGCTTATACTTGGACCAGAGGGCAGAATATAGGAAACTACATGAAAACATGGATAATTCAGCGAAAATGACTGTAATCAGATGAGAACTTGTTTAGAACAGCTCAAAGAGATTCTCCAAGTCAGTTCTTAGTGTAGAAAAGGTAGCTAAGATCCGGGAAATCCTTAATTCGAGTTAAGATCACATGAAACACTGTATGAATCCTATATTCTTAACTTAAAGGAGACTAGAGTGGTAAATGTGTGTTATACAAGGCAGAATACCATTGAAATAGAGAAAGAAACACGTTCGGCAGCTTTGGAAAGCCTTACACTTCACAGAAATGTAGTACTACACTCTATAACACAGTTGAGAGACAATGTTCCCGAGCTACCTCAGTTCATAACAGTGTGTAGGAAGTTGTTTGATAAAGTGGGCAAAGCTTATACTTGGACCAGAAGGCAGAATATAGGAAACTACATGAAAACATGGATAATTCAGAGAAAATGACTGTAAACAGATGAGAACTTGTTTAGAACAGCTCAAAAAGATTCTCCAAGTCAGTTCTTAGTGTAGAAAAGGTAGCTAATTTCCGGGAAATCCTTAATTCGAGTTAAGATCACATGAAAAACTGTATGAATCCTATATTCTTTACTTAAAGGAGACTAGAGTGGTAAATGTGTGTTCTACAAGGCAGAATACCATTGAAATAGAGAAAGAAACACGATCGGTAGCTTTGGAAAGCTTTACACTTCACTGAAAGGTAGTACTACACTCTATAACACAGTTGAGAGACAATGTTCCCGAGCTGCCTCAGTTCATAACAGTGTGTAGGAAGTTCTTTGATAAAGTGGGCAAAGCTTATACTTGGACCAGAGGGCAGAATATAGGAAACTACATGAAAACATGGATAATTCAGCGAAAATGACTATAATCAGATGAGAACTTGTTTAGAACAGCTCAAAGAGATTCTCCAAGTCAGTTCTTAGTGTAGAAAAGGTAGCTAAGATCCGGGAAATCCTTAATTCGAGTTAAGATCACATGAAACACTGTATGAATCCTATATTCTTAACTTAAAGGAGACTAGAGTGGTAAATGTGTGTTATACAAGGCAGAATACCATTGAAATAGAGAAAGAAACACGATCGGTAGCTTTGGAAAGCTTTACACTTCACTGAAAGGTAGTACTACACTCTATAACACAGTTGAGAGACAATGTTCCCGAGCTGCCTCAGTTCATAACAGTATGTAGGAAGTTGTTTGATAAAGTGGGCAAAGCTTATACTTGGACCGGAAGGCAGAATATAGGAAACTACATGAAAACATGGATAATTCAGAGAAATGACTGTAAACAGATGAGAACTTGTTTAGAACAGCTCAAAGAGATTCTCCAAGTCAGTTCTTAGTGTAGAAAAGGTAGCTAATTTCTGGGAAATCCTTAATTCGAGTTAAGATCACATGAAAAACTGTATGAATCCTATATTCTTTACTTAAAGGACACTAGAGTGGTAAATGTGTGTTCTACAAGGCAGAATACCATTGAAATAGAGAAAGAAACACGATCGGTAGCTTTGGAAAGCTTTACACTTCACTGAAAGGTAGTACTACACTCTATAACACAGTTGAGAGACAATGTTCCCGAGCTGCCTCAGTTCATAACAGTGTGTAGGAAGTTCTTTGATAAAGTGGGCAAAGCTTATACTTGGACCAGAGGGCAGAATATAGGAAAATACATGAAAACATGGATAATTCAGCGAAAATGACTGTAATCAGATGAGAACTTGTTTAGAACAGCTCAAAGAGATTCTCCAAGTCAGTTCTTAGTGTAGAAAAGGTAGCTAAGATCCGGGAAATCCTTAATTCGAGTTAAGATCACATGAAACACTGTATGAATCCTATATTCTTTACTTAAAGGAGACTAGAGTGGTAAATGTGTGTTATACAAGGCAGAATACCATTGAAATAGAGAAAGAAACACGATCGGTAGCTTTAGAAAGCTTTACACTTCACTGAAAGGTAGTACTACACTCTATAACACAGTTGAGAAACAATTTTCCCGAGCTGCCTCAGTTCATAACAGTGTGTAGGAAGTTGTTTGAAAAAGTGGGCAACGCTTATACTTGGACCAGAAGGCAGAATATAGGAAACTACATGAAAACTTGGATAATTCAGAGAAAATGACTGTAAACAGATGAGAACTTGTTTAGAACAGCTCAAAGAGATTCTCCAAGTCAGTTCTTAGTGTAGAAAAGGTAGCTAATTTCCGGGAAATCCTTAATTCGAGTTAAGATCACATGAAAAACTGTATGAATCCTATATTCTTTACTTAAAGGAGACTAGAGTGGTAAATGTGTGTTATACAAGGCAGAATACCATTGAAATAGAGACAGAAACACGTTCGGCAGCTTTGGAAAGCCTTACACTTCACTGAAATGTAGTACTACACTCTATATCACAGTTGAGAGACAATGTTCCCGAGCTGCCTCAGTTCATAACAGTGTGTAGGAAGTTGTTTGATAAAGTGGGCAAAGCTTATACTTGGACCAGAGGGCAGAATATAGGAAACTACATGAAAACATGGATAATTCAGCGAAAATGACTGTAATCAGATGAGAACTTGTTTAGAACAGCTCAAAGAGATTCTCCAAGTCAGTTCTTAGTGTAGAAAAGGTAGCTAAGATCCAGGAAATCCTTAATTCGAGTTAAGATCACATGAAACACTGTATGAATCCTATATTCTTTACTTAAAGGAGACTAGAGTGGTAACTGTGTGTTATACAAGGCAGAATACCATTGAAATAGAGAAAGAAACATGTTCGGCAGCTTTGGAAAGCCTTACACTTCACTGAAATGTAGTACTACTCTCTATAACACAGTTGAGAGACAATGTTCCCGAGCTACCTCAGTTCATAACAGTGTGTAGGAAGTTTTTGATAAAGTGGGCAAAGCTTATACTTGGACCAGAAGGCAGAATATAGGAAACTACATGAAAACATAAATAATTCAGAGAAAATGACGGTAAACAGATGAGAACTTGTTTAGAACAGCTCAAAGAGATTCTCCAAGTCAGTTCTTAGTGTAGAAAAGGTAGCTAATTTCCGGGAAATCCTTAATTCGAGTTAAGATCACATGAAAAACTGTATGAATCCTATATTCTTTACTTAAAGGAGACTAGAGTGGTAAATGTATGTTCTACAAGGCAGAATACCATTGAAATAGAGAAAGAAACACGATCGGTAGCTTTGGAAAGCTTTACACTTCACTGAAAGGTAGTACTACACTCTATAACACAGTTGAGAGACAATGTTCCCGAGCTGCCTCAGTTCATAACAGTGTGTAGGAAGTTGTTTGATAAAGTGGGCAAAGCTTATTCTTGGACCAGAGGGCAGAATATAGGAAACTACATGAAAACATGGATAATTCAGCGAAAATGACTGTAATCAGATGAGAACTTGTTTAGAACAGCTCAAAGAGATTCTCCAAGTCAGTTCTTAGTGTAGAAAAGGTAGCTAAGATCCGGGAAATCCTTAATTCGAGTTAAGATCACATGAAGCAGTGTATGAACCCTATATTCTTTACTTAAAGGAGACTAGAGTGGTAAATGTGTGTTATACAAGGCAGAATACCATTGAAATAGAGACAGAAACACGTTCGGCAGCTTTGGAAAGCCTTACACTTCACTGAAATGTAGTACTACACTCTATATCACAGTTGCCAGACAATGTTCCCGAGCTGCCTCAGTTCATAACAGTGTGTAGGAAGTTGTTTGATAAAGTGGGCAAAGCTTATACTTGGACCAGAAGGCAGAATATAGGAAACTACATGAAAACATGGATAATTCAGAGAAAATGACTGTAAACAGATGAGAACTTGTTTAGAACAGCTCAAAGAGATTCTCCAAGTCAGTTCTTAGTGTAGAAAAGGTAGCTAATTTCCGGGAAATCCTTAATTCGAGTTAAGATCACATGAAAAACTGTATGAATCCTATATTCTTTACTTAAAGGAGACTAGAGTGGTAAATGTGTGTTCTACAAGGCAGAATACCATTGAAATAGAGAAAGAAACACGTTCGGCAGCTTTAGAAAGCCTTACACTTCACTGAAATGTAGTACTACACTCTATAACACAGTTGAGAGACAATGTTCCCGAGCTACCTCAGTTCATAACAGTGTGTAGGAAGTTGTTTGATAAAGTGGGCAAAGCTTATACTTGGACCAGAAGGCAGAATATAGGAAACTACGTGAAAACATGGATAATTCAGAGAAAATGACTGTAAACAGATGAGAACTTGTTTAGAACAGCTCAAAGAGATTCTCCAATAAGTTCTTAGTGTAGAAAAGGTAGCTAATTTCCGGGAAATCCTTAATTCGAGTTAAGATCACATGAAAAACTGTATGAATCCTATATTCTTTACTTAAAGGAGACTAGAGTGGTAAATGTGTGTTATACAAGGCAGAATACCATTGAAATAGAGACAGAAACACGTTCGGCAGCTTTGGAAAGCCTTACACTTCACTGAAATGTAGTACTACACTCTATATCACAGTTGAGAGACAATGTTCCCGAGCTGCCTCAGTTCATAACAGTGTGTAGGAAGTTGTTTGATAAAGTGGGCAAAGCTTATACTTGGACCAGAGGGCAGAATATAGGAAACTACATGAAAACATGGATAATTCAGCGAAAATGACTGTAATCAAATGAGAACTTGTTTAGAACAGCTCAAAGAGATTCTCCAAGTCAGTTCTTAGTGTAGAAAAGGTAGCTAAGATCCAGGAAATCCTTAATTCGAGTTAAGATCACATGAAACACTGTATGAATCCTATATTCTTTACTTAAAGGAGACTAGAGTGGTAACTGTGTGTTATACAAGGCAGAATACCATTGAAATAGAGAAAGAAACATGTTCGGCAGCTTTGGAAAGCCTTACACTTCACTGAAATGTAGTACTACTCTCTATAACACAGTTGAGAGACAATGTTCCCGAGCTACCTCAGTTCATAACAGTGTGTAGGAAGTTTTTGATAAAGTGGGCAAAGCTTATACTTGGACCAGAAGGCAGAATATAGGAAACTACATGAAAACATAAATAATTCAGAGAAAATGACGGTAAACAGATGAGAACTTGTTTAGAACAGCTCAAAGAGATTCTCCAAGTCAGTTCTTAGTGTAGAAAAGGTAGCTAATTTCCGGGAAATCCTTAATTCGAGTTAAGATCACATGAAAAACTGTATGAATCCTATATTCTTTACTTAAAGGAGACTAGAGTGGTAAATGTATGTTCTACAAGGCAGAATACCATTGAAATAGAGAAAGAAACACGATCGGTAGCTTTGGAAAGCTTTACACTTCACTGAAAGGTAGTACTACACTCTATAACACAGTTGAGAGACAATGTTCCCGAGCTGCCTCAGTTCATAACAGTATGTAGGAAGTTGTTTGATAAAGTGGGCAAAGCTTATTCTTGGACCAGAGGGCAGAATATAGGAAACTACATGAAAACATGGATAATTCAGCGAAAATGACTGTAATCAGATGAGAACTTGTTTAGAACAGCTCAAAGAGATTCTCCAAGTCAGTTCTTAGTGTAGAAAAGGTAGCTAAGATCCGGGAAATCCTTAATTCGAGTTAAGATCACATGAAGCAGTGTATGAACCCTATATTCTTTACTTAAAGGAGACTAGAGTGGTAAATGTGTGTTATACAAGGCAGAATACCATTGAAATAGAGACAGAAACACGTTCGGCAGCTTTGGAAAGCCTTACACTTCACTGAAATGTAGTACTACACTCTATATCACAGTTGCCAGACAATGTTCCCGAGCTGCCTCAGTTCATAACAGTGTGTAGGAAGTTGTTTGATAAAGTGGGCAAAGCTTATACTTGGACCAGAAGGCAGAATATAGGAAACTACATGAAAACATGGATAATTCAGAGAAAATGACTGTAAACAGATGAGAACTTGTTTAGAACAGCTCAAAGAGATTCTCCAAGTCAGTTCTTAGTGTAGAAAAGGTAGCTAATTTCCGGGAAATCCTTAATTCGAGTTAAGATCACATGAAAAACTGTATGAATCCTATATTCTTTACTTAAAGGAGACTAGAGTGGTAAATGTGTGTTCTACAAGGCAGAATACCATTGAAATAGAGAAAGAAACACGTTCGGCAGCTTTGGAAAGCCTTACACTTCACTGAAATGTAGTACTACACTCTATATCACAGTTGAGAGACAATGTTCCCGAGCTGCCTCAGTTCATAACAGTGTGTAGGAAGTTGTTTGATAAAGTGGGCAAAGCTTATACTTGGACCGGAAGGCAGAATATAGGAAACTACATGAAAACATGGATAATTCAGAGAAATGACTGTAAACAGATGAGAACTTGTTTAGAACAGCTCAAAGAGATTCTCCAAGTCAGTTCTTAGTGTAGAAAAGGTAGCTAATTTCCGGGAAATCCTTAATTCGAGTTAAGATCACATGAAAAACTGTATGAATCCTATATTCTTTACTTAAAGGAGACTAGAGTGGTAAATGTGTGTTCTACAAGGCAGAATACCATTGAAATAGAGAAAGAAACACGATCGGTAGCTTTGGAAAGCTTTACACTTCACTGAAAGGTAGTACTACACTCTATAACACAGTTGAGAGACAATGTTCCCGAGCTGCCTCAGTTCATAACAGTGTGTAGGAAGTTCTTTGATAAAGTGGGCAAAGCTTATACTTGGACCAGAGGGCAGAATATAGGAAACTACATGAAAACATGGATAATTCAGCGAAAATGACTGTAATCAGATGAGAACTTGTTTAGAACAGCTCAAAGAGATTCTCCAAGTCAGTTCTTAGTGTAGAAAAGGTAGCTAAGATCCGGGAAATCCTTAATTCGAGTTAAGATCACATGAAACACTGTATGAATCCTATATTCTTAACTTAAAGGAGACTAGAGTGGTAAATGTGTGTTATACAAGGCAGAATACCATTGAAATAGAGAAAGAAACACGTTCGGCAGCTTTGGAAAGCCTTACACTTCACAGAAATGTAGTACTACACTCTATAACACAGTTGAGAGACAATGTTCCCGAGCTACCTCAGTTCATAACAGTGTGTAGGAAGTTGTTTGATAAAGTGGGCAAAGCTTATACTTGGACCAGAAGGCAGAATATAGGAAACTACATGAAAACATGGATAATTCAGAGAAAATGACTGTAAACAGATGAGAACTTGTTTAGAACAGCTCAAAAAGATTCTCCAAGTCAGTTCTTAGTGTAGAAAAGGTAGCTAATTTCCGGGAAATCCTTAATTCGAGTTAAGATCACATGAAAAACTGTATGAATCCTATATTCTTTACTTAAAGGAGACTAGAGTGGTAAATGTGTGTTCTACAAGGCAGAATACCATTGAAATAGAGAAAGAAACACGATCGGTAGCTTTGGAAAGCTTTACACTTCACTGAAAGGTAGTACTACACTCTATAACACAGTTGAGAGACAATGTTCCCGAGCTGCCTCAGTTCATAACAGTGTGTAGGAAGTTCTTTGATAAAGTGGGCAAAGCTTATACTTGGACCAGAGGGCAGAATATAGGAAACTACATGAAAACATGGATAATTCAGCGAAAATGACTATAATCAGATGAGAACTTGTTTAGAACAGCTCAAAGAGATTCTCCAAGTCAGTTCTTAGTGTAGAAAAGGTAGCTAAGATCCGGGAAATCCTTAATTCGAGTTAAGATCACATGAAACACTGTATGAATCCTATATTCTTAACTTAAAGGAGACTAGAGTGGTAAATGTGTGTTATACAAGGCAGAATACCATTGAAATAGAGAAAGAAACACGATCGGTAGCTTTGGAAAGCTTTACACTTCACTGAAAGGTAGTACTACACTCTATAACACAGTTGAGAGACAATGTTCCCGAGCTGCCTCAGTTCATAACAGTATGTAGGAAGTTGTTTGATAAAGTGGGCAAAGCTTATACTTGGACCGGAAGGCAGAATATAGGAAACTACATGAAAACATGGATAATTCAGAGAAATGACTGTAAACAGATGAGAACTTGTTTAGAACAGCTCAAAGAGATTCTCCAAGTCAGTTCTTAGTGTAGAAAAGGTAGCTAATTTCTGGGAAATCCTTAATTCGAGTTAAGATCACATGAAAAACTGTATGAATCCTATATTCTTTACTTAAAGGACACTAGAGTGGTAAATGTGTGTTCTACAAGGCAGAATACCATTGAAATAGAGAAAGAAACACGATCGGTAGCTTTGGAAAGCTTTACACTTCACTGAAAGGTAGTACTACACTCTATAACACAGTTGAGAGACAATGTTCCCGAGCTGCCTCAGTTCATAACAGTGTGTAGGAAGTTCTTTGATAAAGTGGGCAAAGCTTATACTTGGACCAGAGGGCAGAATATAGGAAAATACATGAAAACATGGATAATTCAGCGAAAATGACTGTAATCAGATGAGAACTTGTTTAGAACAGCTCAAAGAGATTCTCCAAGTCAGTTCTTAGTGTAGAAAAGGTAGCTAAGATCCGGGAAATCCTTAATTCGAGTTAAGATCACATGAAACACTGTATGAATCCTATATTCTTTACTTAAAGGAGACTAGAGTGGTAAATGTGTGTTATACAAGGCAGAATACCATTGAAATAGAGAAAGAAACACGATCGGTAGCTTTAGAAAGCTTTACACTTCACTGAAAGGTAGTACTACACTCTATAACACAGTTGAGAAACAATTTTCCCGAGCTGCCTCAGTTCATAACAGTGTGTAGGAAGTTGTTTGAAAAAGTGGGCAACGCTTATACTTGGACCAGAAGGCAGAATATAGGAAACTACATGAAAACTTGGATAATTCAGAGAAAATGACTGTAAACAGATGAGAACTTGTTTAGAACAGCTCAAAGAGATTCTCCAAGTCAGTTCTTAGTGTAGAAAAGGTAGCTAATTTCCCGGAAATCCTTAATTCGAGTTAAGATCACATGAAAAACTGTATGAATCCTATATTCTTTACTTAAAGGAGACTAGAGTGGTAAATGTGTGTTATACAAGGCAGAATACCATTGAAATAGAGACAGAAACACGTTCGGCAGCTTTGGAAAGCCTTACACTTCACTGAAATGTAGTACTACACTCTATATCACAGTTGAGAGACAATGTTCCCGAGCTGCCTCAGTTCATAACAGTGTGTAGGAAGTTGTTTGATAAAGTGGGCAAAGCTTATACTTGGACCAGAGGGCAGAATATAGGAAACTACATGAAAACATGGATAATTCAGCGAAAATGACTGTAATCAGATGAGAACTTGTTTAGAACAGCTCAAAGAGATTCTCCAAGTCAGTTCTTAGTGTAGAAAAGGTAGCTAAGATCCAGGAAATCCTTAATTCGAGTTAAGATCACATGAAACACTGTATGAATCCTATATTCTTTACTTAAAGGAGACTAGAGTGGTAACTGTGTGTTATACAAGGCAGAATACCATTGAAATAGAGAAAGAAACATGTTCGGCAGCTTTGGAAAGCCTTACACTTCACTGAAATGTAGTACTACTCTCTATAACACAGTTGAGAGACAATGTTCCCGAGCTACCTCAGTTCATAACAGTGTGTAGGAAGTTTTTGATAAAGTGGGCAAAGCTTATACTTGGACCAGAAGGCAGAATATAGGAAACTACATGAAAACATAAATAATTCAGAGAAAATGACGGTAAACAGATGAGAACTTGTTTAGAACAGCTCAAAGAGATTCTCCAAGTCAGTTCTTAGTGTAGAAAAGGTAGCTAATTTCCGGGAAATCCTTAATTCGAGTTAAGATCACATGAAAAACTGTATGAATCCTATATTCTTTACTTAAAGGAGACTAGAGTGGTAAATGTATGTTCTACAAGGCAGAATACCATTGAAATAGAGAAAGAAACACGATCGGTATCTTTGGAAAGCTTTACACTTCACTGAAAGGTAGTACTACACTCTATAACACAGTTGAGAGACAATGTTCCCGAGCTGCCTCAGTTCATAACAGTGTGTAGGAAGTTGTTTGATAAAGTGGGCAAAGCTTATTCTTGGACCAGAGGGCAGAATATAGGAAACTACATGAAAACATGGATAATTCAGCGAAAATGACTGTAATCAGATGAGAACTTGTTTAGAACAGCTCAAAGAGATTCTCCAAGTCAGTTCTTAGTGTAGAAAAGGTAGCTAAGATCCGGGAAATCCTTAATTCGAGTTAAGATCACATGAAGCAGTGTATGAACCCTATATTCTTTACTTAAAGGAGACTAGAGTGGTAAATGTGTGTTATACAAGGCAGAATACCATTGAAATAGAGAAAGAAACACGTTCGGCAGCTTTAGAAAGCCTTACACTTCACTGAAATGTAGTACTACACTCTATAACACAGTTGAGAGACAATGTTCCCGAGCTACCTCAGTTCATAACAGTGTGTAGGAAGTTGTTTGATAAAGTGGGCAAAGCTTATACTTGGACCTGAATGCAGAATATAGGAAACTACGTGAAAACATGGATAATTCAGAGAAAATGACTGTAAACAGATGAGAACTTGTTTAGAACAGCTCAAAGAGATTCTCCAATAAGTTCTTAGTGTAGAAAAGGTAGCTAATTTCCGGGAAATCCTTAATTCGAGTTAAGATCACATGAAAAACTGTATGAATCCTATATTCTTTACTTAAAGGAGACTAGAGTGGTAAATGTGTGTTATACAAGGCAGAATACCATTGAAATAGAGACAGAAACACGTTCGGCAGCTTTGGAAAGCCTTACACTTCACTGAAATGTAGTACTACACTCTATATGACAGTTGAGAGACAATGTTCCCGAGCTGCCTCAGTTCATAACAGTGTGTAGGAAGTTGTTTGATAAAGTGGGCAAAGCTTATACTTGGACCAGAGGGCAGAATATAGGAAACTACATGAAAACATGGATAATTCAGCGAAAATGACTGTAATCAAATGAGAACTTGTTTAGAACAGCTCAAAGAGATTCTCCAAGTCAGTTCTTAGTGTAGAAAAGGTAGCTAAGATCCAGGAAATCCTTAATTCGAGTTAAGATCACATGAAACACTGTATGAATCCTATATTCTTTACTTAAAGGAGACTAGAGTGGTAACTGTGTGTTATACAAGGCAGAATACCATTGAAATAGAGAAAGAAACATGTTCGGCAGCTTTGGAAAGCCTTACACTTCACTGAAATGTAGTACTACTCTCTATAACACAGTTGAGAGACAATGTTCCCGAGCTACCTCAGTTCATAACAGTGTGTAGGAAGTTTTTGATAAAGTGGGCAAAGCTTATACTTGGACCAGAAGGCAGAATATAGGAAACTACATGAAAACATAAATAATTCAGAGAAAATGACGGTAAACAGATGAGAACTTGTTTAGAACAGCTCAAAGAGATTCTCCAAGTCAGTTCTTAGTGTAGAAAAGGTAGCTAATTTCCGGGAAATCCTTAATTCGAGTTAAGATCACATGAAAAACTGTATGAATCCTATATTCTTTACTTAAAGGAGACTAGAGTGGTAAATGTATGTTCTACAAGGCAGAATACCATTGAAATAGAGAAAGAAACACGATCGGTAGCTTTGGAAAGCTTTACACTTCACTGAAAGGTAGTACTACACTCTATAACACAGTTGAGAGACAATGTTCCCGAGCTGCCTCAGTTCATAACAGTATGTAGGAAGTTGTTTGATAAAGTGGGCAAAGCTTATTCTTGGACCAGAGGGCAGAATATAGGAAACTACATGAAAACATGGATAATTCAGCGAAAATGACTGTAATCAGATGAGAACTTGTTTAGAACAGCTCAAAGAGATTCTCCAAGTCAGTTCTTAGTGTAGAAAAGGTAGCTAAGATCCGGGAAATCCTTAATTCGAGTTAAGATCACATGAAGCAGTGTATGAACCCTATATTCTTTACTTAAAGGAGACTAGAGTGGTAAATGTGTGTTATACAAGGCAGAATACCATTGAAATAGAGACAGAAACACGTTCGGCAGCTTTGGAAAGCCTTACACTTCACTGAAATGTAGTACTACACTCTATATCACAGTTGCCAGACAATGTTCCCGAGCTGCCTCAGTTCATAACAGTGTGTAGGAAGTTGTTTGATAAAGTGGGCAAAGCTTATACTTGGACCAGAAGGCAGAATATAGGAAACTACATGAAAACATGGATAATTCAGAGAAAATGACTGTAAACAGATGAGAACTTGTTTAGAACAGCTCAAAGAGATTCTCCAAGTCAGTTCTTAGTGTAGAAAAGGTAGCTAATTTCCGGGAAATCCTTAATTCGAGTTAAGATCACATGAAAAACTGTATGAATCCTATATTCTTTACTTAAAGGAGACTAGAGTGGTAAATGTGTGTTCTACAAGGCAGAATACCATTGAAATAGAGAAAGAAACACGATCGGTAGCTTTGGAAAGCTTTACACTTCACTGAAAGGTAGTACTACACTCTATAACACAGTTGAGAGACAATGTTCCCGAGCTGCCTCAGTTCATAACAGTGTGTAGGAAGTTGTTTGATAAAGTGGGCAAAGCTTATTCTTGGACCAGAGGGCAGAATATAGGAAACTACATGAAAACATGGATAATTCAGCGAAAATGACTGTAATCAGATGAGAACTTGTTTAGAACAGCTGAAAGAGATTCTCCAAGTCAGTTCTTAGTGTAGAAAAGGTAGCTAAGATCCGGGAAATCCTTAATTCGAGTTAAGATCACATGAAACACTGTATGAATCCTATATTCTTTACTTAAAGGAGACTAGAGTGGTAAATGTGTGTTATACAAGGCAGAATACCATTGAAATAGAGAAAGAAACACGTTCGGCAGCTTTAGAAAGCCTTACACTTCACTGAAATGTAGTACTACACTCTATAACACAGTTGAGAGACAATGTTCCCGAGCTACCTCAGTTCATAACAGTGTGTAGGAAGTTGTTTGATAAAGTGGGCAAAGCTTATACTTGGACCAGAAGGCAGAATATAGGAAACTACGTGAAAACATGGATAATTCAGAGAAAATGACTGTAAACAGATGAGAACTTGTTTAGAACAGCTCAAAGAGATTCTCCAAGTAAGTTCTTAGTGTAGAAAAGGTAGCTAATTTCCGGGAAATCCTTAATTCGAGTTAAGATCACATGAAAAACTGTATGAATCCTATATTCTTTACTTAAAGGAGACTAGAGTGGTAAATGTGTGTTCTACAAGGCAGAATACCATTGAAATAGAGAAAGAAACACGATCGGTAGCTTTGGAAAGCTTTACACTTCACTGAAAGGTAGTACTACACTCTATAACACAGTTGAGAGACAATGTTCCCGAGCTGCCTCAGTTCATAACAGTGTGTAGGAAGTTGTTTGATAAAGTGGGCAAAGCTTATACTTGGACCAGAGGGCAGAATATAGGAAACTACATGAAAACATGGATAATTCAGCGAAAATGACTGTAATCAGATGAGAACTTGTTTAGAACAGCTAAAAGAGATTCTCCAAGTCAGTTCTTAGTGTAGAAAAGGTAGCTAATTTCCGGGAAATCCTTAATTCGAGTTAAGATCACATGAAAAACTGTATGAATCCTATATTCTTTACTTAAAGGAGACTAGAGTGGTAAATGTGTGTTATACAAGGCAGAATACCATTGAAATAGAGACAGAAACACGTTCGGCAGCTTTGGAAAGCCTTACACTTCACTGAAATGTAGTACTACACTCTATATCACAGTTGAGAGACAATGTTCCCGAGCTGCCTCAGTTCATAACAGTGTGTAGGAAGTTGTTTGATAAAGTGGGCAAAGCTTATACTTGGACCAGAAGGCAGAATATAGGAAACTACATGAAAACTTGGATAATTAAGAGAAAATGACTGTAAGCAGATGAGAACTTGTTTAGAACAGCTCAAAGAGATTCTCCAAGTCAGATCTTAGTGTAGAAAAGGTAGCTAAGATCCGGGAAATCCTTAATTCGAGTTAACATCACATGAAACACTGTATGAATCCTATATTCTTTACTTAAAGGAGACTAGAGTGGTAAATGTGTGTTCTACAAGGCAGAATACCATTGAAATAGAGACAGAAACACGTTCGGCAGCTTTGGAAAGCCTTACACTTCACTGAAATGTAGTACTACACTCTATATCACAGTTGAGAGACAATGTTCCCGAGCTGCCTCAGTTCATAACAGTGTGTAGGAAGTTGTTTGATAAAGTGGGCAAAGCTTATACTTGGACCAGAAGGCAGAATATAGGAAACTACATGAAAACTTGGATAATTCAGAGAAAATGACTGTAATCAGATGAGAACTTGTTTAGAACAGCTCAAAGAGATTCTCCAAGTCAGTTCTTAGTGTAGAAAAGGTAGCTAAGATCCGGGAAATCCTTAATTCGAGTTAAGATCACATGAAACACTGTATGAATCCTATATTCTTTACTTAAAGGAGACTAGAGTGGTAAATCTGTGTTCTACAAGGCAGAATACCATTGAAATAGAGAAAGAAACACGTTCGGTAGCTTTGGAAAGCTTTACACTTCACTGAAAGGTAGTACTACACTCTATAACACAGTGGAGAGACAATGTTCCCGAGCTGCCTCAGTTCATAACAGTGTGTAGGAAGTTGTTTGATAAAGTGGGCAAAGCTTATACTTGGACCAGAAGGCAGAATATAGGAAACTACATGAAAACATGGATAATTCAGAGAAAATGACTGTAAACAGATGAGAACTTGTTTAGAACAGCTCAAAGAGATTCTCCAAGTCAGTTCTTAGTGTAGAAAAGGTAGCTAATTTCCGGGAAATCCTTAATTTGAGTTAAGATCAGATGAAAAACTGTATGAATCCTATATTCTTTACTTAAAGAGACTAGAGTGGTAAATGTGTGTTCTACAAGGCAGAATACCATTGAAATAGAGAAAGAAACAGGATCGGTAGCTTTGGAAAGCTTTACACTTCACTGAAAGGTAGTACTACACTCTATAACACAGTTGAGAGACAATGTTCCCGAGCTGCCTCAGTTCATAACAGTGTGTAGGAAGTTGTTTGATAAAGTGGGCAAAGCTTATACTTGGACCAGAGGGCAGAATATAGGAAACTACATGAAAACATGGATAATTCAGCGAAAATGACTGTAATCAGATGAGAACTTGTTTAGAACAGCTCAAAGAGATTCTCCAAGTCAGTTCTTAGTGTAGAAAAGGTAGCTAAGATCCAGGAAATCCTTAATTCGAGTTAAGATCACATGAAACACTGTATGAATCCTATATTCTTTACTTAAAGGAGACTAGAGTGGTAACTGTGTGTTATACAAGGCAGAATACCATTGAAATAGAGAAAGAAACATGTTCGGCAGCTTTGGAAAGCCTTACACTTCACTGAAATGTAGTACTACTCTCTATAACACAGTTGAGAGACAATGTTCCCGAGCTACCTCAGTTCATAACAGTGTGTAGGAAGTTTTTGATAAAGTGGGCAAAGCTTATACTTGGACCAGAAGGCAGAATATAGGAAACTACATGAAAACATAAATAATTCAGAGAAAATGACGGTAAACAGATGAGAACTTGTTTAGAACAGCTCAAAGAGATTCTCCAAGTCAGTTCTTAGTGTAGAAAAGGTAGCTAATTTCCGGGAAATCCTTAATTCGAGTTAAGATCACATGAAAAACTGTATGAATCCTATATTCTTTACTTAAAGGAGACTAGAGTGGTAAATGTGTGTTCTACAAGGCAGAATACCATTGAAATAGAGAAAGAAACACGATCGGTAGCTTTGGAAAGCTTTACATTTCACTGAAAGGTAGTACTACACTCTATAACACAGTTGAGAGACAATGTTCCCGAGCTGCCTCAGTTCATAACAGTGTGTAGGAAGTTGTTTGATAAAGTGGGCAAAGCTTATTCTTGGACCAGAGGGCAGAATATAGGAAACTACATGAAAACATGGATAATTCAGCGAAAATGACTGTAATCAGATGAGAACTTGTTTAGAACAGCTCAAAGAGATTCTCCAAGTCAGTTCTTAGTGTAGAAAAGGTAGCTAAGATCCAGGAAATCCTTAATTCGAGTTAAGATCACATGAAGCAGTGTATGAACCCTATATTCTTTACTTAAAGGAGACTAGAGTGGTAAATGTGTGTTATACAAGGCAGAATACCATTGAAATAGAGACAGAAACACGTTCGGCAGCTTTGGAAAGCCTTACACTTCACTGAAATGTAGTACTACACTCTATATCACAGTTGCCAGACAATGTTCCCGAGCTGCCTCAGTTCATAACAGTGTGTAGGAAGTTGTTTGATAAAGTGGGCAAAGCTTATACTTGGACCAGAAGGCAGAATATAGGAAACTACGTGAAAACATGGATAATTCAGAGAAAATGACTGTAAACAGATGAGAACTTGTTTAGAACAGCTCAAAGAGATTCTCCAAGTAAGTTCTTAGTGTAGAAAAGGTAGCTAATTTCCGGGAAATCCTTAATTCGAGTTAAGATCACATGAAAAACTGTATGAATCCTATATTCTTTACTTAAAGGAGACTAGAGTGGTAAATGTGTGTTCTACAAGGCAGAATACCATTGAAATAGAGAAAGAAACACGATCGGTAGCTTTGGAAAGCTTTACACTTCACTGAAAGGTAGTACTACACTCTATAACACAGTTGAGAGACAATGTTCCCGAGCTGCCTCAGTTCATAACAGTGTGTAGGAAGTTGTTTGATAAAGTGGGCAAGGCTTATTCTTGGACCAGAGGGCAGAATATAGGAAACTACATGAAAACATGGATAATTCAGCGAAAATGACTGTAATCAGATGAGAACTTGTTTAGAACAGCTCAAAGAGATTCTCCAAGTCAGTTCTTAGTGTAGAAAAGGTAGCTAAGATCCGGGAAATCCTTAATTCGAGTTAAGATCACATGAAGCAGTGTATGAACCCTATATTCTTTACTTAAAGGAGACTAGAGTGGTAAATGTGTGTTATACAAGGCAGAATACCATTGAAATAGAGACAGAAACACGTTCGGCAGCTTTGGAAAGCCTTACACTTCACTGAAATGTAGTACTACACTCTATATCACAGTTGCCAGACAATGTTCCCGAGCTGCCTCAGTTCATAACAGTGTGTAGGAAGTTGTTTGATAAAGTGGGCAAAGCTTATACTTGGACCAGAAGGCAGAAAATAGGAAACTACATGAAAACATGGATAATTCAGCGAAAATGACTGTAATCAGATGAGAACTTGTTTAGAACAGCTCAAAGAGATTCTCCAAGTCAGTTCTTAGTGTAGAAAAGGTAGCTAAGATCCGGGAAATCCTTAATTCGAGTTAAGATCACATGAAACACTGTATGAATCCTATATTCTTTACTTAAAGGAGACTAGAGTGGTAACTGTGTGTTATACAAGGCAGAATACCATTGAAATAGAGAAAGAAACACGTTCGGCAGCTTTGGAAAGCCTTACACTTCACTGAAATGTAGTACTACTCTCTATAACACAGTTGAGAGACAATGTTCCCGAGCTACCTCAGTTCATAACAGTGTGTAGGAAGTTGTTTGATAAAGTGGGCAAAGCTTATACTTGGATCAGAAGGCAGAATATAGGAAACTACATGAAAACATGGATAATTCAGAGAAAATGACTGTAAACAGATGAGAACTTGTTTAGAACAGCTCAAAGAGATTCTCCAAGTCAGTTCTTAGTGTAGAAAAGGTAGCTAATTTCCGGGAAATCCTTAATTCGAGTTAAGATCACATGAATAACTGTATGAATCCTATATTCTTTACTTAAAGGAGACTAGAGTGGTAAATGTGTGTTCTACAAGGCAGAATACCATTGAAATAGAGAAAGAAACACGATCGGTAGCTTTGGAAAGCTTTACACTTCACTGAAAGGTAGTACTACACTCTATAACACAGTTGAGAGACAATGTTCCCGAGCTGCCTCAGTTCATAACAGTGTGTAGGAAGTTGTTTGATAAAGTGGGCAAAGCTTATTCTTGGACCAGAGGGCAGAATATAGGAAACTACATGAAAACATGGATAATTCAGCGAAAATGACTGTAATCAGATGAGAACTTCTTTAGAACAGCTCAAAGAGATTCTTCAAGTCAGTTCTTAGTGTAGAAAAGGTAGCTAAGATCCGGGAAATCCTTAATTCGAGTTAAGATCACATGAAAAACTGTATGAATCCTATATTCTTTACTTAAAGGAGACTAGAGTGGTAAATGTGTGTTCTACAAGGCAGAATACCATTGAAATAGAGAAAGAAACACGATCGGTAGCTTTGGAAAGCTTTACACTTCACTGAAAGGTAGTACTACACTCTATAACACAGTTGAGAGACAATGTTCCCGAGCTGCCTCAGTTCATAACAGTGTGTAGGAAGTTGTTTGATAAAGTGGGCAAAGCTTATACTTGGACCAGAGGGCAGAATATAGGAAACTACATGAAAACATGGATAATTCAGCGAAAATGACTGTAATCAGATGAGAACTTGTTTAGAACAGCTCAAAGAGATTCTCCAAGTCAGTGCTTAGTGTAGAAAAGGTAGCTAATATCCGGGAAATCCTTAATTCGAGTTAAGATCACATGAAACACTGTATGAATCCTATATTCTTTACTTAAAGGAGACTAGAGTGGTAAATGTGTGTTATAAAAGGCAGAATACCATTGAAATAGAGAAAGAAACACGTTCGGCAGCTTTGAAAGCCTTACACTTCACTGAAATGTAGTACTACACTCTATAACACAGTTGAGAGACAATGTTCCCGAGCTGCCTCAGTTCATAACAGTGTGTAGGAAGTTGTTTGATAAAGTGGGCAAAGCTTATACTTGGACCAGAGGGCAGAATATAGGAAACTACATGAAAACATGGATAATTCAGCGAAAATGACTGTAATCAGATGAGAACTTGTTTAGAACAGCTCAAAGAGATTCTCCAAGTCAGTTCTTAGTGTAGAAAAGGTAGCTAAGATCCGGGAAATCCTTAATTCGAGTTAAGATCACATGAAACACTGTATGAATCCTATATTCTTTACTTAAAGGAGACTAGAGTGCTAAATGTGTGTTATACAAGGCAGAATACCATTGAAATAGAGAAAGAAACACGTTCGGCAGCTTTGGAAAGCCTTACACTTCACTGAAATGTAGTACTACACTCTATAACACAGTTGAGAGACAATGTTCCCGAGCTACCTCAGTTCATAACAGTGTGTAGGAAGTTGTTTGATAAAGTGGGCAAAGCTTATACTTGGACCAGAAGGCAGAATATAGGAAACTACATGAAAACATGGATAATTCAGAGAAAATGACTGTAAACAGATGAGAACTTGTTTAGAACAGCTCAAAGAGATTCTCCAAGTCAGTTCTTAGTGTAGAAAAGGTAGCTAATTTCCGGGAAATCCTTAATTCGAGTTAAGATCACATGAAACACTGTGTGAATCCTATATTCTTTACTTAAAGGAGACTAGAGTAGTAAATGTGTGTTATACAAGGCAGAATACCACTGAAATAGAGAAAGAAACACGTTTGGCAGCTTTGGAAAGCCTTACACTTCACTGAAATGTAGTACTACACTCTATAACACAGTTGAGAGACAATTTTCCCGAGCTGCCTCAGTTCATAACAGTGTGTAGGAAGTTGTTTGATAAAGTGGGCAACGCTTATACTTGGACCAGAAGGCAGAATATAGGAAACTACATGAAAACTTGGATAATTCAGAGAAAATGACTGTAAACAGATGAGAAATTGTTTAGAACAGCTCAAAGAGATTCTCCAAGTCAGTGCTTAGTGTAGAAAAGGTAGCTAATATCCGGGAAATCCTTAATTCGAGTTAAGATCACATGAAACACTGTATGAATCCTATATTCTTTACTTAAAGGAGACTAGAGTGGTAAATGTGTGTTCTACAAGGCAGAATACCATTGAAATAGAGAAAGAAACACGATCGGTAGCTTTGGAAAGCTTTACACTTCACTGAAAGGTAGTACTACACTCTATAACACAGTTGAGAGACAATGTTCCCGAGCTGCCTCAGTTCATAACAGTGTGTAGGAAGTTGTTTGATAAAGTGGGCAAAGCTTATACTTGGACCAGAGGGCAGAATATAGGAAACTACATGAAAACATGGATAATTCAGCGAAAATGACTGTAATCAGATGAGAACTTGTTTAGAACAGCTCAAAGAGATTCTCCAAGTCAGTGCTTAGTGTAGAAAAGGTAGCTAATATCCGGGAAATCCTTAATTCGAGTTAAGATCACATGAAACACTGTATGAATCCTATATTCTTTACTTAAAGGAGACTAGAGTGGTAAATGTGTGTTATAAAAGGCAGAATACCATTGAAATAGAGAAAGAAACACGTTCGGCAGCTTTGAAAGCCTTACACTTCACTGAAATGTAGTACTACACTCTATAACACAGTTGAGAGACAATGTTCCCGAGCTGCCTCAGTTCATAACAGTGTGTAGGAAGTTGTTTGATAAAGTGGGCAAAGCTTATACTTGGACCAGAGGGCAGAATATAGGAAACTACATGAAAACATGGATAATTCAGCGAAAATGACTGTAATCAGATGAGAACTTGTTTAGAACAGCTCAAAGAGATTCTCCAAGTCAGTTCTTAGTGTAGAAAAGGTAGCTAAGATCCGGGAAATCCTTAATTCGAGTTAAGATCACATGAAACACTGTATGAATCCTATATTCTTTACTTAAAGGAGACTAGAGTGCTAAATGTGTGTTATACAAGGCAGAATACCATTGAAATAGAGAAAGAAACACGTTCGGCAGCTTTGGAAAGCCTTACACTTCACTGAAATGTAGTACTACACTCTATAACACAGTTGAGAGACAATGTTCCCGAGCTACCTCAGTTCATAACAGTGTGTAGGAAGTTGTTTGATAAAGTGGGCAAAGCTTATACTTGGACCAGAAGGCAGAATATAGGAAACTACATGAAAACATGGATAATTCAGAGAAAATGACTGTAAACAGATGAGAACTTGTTTAGAACAGCTCAAAGAGATTCTCCAAGTCAGTTCTTAGTGTAGAAAAGGTAGCTAATTTCCGGGAAATCCTTAATTCGAGTTAAGATCACATGAAACACTGTGTGAATCCTATATTCTTTACTTAAAGGAGACTAGAGTAGTAAATGTGTGTTATACAAGGCAGAATACCACTGAAATAGAGAAAGAAAC
Organism: Pipistrellus hanaki; assembly: GCF_964339955.1. Taxonomy (NCBI): domain Eukaryota; kingdom Metazoa; phylum Chordata; class Mammalia; order Chiroptera; family Vespertilionidae; genus Pipistrellus; species Pipistrellus hanaki. The sequence continues at coordinate 258,392 of NW_028182293.1, forward strand.
ACGTTTGGCAGCTTTGGAAAGCCTTACACTTCACTGAAATGTAGTACTACACTCTATAACACAGTTGAGAGACAATTTTCCCGAGCTGCCTCAGTTCATAACAGTGTGTAGGAAGTTGTTTGATAAAGTGGGCAACGCTTATACTTGGACCAGAAGGCAGAATATAGGAAACTACATGAAAACTTGGATAATTCAGAGAAAATGACTGTAAACAGATGAGAAATTGTTTAGAACAGCTCAAAGAGATTCTCCAAGTCAGTGCTTAGTGTAGAAAAGGTAGCTAATATCCGGGAAATCCTTAATTCGAGTTAAGATCACATGAAACACTGTATGAATCCTATATTCTTTACTTAAAGGAGACTAGAGTGGTAAATGTGTGTTATAAAAGGCAGAATACCATTGAAATAGAGAAAGAAACACGTTCGGCAGCTTTGAAAGCCTTACACTTCACTGAAATGTAGTACTACACTCTATAACACAGTTGAGAGACAATGTTCCCAAGCTGCCTCAGTTCATAACAGTGTGCAGGAAGTTGTTTGATAAAGTGGGCAAAGCTTATAATTGAACCAGAAGGCAGAATATAGGAAACTACATGAAAACATGGATAATTCAGAGAAAATGACTGTAAGCAGATGAGAACTTGTTTAGAACAGCTCAAAGAGATACTCCAAGTCAGTTCTTAGTGTAGAAAAGGTAGCTAATATCCGTGAAATCCTTAATTCGAGTTAAGATCACGTGAAACACTGTAGGAATCCTGAATTGTTTATTTAAAAGAAACTAGAGTGGTAAATGTGTGTTATACAAGGAAGAATACCATTGAAAAAGTGAAAGAAACACGTTCGGCAGCTTTGGAAGGCCTTACACTTCACTGAAATGTAGTACTACACTCTATAACACAGTTGAGAGACAATGTTCCCAAGTTTCCTCAGTTCATAACAGTGTTTAGGAAGTTGTTTGATAAAGTGGGCAAAGATTTTACTTGTACCAGAAGGCAAAATATAAGAAACTACATGAAAACATGGATAATTCAGAGAAAATGACTGTAAACAGATGAGAACTGGTTTAGAACAGCTCACAGAGATTCTACAAGTCAGTTCTTAGTGTAGAAAAGGTAGCTAAGATCCGGGAAATCCTTAATTCGAGTTAAGATCACATGAAGCACTGTATGGACCGTATATTCTTTTCTTAAAGGAGACTAGAGTGCTAAAAGTGTGTTATACAAGGCAGAATACCATTGAAATAGAGACAGAAACACCTTCGGCAGCTTTGGAAAGCCTTACACTTCACTGAAATGTATTACTACACTCTATATCACAGTTGAGAGACAATGTTCCCGAGCTGCCTCAGTTCATAACGGTGTGTAGGAAGTTGTTTGATAAAGTGGGCAAAGCCTATACTTGGACCAGAAGGCAGAATATAGGAAACTACATGAAAACATGGATAATTCAGAGAAAATGACTGTAAGCAGATGAGAACTTGTTTAGAACAGCTCAAAGAGATACTACAAGTCAGTTCTTAGTGTAGAAAAGGTAGCTAATATCCGTGAAATCCTTAATTCGAGTTAAGATCACATGAAACACTGTAGGAATCCTGAATTGTCTACTTAAAAGAAACTAGAGTGGTAAATGTGTGTTATACAAGGCAGAATACCATTGAAATAGTGAAAGAAACACGTTCGGCAGCTTTGGAAGGCCTTACACTTCACTGAAATGTAGTACTACACTCTATAACACAGTTGAGAGACAATGTTCCCAAGTTTCCTCAGTTCATAACAGTGTTTAGGAAGTTGTTTGATAAAGTGGGCAAAGATTTTACTTGTACCAGAAGGCAGAATATAAGAAACTACATGAAAACATGGATAATTCAGAGAAAATGACTGTAAACAGATGAGAACTGGTTTAGAACAGCTCACAGAGATTCTACAAGTCAGTTCTTAGTGTAGAAAAGGTAGCTAAGATCTGGGAAATCCTTAATATGAGTTAAGTTCACATGAAACACTGTATGAATTCTGTATTGTTTACTTAAAAGAGACTAGAGTGGTAAATGTGTGTTGTACAAGGCAGGATACCATTGAAATAGAGAAAGAAACACATTCGGCAGCTTTGGAAATCCTTACACTTCACTGAAATGTAGTACTACACTCTGTAACACAGTTGAGAGACAATGTTCCTGAGCGCCCTCTGTTCACAACAGTGTGTAGGAAGTTGTTTGATAAAGTGGGCAAAGCTTATAATTGGACCAGAAGGAAGAATACAGGAAACTACATGAAAACTTGGATAATTCGGAGAAAATGACTGTAAACAGATGAGAAATTGTTTAGAACAGCTCCAAGAGATTCTCCAAGTCAGTTCTTAGTGTAGAAAAGGTAGCTAAGATCCGGGAAATCCTTAATTCGAGTTAAGATCACATGAAACACTTTATGAATCCTATATTCTTTACTTAAAGGAGACTAGAGTGGTAAATGTGTGTTATACGAGGCAGAATACCATTGAAATAGAGAAAGAAACACGTTCGGCAGCTTTGGAAAGCCTTACACTTCACTGAAATGTAGAACTACACTCTATAACACAGTTGAGAGACAATGTTCCCGAGCTGCCTCAGTTCATAACAGTGTGTAGGAAGTTGTTTGATAAAGTGGGCAAAGCTTATACTTGGACCAGAAGGCAAATATAGGAAACTACATGAAAACATGGATAATTCAGAGAAAATGACTGTAAACAGATGAGAACTTGTTTAGAACAGCTCAAAGAGATTCTCCAAGTCAGTTCTTAGTGTAGAAAAGGTAGCTAAGATCCGGGAAATCCTTAATTCGAGTTAAGATCACATGAAGCACTGTATGGACCCTATATTCTTTACTTAAAGGAGACTAGAGTGCTAAAAGTGTGTTATACAAGGCAGAATACCATTGAAATAGAGACAGAAACACGTTCGGCAGCTTTGGAAAGCCTTACACTTCACTGAAATGTATTACTACACTATATATCACAGTTGAGAGACAATGTTCCCGAGCTGCCTCAGTTCATAACAGTGTGTAGGAAGTTGTTTGATAAAGTGGGCAAAGCTTATACTTGGACCAGAAGGTAGAATATAGGAAACTACATGAAAACTTGGATAATTCAGAGAAAATGACTGTAAGCAGATGAGAACTTGTTTAGAACAGCTCAAAGAGATTCTCCAAGTCAGTTCTTAGTGTAGAAAAGGTAGCTAAGATCCGGGAAATCCTTAATTCGAGATAAGATCACATGAAACACTGTATGAATCCTATATTCTTTACTTAAAGGAGACTAGAGTGGTAAATGTGTGTTATACAAGGCAGAATACCATTGAAATAGAGACAGAAACACGTTCGGCAGCTTTGGAAAGCCTTACACTTCACTGAAATGTATTACTACACTCTATATCACAGTTGAGAGACAATGTTCCCGAGCTGCCTCAGTTCATAACAGTGTGTAGGAAGTTGTTTGATAAAGTGGGCAAAGCTTATACTTGGACCAGAAGGTAGAATATAGGAAACTACATGAAAACTTGGATAATTCAGAGAAAATGACTGTAAGCAGATGAGAACTTGTTTAGAACAGCTCAAAGAGATTCTCCAAGTCAGTTCTTAGTGTAGAAAAGGTAGCTAATTTCCGGGAAATCCTTAATTCGAGTTAAGATCACATGAATAACTGTATGAATCCTATATTCTTTACTTAAAGGAGACTAGAGTGGTAAATGTGTGTTCTACAAGGCAGAATACCATTGAAATAGAGAAAGAAACACGATCGGTAGCTTTGGAAAGCTTTACACTTCACTGAAAGGTAGTACTACACTCTATAACACAGTTGAGAGACAATGTTCCCGAGCTGCCTCAGTTCATAACAGTGTGTAGGAAGTTGTTTGATAAAGTGGGCAAAGCTTATTCTTGGACCAGAGGGCAGAATATAGGAAACTACATGAAAACATGGATAATTCAGCGAAAATGACTGTAATCAGATGAGAACTTCTTTAGAACAGCTCAAAGAGATTCTTCAAGTCAGTTCTTAGTGTAGAAAAGGTAGCTAAGATCCGGGAAATCCTTAATTCGAGTTAAGATCACATGAAAAACTGTATGAATCCTATATTCTTTACTTAAAGGAGACTAGAGTGGTAAATGTGTGTTCTACAAGGCAGAATACCATTGAAATAGAGAAAGAAACACGATCGGTAGCTTTGGAAAGCTTTACACTTCACTGAAAGGTAGTACTACACTCTATAACACAGTTGAGAGACAATGTTCCCGAGCTGCCTCAGTTCATAACAGTGTGTAGGAAGTTGTTTGATAAAGTGGGCAAAGCTTATACTTGGACCAGAGGGCAGAATATAGGAAACTACATGAAAACATGGATAATTCAGCGAAAATGACTGTAATCAGATGAGAACTTGTTTAGAACAGCTCAAAGAGATTCTCCAAGTCAGTGCTTAGTGTAGAAAAGGTAGCTAATATCCGGGAAATCCTTAATTCGAGTTAAGATCACATGAAACACTGTATGAATCCTATATTCTTTACTTAAAGGAGACTAGAGTGGTAAATGTGTGTTATAAAAGGCAGAATACCATTGAAATAGAGAAAGAAACACGTTCGGCAGCTTTGAAAGCCTTACACTTCACTGAAATGTAGTACTACACTCTATAACACAGTTGAGAGACAATGTTCCCGAGCTGCCTCAGTTCATAACAGTGTGTAGGAAGTTGTTTGATAAAGTGGGCAAAGCTTATACTTGGACCAGAGGGCAGAATATAGGAAACTACATGAAAACATGGATAATTCAGCGAAAATGACTGTAATCAGATGAGAACTTGTTTAGAACAGCTCAAAGAGATTCTCCAAGTCAGTTCTTAGTGTAGAAAAGGTAGCTAAGATCCGGGAAATCCTTAATTCGAGTTAAGATCACATGAAACACTGTATGAATCCTATATTCTTTACTTAAAGGAGACTAGAGTACTAAATGTGTGTTATACAAGGCAGAATACCATTGAAATAGAGAAAGAAACACGTTCGGCAGCTTTGGAAAGCCTTACACTTCACTGAAATGTAGTACTACACTCTATAACACAGTTGAGAGACAATGTTCCCGAGCTACCTCAGTTCATAACAGTGTGTAGGAAGTTGTTTGATAAAGTGGGCAAAGCTTATACTTGGACCAGAAGGCAGAATATAGGAAACTACATGAAAACATGGATAATTCAGAGAAAATGACTGTAAACAGATGAGAACTTGTTTAGAACAGCTCAAAGAGATTCTCCAAGTCAGTTCTTAGTGTAGAAAAGGTAGCTAATTTCCGGGAAATCCTTAATTCGAGTTAAGATCACATGAAACACTGTGTGAATCCTATATTCTTTACTTAAAGGAGACTAGAGTAGTAAATGTGTGTTATACAAGGCAGAATACCACTGAAATAGAGAAAGAAACACGTTTGGCAGCTTTGGAAAGCCTTACACTTCACTGAAATGTAGTACTACACTCTATAACACAGTTGAGAGACAATTTTCCCGAGCTGCCTCAGTTCATAACAGTGTGTAGGAAGTTGTTTGATAAAGTGGGCAACGCTTATACTTGGACCAGAAGGCAGAATATAGGAAACTACATGAAAACTTGGATAATTCAGAGAAAATGACTGTAAACAGATGAGAAATTGTTTAGAACAGCTCAAAGAGATTCTCCAAGTCAGTGCTTAGTGTAGAAAAGGTAGCTAATATCCGGGAAATCCTTAATTCGAGTTAAGATCACATGAAACACTGTATGAATCCTATATTCTTTACTTAAAGGAGACTAGAGTGGTAAATGTGTGTTATAAAAGGCAGAATACCATTGAAATAGAGAAAGAAACACGTTCGGCAGCTTTGAAAGCCTTACACTTCACTGAAATGTAGTACTACACTCTATAACACAGTTGAGAGACAATGTTCCCAAGCTGCCTCAGTTCATAACAGTGTGCAGGAAGTTGTTTGATAAAGTGGGCAAAGCTTATAATTGAACCAGAAGGCAGAATATAGGAAACTACATGAAAACATGGATAATTCAGAGAAAATGACTGTAAGCAGATGAGAACTTGTTTAGAACAGCTCAAAGAGATACTCCAAGTCAGTTCTTAGTGTAGAAAAGGTAGCTAATATCCGTGAAATCCTTAATTCGAGTTAAGATCACGTGAAACACTGTAGGAATCCTGAATTGTTTATTTAAAAGAAACTAGAGTGGTAAATGTGTGTTATACAAGGAAGAAAACCATTGAAAAAGTGAAAGAAACACGTTCGGCAGCTTTGGAAGGCCTTACACTTCACTGAAATGTAGTACTACACTCTATAACACAGTTGAGAGACAATGTTCCCAAGTTTCCTCAGTTCATAACAGTGTTTAGGAAGTTGTTTGATAAAGTGGGCAAAGATTTTACTTGTACCAGAAGGCAAAATATAAGAAACTACATGAAAACATGGATAATTCAGAGAAAATGACTGTAAACAGATGAGAACTGGTTTAGAACAGCTCACAGAGATTCTACAAGTCAGTTCTTAGTGTAGAAAAGGTAGCTAAGATCCGGGAAATCCTTAATTCGAGTTAAGATCACATGAAGCACTGTATGGACCGTATATTCTTTTCTTAAAGGAGACTAGAGTGCTAAAAGTGTGTTATACAAGGCAGAATACCATTGAAATAGAGACAGAAACACCTTCGGCAGCTTTGGAAAGCCTTACACTTCACTGAAATGTATTACTACACTCTATATCACAGTTGAGAGACAATGTTCCCGAGCTGCCTCAGTTCATAACGGTGTGTAGGAAGTTGTTTGATAAAGTGGGCAAAGCCTATACTTGGACCAGAAGGCAGAATATAGGAAACTACATGAAAACATGGATAATTCAGAGAAAATGACTGTAAGCAGATGAGAACTTGTTTAGAACAGCTCAAAGAGATACTACAAGTCAGTTCTTAGTGTAGAAAAGGTAGCTAATATCCGTGAAATCCTTAATTCGAGTTAAGATCACATGAAACACTGTAGGAATCCTGAATTGTCTACTTAAAAGAAACTAGAGTGGTAAATGTGTGTTATACAAGGCAGAATACCATTGAAATAGTGAAAGAAACACGTTCGGCAGCTTTGGAAGGCCTTACACTTCACTGAAATGTAGTACTACACTCTATAACACAGTTGAGAGACAATGTTCCCAAGTTTCCTCAGTTCATAACAGTGTTTAGGAAGTTGTTTGATAAAGTGGGCAAAGATTTTACTTGTACCAGAAGGCAGAATATAAGAAACTACATGAAAACATGGATAATTCAGAGAAAATGACTGTAAACAGATGAGAACTGGTTTAGAACAGCTCACAGAGATTCTACAAGTCAGTTCTTAGTGTAGAAAAGGTAGCTAAGATCTGGGAAATCCTTAATACGAGTTAAGTTCACATGAAACACTGTATGAATTCTGTATTGTTTACTTAAAAGAGACTAGAGTGGTAAATGTGTGTTGTACAAGGCAGGATACCATTGAAATAGAGAAAGAAACACATTCGGCAGCTTTGGAAATCCTTACACTTCACTGAAATGTAGTACTACACTCTGTAACACAGTTGAGAGACAATGTTCCTGAGCGCCCTCTGTTCACAACAGTGTGTAGGAAGTTGTTTGATAAAGTGGGCAAAGCTTATAATTGGACCAGAAGGAAGAATACAGGAAACTACATGAAAACTTGGATAATTCGGAGAAAATGACTGTAAACAGATGAGAAATTGTTTAGAACAGCTCCAAGAGATTCTCCAAGTCAGTTCTTAGTGTAGAAAAGGTAGCTAAGATCCGGGAAATCCTTAATTCGAGTTAAGATCACATGAAACACTTTATGAATCCTATATTCTTTACTTAAAGGAGACTAGAGTGGTAAATGTGTGTTATACGAGGCAGAATACCATTGAAATAGAGAAAGAAACACGTTCGGCAGCTTTGGAAAGCCTTACACTTCACTGAAATGTAGAACTACACTCTATAACACAGTTGAGAGACAATGTTCCCGAGCTGCCTCAGTTCATAACAGTGTGTAGGAAGTTGTTTGATAAAGTGGGCAAAGCTTATACTTGGACCAGAAGGCAAATATAGGAAACTACATGAAAACATGGATAATTCAGAGAAAATGACTGTAAACAGATGAGAACTTGTTTAGAACAGCTCAAAGAGATTCTCCAAGTCAGTTCTTAGTGTAGAAAAGGTAGCTAAGATCCGGGAAATCCTTAATTCGAGTTAAGATCACATGAAGCACTGTATGGACCCTATATTCTTTACTTAAAGGAGACTAGAGTGGTAACAGTGTGTTATACAAGGCAGAATACCATTGAAATAGAGACAGAAACACGTTCGGCAGCTTTGGAAAGCCTTACACTTCACTGAAATGTATTACTACACTCTATATCACAGTTGAGAGATAATGTTCCCGAGCTGCCTCAGTTCATAACAGTGTGTAGGAAGTTGTTTGATAAAGTGGGCAAAGCCTATACTTGGACCAGAAGGCAGAATATAGGAAACTACATGAAAACATGGATAATTCAGAGAAAATGACTGTAAGCAGATGAGAACTTGTTTAGAACAGCTCAAAGAGATACTCCAAGTCAGTTCTTAGTGTAGAAAAGCTAGCTAATATCCGTGAAATCCTTAATTCGAGTTAAGATCACATGAAACACTGTAGGAATCCTGAATTGTTTACTTAAAAGAAACTAGAGTGGTAAATGTGTGTTATACAAGGCAGAATACCATTGAAATAGTGAAAGAAACACGTTCGGCAGCTTTGGAAGGCCTTACACTTCACTGAAATGTAGTACTACACTCTATAACACAGTTGAGAGACAATGTTCCCAAGTTTCCTCAGTTCATAACATTGTTTAGGAAGTTGTTTGATAAAGTGGGCAAAGATTTTACTTGTACCAGAAGGCAGAATATAAGAAACTACATGAAAATATGGATAATTCAGAGAAAATGACTGTAAACAGATGAGAACTGGTTTAGAACAGCTCACAGAGATTCTACAAGTCAGTTCTTAGTGTAGAAAAGGTAGCTAAGATCCGGGAAATCCTTAATTCGAGTTAAGATCACATGAAGCACTGTATGGACCCTATATTCTTTACTTAAAGGAGACTAGAGTGGTAACAGTGTGTTATACAAGGCAGAATACCATTGAAATAGAGACAGAAACACGTTCGGCAGCTTTGGAAAGCCTTACACTTCACTGAAATGTATTACTACACTCTATATCACAGTTGAGAGACAATGTTCCCGAGCTGCCTCAGTTCATAACAGTGTGTAGGAAGTTGTTTGATAAAGTGGGCAAAGCTTATACTTGGACCAGAAGGTAGAATATAGGAAACTACATGAAAACTTGGATAATTCCGAGAAAATGACTGTAAGCAGATGAGAACTTGTTTAGAACAGCTCAAAGAGATTCTCCAAGTCAGTTCTTAGTGTAGAAAAGGTAGCTAAGATCCGGGAAATCCTTAATTCGAGTTAAGATCACATGAAGCACTGTATGGACCCTATATTCTTTACTTAAAGGAGACTAGAGTGGTAACAGTGTGTTATACAAGGCAGAATACCATTGAAATAGAGACAGAAACACGTTCGGCAGCTTTGGAAAGCCTTACACTTCACTGAAATGTATTACTACACTCTATATCACAGTTGAGAGATAATGTTCCCGAGCTGCCTCAGTTCATAACAGTGTGTAGGAAGTTGTTTGATAAAGTGGGCAAAGCCTATACTTGGACCAGAAGGCAGAATATAGGAAACTACATGAAAACATGGATAATTCAGAGAAAATGACTGTAAACAGATGAGAACTGGTTTAGAACAGCTCACAGAGATTCTACACGTCAGTTCTTAGTGTAGAAAAGGTAGCTAAGATCTGGGAAATCCTTAATACGAGTTAAGTTCACATGAAACACTGTATGAATTCTGTATTGTTTACTTAAAAGAGACTAGAGTGGTAAATGTGTGTTGTACAAGGCAGGATACCATTGAAATAGAGAAAGAAACACATTCGGCAGCTTTGGAAATCCTTACACTTCACTGAAATGTAGTACTACACTCTGTAACACAGTTGAGAGACAATGTTCCTGAGCGCCCTCTGTTCACAACAGTGTGTAGGAAGTTGTTTGATAAAGTGGGCAAAGCTTATACTTGGACCAGAAGGAAGAATACAGGAAACTACATGAAAACATGGATAATTCAGAGAAAATGACTGTAAACAGATGAGAACTTGTTTAGAACAGCTCAAAGATATTCTCCAAGTCAGTTCTTAGTGTAGAAAAGGTAGCTAATTTCCGGGAAATCCTTAATTCGAGTTAAGATCACATGAAAAACTGTATGAATCCTATATTCTTTACTTAAAGGAGACTAGAGTGGTAAATGTGTGTTCTACAAGGCAGAATACCATTGAAATAGAGAAAGAAACACGTTCGGCAGCTTTGGAAAGCCTTACACTTCACTGAAATGTAGAACTACACTCTATAACACAGTTGAGAGACAATGTTCCCGAGCTGCCTCAGTTCATAACAGTGTGTAGGAAGTTGTTTGATAAAGTGGGCAAAGCTTATACTTGGACCAGAAGGCAAATATAGGAAACTACATGAAAACATGGATAATTCAGAGAAAATGACTGTAAACAGATGAGAACTTGTTTAGAACAGCTCAAAGAGATTCTCCAAGTCAGTTCTTAGTGTAGAAAAGGTAGCTAAGATCCGGGAAATCCTTAATTCGAGTTAAGATCACATGAAGCACTGTATGGACCCTATATTCTTTACTTAAAGGAGACTAGAGTGGTAACAGTGTGTTATACAAGGCAGAATACCATTGAAATAGAGACAGAAACACGTTCGGCAGCTTTGGAAAGCCTTACACTTCACTGAAATGTATTACTACACTCTATATCACAGTTGAGAGATAATGTTCCCGAGCTGCCTCAGTTCATAACAGTGTGTAGGAAGTTGTTTGATAAAGTGGGCAAAGCCTATACTTGGACCAGAAGGCAGAATATAGGAAACTACATGAAAACATGGATAATTCAGAGAAAATGACTGTAAGCAGATGAGAACTTGTTTAGAACAGCTCAAAGAGATACTCCAAGTCAGTTCTTAGTGTAGAAAAGCTAGCTAATATCCGTGAAATCCTTAATTCGAGTTAAGATCACATGAAACACTGTAGGAATCCTGAATTGTTTACTTAAAAGAAACTAGAGTGGTAAATGTGTGTTATACAAGGCAGAATACCATTGAAATAGTGAAAGAAACACGTTCGGCAGCTTTGGAAGGCCTTACACTTCACTGAAATGTAGTACTACACTCTATAACACAGTTGAGAGACAATGTTCCCAAGTTTCCTCAGTTCATAACATTGTTTAGGAAGTTGTTTGATAAAGTGGGCAAAGATTTTACTTGTACCAGAAGGCAGAATATAAGAAACTACATGAAAATATGGATAATTCAGAGAAAATGACTGTAAACAGATGAGAACTGGTTTAGAACAGCTCACAGAGATTCTAGAAGTCAGTTCTTAGTGTAGAAAAGGTAGCTAAGATCCGGGAAATCCTTAATTCGAGTTAAGATCACATGAAGCACTGTATGGACCCTATATTCTTTACTTAAAGGAGACTAGAGTGGTAACAGTGTGTTATACAAGGCAGAATACCATTGAAATAGAGACAGAAACACGTTCGGCAGCTTTGGAAAGCCTTACACTTCACTGAAATGTATTACTACACTCTATATCACAGTTGAGAGACAATGTTCCCGAGCTGCCTCAGTTCATAACAGTGTGTAGGAAGTTGTTTGATAAAGTGGGCAAAGCTTATACTTGGACCAGAAGGTAGAATATAGGAAACTACATGAAAACTTGGATAATTCCGAGAAAATGACTGTAAGCAGATGAGAACTTGTTTAGAACAGCTCAAAGAGATTCTCCAAGTCAGTTCTTAGTGTAGAAAAGGTAGCTAAGATCCGGGAAATCCTTAATTCGAGTTAAGATCACATGAAGCACTGTATGGACCGTATATTCTTTACTTAAAGGAGACTAGAGTGCTAAAAGTGTGTTATACAAGGCAGAATACCATTGAAATAGAGACAGAAACACCTTCGGCAGCTTTGGAAAGCCTTACACTTCACTGAAATGTATTACTACATTCTATATCACAGTTGAGAGACAATGTTCCCGAGCTGCCTCAGTTCATAACGGTGTGTAGGAAGTTGTTTGATAAAGTGGGCAAAGCCTATACTTGGACCAGAAGGCAGAATATAGGAAACTACATGAAAACATGGATAATTCAGAGAAAATGACTGTAAGCAGATGAGAACTTGTTTAGAACAGCTCAAAGAGATACTCCAAGTCAGTTCTTAGTGTAGAAAAGCTAGCTAATATCCGTGAAATCCTTAATTCGAGTTAAGATCACATGAAACACTGTAGGAATCCTGAATTGTTTACTTAAAAGAAACTAGAGTGGTAAATGTGTGTTATACAAGGCAGAATACCATTGAAATAGTGAAAGAAACACGTTCGGCAGCTTTGGAAGGCCTTACACTTCACTGAAATGTAGTACTACACTCTATAACACAGTTGAGAGACAATGTTCCCAAGTTTCCTCAGTTCATAACAGTGTTTAGGAAGTTGTTTGATAAAGTGGGCAAAGATTTTACTTGTACCAGAAGGCAGAATATAAGAAACTACATGAAAACATGGATAATTCAGAGAAAATGACTGTAAACAGATGAGAACTGGTTTAGAACAGCTCACAGAGATTCTACACGTCAGTTCTTAGTGTAGAAAAGGTAGCTAAGATCTGGGAAATCCTTAATACGAGTTAAGTTCACATGAAACACTGTATGAATTCTGTATTGTTTACTTAAAAGAGACTAGAGTGGTAAATGTGTGTTGTACAAGGCAGGATACCATTGAAATAGAGAAAGAAACACATTCGGCAGCTTTGGAAATCCTTACACTTCACTGAAATGTAGTACTACACTCTGTAACACAGTTGAGAGACAATGTTCCTGAGCGCCCTCTGTTCACAACAGTGTGTAGGAAGTTGTTTGATAAAGTGGGCAAAGCTTATACTTGGACCAGAAGGAAGAATACAGGAAACTACATGAAAACTTGGATAATTCAGAGAAAATGACTGTAAACAGATGAGAACTTGTTTAGAACAGCTCAAAGATATTCTCCAAGTCAGTTCTTAGTGTAGAAAAGGTAGCTAATTTCCGGGAAATCCTTAATTCGAGTTAAGATCACATGAAAAACTGTATGAATCCTATATTCTTTACTTAAAGGAGACTAGAGTGGTAAATGTGTGTTCTACAAGGCAGAATACCATTGAAATAGAGAAAGAAACACGTTCGGCAGCTTTGGAAAGCCTTACACTTCACTGAAATGTAGAACTACACTCTATAACACAGTTGAGAGACAATGTTCCCGAGCTGCCTCAGTTCATAACAGTGTGTAGGAAGTTGTTTGATAAAGTGGGCAAAGCTTATACTTGGACCAGAAGGCAAATATAGGAAACTACATGAAAACATGGATAATTCAGAGAAAATGACTGTAAACAGATGAGAACTTGTTTAGAACAGCTCAAAGAGATTCTCCAAGTCAGTTCTTAGTGTAGAAAAGGTAGCTAAGATCCGGGAAATCCTTAATTCGAGTTAAGATCACATGAAGCACTGTATGGACCCTATATTCTTTACTTAAAGGAGACTAGAGTGGTAACAGTGTGTTATACAAGGCAGAATACCATTGAAATAGAGACAGAAACACGTTCGGCAGCTTTGGAAAGCCTTACACTTCACTGAAATGTATTACTACACTCTATATCACAGTTGAGAGATAATGTTCCCGAGCTGCCTCAGTTCATAACAGTGTGTAGGAAGTTGTTTGATAAAGTGGGCAAAGCCTATACTTGGACCAGAAGGCAGAATATAGGAAACTACATGAAAACATGGATAATTCAGAGAAAATGACTGTAAGCAGATGAGAACTTGTTTAGAACAGCTCAAAGAGATACTCCAAGTCAGTTCTTAGTGTAGAAAAGCTAGCTAATATCCGTGAAATCCTTAATTCGAGTTAAGATCACATGAAACACTGTAGGAATCCTGAATTGTTTACTTAAAAGAAACTAGAGTGGTAAATGTGTGTTATACAAGGCAGAATACCATTGAAATAGTGAAAGAAACACGTTCGGCAGCTTTGGAAGGCCTTACACTTCACTGAAATGTAGTACTACACTCTATAACACAGTTGAGAGACAATGTTCCCAAGTTTCCTCAGTTCATAACATTGTTTAGGAAGTTGTTTGATAAAGTGGGCAAAGATTTTACTTGTACCAGAAGGCAGAATATAAGAAACTACATGAAAACATGGATAATTCAGAGAAAATGACTGTAAACAGATGAGAACTGGTTTAGAACAGCTCACAGAGATTCTACAAGTCAGTTCTTAGTGTAGAAAAGGTAGCTAAGATCTGGGAAATCCTTAATACGAGTTAAGTTCACATGAAACACTGTATGAATTCTGTATTGTTTACTTAAAAGAGACTAGAGTGGTAAATGTGTGTTGTACAAGGCAGGATACCATTGAAATAGAGAAAGAAACACATTCGGCAGCTTTGGAAATCCTTACACTTCACTGAAATGTAGTACTACACTCTGTAACACAGTTGAGAGACAATGTTCCTGAGCGCCCTCTGTTCACAACAGTGTGTAGGAAGTTGTTTGATAAAGTGGGCAAAGCTTATACTTGGACCAGAAGGAAGAATACAGGAAACTACATGAAAACTTGGATAATTCAGAGAAAATGACTGTAAACAGATGAGAACTTGTTTAGAACAGCTCAAAGATATTCTCCAAGTCAGTTCTTAGTGTAGAAAAGGTAGCTAATTTCCGGGAAATCCTTAATTCGAGTTAAGATCACATGAAAAACTGTATGAATCCTATATTCTTTACTTAAAGGAGACTAGAGTGGTAAATGTGTGTTCTACAAGGCAGAATACCATTGAAATAGAGAAAGAAACACGTTCGGCAGCTTTGGAAAGCCTTACACTTCACTGAAATGTAGAACTACACTCTATAACACAGTTGAGAGACAATGTTCCCGAGCTGCCTCAGTTCATAACAGTGTGTAGGAAGTTGTTTGATAAAGTGGGCAAAGCTTATACTTGGACCAGAAGGCAAATATAGGAAACTACATGAAAACATGGATAATTCAGAGAAAATGACTGTAAACAGATGAGAACTTGTTTAGAACAGCTCAAAGAGATTCTCCAAGTCAGTTCTTAGTGTAGAAAAGGTAGCTAAGATCCGGGAAATCCTTAATTCGAGTTAAGATCACATGAAGCACTGTATGGACCCTATATTCTTTACTTAAAGGAGACTAGAGTGGTAACAGTGTGTTATACAAGGCAGAATACCATTGAAATAGAGACAGAAACACGTTCGGCAGCTTTGGAAAGCCTTACACTTCACTGAAATGTATTACTACACTCTATATCACAGTTGAGAGATAATGTTCCCGAGCTGCCTCAGTTCATAACAGTGTGTAGGAAGTTGTTTGATAAAGTGGGCAAAGCCTATACTTGGACCAGAAGGCAGAATATAGGAAACTACATGAAAACATGGATAATTCAGAGAAAATGACTGTAAGCAGATGAGAACTTGTTTAGAACAGCTCAAAGAGATACTCCAAGTCAGTTCTTAGTGTAGAAAAGCTAGCTAATATCCGTGAAATCCTTAATTCGAGTTAAGATCACATGAAACACTGTAGGAATCCTGAATTGTTTACTTAAAAGAAACTAGAGTGGTAAATGTGTGTTATACAAGGCAGAATACCATTGAAATAGTGAAAGAAACACGTTCGGCAGCTTTGGAAGGCCTTACACTTCACTGAAATGTAGTACTACACTCTATAACACAGTTGAGAGACAATGTTCCCAAGTTTCCTCAGTTCATAACATTGTTTAGGAAGTTGTTTGATAAAGTGGGCAAAGATTTTACTTGTACCAGAAGGCAGAATATAAGAAACTACATGAAAATATGGATAATTCAGAGAAAATGACTGTAAACAGATGAGAACTGGTTTAGAACAGCTCACAGAGATTCTACAAGTCAGTTCTTAGTGTAGAAAAGGTAGCTAAGATCCGGGAAATCCTTAATTCGAGTTAAGATCACATGAAGCACTGTATGGACCCTATATTCTTTACTTAAAGGAGACTAGAGTGGTAACAGTGTGTTATACAAGGCAGAATACCATTGACATAGAGACAGAAACACGTTCGGCAGCTTTGGAAAGCCTTACACTTCACTGAAATGTATTACTACACTCTATATCACAGTTGAGAGACAATGTTCCCGAGCTGCCTCAGTTCATAACAGTGTGTAGGAAGTTGTTTGATAAAGTGGGCAAAGCTTATACTTGGACCAGAAGGTAGAATATAGGAAACTACATGAAAACTTGGATAATTCCGAGAAAATGACTGTAAGCAGATGAGAACTTGTTTAGAACAGCTCAAAGAGATTCTCCAAGTCAGTTCTTAGTGTAGAAAAGGTAGCTAAGATCCGGGAAATCCTTAATTCGAGTTAAGATCACATGAAGCACTGTATGGACCGTATATTCTTTACTTAAAGGAGACTAGAGTGCTAAAAGTGTGTTATACAAGGCAGAATACCATTGAAATAGAGACAGAAACACCTTCGGCAGCTTTGGAAAGCCTTACACTTCACTGAAATGTATTACTACATTCTATATCACAGTTGAGAGACAATGTTCCCGAGCTGCCTCAGTTCATAACGGTGTGTAGGAAGTTGTTTGATAAAGTGGGCAAAGCCTATACTTGGACCAGAAGGCAGAATATAGGAAACTACATGAAAACATGGATAATTCAGAGAAAATGACTGTAAGCAGATGAGAACTTGTTTAGAACAGCTCAAAGAGATACTCCAAGTCAGTTCTTAGTGTAGAAAAGCTAGCTAATATCCGTGAAATCCTTAATTCGAGTTAAGATCACATGAAACACTGTAGGAATCCTGAATTGTTTACTTAAAAGAAACTAGAGTGGTAAATGTGTGTTATACAAGGCAGAATACCATTGAAATAGTGAAAGAAACACGTTCGGCAGCTTTGGAAGGCCTTACACTTCACTGAAATGTAGTACTACACTCTATAACACAGTTGAGAGACAATGTTCCCAAGTTTCCTCAGTTCATAACAGTGTTTAGGAAGTTGTTTGATAAAGTGGGCAAAGATTTTACTTGTACCAGAAGGCAGAATATAAGAAACTACATGAAAACATGGATAATTCAGAGAAAATGACTGTAAACAGATGAGAACTGGTTTAGAACAGCTCACAGAGATTCTACACGTCAGTTCTTAGTGTAGAAAAGGTAGCTAAGATCTGGGAAATCCTTAATACGAGTTAAGTTCACATGAAACACTGTATGAATTCTGTATTGTTTACTTAAAAGAGACTAGAGTGGTAAATGTGTGTTGTACAAGGCAGGATACCATTGAAATAGAGAAAGAAACACATTCGGCAGCTTTGGAAATCCTTACACTTCACTGAAATGTAGTACTACACTCTGTAACACAGTTGAGAGACAATGTTCCTGAGCGCCCTCTGTTCACAACAGTGTGTAGGAAGTTGTTTGATAAAGTGGGCAAAGCTTATACTTGGACCAGAAGGAAGAATACAGGAAACTACATGAAAACTTGGATAATTCAGAGAAAATGACTGTAAACAGATGAGAACTTGTTTAGAACAGCTCAAAGATATTCTCCAAGTCAGTTCTTAGTGTAGAAAAGGTAGCTAATTTCCGGGAAATCCTTAATTCGAGTTAAGATCACATGAAAAACTGTATGAATCCTATATTCTTTACTTAAAGGAGACTAGAGTGGTAAATGTGTGTTCTACAAGGCAGAATACCATTGAAATAGAGAAAGAAACACGTTCGGCAGCTTTGGAAAGCCTTACACTTCACTGAAATGTAGAACTACACTCTATAACACAGTTGAGAGACAATGTTCCCGAGCTGCCTCAGTTCATAACAGTGTGTAGGAAGTTGTTTGATAAAGTGGGCAAAGCTTATACTTGGACCAGAAGGCAAATATAGGAAACTACATGAAAACATGGATAATTCAGAGAAAATGACTGTAAACAGATGAGAACTTGTTTAGAACAGCTCAAAGAGATTCTCCAAGTCAGTTCTTAGTGTAGAAAAGGTAGCTAAGATCCGGGAAATCCTTAATTCGAGTTAAGATCACATGAAGCACTGTATGGACCCTATATTCTTTACTTAAAGGAGACTAGAGTGGTAACAGTGTGTTATACAAGGCAGAATACCATTGAAATAGAGACAGAAACACGTTCGGCAGCTTTGGAAAGCCTTACACTTCACTGAAATGTATTACTACACTCTATATCACAGTTGAGAGATAATGTTCCCGAGCTGCCTCAGTTCATAACAGTGTGTAGGAAGTTGTTTGATAAAGTGGGCAAAGCCTATACTTGGACCAGAAGGCAGAATATAGGAAACTACATGAAAACATGGATAATTCAGAGAAAATGACTGTAAGCAGATGAGAACTTGTTTAGAACAGCTCAAAGAGATACTCCAAGTCAGTTCTTAGTGTAGAAAAGCTAGCTAATATCCGTGAAATCCTTAATTCGAGTTAAGATCACATGAAACACTGTAGGAATCCTGAATTGTTTACTTAAAAGAAACTAGAGTGGTAAATGTGTGTTATACAAGGCAGAATACCATTGAAATAGTGAAAGAAACACGTTCGGCAGCTTTGGAAGGCCTTACACTTCACTGAAATGTAGTACTACACTCTATAACACAGTTGAGAGACAATGTTCCCAAGTTTCCTCAGTTCATAACATTGTTTAGGAAGTTGTTTGATAAAGTGGGCAAAGATTTTACTTGTACCAGAAGGCAGAATATAAGAAACTACATGAAAACATGGATAATTCAGAGAAAATGACTGTAAACAGATGAGAACTGGTTTAGAACAGCTCACAGAGATTCTACAAGTCAGTTCTTAGTGTAGAAAAGGTAGCTAAGATCTGGGAAATCCTTAATACGAGTTAAGTTCACATGAAACACTGTATGAATTCTGTATTGTTTACTTAAAAGAGACTAGAGTGGTAAATGTGTGTTGTACAAGGCAGGATACCATTGAAATAGAGAAAGAAACACATTCGGCAGCTTTGGAAATCCTTACACTTCACTGAAATGTAGTACTACACTCTGTAACACAGTTGAGAGACAATGTTCCTGAGCGCCCTCTGTTCACAACAGTGTGTAGGAAGTTGTTTGATAAAGTGGGCAAAGCTTATACTTGGACCAGAAGGAAGAATACAGGAAACTACATGAAAACTTGGATAATTCAGAGAAAATGACTGTAAACAGATGAGAACTTGTTTAGAACAGCTCAAAGATATTCTCCAAGTCAGTTCTTAGTGTAGAAAAGGTAGCTAATTTCCGGGAAATCCTTAATTCGAGTTAAGATCACATGAAAAACTGTATGAATCCTATATTCTTTACTTAAAGGAGACTAGAGTGGTAAATGTGTGTTCTACAAGGCAGAATACCATTGAAATAGAGAAAGAAACACGTTCGGCAGCTTTGGAAAGCCTTACACTTCACTGAAATGTAGAACTACACTCTATAACACAGTTGAGAGACAATGTTCCCGAGCTGCCTCAGTTCATAACAGTGTGTAGGAAGTTGTTTGATAAAGTGGGCAAAGCTTATACTTGGACCAGAAGGCAAATATAGGAAACTACATGAAAACATGGATAATTCAGAGAAAATGACTGTAAACAGATGAGAACTTGTTTAGAACAGCTCAAAGAGATTCTCCAAGTCAGTTCTTAGTGTAGAAAAGGTAGCTAAGATCCGGGAAATCCTTAATTCGAGTTAAGATCACATGAAGCACTGTATGGACCCTATATTCTTTACTTAAAGGAGACTAGAGTGGTAACAGTGTGTTATACAAGGCAGAATACCATTGAAATAGAGACAGAAACACGTTCGGCAGCTTTGGAAAGCCTTACACTTCACTGAAATGTATTACTACACTCTATATCACAGTTGAGAGATAATGTTCCCGAGCTGCCTCAGTTCATAACAGTGTGTAGGAAGTTGTTTGATAAAGTGGGCAAAGCCTATACTTGGACCAGAAGGCAGAATATAGGAAACTACATGAAAACATGGATAATTCAGAGAAAATGACTGTAAGCAGATGAGAACTTGTTTAGAACAGCTCAAAGAGATACTCCAAGTCAGTTCTTAGTGTAGAAAAGCTAGCTAATATCCGTGAAATCCTTAATTCGAGTTAAGATCACATGAAACACTGTAGGAATCCTGAATTGTTTACTTAAAAGAAACTAGAGTGGTAAATGTGTGTTATACAAGGCAGAATACCATTGAAATAGTGAAAGAAACACGTTCGGCAGCTTTGGAAGGCCTTACACTTCACTGAAATGTAGTACTACACTCTATAACACAGTTGAGAGACAATGTTCCCAAGTTTCCTCAGTTCATAACATTGTTTAGGAAGTTGTTTGATAAAGTGGGCAAAGATTTTACTTGTACCAGAAGGCAGAATATAAGAAACTACATGAAAACATGGATAATTCAGAGAAAATTACTGTAAACAGATGAGAACTGGTTTAGAACAGCTCACAGAGATTCTACAAGTCAGTTCTTAGTGTAGAAAAGGTAGCTAAGATCTGGGAAATCCTTAATACGAGTTAAGTTCACATGAAACACTGTATGAATTCTGTATTGTTTACTTAAAAGAGACTAGAGTGGTAAATGTGTGTTTTACAAGGCAGGATACCATTGAAATAGAGAAAGAAACACATTCGGCAGCTTTGGAAATCCTTACACTTCACTGAAATGTAGTACTACACTCTGTAACACAGTTGAGAGACAATGTTCCTGAGCGCCCTCTGTTCACAACAGTGTGTAGGAAGTTGTTTGATAAAGTGGGCAAAGCTTATACTTGGACCAGAAGGAAGAATACAGTAAACTACATGAAAACTTGGATAATTCAGAGAAAATGACTGTAAACAGATGAGAACTTGTTTAGAACATCTCAAAGATATTCTCCAAGTCAGTTCTTAGTGTAGAAAAGGTAGCTAATTTCCGGGAAATCCTTAATTCGAGTTAAGATCACATGAAAAACTGTATGAATCCTATATTCTTTACTTAAAGGAGACTAGAGTGGTAAATGTGTGTTCTACAAGGCAGAATACCATTGAAATAGAGAAAGAAACACGTTCGGCAGCTTTGGAAAGCCTTACACTTCACTGAAATGTAGAACTACACTCTATAACACAGTTGAGAGACAATGTTCCCGAGCTGCCTCAGTTCATAACAGTGTGTAGGAAGTTGTTTGATAAAGTGGGCAAAGCTTATACTTGGACCAGAAGGCAAATATAGGAAACTACATGAAAACATGGATAATTCAGAGAAAATGACTGTAAACAGATGAGAACTTGTTTAGAACAGCTCAAAGAGATTCTCCAAGTCAGTTCTTAGTGTAGAAAAGGTAGCTAAGATCCGGGAAATCCTTAATTCGAGTTAAGATCACATGAAGCACTGTATGGACCCTATATTCTTTACTTAAAGGAGACTAGAGTGGTAACAGTGTGTTATACAAGGCAGAATACCATTGAAATAGAGACAGAAACACGTTCGGCAGCTTTGGAAAGCCTTACACTTCACTGAAATGTATTACTACACTCTATATCACAGTTGAGAGACAATGTTCCCGAGCTGCCTCAGTTCATAACAGTGTGTAGGAAGTTGTTTGATAAAGTGGGCAAAGCTTATACTTGGACCAGAAGGTAGAATATAGGAAACTACATGAAAACTTGGATAATTCCGAGAAAATGACTGTAAGCAGATGAGAACTTGTTTAGAACAGCTCAAAGAGATTCTCCAAGTCAGTTCTTAGTGTAGAAAAGGTAGCTAAGATCCGGGAAATCCTTAATTCGAGTTAAGATCACATGAAGCACTGTATGGACCGTATATTCTTTTCTTAAAGGAGACTAGAGTGCTAAAAGTGTGTTATACAAGGCAGAATACCATTGAAATAGAGACTGAAACACGTTCGGCAGCCTTGGAAAGCCTTACACTTCACTGAAATGTATTACTACACTCTATATCACAGTTGAGAGACAATGTTCCCGAGCTGCCTCAGTTCATAACAGTGTGTAGGAAGTTGTTTGATAAAGTGGGCAAAGCCTATACTTGGACCAGAAGGCAGAATATAGGAAACTACATGAAAACATGGATAATTCAGAGAAAATGACTGTAAGCAGATGAGAACTTGTTTAGAACAGCTCAAAGAGATACTCCAAGTCAGTTCTTAGTGTAGAAAAGGTAGCTAATATCCGTGAAATCCTTAATTCGAGTTAAGAACACATGAAACACTGTAGGAATCCTGAATTGTTTACTTAAAAGAAACTAGAGTGGTAAATGTGTGTTATACAAGGCAGAATACCATTGAAATAGTGAAAGAAACACGTTCGGCAGCTTTGGAAGGCCTTACACTTCACTGAAATGTAGTACTACACTCTATAACACAGTTGAGAGACAATGTTCCCAAGTTTCCTCAGTTCATAACAGCGTTTAGGAAGTTGTTTGATAAAGTGGGCAAAGATTTTACTTGTACCAGAAGGCAGAATATAAGAAACTACATGAAAACATGGATAATTCAGAGAAAATGACTGTAAACAGATGAGAACTGGTTTAGAACAGCTCACAGAGATTCTACAAGTCAGTTCTTAGTGTAGAAAAGGTAGCCAAGATCTGGGAAATCCTTAATACGAGTTAAGTTCACATGAAACACTGTATGAATTCTGTATTGTTTACTTAAAAGAGACTAGAGTGGTAAATGTGTGTTATACAAGGCAGAATACCATTGAAATAGTGAAAGAAACACGTTCGGCAGCTTTGGAAGGCCTTACACTTCACTGAAATGTAGTACTACACTCTGTAACACAGTTGAGAGACAATGTTCCCAAGTTTCCTCAGTTCACAACAGTGTGTAGGAAGTTGTTTGATAAAGTGGGCAAACCTTATACTTGGACCAGAAGGAAGAATATAGGAAACTACATGAAAACTTGGATAATTCAGAGAAAATGACTGTAAACAGATGAGAAATTGTTTAGAACAGCTCCAAGAGATTCTCCAAGTCAGTTCTTATTGTAGAAAAGGTAGCTAAGATCCGGGAAATCCTTAATTCGAGTTAAGATCACATGAAACACTGTATGAATCCTATATTCTTTACTTAAAGGAGACTAGAGTGGTAAATGTGTGTTATACAAGGCAGAATACCATTGAAATAGAGAAAGAAACACGTTCGGCAGCTTTGGAAAGCCTTACACTTCACTGAAATGTAGTACTACACTCTATAACACAGTTGAGAGACAATGTTCCCGAGCTACCTCAGTTCATAACAGTGTGTAGGAAGTTGTTTGATAAAGTGGGCAAAGCTTATACTTGGACCAGAAGGAAGAATATAGGAAACTACATGAAAACATGGATAATTCAGAGAAAATGACTGTAAACAGATGAGAACGTGTTTAGAACAGCTCAAAGAGATTCTCCAAGTCAGTTCTTAGTGTAGAAAAGGTAGCTAATTTCCGGGAAATCCTTAATTGGAGTTAAGATCACATGAAAAACTGTATGAATCCTATATTCTTTACTTAAAGGAGACTAGAATAGTAAATGTGTGTTATACAAGGCAGAATACCATTGAAATAGAGAAAGAAACACGTTCGGCAGCTTTGGAAAGCCTTACACTTCACTGAAATGTAGAACTACACTCTATAACACAGTTGAGAGACAATGTTCCCGAGCTGTCTCAGTTCATAACAGTGTGTAGGAAGTTGTTTGATAAAGTGGGCAAAGCTTATACTTGGACCAGAAGGCAAATATAGGAAACTACAAGAAAACATGGATAATTCAGAGAAAATGACTGTAAACAGATGAGAACTTGTTTAGAACAGCTCAAAGAGATTCTCCAAGTCAGTTCTTAGTGTAGAAAAGGTAGCTAAGATTCGGGAAATCCTTAATTCGAGTTAGGATCACAGGAAGCACTGTATGAACCCTATATTCTTTACTTAAAGGAGACTAGAGTGGTAAATGTGTGTTACACAAGGCAGAATACCATTGAAATAGAGACAGAAACACGTTCGGCAGCTTTGGAAAGCCTTACACTTCACTGAAATGTAGTACTACACTCTATATCACAGTTGAGAGACAATGTTCCCGAGCTGCCTCAGTTCATAACAGTGTGTAGGAAGTTGTTTGATAAAGTGGGCAAAGCTTATACTTGGACCAGAAGGCAGAATATAGAAAATTACATGAAAACTTGGATAATTCAGAGAAAATGACTGTAAGCAGATGAGAACTTGTTTAGAACAGCTCAAAGAGATTCTCCAAGTCAGTTCTTAGTGTAGAAAAGGTAGCTAAGATCCGGGAAATCCTTAATTCGAGTTAAGATCACATGAAACACTGTATGAATCCTATATTCTTTACTTAAAGGAGACTAGAGTGGTAAATGTGTGTTATACAAGTCAGAATACCACTGAAATAGAGAAAGAAACACATTTGGCAGCTTTGGAAAGCCTTACACTTCACTGAAATGTAGTACTACACTCTATAACACAGTTGAGAGACAATTTTCCCGAGCTGCCTCAGTTCATAACAGTGTGTAGGAAGTTGTTTGATAAAGTGGGCAACGCTTATACTTGGACCAGAAGGCAGAATATAGGAAACTACATGAAAACTTGGATAATTCAGAGAAAATGACTGTAAACAGATGAGAAATTGTTTAGAACAGCTCAAAGAGATTCTCCAAATCAGTTCTTAGTGTAGAAAAGGTAGCTAAGATCCGTGAAATCCTTAATTCGAGTTAAGATCATATGAAACACTGTATTAATCCTATATTCTTTACTTAAAGGAGACTAGAGTGGTAAATGTGTGTTATACAAGGCAGAATACCATTGAAATAGAGAAAGAAACACATTCGCCAGCTTTGGAAAGCCTTACACTTCACTGAAATGTAGTACTACACTCTATAACACAGTTGAGAGACAATATTCCCGAGCTACCTCAGTTCATAACAGTGTGTAGGAAGTTGTTTGATAAAGTGGGCAAAGCTTATACTTGGACCAGAAGGCAGAATATAGGAAACTACATGAAAACATGGATAATTCAGAGAAAATGACTGTAAACAGATGAGAACTTGTTTAGAACAACTCAAAGAGATTCTCCAAGTCAGTTCTTAGTGTAGAAAAGGTAGCTAATTTCCGCGAAATCCTTAATTCGAGTTAAGATCACATGAAAAACTGTATGAATCCTATATTCTTTACTTAAAGGAGACTAGAGTGGTAAATGTGTGTTCTACAAGGCAGAATACCATTGAAATAGAGAAAGAAACACGATCGGTAGCTTTGGAAAGCTTTACACTTCACTGAAAGGTAGTACTACACTCTATAACACAGTTGAGAGACAATGTTCCGGAGCTGCCTCAGTTCATAACAGTGTGTAGGAAGTTGTTTGATAAAGTGGGCAAAGCTTATACTTGGACCAGAAGGCAGAATATAGGAAACTACATGAAAACATGGATAATTCAGAGAAAATGACTGTAAACAGATGAGAACTTGTTTAGAACAGCTCAAAGAGATTCTCCAAGTCAGTTCTTAGCGTAGAAAAGGTAGCTAAGATCCGGGAAATCCTTAATTCGAGTTAAGATCACATGAAGCAGTGTATGAACCCTATATTCTTTACTTAAAGGAGACTAGAGTGGTAAATGTGTGTTATACAAGGCAGAATACCATTGAAATAGAGACAGAAACACGTTCGGCAGCTTTGGAAAGCCTTACACTTCACTGAAATGTAGTACTACACTCTATATCACAGTTGAGAGACAATGTTCCGGAGCTGCCTCAGTTCATAACAGTGTGTAGGAAGTTGTTTGATAAAGTGTGCAAAGCTTATACTTGGACCAGAAGGTAGAATATAGGAAACTACATGAAAACTTGGATAATTCAGAGAAAATGACTGTAAGCAGATGAGAACTTGTTTAGAACAGCTCAAAGAGATTCTCCAAGTCAGTTCTTAGTGTAGAACAGGTAGCTAATTTCCGGGAAATCCTTAATTCGAGTTAAGATCACATGAAAAACTGTATGAATCCTATATTCTTTACTTAAAGGAGACTAGAGTGGTAAATGTGTGTTCTACAAGGCAGAATACCATTGAAATAGAGAAAGAAACACGTTCGGCAGCTTTGGAAAGCCTTACACTTCACTGAAATGTAGAACTACACTCTATAACACAGTTGAGAGACAATGTTCCCGAGCTGCCTCAGTTCATAACAGTGTGTAGGAAGTTGTTTGATAAAGTGGGCAAAGCTTATACTTGGACCAGAAGGCAAATATAGGAAACTACATGAAAACATGGATAATTCAGAGAAAATGACTGTAAACAGATGAGAACTTGTTTAGAAAAGCTCAAAGAGATTCTCCAAGTCAGTTCTTAGTGTAGAAAAGGTAGCTAAGATCCGGGAAATCCTTAATTCGAGTTAAGATCACATGAAACACTGTAGGAATCCTGAATTGTTTACTTAAAAGAAACTAGAGTGGTAAATGTGTGTTATACAAGGCAGAATACCATTGAAATAGTGAAAGAAACACGTTCGGCAGCTTTGGAAGGCCTTACACTTCACTGAAATGTAGTACTACACTCTATAACACAGTTGAGTGACAATGTTCCCAAGTTTCCTCAGTTCATAACAGTGTTTAGGAAGTTGTTTGATAAAGTGGGCAAAGATTTTACTTGTACCAGAAGGCAGAATATAAGAAACTACATGAAAACATGGATAATTCAGAGAAAATGACTGTAAACTGATGAGAACTGGTTTAGAACAGCTCACAGAGATTCTACAAGTCAGTTCTTAGTGTAGAAAAGGTAGCTAAGATCTGGGAAATCCTTAATACGAGTTAAGTTCACATGAAACACTGTATGAATTCTGTATTGTTTACTTAAAAGAGACTAGAGTGGTAAATGTGTGTTGTACAAGGCAGGATACCATAGAAATAGAGAAAGAAACACATTCGGCAGCTTTGGAAATCCTTACACTTCACTGAAATGTAGTACTAACTCTGTAACACAGTTGAGAGACAATGTTCCTAAGCGCCCTCTGTTCACAACAGTGTGTAGGAAGTAGTTTGATAAAGTGGGCAAAGCTTATAATTGGAGCAGAAGGAAGAATATAGGAAACTACATGAAAACTTGGATAATTCAGAGAAAATGACTGTAAACAGATGAGAAATTGTTTAGAACAGCTCCAAGAGATTCTCCAAGTCAGTTCTTAGTGTAGAAAAGGTAGCTAAGATCCGGGAAATCCTTAATTCGAGTTAAGATCACATGAAAAACTGTATGAATCCTATATTCTTTACTTAAAGGAGACTAGAGTGGTAAATGTGTGTTATACAAGGCAGAATACCACTGAAATAGAGAATGAAACACTTTCGGCAGCTTTGGAAAGCCTTACACTTCACTGAAATGTAGTACTACACTCTATAACACAGTTGAGAGACAATTTTCCCGAGCTGCCTCAGTTCATAACAGTGTGTAGGAAGTTGTTTGATAAAGTGGGCAACGCTTATACTTGGACCAGAAGGCAGAATATAGGAAACTACATGAAAACTTGGATAATTCAGAGAAAATGACTGTAAACAGATGAGAACTTGTTTAGAACAGCTCAAAGAGATTCTCCAAGTCAGTTCTTAGTGTAGAAAAGGTAGCTAATTTCCGCGAAATCCTTAATTCGAGTTAAGATCACATGAAAAACTGTATGAATCCTATATTCTTTACTTAAAGGAGACTAGAGTGGTAAATGTGTGTTCTACAAGGCAGAATACCATTGAAATAGAGAAAGAAACACGATCGGTAGCTTTGGAAAGCTTTACACTTCACTGAAAGGTAGTACTACACTCTATAACACAGTTGAGAGACAATGTTCCCGAGCTGCCTCAGTTCATAACAGTGTGTAGGAAGTTGTTTGATAAAGTGGGCAAAGCTTATACTTGGACCAGAAGGCAGAATATAGGAAACTACATGAAAACATGGATAATTCAGAGAAAATGACTGTAAACAGATGAGAACTTGTTTAGAACAGCTCAAAGAGATTCTCCAAGTCAGTTCTTAGTGTAGAAAAGGTAGCTAAGATCCGGGAAATCCTTAATTCGAGTTAAGATCACATGAAGCAGTGTATGAACCCTATATTCTTTACTTAAAGGAGACTAGAGTGGTAAATGTGTGTTATACAAGGCAGAATACCACTGAAATAGAGAAAGAAACACTTTCGGCAGCTTTGGAAAGCCTTACACTTCACTGAAATGTAGTACTACACTCTATAACACAGTTGAGAGACAATTTTCCCGAGCTGCCTCAGTTCATAACAGTGTGTAGGAAGTTGTTTGATAAAGTGGGCAACGCTTATACTTGGACCAGAAGGCAGAATATAGGAAACTACATGAAAACTTGGATAATTCAGAGAAAATGACTATAAACAGATGAGAACTTGTTTAGAACAGCTCAAAGAGATTCTCCAAGTCAGTTCTTAGTGTAGAAAAGGTAGCTAATTTCCGCGAAATCCTTAATTCGAGTTAAGATCACATGAAAAACTGTATGAATCCTATATTCTTTACTTAAAGGAGACTAGAGTGGTAAATGTGTGTTCTACAAGGCAGAATACCATTGAAATAGAGAAAGAAACACGATCGGTAGCTTTGGAAAGCTTTACACTTCACTGAAAGGTAGTACTACACTCTATAACACAGTTGAGAGACAATGTTCCTGAGCTGCCTCAGTTCATAACAGTGTGTAGGAAGTTGTTTGATAAAGTGGGCAAAGCTTATACTTGGACCAGAAGGCAGAATATAGGAAACTACATGAAAACATGGATAATTCAGAGAAAATGACTGTAAACAGATGAGAACTTGTTTAGAACAGCTCAAAGAGATTCTCCAAGTCAGTTCTTAGTGTAGAAAAGGTAGCTAAGATCCGGGAAATCCTTAATTCGAGTTAAGATCACATGAAGCAGTGTATGAACCCTATATTCTTTACTTAAAGGAGACTAGAGTGGTAAATGTGTGTTATACAAGGCAGAATACCACTGAAATAGAGAAAGAAACACTTTCGGCAGCTTTGGAAAGCCTTACACTTCACTGAAATGTAGTACTACACTCTGTAACACAGTTGAGAGACAATGTTCCTAAGCGCCCTCTGTTCACAACAGTGTGTAGGAAGTAGTTTGATAAAGTGGGCAAAGCTTATAATTGGAGCAGAAGGAAGAATATAGGAAACTACATGAAAACTTGGATAATTCAGAGAAAATGACTGTAAACAGATGAGAAATTGTTTAGAACAGCTCCAAGAGATTCTCCAAGTCAGTTCTTAGTGTAGAAAAGGTAGCTAAGATCCGGGAAATCCTTAATTCGAGTTAAGATCACATGAAAAACTGTATGAATCCTATATTCTTTACTTAAAGGAGACTAGAGTGGTAAATGTGTGTTATACAAGGCAGAATACCACTGAAATAGAGAAAGAAACACTTTCGGCAGCTTTGGAAAGCCTTACACTTCACTGAAATGTAGTACTACACTCTATAACACAGTTGAGAGACAATTTTCCCGAGCTGCCTCAGTTCATAACAGTGTGTAGGAAGTTGTTTGATAAAGTGGGCAACGCTTATACTTGGACCAGAAGGCAGAATATAGGAAACTACATGAAAACTTGGATAATTCAGAGAAAATGACTGTAAACAGATGAGAACTTGTTTAGAACAGCTCAAAGAGATTCTCCAAGTCAGTTCTTAGTGTAGAAAAGGTAGCTAATTTCCGCGAAATCCTTAATTCGAGTTAAGATCACATGAAAAACTGTATGAATCCTATATTCTTTACTTAAAGGAGACTAGAGTGGTAAATGTGTGTTCTACAAGGCAGAATACCATTGAAATAGAGAAAGAAACACGATCGGTAGCTTTGGAAAGCTTTACACTTCACTGAAAGGTAGTACTACACTCTATAACACAGTTGAGAGACAATGTTCCCGAGCTGCCTCAGTTCATAACAGTGTGTAGGAAGTTGTTTGATAAAGTGGGCAAAGCTTATACTTGGACCAGAAGGCAGAATATAGGAAACTACATGAAAACATGGATAATTCAGAGAAAATGACTGTAAACAGATGAGAACTTGTTTAGAACAGCTCAAAGAGATTCTCCAAGTCAGTTCTTAGTGTAGAAAAGGTAGCTAAGATCCGGGAAATCCTTAATTCGAGTTAAGATCACATGAAGCAGTGTATGAACCCTATATTCTTTACTTAAAGGAGACTAGAGTGGTAAATGTGTGTTATACAAGGCAGAATACCACTGAAATAGAGAAAGAAACACTTTCGGCAGCTTTGGAAAGCCTTACACTTCACTGAAATGTAGTACTACACTCTATAACACAGTTGAGAGACAATTTTCCCGAGCTGCCTCAGTTCATAACAGTGTGTAGGAAGTTGTTTGATAAAGTGGGCAACGCTTATACTTGGACCAGAAGGCAGAATATAGGAAACTACATGAAAACTTGGATAATTCAGAGAAAATGACTATAAACAGATGAGAACTTGTTTAGAACAGCTCAAAGAGATTCTCCAAGTCAGTTCTTAGTGTAGAAAAGGTAGCTAATTTCCGCGAAATCCTTAATTCGAGTTAAGATCACATGAAAAACTGTATGAATCCTATATTCTTTACTTAAAGGAGACTAGAGTGGTAAATGTGTGTTCTACAAGGCAGAATACCATTGAAATAGAGAAAGAAACACGATCGGTAGCTTTGGAAAGCTTTACACTTCACTGAAAGGTAGTACTACACTCTATAACACAGTTGAGAGACAATGTTCCTGAGCTGCCTCAGTTCATAACAGTGTGTAGGAAGTTGTTTGATAAAGTGGGCAAAGCTTATACTTGGACCAGAAGGCAGAATATAGGAAACTACATGAAAACATGGATAATTCAGAGAAAATGACTGTAAACAGATGAGAACTTGTTTAGAACAGCTCAAAGAGATTCTCCAAGTCAGTTCTTAGTGTAGAAAAGGTAGCTAAGATCCGGGAAATCCTTAATTCGAGTTAAGATCACATGAAGCAGTGTATGAACCCTATATTCTTTACTTAAAGGAGACTAGAGTGGTAAATGTGTGTTATACAAGGCAGAATACCACTGAAATAGAGAAAGAAACACTTTCGGCAGCTTTGGAAAGCCTTACACTTCACTGAAATGTAGTACTACACTCTATAACACAGTTGAGAGACAATTTTCCCGAGCTGCCTCAGTTCATAACAGTGTGTAGGAAGTTGTTTGATAAAGTGGGCAACGCTTATACTTGGACCAGAAGGCAGAATATAGGAAACTACATGAAAACTTGGATAATTCAGAGAAAATGACTATAAACAGATGAGAACTTGTTTAGAACAGCTCAAAGAGATTCTCCAAGTCAGTTCTTAGTGTAGAAAAGGTAGCTAATTTCCGCGAAATCCTTAATTCGAGTTAAGATCACATGAAAAACTGTATGAATCCTATATTCTTTACTTAAAGGAGACTAGAGTGGTAAATGTGTGTTCTACAAGGCAGAATACCATTGAAATAGAGAAAGAAACACGATCGGTAGCTTTGGAAAGCTTTACACTTCACTGAAAGGTAGTACTACACTCTATAACACAGTTGAGAGACAATGTTCCTGAGCTGCCTCAGTTCATAACAGTGTGTAGGAAGTTGTTTGATAAAGTGGGCAAAGCTTATACTTGGACCAGAAGGCAGAATATAGGAAACTACATGAAAACATGGATAATTCAGAGAAAATGACTGTAAACAGATGAGAACTTGTTTAGAACAGCTCAAAGAGATTCTCCAAGTCAGTTCTTAGTGTAGAAAAGGTAGCTAAGATCCGGGAAATCCTTAATTCGAGTTAAGATCACATGAAGCAGTGTATGAACCCTATATTCTTTACTTAAAGGAGACTAGAGTGGTAAATGTGTGTTATACAAGGCAGAATACCACTGAAATAGAGAAAGAAACACTTTCGGCAGCTTTGGAAAGCCTTACACTTCACTGAAATGTAGTACTACACTCTATAACACAGTTGAGAGACAATTTTCCCGAGCTGCCTCAGTTCATAACAGTGTGTAGGAAGTTGTTTGATAAAGTGGGCAACGCTTATACTTGGACCAGAAGGCAGAATATAGGAAACTACATGAAAACTTGGATAATTCAGAGAAAATGACTATAAACAGATGAGAACTTGTTTAGAACAGCTCAAAGAGATTCTCCAAGTCAGTTCTTAGTGTAGAAAAGGTAGCTAATTTCCGCGAAATCCTTAATTCGAGTTAAGATCACATGAAAAACTGTATGAATCCTATATTCTTTACTTAAAGGAGACTAGAGTGGTAAATGTGTGTTCTACAAGGCAGAATACCATTGAAATAGAGAAAGAAACACGATCGGTAGCTTTGGAAAGCTTTACACTTCACTGAAAGGTAGTACTACACTCTATAACACAGTTGAGAGACAATGTTCCTGAGCTGCCTCAGTTCATAACAGTGTGTAGGAAGTTGTTTGATAAAGTGGGCAAAGCTTATACTTGGACCAGAAGGCAAAATATAGGAAACTACATGAAAACATGGATAATTCAGAGAAAATGACTGTAAACAGATGAGAACTTGTTTAGAACAGCTCAAAGAGATTCTCCAAGTCAGTTCTTAGTGTAGAAAAGGTAGCTAAGATCGGGGAAATCCTTAATTCGAGTTAAGATCACATGAAGCACTGTATGGACCCTATATTCTTTACTTAAAGGAGACTAGAGTGCTAAAAGTGTGTTATACAAGGCAGAATACCATTGAAATAGAGACAGAAACACCTTCGGCAGCTTTGGAAAGCCTTACACTTCACTGAAATGTATTACTACATTCTATATCACAGTTGAGAGACAATGTTCCCGAGCTGCCTCAGTTCATAACAGTGTGTAGGAAGTTGTTTGATAAAGTGGACAAAGCCTATACTTGGACCAGAAGGCAGAATATAGGAAACTACATGAAAACATGGATAATTCAGAGAAAATGACTGTAAGCAGATGAGAACTTGTTTAGAACAGCTCAAAGAGATACTCCAAGTCAGTTCTTAGTGTAGAAAAGGTAGCTAATATCCGTGAAATCCTTAATTCGAGTTAAGATCACATGAAACACTGTAGGAATCCTGAATTGTTTACTTAAAAGAAACTAGAGTGGTAAATGTGTGTTATACAAGGCAGAATACCATTGAAATAGTGAAAGAAACACGTTCGGCAGCTTTGGAAGGCCTTACACTTCACTGAAATGTAGTACTACACTCTATAACACAGTTGAGAGACAATGTTCCCAAGTTTCCTCAGTTCATAACAGTGTTTAGGAAGTTGTTTGATAAAGTGGGCAAAGATTTTACTTGTACCAGAAGGCAGAATATAAGAAACTACATGAAAACATGGATAATTCAGAGAAAATGACTGTAAACAGATGAGAACTGGTTTAGAACAGCTCACAGACATTCTACAAGTCAGTTCTTAGTGTAGAAAAGGTAGCTAAGATCTGGGAAATCCTTAATATGAGTTAAGTTCACATGAAACACTGTATGAATTCTGTATTGTTTACTTAAAAGAGACTAGAGTGGTAAATGTGTGTTGTGCAAGGCAGGATACCATAGAAATAGAGAAAGAAACACATTCGGCAGCTTTGGAAATCCTTACACTTCACTGAAATGTAGTACTACACTCTGTAACACAGTTGAGAGACAATGTTCCTGAGCACCCTCTGTTCACAACAGTCTGTAGGAAGTTGTTTGATAAAGTGGGCAAAGCTTATAATTGGACCGGAAGGAAGAATATAGGAAACTACATGAAAACTTGGATAATTCAGAGAAAATGACTGTAAACAGATGAGAAATTGTTTAGAACAGCTCCAAGAGATTCTCCAAGTCAGTTTTTAGTGTAGAAAAGGTAGCTAATTTCCGGGAAATCCTTAATTCGAGTTAAGATCACATGAAAAACTGTATGAATCCTATATTCTTTACTTAAAGGAGACTAGAGTGGTAAATGTGTGTTCTACAAGGCAGAATACCATTGAAATAGAGAAAGAAACACGTTCGGCAGCTTTGGAAAGCCTTACACTTCACTGAAATGTAGAACTACACTCTATAACACAGTTGAGAGACAATGTTCCCGAGCTGCCTCAGTTCATAACAGTGTGTAGGAAGTTGTTTGATAAAGTGGGCAAAGCTTATACTTGGACCAGAAGGCAGAATAAGGAAACTACATGAAAACATGGATAATTCAGAGAAAATGACTGTAAACAGATGAGAACTTGTTTAGAACAGCTCAAAGAGATTCTCCAAGTCAGTTCTTAGTGTAGAAAAGGTAGCTAAGATCCGGGAAATCCTTAATTCGAGTTAAGATCACATGAAGCACTGTATGGACCCTATATTCTTTACTTAAAGGAGACTAGAGTGCTAAAAGTGTGTTATACAAGGCAGAATACCATTGAAATAGAGACAGAAACACGTTCGGCAGCTTTGGAAAGCCTTACACTTCACTGAAATGTATTACTACACTCTATATCACAGTTGAGAGACAATGTTCCCGAGCTGCCTCAGTTCATAACAGTGTGTAGGAAGTTGTTTGATAAAGTGGGCAAAGCCTATACTTGGACCAGAAGGCAAAATATAGGAAACTACATGAAAACATGGATAATTCAGAGAAAATGACTGTAAGCAGATGAGAACTTGTTTAGAACAGCTCAAAGAGATACTCCAAGTCAGTTCTTAGTGTAGAAAAGGTAGCTAATATCCGTGAAATCCTTAATTCGAGTTAAGATCACATGAAACACTGTAGGAATCCTGAATTGTTTACTTAAAAGAAACTAGAGTGGTAAATGTGTGTTATACAAGGCAGAATACCATTGAAATAGTGAAAGAAACACGTTCGGCAGCTTTGGAAGGCCTTACACTTCACTGAAATGTAGTACTACACTCTATAACACAGTTGAGAGACAATGTTCCCGAGCTGCCTCAGTTCATAACAGTGTGTAGGAAGTTGTTTGATAAAGTGTGCAAAGCTTATACTTGGACCAGAAGGTAGAATATAGGAAACTACATGAAAACTTGGATAATTCAGAGAAAATGACTGTAAGCAGATGAGAACTTGTTTAGAACAGCTCAAAGAGATACTCCAAGTCAGTTCTTAGTGTAGAAAAGGTAGCTAATATCCGTGAAATCCTTAATTCGAGTTAAGATCACATGAAGCAGTGTATGAACCCTATATTCTTTACTTAAAGGAGACTAGAGTGGTAAATGTGTGTTATACAAGGCAGAATACCATTGAAATAGAGACAGAAACACGTTCGGCAGCTTTGGAAAGCCTTACACTTCACTGAAATGTAGTACTACACTCTATATCACAGTTGAGAGACAATGTTCCCGAGCTGCCTCAGTTCATAACAGTGTGTAGGAAGTTGTTTGATAAAGTGTGCAAAGCTTATACTTGGACCAGAAGGTAGAATATAGGAAACTACATGAAAACTTGGATAATTCAGAGAAAATGACTGTAAGCAGATGAGAACTTGTTTAGAACAGCTCAAAGAGATTCTCCAAGTCAGTTCTTAGTGTAGAAAAGGTAGCTAAGATCCGGGAAATCCTTAATTCAAGTTAAGATCACATGAAGCACTGTATGGACCCTATATTCTTTACTTAAAGGAGACTAGAGTGCTAAAAGTGTGTTATACAAGGCAGAATACCATTGAAATAGAGACAGAAACACGTTCGGCAGCTTTGGAAAGCCTTACACTTCACTGAAATGTATTACTACACTCTATATCACAGTTGAGAGACAATGTTCCCGAGCTGCCTCAGTTCATAACAGTGTGTAGGAAGTTGTTTGATAAAGTGGGCAAAACCTATACTTGGACCAGAAGGCAGAATATAGGAAACTACATGAAAACATGGATAATTCAGAGAAAATGACTGTAAGCAGATGAGAACTTGTTTAGAACAGCTCAAAGAGATACTCCAAGTCAGTTCTTAGTGTAGAAAAGGTAGCTAATTTCCGCGAAATCCTTAATTCGAGTTAAGATCACATGAAAAACTGTATGAATCCTATATTCTTTACTTGAAGGAGACTAGAGTGGTAAATGTGTGTTCTACGAGGCAGAATACCATTGAAATAGAGAAAGAAACACGATCGGTAGCTTTGGAAAGCTTTACACTTCACTGAAAGGTAGTACTACACTCTATAACACAGTTGAGAGACAATGTTCCCGAGCTGCCTCAGTTCATAACAGTGTGTAGGAAGTTGTTTGATAAAGTGGGCAAAGCTTATACTTGGACCAGAAGGCAGAATATAGGAAACTACATGAAAACATGGATAATTCAGAGAAAATGACTGTAAACAGATGAGAACTTGTTTAGAACAGCTCAAAGAGATTCTCCAAGTCAGTTCTTAGTGTAGAAAACGTAGCTAAGATCCGGGAAATCCTTAATTCGAGTTAAGATCACATGAAGCAGTGTATGAACCCTATATTCTTTACTTAAAGGAGACTAGAGTGGTAAATGTGTGTTATACAAGGCAGAATACCATTGAAGTAGAGACAGAAACACGTTCGGCAGCTTTGGAAAGCCTTACACTTCACTGAAATGTAGTACTACACTCTATATCACAGTTGAGAGACAATGTTCCCGAGCTGCCTCAGTTCATAACAGTGTGTAGGAAGTTGTTTGATAAAGTGTGCAAAGCTTATACTTGGACCAGAAGGTAGAATATAGGAAACTACATGAAAACTTGGATAATTCAGAGAAAATGACTGTAAGCGGATGAGAACTTGTTTAGAACAGCTCAAAGAGATTCTCCAAGTCAGTTCTTAGTGTAGAAAAGGTAGCTAAGATCCGGGAAATCCTTAATTCGAGTTAAGATCACATGAAGCACTGTATGGACCCTATATTCTTTACTTAAAGGAGACTAGAGTGCTAAAAGTGTGTTATACAAGGCAGAATACCATTGAAATAGAGAAAGAAACACATTCGGCAGCTTTGGAAATCCTTACACTTCACTGAAATGTAGTACTACACTCTGTAACACAGTTGAGAGACAATGTTCCTGAGCGCCCTCTGTTCACAACAGTGTGTAGGAAGTTGTTTGATAAAGTGGGCAAAGCTTATAATTGGACCAGAAGGAAGAATATAGGAAACTACATGAAAACTTGGATAATTCAGAGAAAATGACTGTAAACAGATGAGAAATTGTTTAGAACAGCTCCAAGAGATTCTCCAAGTCAGTTCTTAGTGTAGAAAAGGTAGCTAAGATCCGGGAAATCCTTAATTCGAGTTAAGATCACATGAAAAACTGTATGAATCCTATATTCTTTACTTAAAGGAGACTAGAGTTGTAAATGTGTGTTATACAAGGCAGAATACCACTGAAATAGAGAAAGAAACACTTTCGGCAGCTTTGGAAAGCCTTACATTTCACTGAAATGTAGTACTACACTCTATAACACAGTTGAGAGACAATTTTCCCGAGCTGCCTCAGTTCATAACAGTGTGTAGGAAGTTGTTTGATAAAGTGGGCAACGCTTATACTTGGACCAGAAGGCAGAATATAGGAAACTACATGAAAACTTGGATAATTCAGAGAAAATGACTATAAACAGATGAGAACTTGTTTAGAACAGCTCAAAGAGATTCTCCAAGTCAGTTCTTAGTGTAGAAAAGGTAGCTAATTTCCGCGAAATCCTTAATTCGAGTTAAGATCACATGAAAAACTTTATGAATCCTATATTCTTTACTTAAAGGAGACTAGAGTGGTAAATGTGTGTTCTACAAGGCAGAATACCATTGAAATAGAGAAAGAAACACGATCGGTAGCTTTGGAAAGCTTTACACTTCACTGAAAGGTAGCACTACACTCTATAACACAGTTGAGAGACAATGTTCCCGAGCTGCCTCAGTTCATAACAGTGTGTAGGAAGTTGTTTGATAAAGTGGGCAAAGCTTATACAGGACCAGAAGGCAGAATATAGGAAACTACATGAAAACATGGATAATTCAGAGAAAATGACTGTTAACAGATGAGAACTTGTTTAGAACAGCTCAAAGAGATTCTCCAAGTCAGTTCTTAGTGTAGAAAAGGTAGCTAAGATCCGGGAAATCCTTAATTCGAGTTAAGATCACATGAAGCACTGTATGGACCCTATATTCTTTACTTAAAGGAGACTAGAGTGCTAAAAGTGTGTTATACAAGGCAGAATACCATTGAAATAGAGACAGAAACACGTTCGGCAGCTTTGGAAAGCCTTACACTTCACTGAAATGTATTACTACACTCTATATCACAGTTGAGAGACAATGTTCCCGAGCTGCCTCAGTTCATAACAGTGTGTAGGAAGTTGTTTGATAAAGTGGGCAAAGCCTATACTTGGACCAGAAGGCAAAATATAGGAAACTACATGAAAACATGGATAATTCAGAGAAAATGACTGTAAGCAGATGAGAACTTGTTTAGAACAGCTCAAAGAGATACTCCAAGTCAGTTCTTAGTGTAGAAAAGGTAGCTAATATCCGTGAAATCCTTAATTCGAGTTAAGATCACATGAAACACTGTAGGAATCCTGAATTGTTTACTTAAAAGAAACTAGAGTGGTAAACGTGTGTTATACAAGGCAGAATACCATTGAAATAGTGAAAGAAACACGTTCTGCAGCTTTGGAAGGCCTTACACTTCACTGAAATGTAGTACTACACTCTATAACACAGTTGAGAGACAATGTTCCCAAGTTTCCTCAGTTCATAACAGTGTTTAGGAAGTTGTTTGATAAAGTGGGCAAAGATTTTACTTGTACCAGAAGGCAGAATATAAGAAACTACATGAAAACATGGATAATTCAGAGAAAATGACTGTAAACAGATGAGAACTGGTTTAGAACAGCTCACAGAGATTCTACAAGTCAGTTCTTAGTGTAGAAAAGGTAGCTAAGATCTGGGAAATCCTTAATACGAGTTAAGTTCACATGAAACACTGTATGAATTCTGTATTGTTTACTTAAAAGAGACTAGAGTGGTAAATGTGTGTTGTACAAGGCAGGATACCATAGAAATAGAGAAAGAAACACATTCGGCAGCTTTGGAAATCCTTACACTTCACTGAAATGTAGTACTACACTCTGTAACACAGTTGAGAGACAATGTTCCTGAGCGCCCTCTGTTCACAACAGTGTGTAAGAAGTTGTTTGATAAAGTGGGCAAAGCTTATAATTGGACCAGAAGGAAGAATATAGGAAACTACATGAAAACTTGGATAATTCAGAGAAAATGACTGTAAACAGATGAGAAATTGTTTAGAACAGCTCCAAGAGATTCTCCAAGTCAGTTCTTAGTGTAGAAAAGGTAGCTAAGATCCGGGAAATCCTTAATTCGAGTTAAGATCACATGAAAAACTGTTTGAATCCTATATTCTTTACTTAAAGGAGACTAGAGTGGTAAATGTGTGTTATACAAGGCAGAATACAACTGAAATAGAGAAAGAAACACTTTCGGCAGCTTTGGAAAGCCTTACACTTCACTGAAATGTAGTACTACACTCTATAACACAGTTGAGAGACAATTTTCCCGAGCTGCCTCAGTTCATAACAGTGTGTAGGAAGTTGTTTGATAAAGTGGGCAACGCTTATACTTGGACCAGAGGGCAGAATATAGGAAACTACATGAAAACTTGGATAATTCAGAGAAAATGACTGTAAACAGATGAGAAT
Source organism: Pipistrellus hanaki (assembly GCF_964339955.1). Classification (NCBI taxonomy): domain Eukaryota; kingdom Metazoa; phylum Chordata; class Mammalia; order Chiroptera; family Vespertilionidae; genus Pipistrellus; species Pipistrellus hanaki. The sequence continues at coordinate 298,309 of NW_028182293.1, forward strand.
TGTTTAGAACAGCTCAAAGAGATTCTCCAAGTCAGTTCTTAGTGTAGAAAAGGTAGCTAATTTCCGCGAAATCCTTAATTCAAGTTATGATCACATGAAAAACTGTATGAATCCTATATTCTTTACTTAAAGGAGACTAGAGTGGTAAATGTGTGTTCTACAAGGCAGAATACCATTGAAATAGAGAAAGAAACACGATCGGTAGCTATGGAAAGCTTTACACTTCACTGAAAGGTAGTACTACACTCTATAACACAGTTGAGAGTCAATGTTCCCGAGCTGCCTCAGTTCATAACAGTGTGTAGGAAGTTGTTTGATAAAGTGGGCAAAGCTTATACTTGGACCAGAAGGCAGAATATAGGAAACTACATGAAAACATGGATAATTCAGAGAAAATGACTGTAAACAGATGAGAACTTGTTTAGAACAGCTCAAAGAGATTCTCCAAGTCAGTTCTTAGTGTAGAAAAGGTAGCTAAGATCCGGGAAATCCTTAATTCGAGTTAAGATCACATGAAGCAGTGTATGAACCCTATATTCTTTACTTAAAGGAGACTAGAGTGGTAAATGTGTGTTATACAAGGCAGAATACCAATGAAATAGAGACAGAAACACGTTCGGCAGCTTTGGAAAGCCTTACACTTCACTGAAATGTAGTACTACACTCTATATCACAGTTGAGAGACAATGTTCCCGAGCTGCCTCAGTTCATAACAGTGTGTAGGAAGTTGTTTGATAAAGTGTGCAAAGCTTATACTTGGACCAGAAGGTAGAATATAGGAAACTACATGAAAACTTGGATAATTCAGAGAAAATGACTGTAAGCAGATGAGAACTTGTTTAGAACAGCTCAAAGAGATTCTCCAAGTCAGTTCTTAGTGTAGAAAAGGTAGCTAAGATCCGGGAAATCCTTAATTCGAGTTAAGATCACATGAAGCACTGTATGGACCCTATATTCTTTACTTAAAGGAGACTAGAGTGCTAAAAGTGTGTTATACAAGGCAGAATACCATTGAAATAGAGACAGAAACACGTTCGGCAGCTTTGGAAAGCCTTACACTTCACTGAAATGTATTACTACACTCTATATCACAGTTGAGAGACAATGTTCCCGAGCTGCCTCAGTTCATAACAGTGTGTAGGAAGTTGTTTGATAAAGTGGGCAAAGCCTATACTTGGACCAGAAGGCAAAATATAGGAAACTACATGAAAACATGGATAATTCAGAGAAAATGACTGTAAGCAGATGAGAACTTGTTTAGAACAGCTCAAAGAGATACTCCAAGTCAGTTCTTAGTGTAGAAAAGGTAGCTAATATCCGTGAAATCCTTAATTCGAGTTAAGATCACATGAAACACTGTAGGAATCCTGAATTGTTTACTTAAAAGAAACTAGAGTGGTAAATGTGTGTTATACAAGGCAGAATACCATTGAAATAGTGAAAGAAACACGTTCGGCAGCTTTGGAAGGCCTTACACTTCACTGAAATGTAGTACTACACTCTATAACACAGTTGAGAGACAATGTTCCCGAGCTGCCTCAGTTCATAACAGTGTGTAGGAAGTTGTTTGATAAAGTGTGCAAAGCTTATACTTGGACCAGAAGGTAGAATATAGGAAACTACATGAAAACTTGGATAATTCAGAGAAAATGACTGTAAGCAGATGAGAACTTGTTTAGAACAGCTCAAAGAGATACTCCAAGTCAGTTCTTAGTGTAGAAAAGGTAGCTAATATCCGTGAAATCCTTAATTCGAGTTAAGATCACATGAAGCAGTGTATGAACCCTATATTCTTTACTTAAAGGAGACTAGAGTGGTAAATGTGTGTTATACAAGGCAGAATACCATTGAAATAGAGACAGAAACACGTTCGGCAGCTTTGGAAAGCCTTACACTTCACTGAAATGTAGTACTACACTCTATATCACAGTTGAGAGACAATGTTCCCGAGCTGCCTCAGTTCATAACAGTGTGTAGGAAGTTGTTTGATAAAGTGTGCAAAGCTTATACTTGGACCAGAAGGTAGAATATAGGAAACTACATGAAAACTTGGATAATTCAGAGAAAATGACTGTAAGCAGATGAGAACTTGTTTAGAACAGCTCAAAGAGATTCTCCAAGTCAGTTCTTAGTGTAGAAAAGGTAGCTAAGATCCGGGAAATCCTTAATTCAAGTTAAGATCACATGAAGCACTGTATGGACCCTATATTCTTTACTTAAAGGAGACTAGAGTGCTAAAAGTGTGTTATACAAGGCAGAATACCATTGAAATAGAGACAGAAACACGTTCGGCAGCTTTGGAAAGCCTTACACTTCACTGAAATGTATTACTACACTCTATATCACAGTTGAGAGACAATGTTCCCGAGCTGCCTCAGTTCATAACAGTGTGTAGGAAGTTGTTTGATAAAGTGGGCAAAACCTATACTTGGACCAGAAGGCAGAATATAGGAAACTACATGAAAACATGGATAATTCAGAGAAAATGACTGTAAGCAGATGAGAACTTGTTTAGAACCGCTCAAAGAGATACTCCAAGTCAGTTCTTAGTGTAGAAAAGGTAGCTAATTTCCGCGAAATCCTTAATTCGAGTTAAGATCACATGAAAAACTGTATGAATCCTATATTCTTTACTTGAAGGAGACTAGAGTGGTAAATGTGTGTTCTACGAGGCAGAATACCATTGAAATAGAGAAAGAAACACGATCGGTAGCTTTGGAAAGCTTTACACTTCACTGAAAGGTAGTACTACACTCTATAACACAGTTGAGAGACAATGTTCCCGAGCTGCCTCAGTTCATAACAGTGTGTAGGAAGTTGTTTGATAAAGTGGGCAAAGCTTATACTTGGACCAGAAGGCAGAATATAGGAAACTACATGAAAACATGGATAATTCAGAGAAAATGACTGTAAACAGATGAGAACTTGTTTAGAACAGCTCAAAGAGATTCTCCAAGTCAGTTCTTAGTGTAGAAAACGTAGCTAAGATCCGGGAAATCCTTAATTCGAGTTAAGATCACATGAAGCAGTGTATGAACCCTATATTCTTTACTTAAAGGAGACTAGAGTGGTAAATGTGTGTTATACAAGGCAGAATACCATTGAAATAGAGACAGAAACACGTTCGGCAGCTTTGGAAAGCCTTACACTTCACTGAAATGTAGTACTACACTCTATATCACAGTTGAGAGACAATGTTCCCGAGCTGCCTCAGTTCATAACAGTGTGTAGGAAGTTGTTTGATAAAGTGTGCAAAGCTTATACTTGGACCAGAAGGTAGAATATAGGAAACTACATGAAAACTTGGATAATTCAGAGAAAATGACTGTAAGCAGATGAGAACTTGTTTAGAACAGCTCAAAGAGATTCTCCAAGTCAGTTCTTAGTGTAGAAAAGGTAGCTAAGATCCGGGAAATCCTTAATTCGAGTTAAGATCACATGAAGCACTGTATGGACCCTATATTCTTTACTTAAAGGAGACTAGAGTGCTAAAAGTGTGTTATACAAGGCAGAATACCATTGAAATAGAGAAAGAAACACATTCGGCAGCTTTGGAAATCCTTACACTTCACTGAAATGTAGTACTACACTCTGTAACACAGTTGAGAGACAATGTTCCTGAGCGCCCTCTGTTCACAACAGTGTGTAGGAAGTTGTTTGATAAAGTGGGCAAAGCTTATAATTGGACCAGAAGGAAGAATATAGGAAACTACATGAAAACTTGGATAATTCAGAGAAAATGACTGTAAACAGATGAGAAATTGTTTAGAACAGCTCCAAGAGATTCTCCAAGTCAGTTCTTAGTGTAGAAAAGGTAGCTAAGATCCGGGAAATCCTTAATTCGAGTTAAGATCACATGAAAAACTGTATGAATCCTATATTCTTTACTTAAAGGAGACTAGAGTTGTAAATGTGTGTTATACAAGGCAGAATACCACTGAAATAGAGAAAGAAACACTTTCGGCAGCTTTGGAAAGCCTTACACTTCACTGAAATGTAGTACTACACTCTATAACACAGTTGAGAGACAATTTTCCCGAGCTGCCTCAGTTCATAACAGTGTGTAGGAAGTTGTTTGATAAAGTGGGCAACGCTTATACTTGGACCAGAAGGCAGAATATAGGAAACTACATGAAAACTTGGATAATTCAGAGAAAATGACTATAAACAGATGAGAACTTGTTTAGAACAGCTCAAAGAGATTCTCCAAGTCAGTTCTTAGTGTAGAAAAGGTAGCTAATTTCCGCGAAATCCTTAATTCGAGTTAAGATCACATGAAAAACTGTATGAATCCTATATTCTTTACTTAAAGGAGACTAGAGTGGTAAATGTGTGTTCTACAAGGCAGAATACCATTGAAATAGAGAAAGAAACACGATCGGTAGCTTTGGAAAGCTTTACACTTCACTGAAAGGTAGCACTACACTCTATAACGCAGTTGAGAGACAATGTTCCCGAGCTGCCTCAGTTCATAACAGTGTGTAGGAAGTTGTTTGATAAAGTGGGCAAAGCTTATACTTGGACCAGAAGGCAGAATATAGGAAACTACATGAAAACATGGATAATTCAGAGAAAATGACTGTTAACAGATGAGAACTTGTTTAGAACAGCTCAAAGAGATTCTCCAAGTCAGTTCTTAGTGTAGAAAAGGTAGCTAAGATCCGGGAAATCCTTAATTCGAGTTAAGATCACATGAAGCACTGTATGGACCCTATATTCTTTACTTAAAGGAGACTAGAGTGCTAAAAGTGTGTTATACAAGGCAGAATACCATTGAAATAGAGACAGAAACACGTTCGGCAGCTTTGGAAAGCCTTACACTTCACTGAAATGTATTACTACACTCTATATCACAGTTGAGAGACAATGTTCCCGAGCTGCCTCAGTTCATAACAGTGTGTAGGAAGTTGTTTGATAAAGTGGGCAAAGCCTATACTTGGACCAGAAGGCAAAATATAGGAAACTACATGAAAACATGGATAATTCAGAGAAAATGACTGTAAGCAGATGAGAACTTGTTTAGAACAGCTCAAAGAGATACTCCAAGTCAGTTCTTAGTGTAGAAAAGGTAGCTAATATCCGTGAAATCCTTAATTCGAGTTAAGATCACATGAAACACTGTAGGAATCCTGAATTGTTTACTTAAAAGAAACTAGAGTGGTAAATGTGTGTTATACAAGGCAGAATACCATTGAAATAGTGAAAGAAACACGTTCTGCAGCTTTGGAAGGCCTTACACTTCACTGAAATGTAGTACTACACTCTATAACACAGTTGAGAGACAATGTTCCCAAGTTTCCTCAGTTCATAACAGTGTGTAGGAAGTTGTTTGATAAAGTGTGCAAAGCTTATACTTGGACCAGAAGGTAGAATATAGGAAACTACATGAAAACTTGGATAATTCAGAGAAAATGACTGTAAGCAGATGAGAACTTGTTTAGAACAGCTCAAAGAGATTCTCCAAGTCAGTTCTTAGTGTAGAAAAGGTAGCTAAGATCCGGGAAATCCTTAATTCGAGTTAAGATCACATGAAGCACTGTATGGACCCTATATTCTTTACTTAAAGGAGACTAGAGTGGTAAATGTGTGTTATATAAGGCAGAATACCATTGAAATAGAGAAAGAAACACGTTCGGCAGCTTTGGAAAGCCTTACACTTCACTGAAATGTAGTACTACACTCTATAACACAGTTGAGAGACAATGTTCCCGAGCTACCTCAGTTCGTAACAGTGTGTAGGAAGTTGTTTGATAAAGTGGGCAAAGCTTATACTTGGACCAGAAGGCAGAATATAGGAAACTACATGAAAACATGGATAATTCAGAGAAAATGACTGTAAACAGATGAGAACTTGTTTAGAACAGCTCAAAGAGATTCTCCAAGTCAGTTCTTAGTGTAGAAAAGGTAGATAAGATCCGGGAAATCCTTAATTCGAGTTAAGATCACATGAAACACTGTATGAATCCTATATTCTTTACTAAAAGGAGACTAGAGTGGTAAATGTGTGTTATACAAGGCAGAATACCATTGAAATAGAGAAAGAAACACGTTCGGCAGCTTTGGAAAGCCTTACACTTCACTGAAATGTAGTACTACACTCTATAACACAGTTGAGACACAATGTTCCCGAGCTACCTCAGTTCATAACAGTGTGTAGGAAGTTGTTTGATAAAGTGGGCAAAGCTTATACTTGGACCAGAAGGCAGAATATAGGAAACTACATGAAAACATGGATAATTCAGAGAAAATGACTGTAAACAGATGAGAACTTGTTTAGAACAGCTCAAAGAGATTCTTCAAGTCAGTTCTTAGTGTAGAAAAGGTAGCTAATTTCCGGGAAATCCTTAATTCGAGTTAAGATCACATGAAAAACTGTATGAATCCTATATTCTTTACTTAAAGGAGACTAGAGTGGTAAATGTGTGTTCTACAAGGCAGAATACCATTGAAATAGAGAAAGAAACACGATCGGTAGCTTTGGAAAGCTTTACACTTCACTGAAAGGTAGTACTACACTCTATAACACAGTTGAGAGACAATGTTCCCGAGCTGCCTCAGTTCATAACTGTGTGTAGGAAGTTGTTTGATAAAGTGGGCAAAGCTTATACTTGGACCAGAAGGCAGAATATAGGAAACTACATGAAAACTTGGATAATTCAGAGAAAATGACTGTAAGCAGATGAGAACTTGTTTAGAACAGCTCAACGAGATTCTCCAAGTCAGTTCTTAGTGTAGAAAAGGTAGCTAAGATCCGGGAAATCCTTAATTCGAGTTAAGATCACATGAAACACTGTATGAATCCTATATTCTTTACTTATAGGAGACTAGAGTGGTAAATGTGTGTTATACAAGGCAGAATACCATTGAAATAGAGAAAGAAACACGTTCGGCAGCTTTGGAAGGCCTTACACTTCACTGAAATGTAGTACTACACTCTGTAACACAGTTGAGAGTCAATGTTCCCGAGCTGCCTCAGTTCATAACAGTGAGTAGGAAGTTGTTTGATAAAGTGGGCAAAGATTATACTTGTACCAGAAGGCAGAATATAAGAAACTACATGAAAACATGGATAATTCAGAGAAAATGACTGTAAACAGATGAGAACTGGTTTAGAACAGCTCACAGAGATTCTACAAGTCAGTTCTTAGTGTAGAAAAGGTAGCTAAGATCCGGGAAATCCTTAATACGAGTTAAGTTCACATGAAACACTGTATGAATTCTGTATTGTTTACTTAAAGAGACTAGAGTGTTAAATGTGTGTTATACAAGGCAGAATACCATTGAAATAGTGAAAGAAACACGTTCGGCAGCTTTGGAGGGCCTTACACTTCACTGAAATGTAGTACTACACTCTATAACACAGTTGAGAGACAATGTTCCCGAGTGCCCTCTGTTCATAACAGTGTGTAGGAAGTTGTTTGATAAAGTGAGCAATGCTGATACTTGGACCAGAAGGAAGAATATAGGAAACTACATGAAAACATGGATAATTCAGAGAAAATGACTGTAAACAGATGAGAATTGGTGTAGAACAGCTCAAAGAGATTCTCCAAGTCAGTTCTTAGTGTAGAAAAGGTAGCTAAGATCCGGGAAATCCTTAATTCGAGTTAAGATCACATGAAACACTGTATGAATCCTATATTCTTTACTTAAAGGAGACTAGAGTGGTAAATGTGTGTTATACAAGGCAGAATACCATTGAAATAGAGAAAGAAACACGTTCGGCAGCTTTGGAAAGCCTTAAACTTCACTGAAATGTAGTAGTACACTCTATAACACAGTTGAGAGACAATGTTCCCGAGCTGCCTCAGTTCATAACTGTGTGTAGGAAGTTGTTTCATAAAGTGGGCAAAGCTTATACTTGGACCAGAAGGCAGAATATAGGAAACTACATGAAAACATGGATAATTCAGAGAAAATGACTGTAAACAGATGAGAACTTGTTTAGAACAGCTCAAAGAGATTCTCCTAGTCAGTTCTTAGTGTAGAAAAGGTAGCTAAGATCCGGGAAATCCTTAATTCGAGTTAAGATCACATGAAACAGTGTTTGAATCCTATATTCTTTACCTAAAGGAGACTAGAGTGGTAAAAGTGTGTTATACAAGGAAGAATACCATTGAAATAGAGAAAGAAAAACAATCAGCAGCTTTGGAAAGCCATACACTTCACTGAAATGTAGTACTACACTCTATAACACAGTTGAGAGACAATTTTCCCGAGCTGCCTCAGTTCATAACAGTGTGTAGGAAGTTGTTTGATAAAGTGGGCAAAGCTTATACTTGGACCAGAAGGCAGAATATAGGAAACTACATGAAAACATGGATAATTCAGAGAAAACGACTGTAAAGAGATTAGAAGTTGTTTAGAACAGCTCAAAGAGATTCTCCAAGTCAGTTCTTAGTGTAGAGAAGGTAGCTAAGATCCTGGAAATCCTTAATTCGAGTTAAGATCACATGAAACACTGTATGAACCCTATATTCTTTACTGAAAGGAGACTAGAGTGGTAACAGTGTGTTATACAAGGCAGAATACCATTGAAATAGAGAAAGGAACACGTTCGGCAGCTTTGGAAAGCCTTACACTTCACTGAAATGTAGTACTACACTCTATATCACAGTTGAGAGACAATGTTCCCGAGCTGCGTCAGTTCATAACTGTGTGTAGGAAGTTGTTTGATAAAGTGGGCAAAGCTTATACTTGGACCAGAAGGCAGAATATAGGAACCTACATGAAAACATGGATAATTCAGAGAAAATGACTGTAAACAGATGAGAACTTGTTTAGAAAAGCTCAAAGAGATTCTCCTAGTCAGTTCTTAGTGTAGAAAAGGTAGCTAAGATCCGGGAAATCCTTAATTCGAGTTAAGATCACATGAAACAGTGTTTGAATCCTATATTCTTTACCAAAAGGAGACTAGAGTGGTAAAAGTGTGTTATACAAGGCAGAATACCATTGAAATAGAGAAAGAAAAACAATCAGCAGCTTTGGAAAGCCATACACTTCACTGAAATGTAGTACTACACTCTATAACACAGTTGAGAGACAATTTTCCCGAGCTGCCTCAGTTCATAACAGTGTGTAGGAAGTTGTTTGATAAAGTGGGCAAAGCTTATACTTGGACCAGAAGGCAGAATATAGGAAACTACATGAAAACATGGATAATTCAGAGAAAACGACTGTAAAGAGATTAGAAGTTGTTTAGAACAGCTCAAAGAGATTCTCCAAGTCAGTTCTTAGTGTAGAAAAGGTAGCTAAGATCCTGGAAATCCTTAATTCGAGTTAAGATCACATGAAACACTGTATGAACCCTATATTCTTTACTGAAAGGAGACTAGAGTGGTAACAGTGTGTTATACAAGGCAGAATACCATTGAAATAGAGAAAGGAACACGTTCGGCAGCTTTGGAAAGCCTTACACTTCACTGAAATGTAGTAGTACACTCTATATCACAGTTGAGAGACAATGTTCCCGAGCTGCGTCATTTCATAACTGTGTGTAGGAAGTTGTTTGATAAAGTGGGCAAAGCTTATACTTGGACCAGAAGGCAGAATATAGGAAACTACATGAAAACTTGGATAATTCAGAGAAAATGACTGTAAGCAGATGAGAACTTGTTTAGAACAGATCAAAGAGATTCTCCAAGTCAGTTCTTAGTGTAGAAAAGGTAGCTAAGATCCGGGAAATCCTTAATTCGAGTTAAGATCACATGAAACACTGTATGAATCCTATATTCTTTACTTAAAGGAGACTAGAGTGGTAAATGTGTGTTATACAAGGCAGAATACCATTGAAATAGAGAAAGAAACACGTTAGGCAGCTTTGGAAAGCCTTACACTTCACTGAAATGTAGTACTACACTCTATTACACAGTTGAGAGACAATGTTCCCGAGCTGCCTCAGTTCATAACAGTGTGTAGGAAGTTGTTTGATAAAGTGGGCAAAGCTTATACTTGGACCAGAAGGCAGAATATAGGAAACTACATGAAAACTTGGATAATTCAGAGAAAATGACTGTAAGCAGATGAGAACTTGTTTAGAACAGCTCAACGAGATTCTCCAAGTCAGTTCTTAGTGTAGAAAAGGTAGCTAAGATCCGGGAAATCCTTAATTCGAGTTAAGATCACATGAAACACTGTATGAATCCTATATTCTTTACTTAAAGGAGACTAGAGTGGTAAATGTGTGTTATACAAGGCAGAATACCATTGAAATAGAGAAAGAAACACGTTAGGCAGCTTTGGAAAGCCTTACACTTCACTGAAATGTAGTACTACACTCTATAACACAGTTGAGAGACAAAGTTCCCGAGCTGCCTCAGTTCATAACAGTGTGTAGGAAGTTGTTTGATAAAGTGGGCAAAGCTTATACTTGGACCAGAAGGCAGAATATAGGAAACTACATGAAAACATGGATAATTCAGAGAAAATGACTGTAAGCAGATGAGAACTTGTTTAGAACAGCTCAAAGAGATTTTCCAAGTCAGTTCTTAGTGTAGAAAAGGTAGCTAAGATCCGGGAAATCCTTAATTCGAGTTAAGATCACATGAAAAACTGTATGAATCCTATATTCTTTTCTTAAAGGAGACTAGAGTGGTAACTGTGTGTTATACAAGGCAGAATACCATTGAAATAGAGAAAGGAACACGTTCGGCAGCTTTGGAAAGCCTTACACTTCACTGAAATGTAGTACTACACTCTATATCACAGTTGAGAGACAATGTTCCCGAGCTGCGTCAGTTCATAACTGTGTGTAGGAAGTTGTTTGATAAAGTGGGCAAAGCTTATACTTGGACCAGAAGGCAGAATATAGGAAACTACATGAAAACATGGATAATTCAGAGAAAATGACTGTAAACAGATGAGAACTTGTTTAGAAAAGCTCAAAGAAATTCTCCAAGTCAGTTCTTAGTGTAGAAAAGGTAGCTAAGATCCGGGAAATCCTTAATTCGAGTTAAGATCACATGAAACACTGTATGAATCCTATATTCTTTACTTAAAGGAGACTAGAGTGGTAAATGTGTGTTATACAAGGCAGAATACCATTGAAATAGAGAAAGAAACACGTTCGGCAGCTTTGGAAAGCCTTACACTTCACTGAAATGTAGTAGTACACTCTATAACACAGTTGAGAGACAATGTTCCCGAGCTGCCTCAGTTCATAACAGTGTGTAGGAAGTTGTTTGATAAAGTGGGCAAAGCCTATACTTGGACCAGAAGGCAGAATATAGGAAACTACATGAAAACATGGATAATTCAGAGAAAATGACTGTAAGCAGATGAGAACTTGTTTAGAACAGCTCAAAGAGATTTTCCAAGTCAGTTCTTAGTGTAGAAAAGGTAGCTAAGATCCGGGAAATCCTTAATTCGAGTTAAGATCACATGAAACAGTGTTTGAATCCTATATTCTTTACCTAAAGGAGACTAGAGTGGTAAAAGTGTGTTATACAAGGCAGAATACCATTGAAATAGAGAAAGAAAAACAATCAGCAGCTTTGGAAAGCCATACACTTCACTGAAATGTAGTACTACACTCTATAACACAGTTGAGAGACAATTTTCCCGAGCTGCCTCAGTTCATAACAGTGTGTAGGAAGTTGTTTGATAAAGTGGGCAAAGCTTATACTTGGACCAGAAGGCAGAATATAGGAAACTACATGAAAACATGGATAATTCAGAGAAAACGACTGTAAAGAGATTAGAAGTTGTTTAGAACAGCTCAAAGAGATTCTCCAAGTCAGTTCTTAGTGTAGAAAAGGTAGCTAAGATCCTGGAAATCCTTAATTCGAGTTAAGATCACATGAAACACTGTATGAACCCTATATTCTTTACTGAAAGGAGACTAGAGTGGTAACAGTGTGTTATACAAGGCAGAATACCATTGAAATAGAGAAAGGAACACGTTCGGCAGCTTTGGAAAGCCTTACACCTCACTGAAATGTAGTACTACACTCTATATCACAGTTGAGAGACAATGTTCCCGAGCTGCGTCAGTTCATAACTGTGTGTAGGAAGTTGTTTGATAAAGTGGGCAAAGCTTATACTTGGACCAGAAGGCAGAATATAGGAAACTACATGAAAACATGGATAATTCAGAGAAAATGACTGTAAACAGATGAGAACTTGTTTAGAAAAGCTCAAAGAGATTCTCCAATTCAGTTCTTAGTGTAGAAAAGGTAGCTAAGATCCGGGAAATCCTTAATTCGAGTTAAGATCACATGAAACACTGTATGAATCCTATATTCTTTACTTAAAGGAGACTAGAGTGGTAAATGTGTGTTATACAAGGCAGAATACCATTGAAATAGAGAAAGAAACACGTTCCGCAACTTTGGAAAGCCTTACACTTCACTGAAATGTAGTACTACACTCTATAACACAGTTGAGAGACAATGTTCCCGAGCTCCCTCAGTTCATAACAGTGTGTAGGAAGTATTTTGATAAAGTGGGCAAAGCTTATACTTGGACCAGAAGGCAGAATATAGGAAACTACATGAAAACTTGGATAATTCAGAGAAAATGACTGTAAGCAGATGAGAACTTGTTTAGAACAGCTCAACGAGATTCTCCAAGTCAGTTCTTAGTGTAGAAAAGGTAGCTAAGATCCGGGAAATCCTTAATTCGAGTTAAGATCACATGAAACACTGTATGAATCCTATATTCTTTACTTAAAGGAGACTAGAGTGGTAAATGTGTGTTATACAAGGCAGAATACCATTGAAATAGAGAAAGAAACACGTTAGGCAGCTTTGGAAAGCCTTACACTTCACTGAAATGTAGTACTACACTCTATAACACAGTTGAGAGACAATGTTCCCGAGCTGCCTCAGTTCATAACAGTGTGTAGGAAGTTGTTTGATAAAGTGGGCAAAGCTTATACTTGGACCAGAAGGCAGAATATAGGAAACTACATGAAAACTTGGATAATTCAGAGAAAATGACTGTAAGCAGATGAGAACTTGTTTAGAACAGCTCAACGAGATTCTCCAAGTCAGTTCTTAGTGTAGAAAAGGTAGCTAAGATCCGGGAAATCCTTAATTCGAGTTAAGATCACATGAAACACTGTATGAATCCTATATTCTTTACTTAAAGGAGACTAGAGTGGTAAATGTGTGTTATACAAGGCAGAATACCATTGAAATAGAGAAAGAAACACGTTAGGCAGCTTTGGAAAGCCTTACACTTCACTGAAATGTAGTAGTACACTCTATAACACAGTTGAGAGACAAAGTTCCCGAGCTGCCTCAGTTCATAACAGTGTGTAGGAAGTTGTTTGATAAAGTGGGCAAAGCTTATACTTGGACCAGAAGGCAGAATATAGGAAACTACATGAAAACATGGATAATTCAGAGAAAATGACTGTAAGCAGATGAGAACTTGTTTAGAACAGCTCAAAGAGATTTTCCAAGTCAGTTCTTAGTGTAGAAAAGGTAGCTAAGATCCGGGAAATCCTTAATTCGAGTTAAGATCACATGAAAAACTGTATGAATCCTATATTCTTTTCTTAAAGGAGACTAGAGTGGTAACTGTGTGTTATACAAGGCAGAATACCATTGAAATAGAGAAAGGAACACGTTCGGCAGCTTTGGAAAGCCTTACACTTCACTGAAATGTAGTACTACACTCTATATCACAGTTGAGAGACAATGTTCCCGAGCTGCGTCAGTTCATAACTGTGTGTAGGAAGTTGTTTGATAAAGTGGGCAAAGCTTATACTTGGACCAGAAGGCAGAATATAGGAAACTACATGAAAACATGGATAATTCAGAGAAAATGACTGTAAACAGATGAGAACTTGTTTAGAAAAGCTCAAAGAGATTCTCCAAGTCAGTTCTTAGTGTAGAAAAGGTAGCTAAGATCCGGGAAATCCTTAATTCGAGTTAAGATCACATGAAACACTGTATGAATCCTATATTCTTTACTTAAAGGAGACTAGAGTGGTAAATGTGTGTTATACAAGGCAGAATACCATTGAAATAGAGAAAGAAACACGTTCCGCAACTTTGGAAAGCCTTACACTTCACTGAAATGTAGTACTACACTCTATAACACAGTTGAGAGACAATGTTCCCGAGCTGCCTCAGTTCATAACAGTGTGTAGGAAGTTATTTGATAAAGTGGGCAAAGCTTATACTTGGACCACAAGGCAGAATATAGGAAACTACATAAAAACTTGGATAATTCAGAGAAAATGACTGTAAACAGATGAGAACTTGTTTAGAACAGCTCAAAGAGATTTTCCAAGTCAGTTCTTAGTGTAGAAAAGGTAGCTAAGATCCGGGAAATCCTTAATTCGAGTTAAGATCACATGAAACAGTGTTTGAATCCTATATTCTTTACCTAAAGGAGACTAGAGTGGTAAAAGTGTGTTATACAAGGCAGAATACCATTGAAATAGAGAAAGAAAAACAATCAGCAGCTTTGGAAAGCCATACACTTCACTGAAATGTAGTACTACACTCTATAACACAGTTGAGAGACAATTTTCCCGAGCTGCCTCAGTTCATAACAGTGTGTAGGAAGTTGTTTGATAAAGTGGGCAAAGCTTATACTTGGACCAGAAGGCAGAATATAGGAAACTACATGAAAACATGGATAATTCAGAGAAAACGACTGTAAAGAGATTAGAAGTTGTTTAGAACAGCTCAAAGAGATTCTCCAAGTCAGTTCTTAGTGTAGAAAAGGTAGCTAAGATCCTGGAAATCCTTAATTCGAGTTAAGATCACATGAAACACTGTATGAACCCTATATTCTTTACTGAAAGGAGACTAGAGTGGTAACAGTGTGTTATACAAGGCAGAATACCATTGAAATAGAGAAAGAAACACGTTAGGCAGCTTTGGAAAGCCTTACACTTCACTGAAATGTAGTACTACACTCTATAACACAGTTGAGAGACAATGTTCCCGAGCTGCCTCAGTTCATAACAGTGTGTAGGAAGTTGTTTGATAAAGTGGGCAAAGCTTATACTTGGACCAGAAGGCAGAATATAGGAAACTACATGAAAACTTGGATAATTCAGAGAAAATGACTGTAAGCAGATGAGAACTTGTTTAGAACAGCTCAACGAGATTCTCCAAGTCAGTTCTTAGTGTAGAAAAGGTAGCTAAGATCCGGGAAATCCTTAATTCGAGTTAAGATCACATGAAACACTGTATGAATCCTATATTCTTTTCTTAAAGGAGACTAGAGTGGTAACTGTGTGTTATACAAGGCAGAATACCATTGAAATAGAGAAAGGAACACGTTCGGCAGCTTTGGAAAGCCTTACACTTCACTGAAATGTAGTACTACACTCTATATCACAGTTGAGAGACAATGTTCCCGAGCTGCGTCAGTTCATAACTGTGTGTAGGAAGTTGTTTGATAAAGTGGGCAAAGCTTATACTTGGACCAGAAGGCAGAATATAGGAAACTACATGAAAACATGGATAATTCAGAGAAAATGACTGTAAACAGATGAGAACTTGTTTAGAAAAGCTCAAAGAGATTCTCCAAGTCAGTTCTTAGTGTAGAAAAGGTAGCTAAGATCCGGGAAATCCTTAATTCGAGTGAAGATCACATGAAACACTGTATGAATCCTATATTCTTTACTTAAAGGAGACTAGAGTGGTAAATGTGTGTTATACAAGGCAGAATACCATTGAAATAGAGAAAGAAACACGTTCCGCAACTTTGGAAAGCCTTACACTTCACTGAAATGTAGTACTACACTCTATAACACAGTTGAGAGACAATGTTCCCGAGCTGCCTCAGTTCATAACAGTGTGTAGGAAGTTATTTGATAAAGTGGGCAAAGCTTATACTTGGACCACAAGGCAGAATATAGGAAACTACATAAAAACTTGGATAATTCAGAGAAAATGACTGTAAACAGATGAGAACTTGTTTAGAACAGCTCAAAGAGATTTTCCAAGTCAGTTCTTAGTGTAGAAAAGGTAGCTAAGATCCGGGAAATCCTTAATTCGAGTTAAGATCACATGAAACAGTGTTTGAATCCTATATTCTTTACCTAAAGGAGACTAGAGTGGTAAAAGTGTGTTATACAAGGCAGAATACCATTGAAATAGAGAAAGAAAAACAATCAGCAGCTTTGGAAAGCCATACACTTCACTGAAATGTAGTACTACACTCTATAACACAGTTGAGAGACAATTTTCCCGAGCTGCCTCAGTTCATAACAGTGTGTAGGAAGTTGTTTGATAAAGTGGGCAAAGCTTATACTTGGACCAGAAGGCAGAATATAGGAAACTACATGAAAACATGGATAATTCAGAGAAAACGACTGTAAAGAGATTAGAAGTTGTTTAGAACAGCTCAAAGAGATTCTCCAAGTCAGTTCTTAGTGTAGAAAAGGTAGCTAAGATCCTGGAAATCCTTAATTCGAGTTAAGATCACATGAAACACTGTATGAACCCTATATTCTTTACTGAAAGGAGACTAGAGTGGTAACAGTGTGTTATACAAGGCAGAATACCATTGAAATAGAGAAAGGAACACGTTCGGCAGCTTTGGAAAGCCTTACACTTCACTGAAATGTAGTACTACACTCTATATCACAGTTGAGAGACAATGTTCCCGAGCTGCGTCAGTTCATAACTGTGTGTAGGAAGTTGTTTGATAAATTGGGCAAAGCTTATACTTGGACCAGAAGGCAGAATATAGGAAACTACATGAAAACATGGATAATTCAGAGAAAATGACTGTAAACAGATGAGAACTTGTTTAGAAAAGCTCAAAGAGATTCTCCAATTCAGTTCTTAGTGTAGAAAAGGTAGCTAAGATCCGGGAAATCCTTAATTCGAGTTAAGATCACATGAAACACTGTATGAATCCTATATTCTTTACTTAAAGGAGACTAGAGTGGTAAATGTGTGTTATACAAGGCAGAATACCATTGAAATAGAGAAAGAAACACGTTCCGCAACTTTGGAAAGCCTTACACTTCACTGAAATGTAGTACTACACTCTATAACACAGTTGAGAGACAATGTTCCCGAGCTCCCTCAGTTCATAACAGTGTGTAGGAAGTATTTTGATAAAGTGGGCAAAGCTTATACTTGGACCAGAAGGCAGAATATAGGAAACTACATGAAAACTTGGATAATTCAGAGAAAATGACTGTAAGCAGATGAGAACTTGTTTAGAACAGCTCAACGAGATTCTCCAAGTCAGTTCTTAGTGTATAAAAGGTAGCTAAGATCCGGGAAATCCTTAATTCGAGTTAAGATCACATGAAACACTGTATGAATCCTATATTCTTTACTTAAAGGAGACTAGAGTGGTAAATGTGTGTTATACAAGGCAGAATACCATTGAAATAGAGAAAGAAACACGTTAGGCAGCTTTGGAAAGCCTTACACTTCACTGAAATGTAGTAGTACACTCTATAACACAGTTGAGAGACAAAGTTCCCGAGCTGCCTCAGTTCATAACAGTGTGTAGGAAGTTGTTTGATAAAGTGGGCAAAGCTTATACTTGGACCAGAAGGCAGAATATAGGAAACTACATGAAAACATGGATAATTCAGAGAAAATGACTGTAAGCAGATGAGAACTTGTTTAGAACAGCTCAAAGAGATTTTCCAAGTCAGTTCTTAGTGTAGAAAAGGTAGCTAAGATCCGGGAAATCCTTAATTCGAGTTAAGATCACATGAAAAACTGTATGAATCCTATATTCTTTTCTTAAAGGAGACTAGAGTGGTAACTGTGTGTTATACAAGGCAGAATACCATTGAAATAGAGAAAGGAACACGTTCGGCAGCTTTGGAAAGCCTTACACTTCACTGAAATGTAGTACTACACTCTATATCACAGTTGAGAGACAATGTTCCCGAGCTGCGTCAGTTCATAACTGTGTGTAGGAAGTTGTTTGATAAAGTGGGCAAAGCTTATACTTGGACCAGAAGGCAGAATATAGGAAACTACATGAAAACATGGATAATTCAGAGAAAATGACTGTAAACAGATGAGAACTTGTTTAGAAAAGCTCAAAGAGATTCTCCAAGTCAGTTCTTAGTGTAGAAAAGGTAGCTAAGATCCGGGAAATCCTTAATTCGAGTTAAGATCACATGAAACACTGTATGAATCCTATATTCTTTACTTAAAGGAGACTAGAGTGGAAATGTGTGTTATACAAGGCAGAATACCATTGAAATAGAGAAAGAAACAAGTTCCGCAACTTTGGAAAGCCTTACACTTCACTGAAATGTAGTACTACACTCTATAACACAGTTGAGAGACAATGTTCCCGAGCTGCCTCAGTTCATAACAGTGTGTAGGAAGTTATTTGATAAAGTGGGCAAAGCTTATACTTGGACCACAAGGCAGAATATAGGAAACTACATAAAAACTTGGATAATTCAGAGAAAATGACTGTAAACAGATGAGAACTTGTTTAGAACAGCTCAAAGAGATTCTCCAAGTCAGTTCTTAGTGTAGAAAAGGTAGCTAAGATCCGGGAAATCCTTAATTCGAGTTAAGATCACATGAAACACTGTATGAATCCTATATTCTTTACTTAAAGGAGACTAGAGTGGTAAATGTGTGTTATACAAGGCAGAATACCATTGAAATAGAGAAAGAAACACGTTAGGCAGCTTTGGAAAGCCTTACACTTCACTGAAATGTAGTAGTAAACTCTATAACACAGTTGAGAGACAAAGTTCCCGAGCTGCCTCAGTTCATAACAGTGTGTAGGAAGTTGTTTGATAAAGTGGGCAAAGCTTATACTTGGACCAGAAGGCAGAATATAGGAAACTACATGAAAACATGGATAATTCAGAGAAAATGACTGTAAGCAGATGAGAACTTGTTTAGAACAGCTCAAAGAGATTTTCCAAGTCAGTTCTTAGTGTAGAAAAGGTAGCTAAGATCCGGGAAATCCTTAATTCGAGTTAAGATCACATGAAAAACTGTATGAATCCTATATTCTTTTCTTAAAGGAGACTAGAGTGGTAACTGTGTGTTATACAAGGCAGAATACCATTGAAATAGAGAAAGGAACACGTTCGGCAGCTTTGGAAAGCCTTACACTTCACTGAAATGTAGTACTACACTCTATATCACAGTTGAGAGACAATGTTCCCGAGCTGCGTCAGTTCATAACTGTGTGTAGGAAGTTGTTTGATAAAGTGGGCAAAGCTTATACTTGGACCAGAAGGCAGAATATAGGAAACTACATGAAAACATGGATAATTCAGAGAAAATGACTGTAAACAGATGAGAACTTGTTTAGAAAAGCTCAAAGAGATTCTCCAAGTCAGTTCTTAGTGTAGAAAAGGTAGCTAAGATCCGGGAAATCCTTAATTCGAGTTAAGATCACATGAAACACTGTATGAATCCTATATTCTTTACTTAAAGGAGACTAGAGTGGAAATGTGTGTTATACAAGGCAGAATACCATTGAAATAGAGAAAGAAACAAGTTCCGCAACTTTGGAAAGCCTTACACTTCACTGAAATGTAGTACTACACTCTATAACACAGTTGAGAGACAATGTTCCCGAGCTGCCTCAGTTCATAACAGTGTGTAGGAAGTTATTTGATAAAGTGGGCAAAGCTTATACTTGGACCACAAGGCAGAATATAGGAAACTACATAAAAACTTGGATAATTCAGAGAAAATGACTGTAAACAGATGAGAACTTGTTTAGAACAGCTCAAAGAGATTCTCCAAGTCAGTTCTTAGTGTAGAAAAGGTAGCTAAGATCCGGGAAATCCTTAATTCGAGTTAAGATCACATGAAACACTGTATGAATCCTATATTCTTTACTTAAAGGAGACTAGAGTGGTAAATGTGTGTTATACAAGGCAGAATACCATTGAAATAGAGAAAGAAACACGTTCGGCAGCTTTGGAAAGCCTTACACTTCACTGAAATGTAGTAGTACACTCTATAACACAGTTGAGAGACAATGTTCCCGAGCTGCCTCAGTTCATAACAGTGTGTAGGAAGTTGTTTGATAAAGTGGGCAAAGCCTATACTTGGACCAGAAGGCAGAATATAGGAAACTACATGAAAACATGGATAATTCAGAGAAAATGACTGTAAGCAGATGAGAACTTGTTTAGAACAGCTCAAAGAGATTTTCCAAGTCAGTTCTTAGTGTAGAAAAGGTAGCTAAGATCCGGGAAATCCTTAATTCGAGTTAAGATCACATGAAACAGTGTTTGAATCCTATATTCTTTACCTAAAGGAGACTAGAGTGGTAAAAGTGTGTTATACAAGGCAGAATACCATTGAAATAGAGAAAGAAAAACAATCAGCAGCTTTGGAAAGCCATACACTTCACTGAAATGTAGTACTACACTCTATAACACAGTTGAGAGACAATTTTCCCGAGCTGCCTCAGTTCATAACAGTGTGTAGGAAGTTGTTTGATAAAGTGGGCAAAGCTTATACTTGGACCAGAAGGCAGAATATAGGAAACTACATGAAAACATGGATAATTCAGAGAAAACGACTGTAAAGAGATTAGAAGTTGTTTAGAACAGCTCAAAGAGATTCTCCAAGTCAGTTCTTAGTGTAGAAAAGGTAGCTAAGATCCTGGAAATCCTTAATTCGAGTTAAGATCACATGAAACACTGTATGAACCCTATATTCTTTACTGAAAGGAGACTAGAGTGGTAACAGTGTGTTATACAAGGCAGAATACCATTGAAATAGAGAAAGGAACACGTTCGGCAGCTTTGGAAAGCCTTACACTTCACTGAAATGTAGTACTACACTCTATATCACAGTTGAGAGACAATGTTCCCGAGCTGCGTCAGTTCATAACTGTGTGTAGGAAGTTGTTTGATAAAGTGGGCAAAGCTTATACTTGGACCAGAAGGCAGAATATAGGAAACTACATGAAAACATGGATAATTCAGAGAAAATGACTGTAAACAGATGAGAACTTGTTTAGAAAAGCTCAAAGAGATTCTCCAATTCAGTTCTTAGTGTAGAAAAGGTAGCTAAGATCCGGGAAATCCTTAATTCGAGTTAAGATCACATGAAACACTGTATGAATCCTATATTCTTTACTTAAAGGAGACTAGAGTGGTAAATGTGTGTTATACAAGGCAGAATACCATTGAAATAGAGAAAGAAACACGTTCCGCAACTTTGGAAAGTCTTACACTTCACTGAAATGTAGTACTACACTCTATAACACAGTTGAGAGACAATGTTCCCGAGCTCCCTCAGTTCATAACAGTGTGTAGGAAGTATTTTGATAAAGTGGGCAAAGCTTATACTTGGACCAGAAGGCAGAATATAGGAAACTACATGAAAACTTGGATAATTCAGAGAAAATGACTGTAAGCAGATGAGAACTTGTTTAGAACAGCTCAACGAGATTCTCCAAGTCAGTTCTTAGTGTAGAAAAGGTAACTAAGATCCGGGAAATCCTTAATTCGAGTTAAGATCACATGAAACACTGTATGAATCCTATATTCTTTACTTAAAGGAGACTAGAGTGGTAAATGTGTGTTATACAAGGCAGAATACCATTGAAATAGAGAAAGAAACACGTTAGGCAGCTTTGGAAAGCCTTACACTTCACTGAAATGTAGTCGTACACTCTATAACACAGTTGAGAGACAATGTTCCCGAGCTGCCTCAGTTCATAACAGTGTGTAGGAAGTTGTTTGATAAAGTGGGCAAAGCTTATACTTGGACCAGAAGGCAGAATATAGGAAACTACATGGAAACATGGATAATTCAGAGAAAATGACGGTAAGCAGATGAGAACTTGTTTAGAACAGCTCAAAGAGATTTTCCAAGTCAGTTCTTAGTGTAGAAAAGGTAGCTAAGATCCGGGAAATTCTTAATTCGAGTTAAGATCACATGAAACACTGTATGAATCCTATATTCTTTTCTTAAAGGAGACTTGAGTGGTAACTGTGTGTTATACAAGGCAGAATACCATTGAAATAGAGAAAGAAACACGTTCGGCAGCTTTGGAAAGCCTTACACTTCACTGAAATGTAGTACTACACTCTATAACACAGTTGAGAAACAATGTTCCCGAGCTGCCTCAGTTCATAACTGTGTGTAGGAAGTTGTTTCATAAAGTGGGCAAAGCTTATACTTGGACCAGAAGGCAGAATATAGGAAACTACATGAAAACATGGATAATTCAGAGAAAATGACTGTAAACAGATGAGAACTTGTTTAGAACAGCTCAAAGAGATTCTCCAAGTCAGTTCTTAGTGTAGAAAAGGTAGCTAAGATCCGGGAAATCCTTAATTCGAGTTAAGATCACATGAAACAGTGTTTGAATCCTATATTCTTTACCTAAAGGAGACTAGAGTGGTAAAAGTGTGTTATACAAGGCAGAATACCATTGAAATAGAGAAAGAAAAACAATCAGCAGCTTTGGAAAGCCATACACTTCACTGAAATGTAGTACTACACTCTATAACACAGTTGAGAGACAATTTTCCCGAGCTGCCTCAGTTCATAACAGTGTGTAGGAAGTTGTTTGATAAAGTGGGCAAAGCTTATACTTGGACCAGAAGGCAGAATATAGGAAACTACATGAAAACATGGATAATTCAGAGAAAACGACTGTAAAGAGATTAGAAGTTGTTTAGAACAGCTCAAAGAGATTCTCCACGTCAGTTCTTAGTGTAGAAAAGGTAGCTAAGATCCTGGAAATCCTTAATTCGAGTTAAGATCACATGAAACACTGTATGAACCCTATATTCTTTACTGAAAGGAGACTAGAGTGGTAACAGTGTGTTATACAAGGCAGAATACAATTGAAATAGAGAAAGGAACACGTTCGGCAGCTTTGGAAAGCCTTACACTTCACTGAAATGTAGTACTACACTCTATATCACAGTTGAGAGACAATGTTCCCGAGCTGCGTCAGTTCATAATTGTGTGTAGGAAGTTGTTTGATAAAGTGGGCAAAGCTTATACTTGGACCAGAAGGCAGAATATAGGAAACTACATGAAAACATGGATAATTCAGAGAAAATGACTGTAAGCAGATGAGAACTTGTTTAGAAAAGCTCAACGAGATTCTCCAAGTCAGTTCTTAGTGTAGAAAAGGTAGCTAAGATCCGGGAAATCCTTAATTCGAGTTAAGATCACATGAAGCACTGTATGGACCCTATATTCTTTACTTAAAGGAGACTAGAGTGCTAAAAGTGTGTTATACAAGGCAGAATACCATTGAAATAGAGACAGAAACACGTTCGGCAGCTTTGGAAAGCCTTACACTTCACTGAAATGTAGTACTACACTCTATATCACAGTTGAGAGACAATGTTCCCGAGCTGCCTCAATTCATAACAGAGTGTAGGAAGTTGTTTGATAAAGTGGGCAAAGCCTATACTTGGACCAGAAGGCAGAATATAGAAAACTACATGAAAACATGGATAATTCAGAGAAAATGACTGTAAGCAGATGAGAACTTGTTTAGAACACCTCAAAGATATTCTCCAAGTCAGTTCTTAGTGTAGAAAAGGTAGCTAAGATCCGGGAAATCCTTAATTCGAGTTAAGATCACATGAAACACTGTATGAATCCTATATTCTTTACTTAAAGGAGACTAGAGTGGTAAATGTGTGTTATACAAGGCAGAATACCATTGAAATAGAGAAAGAAACACGTTCGGCAGCTTTGGAAAGCCTTACACTTCACTGAAATGTAGTACTACACTCTATAACACAGTTGAGAGTCAATGTTCCCGAGCTCCCTCAGTTCATAACAGTGTGTAGGAAGTTATTTCATAAAGTGGGCAAAGCTTATACTTGGACCAGAAGGCAGAATATAGGAAACTACATGAAAACTTGGATAATTCAGAGAAAATGACTGTAAGCAGATGAGAACTTGTTTAGAACAGCTCAACGAGATTCTCCAAGTCAGTTCTTAGTGTAGAAAAGGTAGCTAAGATCCGGGAAATCCTTAATTCGAGTTAAGATCACATGAAACACTGTATGAATCCTATATTCTTTACTTAAAGGAGACTAGAGTGGTAAATGTGTGTTATACAAGGCAGAATACCATTGAAATAGAGAAAGAAACACGTTAGGCAGCTTTGGAAAGCCTTACACTTCACTGAAATGTAGTAGTACACTCTATAACACAGTTGAGAGACAATGTTCCCGAGCTGCCTCAGTTCATAACAGTGTGTAGGAAGTTGTTTGATAAAGTGGGCAAAGCTTATACTTGGACCAGAAGGCAGAATATAGGAAACTACATGAAAACATGGATAATTCAGAGAAAATGACTGTAAACAGATGAGAACTTGTTTAGAACAGCTCAAAGAGATTCTCCAAGTCAGTTCTTAGTGTAGAAAAGGTAGCTAAGATCCGGGAAATCCTTAATTCGAGTTAAGATCACATGAAACAGTGTTTGAATCCTATATTCTTTACCTAAAGGAGACTAGAGTGGTAAAAGTGTGTTATACAAGGCAGAATACCATTGAAATAGAGAAAGAAAAACAATCAGCAGCTTTGGAAAGCCATACACTTCACTGAAATGTAGTACTACACTCTATAACACAGTTGAGAGACAATTTTCCCGAGCTGCCTCAGTTCATAACAGTGTGTAGGAAGTTGTTTGATAAAGTGGGCAAAGCTTATACTTGGACCAGAAGGCAGAATATAGGAAAATACATGAAAACTTGGATAATTCAGAGAAAATGACTGTAAGCAGATGAGAACTTGTTTAGAACAGCTCAACGAGATTCTCCAAGTCAGTTCTTAGTGTAGAAAAGGTAGCTAAGATCCGGGAAATCCTTAATTCGAGTTAAGATCACATGAAACACTGTATGAATCCTATATTCTTTACTTAAAGGAGACTAGAGTGGTAAATGTGTGTTATACAAGGCAGAATACCATTGAAATAGAGAAAGAAACACGTTAGGCAGCTTTGGAAAGCCTTACACTTCACTGAAATGTAGTAGTACACTCTATAACACAGTTGAGAGACAATGTTCCCGAGCTGCCTCAGTTCATAACAGTGTGTAGGAAGTTGTTTGATAAAGTGGGCAAAGCTTATACTTGGACCAGAAGGCAGAATATAGGAAACTACATGAAAACATGGATAATTCAGAGAAAATGACTGTAAGCAGATGAGAACTTGTTTAGAACAGCTCAAAGAGATTTTCCAAGTCAGTTCTAAGTGTAGAAAAGGTAGCTAAGATCCGGGAAATTCTTAATTCGAGTTAAGATCACATGAAACACTGTATGAATCCTATATTCTTTTCTTAAAGGAGACTAGAGTGGTAACTGTGTGTTATACAAGGCAGAATACCATTGAAATAGAGAAAGAAACACGTTCGGCAGCTTTGGAAAGCCTTACACTTCACTGAAATGTAGTACTACACTCTATAACACAGTTGAGAGACAATGTTCCCGAGCTGCCTCAGTTCATAACTGTGTGTAGGAAGTTGTTTGATAAAGTGGGCAAAGCTTATACTTGGACCAGAAGGCAGAATATAGGAAACTACATGAAAACTTGGATAATTCAGAGAAAATGACTGTAAGCAGATGAGAACTTGTTTAGAAAAGCTCAACGAGATTCTCCAAGTCAGTTCTTAGTGTAGAAAAGGTAGCTAAGATCCGGGAAATCCTTAATTCGAGTTAAGATCACATGAAGCACTGTATGGACCCTATATTCTTTACTTAAAGGAGACTAGAGTGCTAAAAGTGTGTTATACAAGGCAGAATACCATTGAAATAGAGACAGAAACACGTTAGGCAGCTTTGGAAAGCCTTACACTTCACTGAAATGTAGTACTACACTCTATATCACAGTTGAGAGACAATGTTCCCGAGCTGCCTCAATTCATAACAGTGTGTAGGAAGTTGTTTGATAAAGTGGGCAAAGCCTATACTTGGACCAGAAGGCAGAATATAGAAAACTACATGAAAACATGGATAATTCAGAGAAAATGACTGTAAGCAGATGAGAACTTGTTTAGAACACCTCAAAGAGATTCTCCAAGTCAGTTCTTAGTGTAGAAAAGGTAGCTAAGATCCGGGAAATCCTTAATTCGAGTTAAGATCACATGAAACACTGTATGAATCCTATATTCTTTACTTAAAGGAGACTAGAGTGGTAAATGTGTGTTATACAAGGCAGAATACCATTGAAATAGAGAAAGAAACACGTTCGGCAGCTTTGGAAAGCCTTACACTTCACTGAAATGTAGTACTACACTCTATAACACAGTTGAGAGTCAATGTTCCCGAGCTCCCTCAGTTCATAACAGTGTGTAGGAAGTTATTTCATAAAGTGGGCAAAGCTTATACTTGGACCAGAAGGCAGAATATAGGAAACTACATGAAAACTTGGATAATTCAGAGAAAATGACTGTAAGCAGATGAGAACTTGTTTAGAACAGCTCAACGAGATTCTCCAAGTCAGTTCTTAGTGTAGAAAAGGTAGCTAAGATCCGGGAAATCCTTAATTCGAGTTAAGATCACATGAAACACTGTATGAATCCTATATTCTTTACTTAAAGGAGACTAGAGTGGTAAATGTGTGTTATACAAGGCAGAATACCATTGAAATAGAGAAAGAAACACGTTAGGCAGCTTTGGAAAGCCTTACACTTCACTGAAATGTAGTAGTACACTCTATAACACAGTTGAGAGACAATGTTCCCGAGCTGCCTCAGTTCATAACAGTGTGTAGGAAGTTGTTTGATAAAGTGGGCAAAGCTTATACTTGGACCAGAAGGCAGAATATAGGAAACTACATGAAAACATGGATAATTCAGAGAAAATGACTGTAAGCAGATGAGAACTTGTTTAGAACAGCTCAACGAGATTCTCCAAGTCAGTTCTTAGTGTAGAAAAGGTAGCTAAGATCCGGGAAATCCTTAATTCGAGTTAAGATCACATGAAACACTGTATGAATCCTATATTCTTTACTTAAAGGAGACTAGAGTGGTAAATGTGTGTTATACAAGGCAGAATACCATTGAAATAGAGAAAGAAACACGTTAGGCAGCTTTGGAAAGCCTTACACTTCACTGAAATGTAGTAGTACACTCTATAACACAGTTGAGAGACAATGTTCCCGAGCTGCCTCAGTTCATAACAGTGTGTAGGAAGTTGTTTGATAAAGTGGGCAAAGCTTATACTTGGACCAGAAGGCAGAATATAGGAAACTACATGAAAACATGGATAATTCAGAGAAAATGACTGTAAGCAGATGAGAACTTGTTTAGAACAGCTCAAAGAGATTTTCCAAGTCAGTTCTTAGTGTAGAAAAGGTAGCTAAGATCCGGGAAATTCTTAATTCGAGTTAAGATCACATGAAACACTGTATGAATCCTATATTCTTTTCTTAAAGGAGACTAGAGTGGTCACTGTGTGTTATACAAGGCAGAATACCATTGAAATAGAGAAAGAAACACGTTCGGCAGCTTTGGAAAGCCTTACACTTCACTGAAATGTAGTACTACACTCTATAACACAGTTGAGAGACAATGTTCCCGAGCTGCCTCAGTTCATAACTGTGTGTAGGAAGTTGTTTGATAAAGTGGGCAAAGCTTATACTTGGACCAGAAGGCAGAATATAGGAAACTACATGAAAACTTGGATAATTCAGAGAAAATGACTGTAAGCAGATGAGAACTTGTTTAGAAAAGCTCAACGAGATTCTCCAAGTCAGTTCTTAGTGTAGAAAAGGTAGCTAAGATCCGGGAAATCCTTAATTCGAGTTAAGATCACATGAAGCACTGTATGGACCCTATATTCTTTACTTAAAGGAGACTAGAGTGCTAAAAGTGTGTTATACAAGGCAGAATACCATTGAAATAGAGACAGAAACACGTTCGGCAGCTTTGGAAAGCCTTACACTTCACTGAAATGTAGTACTACACTCTATATCACAGTTGAGAGACAATGTTCCCGAGCTGCCTCAATTCATAACAGAGTGTAGGAAGTTATTTCATAAAGTGGGCAAAGCTTATACTTGGACCAGAAGGCAGAATATAGGAAACTACATGAAAACTTGGATAATTCAGAGAAAATGACTGTAAGCAGATGAGAACTTGTTTAGAACAGCTCAACGAGATTCTCCAAGTCAGTTCTTAGTGTAGAAAAGGTAGCTAAGATCCGGGAAATCCTTAATTCGAGTTAAGATCACATGAAACACTGTATGAATCCTATATTCTTTACTTAAAGGAGACTAGAGTGGTAAATGTGTGTTATACAAGGCAGAATACCATTGAAATAGAGAAAGAAACACGTTAGGCAGCTTTGGAAAGCCTTACACTTCACTGAAATGTAGTAGTACACTCTATAACACAGTTGAGAGACAATGTTCCCGAGCTGCCTCAGTTCATAACAGTGTGTAGGAAGTTGTTTGATAAAGTGGGCAAAGCTTATACTTGGACCAGAAGGCAGAATATAGGAAACTACATGAAAACATGGATAATTCAGAGAAAATGACTGTAAACAGATGAGAACTTGTTTAGAACAGCTCAAAGAGATTCTCCAAGTCAGTTCTTAGTGTAGAAAAGGTAGCTAAGATCCGGGAAATCCTTAATTCGAGTTAAGATCACATGAAACAGTGTTTGAATCCTATATTCTTTACCTAAAGGAGACTAGAGTGGTAAAAGTGTGTTATACAAGGCAGAATACCATTGAAATAGAGAAAGAAAAACAATCAGCAGCTTTGGAAAGCCATACACTTCACTGAAATGTAGTACTACACTCTATAACACAGTTGAGAGACAATTTTCCCGAGCTGCCTCAGTTCATAACAGTGTGTAGGAAGTTGTTTGATAAAGTGGGCAAAGCTTATACTTGGACCAGAAGGCAGAATATAGGAAAATACATGAAAACTTGGATAATTCAGAGAAAATGACTGTAAGCAGATGAGAACTTGTTTAGAACAGCTCAACGAGATTCTCCAAGTCAGTTCTTAGTGTAGAAAAGGTAGCTAAGATCCGGGAAATCCTTAATTCGAGTTAAGATCACATGAAACACTGTATGAATCCTATATTCTTTACTTAAAGGAGACTAGAGTGGTAAATGTGTGTTATACAAGGCAGAATACCATTGAAATAGAGAAAGAAACACGTTAGGCAGCTTTGGAAAGCCTTACACTTCACTGAAATGTAGTAGTACACTCTATAACACAGTTGAGAGACAATGTTCCCGAGCTGCCTCAGTTCATAACAGTGTGTAGGAAGTTGTTTGATAAAGTGGGCAAAGCTTATACTTGGACCAGAAGGCAGAATATAGGAAACTACATGAAAACATGGATAATTCAGAGAAAATGACTGTAAGCAGATGAGAACTTGTTTAGAACAGCTCAAAGAGATTTTCCAAGTCAGTTCTAAGTGTAGAAAAGGTAGCTAAGATCCGGGAAATTCTTAATTCGAGTTAAGATCACATGAAACACTGTATGAATCCTATATTCTTTTCTTAAAGGAGACTAGAGTGGTAACTGTGTGTTATACAAGGCAGAATACCATTGAAATAGAGAAAGAAACACGTTCGGCAGCTTTGGAAAGCCTTACACTTCACTGAAATGTAGTACTACACTCTATAACACAGTTGAGAGACAATGTTCCCGAGCTGCCTCAGTTCATAACTGTGTGTAGGAAGTTGTTTGATAAAGTGGGCAAAGCTTATACTTGGACCAGAAGGCAGAATATAGGAAACTACATGAAAACTTGGATAATTCAGAGAAAATGACTGTAAGCAGATGAGAACTTGTTTAGAAAAGCTCAACGAGATTCTCCAAGTCAGTTCTTAGTGTAGAAAAGGTAGCTAAGATCCGGGAAATCCTTAATTCGAGTTAAGATCACATGAAGCACTGTATGGACCCTATATTCTTTACTTAAAGGAGACTAGAGTGCTAAAAGTGTGTTATACAAGGCAGAATACCATTGAAATAGAGACAGAAACACGTTAGGCAGCTTTGGAAAGCCTTACACTTCACTGAAATGTAGTACTACACTCTATATCACAGTTGAGAGACAATGTTCCCGAGCTGCCTCAATTCATAACAGTGTGTAGGAAGTTGTTTGATAAAGTGGGCAAAGCCTATACTTGGACCAGAAGGCAGAATATAGAAAACTACATGAAAACATGGATAATTCAGAGAAAATGACTGTAAGCAGATGAGAACTTGTTTAGAACACCTCAAAGAGATTCTCCAAGTCAGTTCTTAGTGTAGAAAAGGTAGCTAAGATCCGGGAAATCCTTAATTCGAGTTAAGATCACATGAAACACTGTATGAATCCTATATTCTTTACTTAAAGGAGACTAGAGTGGTAAATGTGTGTTATACAAGGCAGAATACCATTGAAATAGAGAAAGAAACACGTTCGGCAGCTTTGGAAAGCCTTACACTTCACTGAAATGTAGTACTACACTCTATAACACAGTTGAGAGTCAATGTTCCCGAGCTCCCTCAGTTCATAACAGTGTGTAGGAAGTTATTTCATAAAGTGGGCAAAGCTTATACTTGGACCAGAAGGCAGAATATAGGAAACTACATGAAAACTTGGATAATTCAGAGAAAATGACTGTAAGCAGATGAGAACTTGTTTAGAACAGCTCAACGAGATTCTCCAAGTCAGTTCTTAGTGTAGAAAAGGTAGCTAAGATCCGGGAAATCCTTAATTCGAGTTAAGATCACATGAAACACTGTATGAATCCTATATTCTTTACTTAAAGGAGACTAGAGTGGTAAATGTGTGTTATACAAGGCAGAATACCATTGAAATAGAGAAAGAAACACGTTAGGCAGCTTTGGAAAGCCTTACACTTCACTGAAATGTAGTAGTACACTCTATAACACAGTTGAGAGACAATGTTCCCGAGCTGCCTCAGTTCATAACAGTGTGTAGGAAGTTGTTTGATAAAGTGGGCAAAGCTTATA
The DNA here is from genome assembly GCF_964339955.1 of Pipistrellus hanaki. Taxonomy (NCBI): domain Eukaryota; kingdom Metazoa; phylum Chordata; class Mammalia; order Chiroptera; family Vespertilionidae; genus Pipistrellus; species Pipistrellus hanaki. Next base: position 329,157 of record NW_028182293.1, read on the forward strand.
CTTGGACCAGAAGGCAGAATATAGGAAACTACATGAAAACATGGATAATTCAGAGAAAATGACTGTAAACAGATGAGAACTTGTTTAGAACAGCTCAAAGAGATTCTCCAAGTCAGTTCTTAGTGTAGAAAAGGTAGCTAAGATCCGGGAAATCCTTAATTCGAGTTAAGATCACATGAAACAGTGTTTGAATCCTATATTCTTTACCTAAAGGAGACTAGAGTGGTAAAAGTGTGTTATACAAGGCAGAATACCATTGAAATAGAGAAAGAAAAACAATCAGTAGCTTTGGAAAGCCATACACTTCACTGAAATGTAGTACTACACTCTATAACACAGTTGAGAGACAATGTTCCCGAGCTGCCTCAGTTCATAACAGTGTGTAGGAAGTTGTTTGATAAAGTGGGCAAAGCTTATACTTGGACCAGAAGGCAGAATATAGGAAACTACATGAAAACATGGATAATTCAGAGAAAATGACTGTAAGCAGATGAGAACTTGTTTAGAACAGCTCAAAGAGATTTTCCAAGTCAGTTCTAAGTGTAGAAAAGGTAGCTAAGATCCGGGAAATTCTTAATTCGAGTTAAGATCACATGAAACACTGTATGAATCCTATATTCTTTTCTTAAAGGAGACTAGAGTGGTAACTGTGTGTTATACAAGGCAGAATACCATTGAAATAGAGAAAGAAACACGTTCGGCAGCTTTGGAAAGCCTTACACTTCACTGAAATGTAGTACTACACTCTATAACACAGTTGAGAGACAATTTTCCCGAGCTGCCTCAGTTCATAACAGTGTGTAGGAAGTTGTTTGATAAAGTGGGCAAAGCTTATACTTGGACCAGAAGGCAGAATATAGGAAACTACATGAAAACATGGATAATTCAGAGAAAATGACTGTAAGCAGATGAGAACTTGTTTAGAACAGCTCAAAGAGATTTTCCAAGTCAGTTCTTAGTGTAGAAAAGGTAGCTAAGTTCCGGGAAATTCTTAATTCGAGTTAAGATCACATGAAACACTGTATGAATCCTATATTCTTTTCTTAAAGGAGACTAGAGTGGTCACTGTGTGTTATACAAGGCAGAATACCATTGAAATAGAGAAAGAAACACGTTCGGCAGCTTTGGAAAGCCTTACACTTCACTGAAATGTAGTACTACACTGTATAACACAGTTGAGAGACAATGTTCCCGAGCTGCCTCAGTTCATAACTGTGTGTAGGAAGTTGTTTGATAAAGTGGGCAAAGCTTATACTTGGACCAGAAGGCAGAATATAGGAAACTACATGAAAACTTGGATAATTCAGAGAAAATGACTGTAAGCAGATGAGAACTTGTTTAGAAAAGCTCAACGAGATTCTCCAAGTCAGTTCTTAGTGTAGAAAAGGTAGCTAAGATCCGGGAAATCCTTAATTCGAGTTAAGATCACATGAAGCACTGTATGGACCCTATATTCTTTACTTAAAGGAGACTAGAGTGCTAAAAGTGTGTTATACAAGGCAGAATACCATTGAAATAGAGACAGAAACACGTTCGGCAGCTTTGGAAAGCCTTACACTTCACTGAAATGTAGTACTACACTCTATATCACAGTTGAGAGACAATGTTCCCGAGCTGCCTCAATTCATAACAGTGTGTAGGAAGTTGTTTGATAAAGTGGGCAAAGCCTATACTTGGACCAGAAGGCAGAATATAGAAAACTACATGAAAACATGGATAATTCAGAGAAAATGACTGTAAGCAGATGAGAACTTGTTTAGAACAGCTCAACGAGATTCTCCAAGTCAGTTCTTAGTGTAGAAAAGGTAGCTAAGATCCGGGAAATCCTTAATTCGAGTTAAGATCACATGAAACACTGTATGAATCCTATATTCTTTACTTAAAGGAGACTAGAGTGGTAAATGTGTGTTATACAAGGCAGAATACCATTGAAATAGAGAAAGAAACACGTTAGGCAGCTTTGGAAAGCCTTACACTTCACTGAAATGTAGTAGTACACTCTATAACACAGTTGAGAGACAATGTTCCCGAGCTGCCTCAGTTCATAACAGTGTGTAGGAAGTTGTTTGATAAAGTGGGCAAAGCTTATACTTGGACCAGAAGGCAGAATATAGGAAACTACATGAAAACATGGATAATTCAGAGAAAATGACTGTAAGCAGATGAGAACTTGTTTAGAACAGCTCAAAGAGATTTTCCAAGTCAGTTCTTAGTGTAGAAAAGGTAGCTAAGATCCGGGAAATTCTTAATTCGAGTTAAGATCACATGAAACACTGTATGAATCCTATATTCTTTTCTTAAAGGAGACTAGAGTGGTCACTGTGTGTTATACAAGGCAGAATACCATTGAAATAGAGAAAGAAACACGTTCGGCAGCTTTGGAAAGCCTTACACTTCACTGAAATGTAGTACTACACTCTATAACACAGTTGAGAGACAATGTTCCCGAGCTGCCTCAGTTCATAACTGTGTGTAGGAAGTTGTTTGATAAAGTGGGCAAAGCTTATACTTGGACCAGAAGGCAGAATATAGGAAACTACATGAAAACTTGGATAATTCAGAGAAAATGACTGTAAGCAGATGAGAACTTGTTTAGAAAAGCTCAACGAGATTCTCCAAGTCAGTTCTTAGTGTAGAAAAGGTAGCTAAGATCCGGGAAATCCTTAATTCGAGTTAAGATCACATGAAGCACTGTATGGACCCTATATTCTTTACTTAAAGGAGACTAGAGTGCTAAAAGTGTGTTATACAAGGCAGAATACCATTGAAATAGAGACAGAAACACGTTCGGCAGCTTTGGAAAGCCTTACACTTCACTGAAATGTAGTACTACACTCTATATCACAGTTGAGAGACAATGTTCCCGAGCTGCCTCAATTCATAACAGTGTGTAGGAAGTTGTTTGATAAAGTGGGCAAAGCCTATACTTGGACCAGAAGGCAGAATATAGAAAACTACATGAAAACATGGATAATTCAGAGAAAATGACTGTAAGCAGATGAGAACTTGTTTAGAACACCTCAAAGAGATTCTCCAAGTCAGTTCTTAGTGTAGAAAAGGTAGCTAAGATCCGGGAAATCCTTAATTCGAGTTAAGATCACATGAAACACTGTATGAATCCTATATTCTTTACTTAAAGGAGACTAGAGTGGTAAATGTGTGTTATACAAGGCAGAATACCATTGAAATAGAGAAAGAAACACGTTCGGCAGCTTTGGAAAGCCTTACACTTCACTGAAATGTAGTACTACACTCTATAACACAGTTGAGAGTCAATGTTCCCGAGCTCCCTCAGTTCATAACAGTGTGTAGGAAGTTATTTCATAAAGTGGGCAAAGCTTATACTTGGACCAGAAGGCAGAATATAGGAAACTACATGAAAACTTGGATAATTCAGAGAAAATGACTGTAAGCAGATGAGAACTTGTTTAGAACAGCTCAACGAGATTCTCCAAGTCAGTTCTTAGTGTAGAAAAGGTAGCTAAGATCCGGGAAATCCTTAATTCGAGTTAAGATCACATGAAACACTGTATGAATCCTATATTCTTTACTTAAAGGAGACTAGAGTGGTAAATGTGTGTTATACAAGGCAGAATACCATTGAAATAGAGAAAGAAACACGTTAGGCAGCTTTGGAAAGCCTTACACTTCACTGAAATGTAGTAGTACACTCTATAACACAGTTGAGAGACAATGTTCCCGAGCTGCCTCAGTTCATAACAGTGTGTAGGAAGTTGTTTGATAAAGTGGGCAAAGCTTATACTTGGACCAGAAGGCAGAATATAGGAAACTACATGAAAACATGGATAATTCAGAGAAAATGACTGTAAACAGATGAGAACTTGTTTAGAACAGCTCAAAGAGATTCTCCAAGTCAGTTCTTAGTGTAGAAAAGGTAGCTAAGATCCGGGAAATCCTTAATTCGAGTTAAGATCACATGAAACAGTGTTTGAATCCTATATTCTTTACCTAAAGGAGACTAGAGTGGTAAAAGTGTGTTATACAAGGCAGAATACCATTGAAATAGAGAAAGAAAAACAATCAGTAGCTTTGGAAAGCCATACACTTCACTGAAATGTAGTACTACACTCTATAACACAGTTGAGAGACAATTTTCCCGAGCTGCCTCAGTTCATAACAGTGTGTAGGAAGTTGTTTGATAAAGTGGGCAAAGCTTATACTTGGACCAGAAGGCAGAATATAGGAAACTACATGAAAACTTGGATAATTCAGAGAAAATGACTGTAAGCAGATGAGAACTTGTTTAGAACAGCTCAACGAGATTCTCCAAGTCAGTTCTTAGTGTAGAAAAGGTAGCTAAGATCCGGGAAATCCTTAATTCGAGTTAAGATCACATGAAACACTGTATGAATCCTATATTCTTTACTTAAAGGAGACTAGAGTGGTAAATGTGTGTTATACAAGGCAGAATACCATTGAAATAGAGAAAGAAACACGTTAGGCAGCTTTGGAAAGCCTTACACTTCACTGAAATGTAGTAGTACACTCTATAACACAGTTGAGAGACAATGTTCCCGAGCTGCCTCAGTTCATAACAGTGTGTAGGAAGTTGTTTGATAAAGTGGGCAAAGCTTATACTTGGACCAGAAGGCAGAATATAGGAAACTACATGAAAACATGGATAATTCAGAGAAAATGACTGTAAGCAGATGAGAACTTGTTTAGAACAGCTCAAAGAGATTTTCCAAGTCAGTTCTAAGTGTAGAAAAGGTAGCTAAGATCCGGGAAATTCTTAATTCGAGTTAAGATCACATGAAACACTGTATGAATCCTATATTCTTTTCTTAAAGGAGACTAGAGTGGTAACTGTGTGTTATACAAGGCAGAATACCATTGAAATAGAGAAAGAAACACGTTCGGCAGCTTTGGAAAGCCTTACACTTCACTGAAATGTAGTACTACACTCTATAACACAGTTGAGAGACAATTTTCCCGAGCTGCCTCAGTTCATAACAGTGTGTAGGAAGTTGTTTGATAAAGTGGGCAAAGCTTATACTTGGACCAGAAGGCAGAATATAGGAAACTACATGAAAACATGGATAATTCAGAGAAAACGAATGTAAAGAGATTAGAAGTTGTTAAGAACAGCTCAAAGAGATTCTCCAACTCAGTTCTTAGTGTAGAAAAGGTAGCTAAGATCCTGGAAATCCTTAATTCGAGTTAAGATCACATGAAACACTGTATGAACCCTATATTCTTTACTGAAAGGAGACTAGAGTGGTAACAGTGTGTTATACAAGGCAGAATACCATTGAAATAGAGAAAGGAACACGTTCGGCAGCTTTGGAAAGCCTTACACTTCACTGAAATGTAGTAGTACACTCTATAACACAGTTGAGAGACAATGTTCCCGAGCTGCCTCAGTTCATAACAGTGTGTAGGAAGTTGTTTGATAAAGAGGGCAAAGCTTATGTTTGGACCAGAAGACAGAATATAGGAAACTACATGAAAACATGGATAATTCCGGGAAAATGACTGTAAGCACATGAGAACTTGTTTAGAACAGCTCAAAGAGATTCTCCAAGTCAGTTCTTAGTGTAGAAAAGGTAGCTAAGATCCGGGAAATCCTTAATTCGAGTTAAGATCACATGAAACACTGTATGAATCCTATATTCTTTACTTATAGGAGACTAGAGTGGTAAATGTGTGTTATACAAGGCAGAATACCATCGAAATAGAGAAAGAAACACGTTCGGCAGCTTTGGAAAGCCTTACACTTCACTGAAATGTAGAACTACACTCTATAACACAGTTGAGAGACAATGTTCCCGAGCTGCCTCAGTTCATAACAGTGTGTAGGAAGTTGTTTGATAAAGTGGGCAAAGCTTATACTTGGACCAGAAGGGAGAATATAGGAAACTACATGAAAACTTGGATAATTCACAGAAAATGACTGTAAGCAGATGAGAACTTGTTTAGAACAGCTCAAAGAGATTCTCCAAGTCAGTTCTTAGTGTAGAAAAGGTAGCTAAGATCCGGGAAATCCTTAATTCGAGTTAAGATCACATGAAGCACTGTATGGACCCTATATTCTTTACTTAAAGGAGACTAGAGTGGTAACAGTGTGTTATACAAGGCAGAATACCATTGAAATAGAGAAAGGAACACGTTCGGCAGCTTTGGAAAGCCTTACACTTCACTGAAATGTAGTACTACACTCTATATCAAAGTTGAGAGACAATGTTCCCGAGCTGCCTCAGTTCATAACAGTGTGTAGGAAGTTGTTTGATAAAGTGGGCAAAGCCTATACTTGGACCAGAAGGCAGAATATAGGAAACTACATGAAAACATGGATAATTCAGAGAAAATGACTGTAAGCAGATGAGAACTTGTTTAGAACAGCTCAAAGAGATTCTCCAAGTCAGTTCTTAGTGTAGAAAAGGTAGCTAATATCCGGGAAATCCTTAATTCGAGTTAAGATCACATGAAACACTGTAGGAATCCTGTATTGTTTACTTAAAGTAGACTAGAGTGGTAAATGTGTGTTATACAAGGCAGCATACCATTGAAATAGTGAACGAAACACGTTTGGCAGCTTTGGAAGGCCTTACACTTCACTGAAATATAGTACTACACTCTATAACACAGTTGAGAGACAATGTTGCCAAGCTGCCTCAGTTCATAACAGTGTTTAGGAAGTTGTTTGATAAAGTGGGCAAAGCTTATACTTGGACCAGAAGGCAGAATATAGGAAACTACATGAAAACTTGGATAATTCAGAGAAAATGACTGTAAGCAGATGAGAACTTGTTTAGAACAGCTCAACGAGATTCTCCAAGTCAGTTCTTATTGTAGAAAAGGTAGCTAAGATCCGGGAAATCCTTAATTCGAGTTAAGATCACATGAAACACTGTATGAATTCTGTATTGTTTACTTAAAAGAGACTAGAGTGGTAAATGTGTGTTATACAAGGCAGAATACCATTGAAATAGTGAACGAAACACGTTCGGCAGCTTTGGAAGGCCTTACACTTCACTGAAATGTAGTACTACACTCTATAACACAGTTGAGAGACAATGTTCCCCAGCTGCCTCTGTTCATAACAGTGTGTAGGAAGTTGTTTGATAAAGTGGGCAAAGCTTATACTTGGACCAGAAGAAAGAATATAAGAAACTACATGAAAACATGGATAATTCAGAGAAAATGACTGTAAAAAGATGAGAACTGGATTAGAACAGCTCAAAGAGATTCTCCAAGTCAGTTCTTAGTTTAGAAAAGGTAGGTAATATCCGGGAAATCCTTAATTCGAGTTAAGATCACATGAAACACTGTAGGAATCCTGTATTGTTTACTTGAAGGAGACTAGAGTGGTAAATGTGTGTTATACAAGGCAGAATACCATTGAAATAGTGAAAGAAACACGTTCGGCAGCTTTGGAGGGCCTTACACTTCACTGAAATGTAGTACTACACTCTGTAACACAGTTGAGAGACAATGTTCCTGAGCACCCTCTGTTCATAACAGTGTGTAGGAAGTTGTTTGATAAAGTGGGCAATGCTTATACTTGGACCAGAAGGAAGAATATAGGAAACTACATGAAAACATGGATAATTCAGAGAAAATGACTGTAAACAGATGAGAACTGGTATAGAACAGCTCAAAGAGATTCTCCAAGTCACTTCTTAGTGTAGAAAAGGTAGCTAAGATCCGGGAAATCCTTAATTCGAATTAAGATCACATGAAACACTGTAGGAATCCTGTATTGTTTACTTAAAAGAAACTAGAGTGGTAAATGTGTGTTATACAAGGCAGCATACCATTGAAATAGTGAACGAAACACGTTCGGCAGCTTTGGAAGGCCTTACACTTCACTGAAATGTAGTACTACACTCTATAACACAGTTGAGAGACAATGTTCCCCAGCTGTCTCTGTTCATAACAGTGTGTAGGAAGTTGTTTGATAAAGTGGGCAAAGATTATACTTGTACCAGAAGGCAGAATATAAGAAACTATATGAAAACATGGATAATTCAGTGAAAATAACTGTAAACAGATAAGAACTGGTTTAGAACAGCTCACAGAGATTCTCCAAGTCAGTTCTTAGTGTAGAAAAGGTAGCTAAGATCTGGGAAATCCTTAATTCGAGTTAAGATCACATGAAACACTGTATGAATTCTGTATTGTTTACTTAAAAGAGACTAGAGTGGTAAATGTGTGTTATACAAGGCAGAATACCATTGAAATAGTGAACGAAACACGTTCGGCAGCTTTGGAAGGCCTTACACTTCACTGAAATGTAGTACTACACTCTATAACACAGTTGAGAGACAATGTTCCCCAGCTGCCTCTGTTCATAACAGTGTGTAGGAAGTTTTTTGATAAAGTGGGCAAAGCTTATACTTGGACCAGAAGGAAGAATATAAGAAACTACATGAAAACATGGATAATTCAGAGAAAACGAATGTAAAAAGATGAGAACTGGATTAGAACAGCTCAAAGAGATTCTCCAAGTCAGTTCTTAGTGTAGAAAAGGTAGCTAAGATCCGGGAAATCCTTAATTCGAGTTAAAATCACATGAAGCACTGTATGGACCCTATATTCTTTACTTAAAGGAGACTAGAGTGCTAAAATTGTGTTATACAAGGCAGAATACCATTGAAATAGAGACAGAAACACGTTCGGCAGCTTTGGAAAGCCTTACACTTCACTGAAATGTAGTACTACACTCTATATCACAGTTGAGAGACAATGTTCCCGAGCTTCCTCAGTTCATAACAGTGTGTAGGAAGTTGTTTGATAAAGTGGGCAAAGCCTATACTTGGACCAGAAGGCAGAATATAGAAAACTACATGAAAACATGGATAATTCAGAGAAAATGACTGTAAGCAGATGAGAACTTGTTTAGAACAGCTCAAAGAGATTCTCCAAGTCAGTTCTTAGTGTAGAAAAGGTAGCTAAGATCCGGGAAATCCTTAATTCGAGTTAAGATCACATGAAACACTGTATGAATCCTGTATTGTTTACTTAAAGGAGACTAGAGTGGTAAATGTGTGTTATACAAGGCAGAATACAATTGAAATAGAGAAAGAAACACGTTCCGCAACTTTGGAAAGCCTTACATTTCACTGAAATGTAGTACTACACTCTATAACACAGTTGAGAGACAATGTTCCCGAGCTGCCTTAGTTCAGAACAGTGTGTAGGAAGTTGTTTCATAAAGTGGGCAAAGCTTATACTTGGACCAGAAGGCAGAATATAGGAAACTACATGAAAACATGGATAATTCAGAGAAAATGACTGTAAACAGATGAGAACTTGTTTAGAACAGCTCAAAGAGATTCTCCAAGTCAGTTCTTAGTGTAGAAAAGGTAGCTAAGATCCGGGAAATCCTTAATTCGAGTTAAGATCACAGGAAACAGTGTTTGAATCCTATATTCTTTACCTAAAGGAGACTAGAGTGGTAAAAGTGTGTTATACAAGGCAGAATACCATTGAAATAGAGAAAGGAACACGTTCGGCAGCTTTGGAAAGCCTTACACTTCACTGAAATGTAGTACTACACTCTATATCACAGTTGAGAGACAATGTTCCCGAGCTGCGTCAGTTCATAACTGTGTGTAGGAAGTTGTTTGATAAAGTGGGCAAAGCTTATACTTGGACCAGAAGGCAGAATATAGGAAACTACATGAAAACTTGGATAATTCAGAGAAAATGACTGTAAGCAGATGAGAACTTGTTTAGAACAGCTCAACGAGATTCTCCAAGTCAGTTCTTAGTGTAGAAAAGGTAGCTAAGATCCGGGAAATCCTTAATTCGAGTTAAGATCACATGAAGCACTGTATGGACCCCATATTCTTTACTTAAAGGAGACTAGAGTGCTAAAAGTGTGTTATAAAAGGCAGAATACCATTGAAATAGTGAAAGAAACACGTTCGGCAGCTTTGAAAGGCCTTACACTTCACTGAAATGTAGTACTACACTCTGTAACACAGTTGAGAGACAATGTTCCTGAGCTGCCTCAGTTCATAACAGTGAGTAGGAAGTTGTTTGATAAAGTGGGCAAAGGTTATACTTGTACCAGAAGGCAGAATATAAGAAACTACATTAAAACATGAATAATTCAGAGAAAATGACGGTAAACAGATGAGAACTGGTTTAGAACAGCTCACAGAAATTCTTCCAGTCAGTTCTTAGTGTAGAAAAGGTAGCTAAGATCCGGGAAATCCTTAATTCGAGTTAAGATCACATGAAACACTGTAGGAATCCTGTATTGCTTACTTAAAAGAGACTAGAGTGGTAAATGTGTGTTATACAAGGCAGCATACCATTGAAATAGTGAAAGAAACACGTTCGGCAGCTTTGGAAGGCCTTACACTTCACTGAAATGTAGTACTACACTCTATAACACAGTTGACAGACAATGTTCCCAAGTTTCCTCAGTTCATAACAGTGTTTAGGAAGTTGTTTGATAAAGTGGGCAAAGATTTTACTTGTACCAGAAGGCAGAATATAAGAAACTACATGAAAACATGGATAATTCAGAGAAAATGACTGTAAACAGATGAGAACTGGTTTAGAACACCTCACAGAGATTCTACAAGTCAGTTCTTAGTGTAGAAAAGGTAGCTAAGATCCGGGAAATCCTTAATACCAGTTAGGTTCACATGAAACACTGTATGAATTCTGTATTGTTTACTTAAAAGAGACTAGAGTGGTAAATGTTTGTTGTACAAGGCAGGATACCATTGAAATAGAGAAAGAAACACATTCGGGAGCTTTGGAAAGCCTTACACTTCACTGAAATGTAGTACTACACTCTGTAACACAGTTGAGAGACAATGTTCCTGAGCGCCCTCTGTTCACAACAGTGTGTAGGAAGTTGTTTGATAAAGTGGGCAAAGCTTATACTTGGACCAGAAGGAAGAATATAGGAAACTACATGAAAACTTGGATAATTCAGAGAAAATGACTGTAAAAAGATGAGAACTGGTTTAGAACAGCTCACAGAGATTCTCCAAGTCAGTTCTTAGTGTAGAAAAGGTAGCGAAGATCCGGGAAATCCTTAATTCGAGATAAGATCACATGAAACACTGTAGAAATCCTGTATTGTTTACTTAAAGGAGACTAGATTGGTAAATGTGTGTTATACAAGACAGCATACCATTGAAATAGTGAAAGAAACACGTTCGGCAGCTTTGGAAGGCCTTACACTTCACTGAAATATAGTACTACACTCTATAACACAGTTGAGAGACAATGTTGCCAAGCTGCCTCAGTTCATAACAGTGTTTAGGAAGTTGTTTGATAAAGTGGGCAAAGATTATACTTGTACCAGAAGGCAGAATATAAGAAACTACATGAAAACATGGATAATTCAGAGAAAATGACTGTAAACAGATGAGAACTGGTTTAGAACAGGTCAAAGAGATTCTCCAAGTCAATTCTTAGTGTAGAAAAAGTAGCTAAGATCCGGGAAATCCTTAATTCGAGTTAAGATCACATAAAACACTGTATGAATCCTGTATTGTATACTTAAAAGAGACTAGAGTGGTAAATGTGTTATACAAGGCAGAATACCATTGAAATAGTGAAAGAAACACGTTCGGCAGCTTTGAAAGGCCTTACACTTCACTGAAATGTAGTACTACACTCTGTAACACAGTTGAGAGACAATGTTCCCGAGCTGCCTCAGTTCATAACAGTGAGTAGGAAGTTGTTTGATAAAGTGGGCAAAGATTATACTTGTACCAGAAGGCAGAATATAAGAAACTACATTAAAACATGAATAATTCAGAGAAAATGACGGTAAACAGATGAGAACTGGTTTAGAACAGCTCACAGAGATTCTCCAAGTCAGTTCTTAGTGTAGAAAAGGTAGCTAAGATCCGGGAAATCCTTAATTCGAGTTAAGATCACATGAAACACTGTAGGAATCCTGTATTGCTTACTTAAAAGAGACTAGAGTGGTAAATGTGTGTTATACAAGGCAGCATACCATTGAAATAGTGAAAGAAACACGTTCGGCAGCTTTGGAAGGCCTTACACTTCACTGAAATATAGTACTACACTCTATAACACAGTTGAGAGACAATGTTGCCAAGCTGCCTCAGTTCATAACAGTGTTTAGGAAGTTGTTTGATAAAGTGGGCAAAGATTTTACTTGTACCAGAAGGCAGAATATAAGAAAGTACATGAAAACATGGATAATTCAGAGAAAATGACTATAAACAGATGAGAACTGGTTTAGAACAGCTCACAGAGATTCTCCAAGTCAGTTCTTAGTGTAGAAAAGGTAGCTAAGATCCGGGAAATCCTTGATTCGAGTTAAGATCACATGAAACACTGTAGGAATCCTGTATTGTTTACTTAAAAGAGACTAGAGTGGTAAAAGTGTGTTATACAAGGCAGCATACCATTGAAATAGTGAAAGAAACACATTTGGCAGCTTTGGAAGGCCTTATACTTCACTGAAATGTAGTACTACACTCTATAACACAGTTGAGAGACAATGTTCCCCAGCTGCCTCTGTTCATAACAGTGTGTAGGAAGTTGTTTGATAAAGTGGGCAAAGATTATACTTGTACCAGAAGGCAGAATATAAGAAACTACATGAAAACATGGATAATTCAGAGAAAATGACTGTAAACAGATGAGAACTGGTTTAGAACAGGTGAAAGAGATTCTCCAAGTCAATTCTTAGTGTAGAAAAGGTAGCTAATATCCGGTAAATCCTTAATTCGAGTTAAGATCACATGAAACACTGTAGGAATCCTGTATTGTTTACTTAAAGGAGACTAGAGTGGTAAATGTGTGTTATACAAGACAGCATACCATTGAAATAGTTAAAGAAACACTTTCGGCAGCTTTGGAAGGCCTTACACTTCACTGAAATATAGTACTACACTCTATAACACAGTTGAGAGACAATGTTCCCAAGCTGCCTCAGTTCATAACAGTGTTTAGGAAGTTGTTTGATAAAGTGGGCAAAGATTTTACTTGTACCAGAAGGCAGAATATAAGAAACTACATGAAAACATGGATAATTCAGAGAAAATGACTGTAAACAGATGAGAACTGGTTTAGAACAGCTCACAGAGATTCTAGAAGTCAGTTCTTAGTGTAGAAAAGGTAGCTAAGATCCGGGAAATCCTTAATACGAGTTAAGATCACATGAAACACTGTATGAATTCTGTATTGTTTACTTAAAAGAGACTAGAGTGGTAAATGTGTGTTGTACAAGGCAGGATACCATTGAAATTGAGAAAGAAACACATTTGGCAGCTTTGGAAAGCCTTACACTTCACTGAAATGTAGTACTACACTCTGAAACACAGTTGAGAGACAGTGTTCCTGAGCGCCCTCTGTTCACAACAGTGTGTAGGAAGTTGTTTGATAAAGTGGGCAAAGCTTATACTTGGACCAGAAGGAAGAATATAGGAAACTACATGAAAACATGGATAATTCAGAGAAAATGACTGTAAACAGATGAGAACTGGTTTAGAACAGCTCAAAGAGATTCTCCAAGTCAGTTCTTAGTGTAGAAAAGGTAGCTAAGATCCGGGAAATCCTTGATTCGAGTTAAGATCACATGAAACACTGTAGGAACCCTGTATTGTTTACTTAAAAGAGACTAGAGTGGTAAATGTGTGTTATACAAGGCAGCATACCATTGAAATAGTGAAGGAAAAACGTTCGGCAGCTTTGGAAGGCCTTACACTTCACTGAAATGTAGTACTACACTCTATAACACAGTTGAGAGACAATGTTCCCGAGCTGCCTCAGTTCATAACAGTGTTTAGGAAGTTGTTTGATAAAGTGGGCAAAGATTATACTTGTACCAGAACGCAGAATATAAGAAACTACATGAAAACATGGATAATTCAGAGAAAATGACTGTAAACAGATGAGAACTGGTTTAGAACAGCTCAAAGAGATTATCCAAGTCAGTTCTTAGTGTAGAAAAGGTAGCTAAGATCCGGGAAATCCTTAATTCGAGTTAAGATCACATGAAACACTGTAGGAATCCTGTATTGTTTACTTAAAAGAGATGAGAATGGTAAATGTGTGTTATACAAGGCAGCATACCATTGAAATAGTGAACGAAACACGTTCGGCAGCTTTGGAAGACCTTTGACTTCACTGAAATGTAGTACTACACTCTATAACACAGTTGAGAGACAATGATCCCCAGCTGCCTCTGTCCATAACAGTGTGAAGGAAGTTGTTTGATAAAGTGGGCAAAGCTTATACTTGGACCAGAAGGAAGAATATAGGAAACTACATGAAAACATGGATAATTCAGAGAAAATGACTGTAAAAAGATGAGAACTGGTTTAGAACAGCTCACAGAGATTCTCCAAGTCAGTTCTTAGTGTAGAAAAGGTAGCGAAGATCCGGGAAATCCTTAATTCGAGTTAAGATCACATGAAACACTGTATGAATTCTGTATTGTTTACTTAAAAGAGACTAGAGTGGTAAATGTGTGTTGTACAAGGCAGGATACCATTGAAATTGAGAAAGAAACACATTTGGCAGCTTTGGAAAGCCTTACACTTCACTGAAATGTAGTACTACACTCTGAAACACAGTTGAGAGACAGTGTTCCTGAGCGCCCTCTGTTCACAACAGTGTGTAGGAAGTTGTTTGATAAAGTGGGCAAAGCTTATACTTGGACCAGAAGGAAGAATATAGGAAACTACATGAAAACATGGATAATTCAGAGAAAATGACTGTAAACAGATGAGAACTGGTTTAGAACAGCTCAAAGAGATTCTCCAAGTCAGTTCTTAGTGTAGAAAAGGTAGCTAAGATCCGGGAAATCCTTGATTCGAGTTAAGATCACATGAAACACTGTAGGAATCCTGTATTGTTTACTTAAAAGAGACTAGAGTGGTAAATGTGTGTTATACAAGGCAGCATACCATTGAAATAGTGAAGGAAAAACGTTCGGCAGCTTTGGAAGGCCTTACACTTCACTGAAATGTAGTACTACACTCTATAACACAGTTGAGAGACAATGTTCCCGAGCTGCCTCAGTTCATAACAGTGTTTAGGAAGTTGTTTGATAAAGTGGGCAAAGATTATACTTGTACCAGAAGGCAGAATATAAGAAACTACATGAAAACATGGATAATTCAGAGAAAATGACTGTAAACAGATGAGAACTGGTTTAGAACAGCTCAAAGAGATTATCCAAGTCAGTTCTTAGTGTAGAAAAGGTAGCTAAGATCCGGGAAATCCTTAATTCGAGTTAAGATCACATGAAACACTGTAGGAATCCTGTATTGTTTACTTAAAAGAGATGAGAGTGGTAAATGTGTGTTATACAAGGCAGCATACCATTGAAATAGTGAACGAAACACGTTCGGCAGCTTTGGAAGACCTTTGACTTCACTGAAATGTAGTACTACACTCTATAACACAGTTGAGAGACAATGATCCCCAGCTGCCTCTGTTCATAACAGTGTGTAGGAAGTTGTTTGATAAAGTGGGCAAAGCTTATACTTGGACCAGAAGGAAGAATATAGGAAACTACATGAAAACATGGATAATTCAGAGAAAATGACTGTAAAAAGATGAGAACTGGTTTAGAACAGCTCACAGAGATTCTCCAAGTCAGTTCTTAGTGTAGAAAAGGTAGCGAAGATCCGGGAAATCCTTAATTCGAGTTAAGATCACATGAAACACTGTAGGAATCCTGTATTGTTTACTTAAAGGAGACTAGAGTGGTAAATGTGTGTTATACAAGACAGCATACCATTGAAATAGTGAAAGAAACACGTTCGGCAGCTTTGGAAGGCCTTACACTTCACTGAAATATAGTACTACACTCTATAACACAGTTGAGAGACAATGTTGCCAAGCTGCCTCAGTTCATAACAGTGTTTAGGAAGTTGTTTGATAAAGTGGGCAAAGATTTTACTTGTACCAGAAGGCAGAATATAAGAAACTACATGAAAACATGGATAATTCAGAGAAAATGACTATAAACAGATGAGAACTGGTTTAGAACAGCTCACAGAGATTCTCCAAGTCAGTTCTTAGTGTAGAAAAGGTAGCTAAGATCCGGGAAATCCTTGATTCGAGTTAAGATCACATGAAACACTGTAGGAATCCTGTATTGTTTACTTAAAAGAGACTAGAGTGGTAAAAGTGTGTTATACAAGGCAGCATACCATTGAAATAGTGAAAGAAACACATTTGGCAGCTTTGGAAGGCCTTATACTTCACTGAAATGTAGTACTACACTCTATAACACAGTTGAGAGACAATGTTCCCCAGCTGTCTCTGTTCATAACAGTGTGTAGGAAGTTGTTTGATAAAGTGGGCAAAGATTATACTTGTACCAGAAGGCAGAATATAAGAAACTACATGAAAACATGGATAATTCAGAGAAAATGACTGTAAACAGATGAGAACTGGTTTAGAACAGGTCAAAGAGATTCTCCAAGTCAATTCTTAGTGTAGAAAAAGTAGCTAAGATCCGGGAAATCCTTAATTCGAGTTAAGATCACATAAAACACTGTATGAATCCTGTATTGTTTACTTAAAAGAGACTAGAGTGGTAAACGTGTTATACAAGGCATAATACCATTGAAATAGTGAAAGAAACACGTTCGGCAGCATTGGAAGGCCTTACACTTCACTGAAATGTAGTACTACACTCTGTAACACAGTTGAGAGACAATGTTCCCGACCTGCCTCAGTTCATAACAGTGAGTAGGAAGTTGTTTGATAAAGTGGGCAAAGATTATACTTGTACCAGAAGGCAGAATAAAAGAAACTACATGAAAACATGGATAATTCAGAGAAAATGACTGTAAACAGATGAGAACTGGTTTAGAACAGCTCAAAGAGATTCTCCAAGTCAGTTCTTAGTGTAGAAAAGGTAGCTATGATCCGGGAAATCCTTAATTCGAGTTCAGATCACATGAAACACTGTAGGAATCCTGTTTTGTTTACTTAAAAGAGATGAGAGTGGTAAATGTGTGTTATACAAGGCAGCATACCATTGAAATAGTGAACGAAACACGTTCGGCAGCTTTGGAAGGCCTTACACTTCACTGAAATGTAGTACTACACTCTATAACACAGTGGAGAAACAATGATCCCCAGCTGCCTCTGTTCATAACAGTGTGTAGGAAGTTGTTTGATAAAGTGGGCAAAGCTTATACTTGGACCAGAAGGAAGAATATAGGAAACTACATGAAAACATGGATAATTCAGAGAAAATGACTGTAAAAATGAGAACTGGTTTAGAACAGCTCACAGAGATTCTCCAAGTCAGTTCTTAGTGTAGAAAAGGTAGCGAAGATCCGGGAAATCCTTAATTCGAGTTAAGATCACATGAAACACTGTAGGAATCCTGTATTGTTTACTTAAAAGAGACTAGAGTGGTAAATGTGTGTTATACAAGGCAGCATACCTTTGAAATAGTGAAAGAAACATGTTCGGCAGCTTTGGAAGGCCTTACACTTCACTGAAATGTAGTACTACACTCTGTAACACAGTTGAGAGACAATGTTCCTGAGCGCCCTCTGTTCATAACAGTGTGTAGGAAGTTGTTTGATAAAGTGGGCAATGCTTTTACTTAGACCAGAAGGAAGAATATAGGAAACTACATGAAAACATGGATAATTCAGAGAAAATGACTGTAAACAGATGAGAACTGGTTTAGGACAGCTCAAAGAGATTCTCCAAGTCAGTTCTTAGTGTAGAAATGGTAGCTAAGATCCGGGAAATCCTTGATTCGAGTTAAGATCACATGAAACACTGTAGGAATCCTGTATTGTTTACTTAAAAGAGACTAGAGTGGTAAATGTGTGTTATACAAGGCAGCATACCATTGAAATAGTGAAAGAAACACGTTCGGCAGCTTTGGAAGGCCTTATACTTCACTGAAATGTAGTACTACACTCTGTAACACAGTTGAGAGACAATGTTCCCGAGCTGCCTCAGTTCATAACAGTGAGTAGGAAGTTGTTTGATAAAGTGGGCAAAGATTATACTTGTACCAGAAGGCAGAATATAAGAAACTACATGAAAAAATGGATAATTCAGAGAAAATGACTGTAAACAGATGAGAACTGGTTTAGAACAGGTGAAAGAGATTCTCCAAGTCAATTCTTAGTGTAGAAAAAGTAGCTAAGATCCGGGAAATCCTTAATTCGAGTTAAGATCACATAAAACACTGCATGAATCCTGTATTGTTTACTTAAAAGAGACTAGAGTGGTAAATGTGTTATACAAGGCAGAATACCATTGAAAAAGTGAAAGAAACACGTTCGGCAGCATTGGAAGGCCTTACAATTCACTGAAATGTAGTACTACACTCTGTAACACAGTTGAGAGACAATGTTCCCGACCTGCCTCACTTCATAACAGTGAGTAGGAAGTTGTTTGATAAAGTGGGCAAAGATTATACTTGTACCAGAAGGCAGAATATAAGAAACTACATGAAAACATGGATAATTCAGAGAAAATGACTGTAAACAGATGAGAACTGGTTTAGAACAGCTCAAAGAGATTCTGCAAGTCAGTTCTTAGTGTAGAAAAGGTAGCTAATATCCGGTAAATCCTTAATTCGAGTTAAGATCACATGAAACACTGTAGGAATCCTGTATTGTTTACTTAAAGGAGACTAGAGTGGTAAATTTGTGTTATACAAGACAGCATACCATTGAAATAGTTAAAGAAACACGTTAGGCAGCTTTGGAAAGCCTTACACTTCACTGAAATGTAGTAGTACACTCTATAACACAGTTGAGAGACAATGTTCCCGAGCTGCCTCAGTTCATAACAGTGTGTAGGAAGTTGTTTGATAAAGTGGGCAAAGCTTATACTTGGACCAGAAGGCAGAATATAGGAAACTACATGAAAACATGGATAATTCAGAGAAAATGACTGTAAGCAGATGAGAACTTGTTTAGAACAGCTCAAAGAGATTTTCCAAGTCAGTTCTTAGTGTAGAAAAGGTAGCTAAGATCCGGGAAATTCTTAATTCGAGTTAAGATCACATGAAACACTGTATGAATCCTATATTCTTTTCTTAAAGGAGACTAGAGTGGTCACTGTGTGTTATACAAGGCAGAATACCATTGAAATAGAGAAAGAAACACGTTCGGCAGCTTTGGAAAGCCTTACACTTCACTGAAATGTAGTACTACACTCTATAACACAGTTGAGAGACAATGTTCCCGAGCTGCCTCAGTTCATAACTGTGTGTAGGAAGTTGTTTGATAAAGTGGGCAAAGCTTATACTTGGACCAGAAGGCAGAATATAGGAAACTACATGAAAACTTGGATAATTCAGAGAAAATGACTGTAAGCAGATGAGAACTTGTTTAGAAAAGCTCAACGAGATTCTCCAAGTCAGTTCTTAGTGTAGAAAAGGTAGCTAATATCCGGGAAATCCTTAATTCGAGTTAAGATCACATGAAGCACTGTATGGACCCTATATTCTTTACTTAAAGGAGACTAGAGTGCTAAAAGTGTGTTATACAAGGCAGAATACCATTGAAATAGAGACAGAAACACGTTCGGCAGCTTTGGAAACCCTTACACTTCACTGAAATGTAGTACTACACTCTATATCACAGTTGAGAGACAATGTTCCCGAGCTGCCTCAATTCATAACAGTGTGTAGGAAGTTGTTTGATAAAGTGGGCAAAGCCTATACTTGGACCAGAAGGCAGAATATAGAAAACTACATGAAAACATGGATAATTCAGAGAAAATGACTGTAAGCAGATGAGAACTTGTTTAGAACAGCTCAACGAGATTCTCCAAGTCAGTTCTTAGTGTAGAAAAGGTAGCTAAGATCCGGGAAATCCTTAATTCGAGTTAAGATCACATGAAACACTGTATGAATCCTATATTCTTTACTTAAAGGAGACTAGAGTGGTAAATGTGTGTTATACAAGGCAGAATACCATTGAAATAGAGAAAGAAACACGTTAGGCAGCTTTGGAAAGCCTTACACTTCACTGAAATGTAGTACTACACTCTGTAACACAGTTGAGAGACAATGTTCCCGACCTGCCTCAGTTCATAACAGTGAGTAGGAAGTTGTTTGATAAAGTGGGCAAAGATTATACTTGTACCAGAAGGCAGAATAAAAGAAACTACATGAAAACATGGATAATTCAGAGAAAATGACTGTAAACAGATGAGAACTGGTTTAGAACAGCTCAAAGAGATTCTCCAAGTCAGTTCTTAGTGTAGAAAAGGTAGCTATGATCCGGGAAATCCTTAATTCGAGTTCAGATCACATGAAACACTGTAGGAATCCTGTTTTGTTTACTTAAAAGAGATGAGAGTGGTAAATGTGTGTTATACAAGGCAGCATACCATTGAAATAGTGAACGAAACACGTTCGGCAGCTTTGGAAGGCCTTACACTTCACTGAAATGTAGTACTACACTCTATAACACAGTGGAGAAACAATGATCCCCAGCTGCCTCTGTTCATAACAGTGTGTAGGAAGTTGTTTGATAAAGTGGGCAAAGCTTATACTTGGACCAGAAGGAAGAATATAGGAAACTACATGAAAACATGGATAATTCAGAGAAAATGACTGTAAAAATGAGAACTGGTTTAGAACAGCTCACAGAGATTCTCCAAGTCAGTTCTTAGTGTAGAAAAGGTAGCGAAGATCCGGGAAATCCTTAATTCGAGTTAAGATCACATGAAACACTGTAGGAATCCTGTATTGTTTACTTAAAAGAGACTAGAGTGGTAAATGTGTGTTATACAAGGCAGCATACCTTTGAAATAGTGAAAGAAACATGTTCGGCAGCTTTGGAAGGCCTTACACTTCACTGAAATGTAGTACTACACTCTGTAACACAGTTGAGAGACAATGTTCCTGAGCGCCCTCTGTTCATAACAGTGTGTAGGAAGTTGTTTGATAAAGTGGGCAATGCTTTTACTTAGACCAGAAGGAAGAATATAGGAAACTACATGAAAACATGGATAATTCAGAGAAAATGACTGTAAACAGATGAGAACTGGTTTAGGACAGCTCAAAGAGATTCTCCAAGTCAGTTCTTAGTGTAGAAATGGTAGCTAAGATCCGGGAAATCCTTGATTCGAGTTAAGATCACATGAAACACTGTAGGAATCCTGTATTGTTTACTTAAAAGAGACTAGAGTGGTAAATGTGTGTTATACAAGGCAGCATACCATTGAAATAGTGAAAGAAACACGTTCGGCAGCTTTGGAAGGCCTTATACTTCACTGAAATGTAGTACTACACTCTGTAACACAGTTGAGAGACAATGTTCCCGAGCTGCCTCAGTTCATAACAGTGAGTAGGAAGTTGTTTGATAAAGTGGGCAAAGATTATACTTGTACCAGAAGGCAGAATATAAGAAACTACATGAAAAAATGGATAATTCAGAGAAAATGACTGTAAACAGATGAGAACTGGTTTAGAACAGGTGAAAGAGATTCTCCAAGTCAATTCTTAGTGTAGAAAAAGTAGCTAAGATCCGGGAAATCCTTAATTCGAGTTAAGATCACATAAAACACTGCATGAATCCTGTATTGTTTACTTAAAAGAGACTAGAGTGGTAAATGTGTTATACAAGGCAGAATACCATTGAAAAAGTGAAAGAAACACGTTCGGCAGCATTGGAAGGCCTTACAATTCACTGAAATGTAGTACTACACTCTGTAACACAGTTGAGAGACAATGTTCCCGACCTGCCTCACTTCATAACAGTGAGTAGGAAGTTGTTTGATAAAGTGGGCAAAGATTATACTTGGACCAGAAGGAAGAATATAGGAAACTACATGAAAACATGGATAATTCAGAGAAAATGACTGTAAAAATGAGAACTGGTTTAGAACAGCTCACAGAGATTCTCCAAGTCAGTTCTTAGTGTAGAAAAGGTAGCGAAGATCCGGGAAATCCTTAATTCGAGTTAAGATCACATGAAACACTGTAGGAATCCTGTATTGTTTACTTAAAAGAGACTAGAGTGGTAAATGTGTGTTATACAAGGCAGCATACCTTTGAAATAGTGAAAGAAACATGTTCGGCAGCTTTGGAAGGCCTTACACTTCACTGAAATGTAGTACTACACTCTGTAACACAGTTGAGAGACAATGTTCCTGAGCGCCCTCTGTTCATAACAGTGTGTAGGAAGTTGTTTGATAAAGTGGGCAATGCTTTTACTTAGACCAGAAGGAAGAATATAGGAAACTACATGAAAACATGGATAATTCAGAGAAAATGACTGTAAACAGATGAGAACTGGTTTAGGACAGCTCAAAGAGATTCTCCAAGTCAGTTCTTAGTGTAGAAATGGTAGCTAAGATCCGGGAAATCCTTGATTCGAGTTAAGATCACATGAAACACTGTAGGAATCCTGTATTGTTTACTTAAAAGAGACTAGAGTGGTAAATGTGTGTTATACAAGGCAGCATACCATTGAAATAGTGAAAGAAACACGTTCGGCAGCTTTGGAAGGCCTTATACTTCACTGAAATGTAGTACTACACTCTGTAACACAGTTGAGAGACAATGTTCCCGAGCTGCCTCAGTTCATAACAGTGAGTAGGAAGTTGTTTGATAAAGTGGGCAAAGATTATACTTGTACCAGAAGGCAGAATATAAGAAACTACATGAAAAAATGGATAATTCAGAGAAAATGACTGTAAACAGATGAGAACTGGTTTAGAACAGGTGAAAGAGATTCTCCAAGTCAATTCTTAGTGTAGAAAAAGTAGCTAAGATCCGGGAAATCCTTAATTCGAGTTAAGATCACATAAAACACTGCATGAATCCTGTATTGTTTACTTAAAAGAGACTAGAGTGGTAAATGTGTTATACAAGGCAGAATACCATTGAAAAAGTGAAAGAAACACGTTCGGCAGCATTGGAAGGCCTTACAATTCACTGAAATGTAGTACTACACTCTGTAACACAGTTGAGAGACAATGTTCCCGACCTGCCTCACTTCATAACAGTGAGTAGGAAGTTGTTTGATAAAGTGGGCAAAGATTATACTTGTACCAGAAGGCAGAATATAAGAAACTACATGAAAACATGGATAATTCAGAGAAAATGACTGTAAACAGATGAGAACTGGTTTAGAACAGCTCAAAGAGATTCTGCAAGTCAGTTCTTAGTGTAGAAAAGGTAGCTAATATCCGGTAAATCCTTAATTCGAGTTAAGATCACATGAAACACTGTAGGAATCCTGTATTGTTTACTTAAAGGAGACTAGAGTGGTAAATTTGTGTTATACAAGACAGCATACCATTGAAATAGTTAAAGAAACACGTTAGGCAGCTTTGGAAAGCCTTACACTTCACTGAAATGTAGTACTACACTCTGTAACACAGTTGAGAGACAATGTTCCTGAGCGCCCTCTGTTCATAACAGTGTGTAGGAAGTTGTTTGATAAAGTGGGCAATGCTTTTACTTAGACCAGAAGGAAGAATATAGGAAACTACATGAAAACATGGATAATTCAGAGAAAATGACTGTAAACAGATGAGAACTGGTTTAGGACAGCTCAAAGAGATTCTCCAAGTCAGTTCTTAGTGTAGAAATGGTAGCTAAGATCCGGGAAATCCTTGATTCGAGTTAAGATCACATGAAACACTGTAGGAATCCTGTATTGTTTACTTAAAAGAGACTAGAGTGGTAAATGTGTGTTATACAAGGCAGCATACCATTGAAATAGTGAAAGAAACACGTTCGGCAGCTTTGGAAGGCCTTATACTTCACTGAAATGTAGTACTACACTCTGTAACACAGTTGAGAGACAATGTTCCCGAGCTGCCTCAGTTCATAACAGTGAGTAGGAAGTTGTTTGATAAAGTGGGCAAAGATTATACTTGTACCAGAAGGCAGAATATAAGAAACTACATGAAAAAATGGATAATTCAGAGAAAATGACTGTAAACAGATGAGAACTGGTTTAGAACAGGTGAAAGAGATTCTCCAAGTCAATTCTTAGTGTAGAAAAAGTAGCTAAGATCCGGGAAATCCTTAATTCGAGTTAAGATCACATAAAACACTGCATGAATCCTGTATTGTTTACTTAAAAGAGACTAGAGTGGTAAATGTGTTATACAAGGCAGAATACCATTGAAAAAGTGAAAGAAACACGTTCGGCAGCATTGGAAGGCCTTACAATTCACTGAAATGTAGTACTACACTCTGTAACACAGTTGAGAGACAATGTTCCCGACCTGCCTCACTTCATAACAGTGAGTAGGAAGTTGTTTGATAAAGTGGGCAAAGATTATACTTGTACCAGAAGGCAGAATATAAGAAACTACATGAAAACATGGATAATTCAGAGAAAATGACTGTAAACAGATGAGAACTGGTTTAGAACAGCTCAAAGAGATTCTGCAAGTCAGTTCTTAGTGTAGAAAAGGTAGCTAATATCCGGTAAATCCTTAATTCGAGTTAAGATCACATGAAACACTGTAGGAATCCTGTATTGTTTACTTAAAGGAGACTAGAGTGGTAAATTTGTGTTATACAAGACAGCATACCATTGAAATAGTTAAAGAAACACGTTAGGCAGCTTTGGAAAGCCTTACACTTCACTGAAATGTAGTAGTACACTCTATAACACAGTTGAGAGACAATGTTCCCGAGCTGCCTCAGTTCATAACAGTGTGTAGGAAGTTGTTTGATAAAGTGGGCAAAGCTTATACTTGGACCAGAAGGCAGAATATAGGAAACTACATGAAAACATGGATAATTCAGAGAAAATGACTGTAAGCAGATGAGAACTTGTTTAGAACAGCTCAAAGAGATTTTCCAAGTCAGTTCTTAGTGTAGAAAAGGTAGCTAAGATCCGGGAAATTCTTAATTCGAGTTAAGATCACATGAAACACTGTATGAATCCTATATTCTTTTCTTAAAGGAGACTAGAGTGGTCACTGTGTGTTATACAAGGCAGAATACCATTGAAATAGAGAAAGAAACACGTTCGGCAGCTTTGGAAAGCCTTACACTTCACTGAAATGTAGTACTACACTCTATAACACAGTTGAGAGACAATGTTCCCGAGCTGCCTCAGTTCATAACTGTGTGTAGGAAGTTGTTTGATAAAGTGGGCAAAGCTTATACTTGGACCAGAAGGCAGAATATAGGAAACTACATGAAAACTTGGATAATTCAGAGAAAATGACTGTAAGCAGATGAGAACTTGTTTAGAAAAGCTCAACGAGATTCTCCAAGTCAGTTCTTAGTGTAGAAAAGGTAGCTAAGATCCGGGAAATCCTTAATTCGAGTTAAGATCACATGAAGCACTGTATGGACCCTATATTCTTTACTTAAAGGAGACTAGAGTGCTAAAAGTGTGTTATACAAGGCAGAATACCATTGAAATAGAGACAGAAACACGTTCGGCAGCTTTGGAAAGCCTTACACTTCACTGAAATGTAGTACTACACTCTATATCACAGTTGAGAGACAATGTTCCCGAGCTGCCTCAATTCATAACAGTGTGTAGGAAGTTGTTTGATAAAGTGGGCAAAGCCTATACTTGGACCAGAAGGCAGAATATAGAAAACTACATGAAAACATGGATAATTCAGAGAAAATGACTGTAAGCAGATGAGAACTTGTTTAGAACAGCTCAACGAGATTCTCCAAGTCAGTTCTTAGTGTAGAAAAGGTAGCTAAGATCCGGGAAATCCTTAATTCGAGTTAAGATCACATGAAACACTGTATGAATCCTATATTCTTTACTTAAAGGAGACTAGAGTGGTAAATGTGTGTTATACAAGGCAGAATACCATTGAAATAGAGAAAGAAACACGTTAGGCAGCTTTGGAAAGCCTTACACTTCACTGAAATGTAGTACTACACTCTGTAACACAGTTGAGAGACAATGTTCCCGACCTGCCTCAGTTCATAACAGTGAGTAGGAAGTTGTTTGATAAAGTGGGCAAAGATTATACTTGTACCAGAAGGCAGAATAAAAGAAACTACATGAAAACATGGATAATTCAGAGAAAATGACTGTAAACAGATGAGAACTGGTTTAGAACAGCTCAAAGAGATTCTCCAAGTCAGTTCTTAGTGTAGAAAAGGTAGCTATGATCCGGGAAATCCTTAATTCGAGTTCAGATCACATGAAACACTGTAGGAATCCTGTTTTGTTTACTTAAAAGAGATGAGAGTGGTAAATGTGTGTTATACAAGGCAGCATACCATTGAAATAGTGAACGAAACACGTTCGGCAGCTTTGGAAGGCCTTACACTTCACTGAAATGTAGTACTACACTCTATAACACAGTGGAGAAACAATGATCCCCAGCTGCCTCTGTTCATAACAGTGTGTAGGAAGTTGTTTGATAAAGTGGACAAAGCTTATACTTGGACCAGAAGGAAGAATATAGGAAACTACATGAAAACATGGATAATTCAGAGAAAATGACTGTAAAAATGAGAACTGGTTTAGAACAGCTCACAGAGATTCTCCAAGT
Source organism: Pipistrellus hanaki (assembly GCF_964339955.1). Classification (NCBI taxonomy): domain Eukaryota; kingdom Metazoa; phylum Chordata; class Mammalia; order Chiroptera; family Vespertilionidae; genus Pipistrellus; species Pipistrellus hanaki. Next base: position 355,584 of record NW_028182293.1, read on the forward strand.
CAGTTCTTAGTGTAGAAAAGGTAGCGAAGATCCGGGAAATCCTTAATTCGAGTTAAGATCACATGAAACACTGTAGGAATCCTGTATTGTTTACTTAAAAGAGACTAGAGTGGTAAATGTGTGTTATACAAGGCAGCATACCTTTGAAATAGTGAAAGAAACATGTTCGGCAGCTTTGGAAGGCCTTACACTTCACTGAAATGTAGTACTACACTCTGTAACACAGTTGAGAGACAATGTTCCTGAGCGCCCTCTGTTCATAACAGTGTGTAGGAAGTTGTTTGATAAAGTGGGCAATGCTTTTACTTAGACCAGAAGGAAGAATATAGGAAACTACATGAAAACATGGATAATTCAGAGAAAATGACTGTAAACAGATGAGAACTGGTTTAGGACAGCTCAAAGAGATTCTCCAAGTCAGTTCTTAGTGTAGAAATGGTAGCTAAGATCCGGGAAATCCTTGATTCGAGTTAAGATCACATGAAACACTGTAGGAATCCTGTATTGTTTACTTAAAAGAGACTAGAGTGGTAAATGTGTGTTATACAAGGCAGCATACCATTGAAATAGTGAAAGAAACACGTTCGGCAGCTTTGGAAGGCCTTATACTTCACTGAAATGTAGTACTACACTCTGTAACACAGTTGAGAGACAATGTTCCCGAGCTGCCTCAGTTCATAACAGTGAGTAGGAAGTTGTTTGATAAAGTGGGCAAAGATTATACTTGTACCAGAAGGCAGAATATAAGAAACTACATGAAAAAATGGATAATTCAGAGAAAATGACTGTAAACAGATGAGAACTGGTTTAGAACAGGTGAAAGAGATTCTCCAAGTCAATTCTTAGTGTAGAAAAAGTAGCTAAGATCCGGGAAATCCTTAATTCGAGTTAAGATCACATAAAACACTGCATGAAACCTGTATTGTTTACTTAAAAGAGACTAGAGTGGTAAATGTGTTATACAAGGCAGAATACCATTGAAAAAGTGAAAGAAACACGTTCGGCAGCATTGGAAGGCCTTACAATTCACTGAAATGTAGTACTACACTCTGTAACACAGTTGAGAGACAATGTTCCCGACCTGCCTCACTTCATAACAGTGAGTAGGAAGTTGTTTGATAAAGTGGGCAAAGATTATACTTGTACCAGAAGGCAGAATATAAGAAACTACATGAAAACATGGATAATTCAGAGAAAATGACTGTAAACAGATGAGAACTGGTTTAGAACAGCTCAAAGAGATTCTGCAAGTCAGTTCTTAGTGTAGAAAAGGTAGCTAATATCCGGTAAATCCTTAATTCGAGTTAAGATCACATGAAACACTGTAGGAATCCTGTATTGTTTACTTAAAGGAGACTAGAGTGGTAAATTTGTGTTATACAAGACAGCATACCATTGAAATAGTTAAAGAAACACGTTAGGCAGCTTTGGAAAGCCTTACACTTCACTGAAATGTAGTACTACACTCTGTAACACAGTTGAGAGACAATGTTCCTGAGCGCCCTCTGTTCATAACAGTGTGTAGGAAGTTGTTTGATAAAGTGGGCAATGCTTTTACTTAGACCAGAAGGAAGAATATAGGAAACTACATGAAAACATGGATAATTCAGAGAAAATGACTGTAAACAGATGAGAACTGGTTTAGGACAGCTCAAAGAGATTCTCCAAGTCAGTTCTTAGTGTAGAAATGGTAGCTAAGATCCGGGAAATCCTTGATTCGAGTTAAGATCACATGAAACACTGTAGGAATCCTGTATTGTTTACTTAAAAGAGACTAGAGTGGTAAATGTGTGTTATACAAGGCAGCATACCATTGAAATAGTGAAAGAAACACGTTCGGCAGCTTTGGAAGGCCTTATACTTCACTGAAATGTAGTACTACACTCTGTAACACAGTTGAGAGACAATGTTCCCGAGCTGCCTCAGTTCATAACAGTGAGTAGGAAGTTGTTTGATAAAGTGGGCAAAGATTATACTTGTACCAGAAGGCAGAATATAAGAAACTACATGAAAAAATGGATAATTCAGAGAAAATGACTGTAAACAGATGAGAACTGGTTTAGAACAGGTGAAAGAGATTCTCCAAGTCAATTCTTAGTGTAGAAAAAGTAGCTAAGATCCGGGAAATCCTTAATTCGAGTTAAGATCACATAAAACACTGCATGAATCCTGTATTTTTTACTTAAAAGAGACTAGAGTGGTAAATGTGTTATACAAGGCAGAATACCATTGAAAAAGTGAAAGAAACACGTTCGGCAGCATTGGAAGGCCTTACAATTCACTGAAATGTAGTACTACACTCTGTAACACAGTTGAGAGACAATGTTCCCGACCTGCCTCACTTCATAACAGTGAGTAGGAAGTTGTTTGATAAAGTGGGCAAAGATTATACTTGTACCAGAAGGCAGAATATAAGAAACTACATGAAAACATGGATAATTCAGAGAAAATGACTGTAAACAGATGAGAACTGGTTTAGAACAGCTCAAAGAGATTCTGCAAGTCAGTTCTTAGTGTAGAAAAGGTAGCTAATATCCGGTAAATCCTTAATTCGAGTTAAGATCACATGAAACACTGTAGGAATCCTGTATTGTTTACTTAAAGGAGACTAGAGTGGTAAATTTGTGTTATACAAGACAGCATACCATTGAAATAGTTAAAGAAACACGTTAGGCAGCTTTGGAAAGCCTTACACTTCACTGAAATGTAGTAGTACACTCTATAACACAGTTGAGAGACAATGTTCCCGAGCTGCCTCAGTTCATAACAGTGTGTAGGAAGTTGTTTGATAAAGTGGGCAAAGCTTATACTTGGACCAGAAGGCAGAATATAGGAAACTACATGAAAACATGGATAATTCAGAGAAAATGACTGTAAGCAGATGAGAACTTGTTTAGAACAGCTCAAAGAGATTTTCCAAGTCAGTTCTTAGTGTAGAAAAGGTAGCTAAGATCCGGGAAATTCTTAATTCGAGTTAAGATCACATGAAACACTGTATGAATCCTATATTCTTTTCTTAAAGGAGACTAGAGTGGTCACTGTGTGTTATACAAGGCAGAATACCATTGAAATAGAGAAAGAAACACGTTCGGCAGCTTTGGAAAGCCTTACACTTCACTGAAATGTAGTACTACACTCTATAACACAGTTGAGAGACAATGTTCCCGAGCTGCCTCAGTTCATAACTGTGTGTAGGAAGTTGTTTGATAAAGTGGGCAAAGCTTATACTTGGACCAGAAGGCAGAATATAGGAAACTACATGAAAACTTGGATAATTCAGAGAAAATGACTGTAAGCAGATGAGAACTTGTTTAGAAAAGCTCAACGAGATTCTCCAAGTCAGTTCTTAGTGTAGAAAAGGTAGCTAAGATCCGGGAAATCCTTAATTCGAGTTAAGATCACATGAAGCACTGTATGGACCCTATATTCTTTACTTAAAGGAGACTAGAGTGCTAAAAGTGTGTTATACAAGGCAGAATACCATTGAAATAGAGACAGAAACACGTTCGGCAGCTTTGGAAAGCCTTACACTTCACTGAAATGTAGTACTACACTCTATATCACAGTTGAGAGACAATGTTCCCGAGCTGCCTCAATTCATAACAGTGTGTAGGAAGTTGTTTGATAAAGTGGGCAAAGCCTATACTTGGACCAGAAGGCAGAATATAGAAAACTACATGAAAACATGGATAATTCAGAGAAAATGACTGTAAGCAGATGAGAACTTGTTTAGAACAGCTCAACGAGATTCTCCAAGTCAGTTCTTAGTGTAGAAAAGGTAGCTAAGATCCGGGAAATCCTTAATTCGAGTTAAGATCACATGAAACACTGTATGAATCCTATATTCTTTACTTAAAGGAGACTAGAGTGGTAAATGTGTGTTATACAAGGCAGAATACCATTGAAATAGAGAAAGAAACACGTTAGGCAGCTTTGGAAAGCCTTACACTTCACTGAAATGTAGTACTACACTCTGTAACACAGTTGAGAGACAATGTTCCCGACCTGCCTCAGTTCATAACAGTGAGTAGGAAGTTGTTTGATAAAGTGGGCAAAGATTATACTTGTACCAGAAGGCAGAATAAAAGAAACTACATGAAAACATGGATAATTCAGAGAAAATGACTGTAAACAGATGAGAACTGGTTTAGAACAGCTCAAAGAGATTCTCCAAGTCAGTTCTTAGTGTAGAAAAGGTAGCTATGATCCGGGAAATCCTTAATTCGAGTTCAGATCACATGAAACACTGTAGGAATCCTGTTTTGTTTACTTAAAAGAGATGAGAGTGGTAAATGTGTGTTATACAAGGCAGCATACCATTGAAATAGTGAACGAAACACGTTCGGCAGCTTTGGAAGGCCTTACACTTCACTGAAATGTAGTACTACACTCTATAACACAGTGGAGAAACAATGATCCCCAGCTGCCTCTGTTCATAACAGTGTGTAGGAAGTTGTTTGATAAAGTGGGCAAAGCTTATACTTGGACCAGAAGGAAGAATATAGGAAACTACATGAAAACATGGATAATTCAGAGAAAATGACTGTAAAAATGAGAACTGGTTTAGAACAGCTCACAGAGATTCTCCAAGTCAGTTCTTAGTGTAGAAAAGGTAGCGAAGATCCGGGAAATCCTTAATTCGAGTTAAGATCACATGAAACACTGTAGGAATCCTGTATTGTTTACTTAAAAGAGACTAGAGTGGTAAATGTGTGTTATACAAGGCAGCATACCTTTGAAATAGTGAAAGAAACATGTTCGGCAGCTTTGGAAGGCCTTACACTTCACTGAAATGTAGTACTACACTCTGTAACACAGTTGAGAGACAATGTTCCTGAGCGCCCTCTGTTCATAACAGTGTGTAGGAAGTTGTTTGATAAAGTGGGCAATGCTTTTACTTAGACCAGAAGGAAGAATATAGGAAACTACATGAAAACATGGATAATTCAGAGAAAATGACTGTAAACAGATGAGAACTGGTTTAGGACAGCTCAAAGAGATTCTCCAAGTCAGTTCTTAGTGTAGAAATGGTAGCTAAGATCCGGGAAATCCTTGATTCGAGTTAAGATCACATGAAACACTGTAGGAATCCTGTATTGTTTACTTAAAAGAGACTAGAGTGGTAAATGTGTGTTATACAAGGCAGCATACCATTGAAATAGTGAAAGAAACACGTTCGGCAGCTTTGGAAGGCCTTATACTTCACTGAAATGTAGTACTACACTCTGTAACACAGTTGAGAGACAATGTTCCCGAGCTGCCTCAGTTCATAACAGTGAGTAGGAAGTTGTTTGATAAAGTGGGCAAAGATTATACTTGTACCAGAAGGCAGAATATAAGAAACTACATGAAAAAATGGATAATTCAGAGAAAATGACTGTAAACAGATGAGAACTGGTTTAGAACAGGTGAAAGAGATTCTCCAAGTCAATTCTTAGTGTAGAAAAAGTAGCTAAGATCCGGGAAATCCTTAATTCCAGTTAAGATCACATAAAACACTGCATGAATCCTGTATTGTTTACTTAAAAGAGACTAGAGTGGTAAATGTGTTATACAAGGCAGAATACCATTGAAATAGTGAAAGAAACACGTTCGGCAGCTTTGGAAGGCCTTACACTTCACTGAAATGTAGTACTACACTCTATAACACAGTTGAGAGACAATGTTCCCAAGTTTCCTCAGTTCATAACAGTGTTTAGGAAGTTGTTTGATAAAGTGGGCAAAGATTTTACTTGTACCAGAAGGCAGAATATAAGAAACTACATGAAAACATGGATAATTCAGAGAAAATGACTGTAAACAGATGAGAACTGGTTTAGAACAGCTCAAAGAGATTCTCCAAGTCAGTTCTTAGTGTAGAAAAGGTAGCTAAGATCCGGGAAATCCTTGATTCGAGTTAAGATCACATGAAACACTGTAGGAATCCTGTATTGTTTACTTAAAAGAGACTGGAGTGGTAAAAGTGTGTTATACAAGGCAGCATACCATTGAAATAGTGAAAGAAACACATTCGGCAGCTTTGGAAGGCCTTTTACTTCACTGAAATGTAGTACTACACTCTATAACACAGTTGAGAGACAATGTTCCCCAGCTGCCTCTGTTCATAACAGTGTGTAGGAAGTTGTTTGATAAAGTGGGCAAAGATTATACTTGTACCAGAAGGCAGAATATAAGAAACTACATGAAAACATGGATAATTCAGAGAAAATGACTGTAAACAGATGAGAACTGGTTTAGAACAGGTCAAAGAGATTCTCCAAGTCAATTCTTAGTGTAGAAAAAGTAGCTAAGATCCGGGAAATCCTTAATTCGAGTTAAGATCACATAAAACACTGTATGAATCCTGTATTGTTTACTTAAAAGAGACTAGAGTGGTAAATGTGTTATACAAGGCAGAATACCATTGAAATAGTGAACGAAACACGTTCGGCAGCTTTGGAAGGCCTTACACTTCACTGAAATGTAGTACTACACTCTATAACACAGTTGAGAGACAATGATCCCCAGCTGCCTCTGTTCATAACAGTGTGTAGGAAGTTGTTTGATAAAGTGGGCAAAGCTTATACTTGGACCAGAAGGAAGAATATAGGAAACTACATGAAAACATGGATAATTCAGAGAAAATGACTGTAAAAAGATGAGAACTGGTTTAGAACAGCTCACAGAGATTCTCCAAGTCAGTTCTTAGTGTAGAAAAGGTAGCGAAGATCCAGGAAATCCTTAATTCGAGTTAAGATCACATGAAACACTGTAGGAATCCTGTATTGTTTACTTAAAAGAGACTAGAGTGGTAAATGTGTGTTATACAAGGCAGCATACCGTTTAAATAGTGAAAGAAACATGTTCGGCAGCTTTGGAAGGCCTTACACTTCACTGAAATGTAGTACTACACTCTGTAACACAGTTGAGAGACAATGTTCCTGAGCGCCCTCTGTTCATAACAGTGTGTAGGAAGTTGTTTGATAAAGTGGGCAATGCTTTTACTTAGACCAGAAGGAAGAATATAGGAAACTACATGAAAACATGGATAATTCAGAGAAAATGACTGTAAACAGATGAGAACTGGTTTAGAACAGCTCAAAGAGATTCTGCAAGTCAGTTCTTATGTAGAAAAGGTAGCTAATATGCGGTAAATCCTTAATTCGAGTTAAGATCACATGAAATACTGTAGGAATCCTGTATTGTTTACTTAAAGGAGACTAGAGTGGTAAATGTGTGTTATACAAGACAGCATACCATTGAAATAGTTAAAGAAACACTTTCGGCAGCTTTGGAAGGCCTTACACTTCACTGAAATATAGTACTACACTCTATAACACAGTTGAGAGACAATGTTCCCAAGCTGCCTCAGTTCATAACAGTGTTTAGGAAGTTGTTTGATAAAGTGGGCAAAGATTTTACTTGTACCAGAAGGCAGAATATAAGAAACTACATGAAAACATGGATAATTCAGAGAAAATGACTGTAAACAGATGAGAACTGGTTTAGAACAGGTGAAAGAGATTCTCCAAGTCAATTCTTAGTGTAGAAAAGGTAGCTAATATCCGGTAAATCCTTAATTCGAGTTAAGATCACATGAAACACTGTAGGAATCCTGTATTGTTTACTTAAAGGAGACTAGAGTGGTAAATTTGTGTTATACAAGACAGCATACCATTGAAATAGTTAAAGAAACACTTTCGGCAGCTTTGGAAGGCCTTACACTTCACTGAAATATAGTACTACACTCTATAACACAGTTGAGAGACAATGTTCCCAAGCTGCCTCAGTTCATAACAGTGTGTAAGAAGTTGTTTGATAAAGTGGGCAAAGCTTATACTTGGACCAGAAGGAAGAATATAGGAAACTACATGAAAACATGGATAATTCAGAGAAAATGACTGTAAAAAGATGAGAACTGGTTTAGAACAGCTCACAGAGATTCTCCAAGTCAGTTCTTAGTGTAGAAAAGGTAGCGAAGATCCGGGAAATCCTTAATTCGAGTTAAGATCACATGAAACACTGTAGGAATCCTGTATTGTTTACTTAAAAGAGACTAGAGTGGAAAATGTGTGTTATACAAGGCAGCATACCATTGAAATAGTGAAAGAAACACGTTCGGCAGCTTTGGAAGGCCTTACACTTCACTGAAATGTAGTACTACACTCTGTAACACAGTTGAGAGACAATGTTCCCGAGCTGCCTCAGTTCATAACAGTGAGTAGGAAGTTGTTTGATAAAGTGGGCAAAGATTATACTTGGAGAAGAAGGAAGAATGTAGGAAACTACATGAAAACATGGATAATTCAGAGAAAATGACTGTAAAAAGATGAGAACTGGTTTAGAACAGCTCAAAGAGATGCTCCAAGTCAGTTCTTAGTGTAGAAAAGGTAGCTAATATCCGGGAAATCCTTAATTCGAGTTAAGATCACATGAAACACTGTAGGAATCCTGTATTGTTTACTTAAAAGAGACTAGAGTGGTAAATGTGTGTTATACAAGGCAGAATACCGTTGAAATAGTGAAAGAAACATGTTCGGCAGCTTTTGAAGGCCTTACACTTCACTGAAATGTAGTACTACACTCTGTAACACAGTTGAGAGACAATGTTCCTGAGCGCCCTCTGTTCATAACAGTGTGTAGGAAGTTGTTTGATAAAGTGGGCATTGCTTTTACTTGGACAAGAAGGAAGAATATAGGAAACTACATGAAAACATGGAAAATTCAGAGAAAATGACTGTAAACAGATGAGAACTGGTTTAGAACAGCTCAAAGAGATTCTCCAAGTCAGTTCTTAGTGTAGAAATGGTAGCTAAGATCAGGGAAATCCTTGATTCGAGTTAAGATCACATGAAACACTGTAGGAATCCTGTATTGTTTACTTAAAAGAGACTAGAGTGGTAAATGTGTGTTATACAAGGCAGCATGCCATTGAAATAGTGAAAGAAACACGTTCGGCAGCTTTGGAAGGCCTTATACTTCACTGAAATGTAGTACTACACTCTGTAACACAGTTGAGAGACAATGTTCCCGAGCTGCCTCAGTTCATAACAGTGAGTAGGAAGTTGTTTGATAAAGTGGGCAAAGATTATACTTGTACCAGAAGGCAGAATATAAGAAACTACATGAAAAAATGGATAATTCAGAGAAAATGACTGTAAACAGATGAGAACTGGTTTAGAACAGCTCACAGAGATTCTCCAAGTCAGTTCTTAGTGTAGAAAAGGTAGCTAAGATCCGGGAAATCCTTAATTCGAGTTAAGATCACATGAAACACTGTATGAATTCTGTATTGTTTACTTAAAAGAGACTAGAGTGGTAAATGTGTGTTATACAAGGCAGGATACCATTGAAATAGAGAAAGAAACACATTCAGCAGCTTTGAAAATCCTTACACTTCACTGAAATGTAGTACTACACTCTGAAACACAGTTGAGAGACAGTGTTCCTGAACGCCCTCTGTTCACAACAGTGTGTAGGAAGTTGTTTGATAAAGTGGGCAAAGCTTATACTTGAACCAGAAGGAAGAATATAGGAAACTACATGAAAACATGGATAATTCAGAGAAAATGACTGTAAACAGATGAGAACTGGTTTAGAACAGCTCAAAGAGATTCTCCAAGTCAGTTCTTAGTGTAGAAAAGGTAGCTAAGATCCGGGAAATCCTTGATTCGAGTTAAGATCACATGAAACACTGTAGGAATCCTGTATTGTTTACTTAAAAGAGACTGGAGTGGTAAAAGTGCGTTATACAAGGCAGCATACCATTGAAATAGTGAAAGAAACACATTCGGCAGCTTTGGAAGGCCTTTTACTTCACTGAAATGTAGTACTACACTCTATAACACAGTTGAGAGACAATGTTCCCCAGCTGCCTCTGTTCATAACAGTGTGTAGGAAGTTGTTTGATAAAGTGGGCAAAGATTATACTTGTACCAGAAGGCAGAATATAAGAAACTACATGAAAACATGGATAATTCAGAGAAAATGACTGTAAACAGATGAGAACTGGTTTAGAACAGGTCAAAGAGATTCTCCAAGTCAATTCTTAGTGTAGAAAAAGTAGCTAAGATCCGGGAAATCCTTAATTCAAGTTAAGATCACATAAAACACTGTATGAATCCTGTATTGTTTACTTAAAAGAGACTAGAGTGGTAAATGTGTTATACAAGGCAGAATACCATTGAAATAGTGAAAGAAACACGTTCGGCAGCATTGGAAGGCCTTACACTTCACTGAAATGTAGTACTACACTCTGTAACACAGTTGAGAGACAATGTTCCCGACCTGCCTCAGTTCATAACAGTGAGTAGGAAGTTGTTTGATAAAGTGGGCAAAGATTATACTTGTACCAGAAGGCAGAATAAAAGAAACTACATGAAAACATGGATAATTCAGAGAAAATGACTGTAAACAGATGAGAACTGGTTTAGAACAGCTCAAAGAGATTCTCCAAGTCAGTTCTTAGTGTAGAAAAGGTAGCTATGATCCGGGAAATCCTTAATTCGAGTTAAGATCACATGAAACACTGTAGGAATCCTGTTTTGTTTACTTAAAAGAGATGAGAGTGGTAAATGTGTGTTATACAAGGCAGCATACCATTGAAATAGTGAACGAAACACGTTCGGCAGCTTTGGAAGGCCTTACACTTCACTGAAATGTAGTACTACACTCTATAACACAGTTGAGAGACAATGATCCCCAGCTGCCTCTGTTCATAACAGTGTGTAGGAAGTTGTTTGATAAAGTGGGCAAAGCTTATACTTGGACCAGAAGGAAGAATATAGGAAACTACATGAAAACATGGATAATTCAGAGAAAATGACTGTAAAAAGATGAGAACTGGTTTAGAACAGCTCACAGAGATTCTCCAAGTCAGTTCTTAGTGTAGAAAAGGTAGCGAAGATCCGGGAAATCCTTAATTCGAGTTAAGATCACATGAAACACTGTAGGAATCCTGTATTGTTTACTTAAAAGAGACTAGAGTGGAAAATGTGTGTTATACAAGGCAGCATACCATTGAAATAGTGAAAGAAACACGTTCGGCAGCTTTGGAAGGCCTTACACTTCACTGAAATGTAGTACTACACTCTGTAACACAGTTGAGAGACAATGTTCCCGAGCTGCCTCAGTTCATAACAGTGAGTAGGAAGTTGTTTGATAAAGTGGGCAAAGATTATACTTGGACCAGAAGGAAGAATGTAGGAAACTACATGAAAACATGGATAATTCAGAGAAAATGACTGTAAAAAGATGAGAACTGGTTTAGAACAGCTCAAAGAGATGCTCCAAGTCAGTTCTTAGTGTAGAAAAGGTAGCTAATATCCGGGAAATCCTTAATTCGAGTTAAGATCACATGAAACACTGTAGGAATCCTGTATTGTTTACTTAAAAGAGACTAGAGTGGTAAATGTGTGTTATACAAGGCAGAATACCGTTGAAATAGTGAAAGAAACATGTTCGGCAGCTTTTGAAGGCCTTACACTTCACTGAAATGTAGTACTACACTCTGTAACACAGTTGAGAGACAATGTTCCTGAGCGCCCTCTGTTCATAACTTAGGAAGTTGTTTGATAAAGTGGGCATTGCTTTTACTTGGACAAGAAGGAAGAATATAGGAAACTACATGAAAACATGGAAAATTCAGAGAAAATGACTGTAAACAGATGAGAACTGGTTTAGAACAGCTCAAAGAGATGCTCCAAGTCAGTTCTTAGTGTAGAAAAGGTAGCTAATATCCGGGAAATCCTTAATTCGAGTTAAGATCACATGAAACACTGTAGGAATCCTGTATTGTTTACTTAAAAGAGACTAGAGTGGTAAATGTGTGTTATACAAGGCAGAATACCGTTGAAATAGTGAAAGAAACATGTTCGGCAGCTTTTGAAGGCCTTACACTTCACTGAAATGTAGTACTACACTCTGTAACACAGTTGAGAGACAATGTTCCCGAGCTGCCTCAGTTCATAACAGTGAGTAGGAAGTTGTTTGATAAAGTGGGCAAAGATTATACTTGTACCAGAAGGCAGAATATAAGAAACTACATGAAAAAATGGATAATTCAGAGAAAATGACTGTAAACAGATGAGAACTGGTTTAGAACAGCTCACAGAGATTCTCCAAGTCAGTTCTTAGTGTAGAAAAGGTAGCTAAGATCCAGGAAATCCTTAATTCGAGTTAAGATCACATGAAACACTGTATGAATTCTGTATTGTTTACTTAAAAGAGACTAGAGTGGTAAATGTGTGTTATACAGGGCAGGATACCATTGAAATAGAGAAAGGAACACATTCAGCAGCTTTGAAAATCCTTACACTTCACTGAAATGTAGTACTACACTCTGAAACACAGTTGAGAGACAATGTTCCCCAGCTGCCTCGGTTCATAACAGTGTGTAGGAAGTTGTTTGATAAAGTGGGCAAAGATTATACTTGTACCAGAAGGCAGAATATAAGAAACTACATGAAAACATGGATAATTCAGAGAAAATGACTGTAAACAGATGAGAACTGGTTTAGAACAGGTCAAAGAGATTCTCCAAGTCAATTCTTAGTGTAGAAAAAGTAGCTAAGATCCGGGAAATCCTTAATTCGAGTTAAGATCACATAAAACACTGTATGAATCCTGTATTGTTTACTTAAAAGAGACTAGAGTGGTAAATGTGTTATACAAGGCAGAATACCATTGAAATAGTGAAAGAAACACGTTCGGCAGCATTGGAAGGCCTTACACTTCACTGAAATGTAGTACTACACTCTGTAACACAGTTGAGAGACAATGTTCCCGACCTGCCTCAGGTCATAACAGTGAGTAGGAAGTTGTTTGATAAAGTGGGCAAAGATTATACTTGTACCAGAAGGCAGAATATAAGAAACTACATGAAAACAAGGATAATTCAGAGAAAATGACTGTAAACAGATGAGAACTGGATTAGAACAGCTCAAAGAGATTCTCCAAGTCAGTTCTTAGTGTAGAAAAGGTAGCTAAGATCCGGGAAATCCTTGATTCGAGTTAAGATCACATGAAACACTGTAGGAATCCTGTATTGTTTACTTAAAAGAGACTGGAGTGGTAAAAGTGTGTTATACAAGGCAGCATACCATTGAAATAGTGAAAGAAACACATTCGGCAGCTTTGGAAGGCCTTTTACTTCACTGAAATGTAGTACTACACTCTATAACACAGTTGAGAGACAATGTTCCCCAGCTGCCTCTGTTCATAACAGTGTGTAGGAAGTTGTTTGATAAAGTGGGCAAAGATTATACTTGTACCAGAAGGCAGAATATAAGAAACTACATGAAAACATGGATAATTCAGAGAAAATGACTGTAAACAGATGAGAACTGGTTTAGAACAGGTCAAAGAGATTCTCCAAGTCAATTCTTAGTGTAGAAAAAGTAGCTAAGATCCGGGAAATCCTTAATTCGAGTTAAGATCACATAAAACACTGTATGAATCCTGTATTGTTTACTTAAAAGAGACTAGAGTGGTAAATGTGTTATACAAGGCAGAATACCATTGAAATAGTGAAAGAAACACGTTCGGCAGCATTGGAAGGCCTTACACTTCACTGAAATGTAGTACTACACTCTGTAACACAGTTGAGAGACAATGTTCCCGACCTGCCTCAGTTCATAACAGTGTGTAGGAAGTTGTTTGATAAAGTGGGCAAAGCTTATACTTGGACCAGAAGGCAGAATATAGGAAACTACATGAAAACATGGATAATTCAGAGAAAATGACTGTAAAGAGATGAGAACTTGTTTAGAACAGCTCACAGAGATTCTCCAAGTCAGTTCTTAGTGTAGAAAAGGTAGCGAAGATCCGGGAAATACTTAATTTGAGTTAAGATCACATGAAACACTGTAGGAATCCTGTATTGTTTACTTAAAAGAGACTAGAGTGGTAAATGTGTGTTATACAAGGCAGCATACCGTTGAAATAGTGAAAGAAACATGTTCGGCAGCTTTGGAAGGCCTTACACTTCACTGAAATGTAGTACTACACTCTGTAACACAGTTGAGAGACAATGTTCCTGAGCGCCCTCTGTTCATAACAGTGTGTAGGAAGTTGTTTGATAAAGTGGGCAATGCTTTTACTTAGACCAGAAGGAAGAATATAGGAAACTACATGAAAACATGGATAATTCAGAGAAAATGACTGTAAACAGATGAGAACTGGTTTAGAACAGCTCAAAGAGATTCTGCAAGTCAGTTCTTAGTGTAGAAAAGGTAGCTAATATCCGGTAAATCCTTAATTCGAGTTAAGATCACATGAAACACTGTAGGAATCCTGTATTGTTTACTTAAAGGAGACTAGAGTGGTAAATGTGTGTTATACAAGACAGCATACCATTGAAATAGTTAAAGAAACACTTTCGGCAGCTTTGGAAGGCCTTACACTTCACTGAAATATAGTACTACACTCTATAACACAGTTGAGAGACAATGTCCCCAAGCTGCCTCAGTTCATAACAGTGTTTAGGAAGTTGTTTGATAAAGTGGGCAAAGATTTTACTTGTACCAGAAGGCAGAATATAAGAAACTACATGAAAACATGGATAATTCAGAGAAAATGACTGTAAACAGATGAGAACTGGTTTAGAACAGCTCACAGAGATTCTACAAGTCAGTTCTTAGTGTAGAAAAGGTAGCTAAGATCCGGGAAATCCTTAATACGAGTTAAGATCACATGAAACACTGTATGAATTCTGTATTGTTTACTTAAAAGAGACTAGAGTGGTAAATGTGTGTTGTACAAGGCAGGATACCATTGAAATTGAGAAAGAAACACATTTGGCAGCTTTGGAAAGCCTTACACTTCACTGAAATGTAGTACTACACTCTGAAACACAGTTGAGAGACAGTGTTCCTGAGCACCCTCTGTTCACAACAGTGTGTAGGAAGTTGTTTGATAAAGTGGGCAAAGCTTATACTTGGACCAGAAGGAAGAATATAGGAAACTACATGAAAACATGGATAATTCAGAGAAAATGACTGTAAACAGATGAGAACTGGTTTAGAACAGCTCAAAGAGATGCTCCAAGTCAGTTCTTAGTGTAGAAAAGGTAGCTAATATCCGGGAAATCCTTAATTCGAGTTAAGATCACATGAAACACTGTAGGAATCCTGTATTGTTTACTTAAAAGAGACTAGAGTGGTAAATGTGTGTTATACAAGGCAGAATACCGTTGAAATAGTGAAAGAAACATGTTCGGCAGCTTTTGAAGGCCTTACACTTCACTGAAATGTAGTACTACACTCTGTAACACAGTTGAGAGACAATGTTCCCGAGCTGCCTCAGTTCATAACAGTGAGTAGGAAGTTGTTTGATAAAGTGGGCAAAGATTATACTTGTACCAGAAGGCAGAATATAAGAAACTACATGAAAAAATGGATAATTCAGAGAAAATGACTGTAAACAGATGAGAACTGGTTTAGAACAGCTCACAGAGATTCTCCAAGTCAGTTCTTAGTGTAGAAAAGGTAGCTAAGATCCAGGAAATCCTTAATTCGAGTTAAGATCACATGAAACACTGTATGAATTCTGTATTGTTTACTTAAAAGAGACTAGAGTGGTAAATGTGTGTTATACAAGGCAGAATACCATTGAAATAGTGAAAGAAACACGTTCGGCAGCTTTGGAAGGCCTTACACTTCACTGAAATGTAGTACTACACTGTAAAACACAGTTGAGAGACAATGTTCCCGAGCTGCCTCAGTTCATAACAGTGTGTAGGAAGTTGTTTGATAAAGTGGGCAAAGATTACAATTGTACCAGAAGGCACAATATAAGAAACTGTAGAAAACATGGATAATTCAGAGAAAATGACTGTAAACAGATGAGAACTGGTTTAGAACAGCTCAAAGAGATTTTCCAAGTCAGTTCTTAGTGTAGAAAAGGTAGCTAAGATTCGGGAAATTATTAATTCGAGTTAAGATCACAAGAAACAATGTATGAATCCTGTATTGTTTACTTAAAAGAGACTAGAGTGGTAAATGTGTGTTGTACAAGGCAGGATACCATTGAAATAGAGAAGTAACACATTTTGCAGTTTTGGAAAGCCTTACACTTCACTGAAATGTAGTACTACACTCTGAAACACAGTTGAGAGACAGTGTTCCTGAGCGCCCTCTGTTCACAACAGTGTGTAGGAAGTTGTTTGATAAAGTGGGCAAAGCTTATACTTGGACCAGAAGGAAGAATATAGGAAACTACATGAAAACATGGATAATTCAGTGAAAATGACTGTAAACAGATGAGAACTGGTTTAGAACAGCTCAAAGAGATTCTCCAAGTCAGTTGTTAGTATAGAAAAGGTAGCTAAGATATGGGAAATCCTTAATTCGAGTTAAGATCACATGAAACACTGTATGAATCTTATATTCTTTACGTAAATGACTCTAGAGTGGTAAATGTGTGTTATACAAGTCAGAATACCATTGAAATAGAGAAAGAAACACGTTCGGCAGCTTTGGAAAGCCTTACACTTCACTGAAATGTTGTACTACACTCTATAACAGAGTTGAGAGACAATGTTCCCAAGCTGCCTCAGTTCATAACAGTGTGTAGGAAGTTGTTTGATAAAGTGGGCAAAGCTTTTCCTTGGACCAGAAGGCAGAATATAGGAAACTACATGAAAACATGGATAATTCAGAGAAAATGACTGTAAACAGATGAGAACTCGTTTAGAACAGCTGAAAGAGATTCTCCAAGTCAGTTCTTAGTGTAGAAAAGGTAGCTAAGAAAAGGGAAATCCTTAATTCGAGTTAAGATCACCAGAAAAACTGTATGAATCCTATAATCTTTACTTGAAGGACACTGGAGTTGTAAATGTGTGTTATACAAGGCAAAAAAACATTGAAATAGAGAAACAAACACGTTCGGCAGCTTTGGAAAGCCTTGCACTTCACTGAAATGTAGTACTACACTCTATAACACAGTTTAGAGAGAAACTTCCCAAGCTGCCTCAGTTCATAACAGTGTGAAGGAAGTTGTTTGAAGAAGTGGGCAAAGCTTATACTTGGACCAGAAGGCAGAATATAGGAAACTACATGAAAACATGGATAATTCAGAGAAAATTACTGTAAAAAGATGAGAACTCGTTTAGAACAGCTGAAAGAGATTCTCCAAGTCAGTTGTTAGTATTGAAAATGTAGCTAAGATATGGGAAATCCTTAATTCGAGTTAAGATCACATGAAACACTGTATGAATCCTATATTCTTTACTTAAAGGACTCTAGAGTGGTAAATGTGTGTTATACAAGTCAGAATACCATTGAAATAGAGTAAGAAACACGTTCGGCAGCTTTGGAAAGCCTTACACTTCACTGAAATGTTGTACTACACTCTATAACACAGTTGAGGGACAATGTTCCCAAGCTGCCTCAGTTCATAACAGTGTGTAGGAAGTTGTTTGATAAAGTGGGCAAAGCTTATACTTGGACCAGAAGGCAGAATATAGGAAACTACATGAAAACATGGATAATTCAGAGAAAATGACTGTAAACAGGTGAGAACTCGTTTAGAACAGCTCAAAGAGATTCTCCAAGTCAGTTCTTAGTGTAGAAAAGGTAGCAAAGATAAGGGAAATCCTTAATTCGTGTTAAGATCACATGAAACACTGCATGAATCCTATATTCTTTACTTAAAGGAGACTAGAGTGGTAAATGTGCGTTATACAAGTCAGAATACCATTGAAATAGAGAAAGAAACACGTTTGGCAGCTTCGGAAAGCCTTACGCTTCACTGAAATGTTGTACTACACTCTATAACACAGTTGAGAGACAATGTTCCCAAGCTGCCTCAGTTCATAACAATGTGTAGGAAGTTGTGTGATAAAGTGGGCAAAGCTTATACTTGGACCAGAAGGCAGAATATAGGAAACTACATGAAAACATGGATAATAAAGAGAAAATGACTGTAAAAAGAAGAGAACTCGTTTAGAACAGCTGAAAGAGATTCTCCAAGTCAGTTCTTAGTGTAGAAAAGGTAGCTAAGATCCGAGAAATCCTTAATTCGAGTTAAGATCACATGAAACACTGTATGAATCCTGTACTGTTTACTTAAAAGAGACTAGAGTGGTAAATGTGTGTTATACAAGGCAGAATACCATTGAAATAGAGAAAGAAACACCTTCGGCAGCTTTGGAAAGCCTTACATGTCACTGAAATGTAGTACTACACTCTGTAACACAGTTGAGAGACAATGTTCCCGAGCTGCCTCTGTATATAACAGTGTGTAGGAAGTTGTTTGATGAAGTGGGCAAAGCTTATACTTGGACCAGAAGGAAGAATATAGGAAACTACATGAAAACATGGATAATTCAGAGAAAATGACTGTAAACAGATGAGAACTCGTTTAGAACAGCTCAAAGAGATTCTCCAAGTCAGTTCTTAGTGTAGAAAAGGTAGCTAACATCCGGGAAATCCTTAATTCGAGTTAAGATCACATGAAACACTGTATGAATCCTGTACTGTTTACTTAAAAAAGACTAGAGTGGTAAATGTGTCTTATACAAGGCAGAATACCATTGAAATAGAGAAAGAAACACATTCGGCAGCTTTGGAAAGCCTTACACGTCACTGAAATGTAGTACTACATTCTGTAACACAGTTGAGAGACAATGTTCCCGAGCTGCCTCTGTATATAACAGTGTGTAGGAAGTTGTTTGATAAAGTGGGCAAAGCTTATACTTGGACCAGAAGGAAGAATATAGGAAAGTACATGAAAACATGGATAATTCAGAGAAAATGACTGTAAACAGATGAGAACTCGTTTAGAACAGCTGAAAGAGATTCTCCAAGTCAGTTCTTAGTGTAGAAAAGGTAGCAAAGATAAGGGAAATCCTTAATTCGTGTTAAGATTACATGAAACACTGCATGAATCCTATATTCTTTACTTAAAGGACTCTAGAGTGGTAAATGTGTGTTATACAAGTCAGAATACCATTGAAATAGAGAAAGAAACGCGTTTGGCAGCTTCGGAAAGCCTTACACTTCACTGAAATGTTGTACTACACTCTATAACACAGTTGAGAGACAATGTTCCCAAGCTGCCTCAGTTCATAACAGTGTGTAGGAAGTTGTGTGATAAAGTGGGCAAAGCTTATACTTGGACCAGAAGGCAGAATATAGGAAACTACATGAAAACATGGATAATTCAGAGAAAATGACTGTAAAAAGATGAAAACTCATTTAGAACAGCTGAAAGAGATTCTCCAAGTCAGTTCTTAGTATAGAAAAGGTAGCTAAGATATGGGAAATCCTTAATTCGAGTTAAGATCACATGAAACACTGTATGAATCCTATATTCTTTACGTAAATGACTCTACAGTGCTAAATGTGTGTTATAAAGTCAGAATACCATTGAAATAGAGAAAGAAACACGTTCGGCAGCTTTGGAAATCCTTTCACTTCACTGAAATGTAGTACTACACTCTATAACACAGTTGAGAGACAATGTTCCCAAGCTGCCTCAGTTCATAACAGTGTGTAGGAAGTTGTGTGATAAAGTGGGCAAAGCTTATACTTGGACCAGAAGGCAGAATATAGGAAACTACATGAAAACATGGAAAATTCAGAGAAAATGACTGTAAACAGATGAGAACTCATTTAGAACAGCTGAAAGAGATTCTCCAAGTCAGTTGTTAGTATAGAAAAGGTAGCTAAGATATGGGAAATCCTTAATTTGAGTTAAGATCACCAGAAAAACTGTATGAATCCTATAATCTTTACTTAAAGGACACTGGAGTTGTAAATGTGTGTTATACAAGGCAAAAAAACATTGAAATAGAGAAAGAAACACGTTCGGCAGCTTTGGAAAGCCTTGCACTTCACTGAAATGTAGTACTACACTCTATAACACAGTTTAGAGAGAAACTTCCCAAGCTGCCTCAGTTCATAACAGTGTGAAGGAAGTTGTTTGAGGAAGTGGGCAAAGCTTATACTTGGACCAGAAGGCAGAATATAGGAAACTACATGAAAACATGGATAATTCAGAGAAAATGACTGTAAAAAGATGAGAATTCGTTTAGAACAGCTGAAAGAGATTCTCCAAGTCAGTTGTTAGTATAGAAAATGTAGCTAAGATATGGGAAATCCTTAATTCGAGTTAAGATCACATGAAACACTGTATGAATCCTATATTCTTTACTTAAAGGACTCTAGAGTGGTAAATGTGTGTTATACAAGTCAGAATACCATTGAAATAGAGTAAGAAACACGTTCGGCAGCTTTGGAAAGCCTTACACTTCACTGAAATGTTGTACTACACTCTATAACACAGTTGAGGGACAATGTTCCCAAGCTGCCTCAGTTCATAAAAGTGTGTAGGAAGTTGTTTGATAAAGTGGGCAAAGCTTATACTTGGACCAGAAGGCAGAATATAGGAAACTACATGAAAACATGGATAATTCAGAGAAAATGACTGTAAACAGATGAGAACTCGTTTAGAACAGCTGAAAGAGATTCTCCAAGTCAGTTCTTAGTGTAGAAAAGGTAGCAAAGATAAGGGAAATCCTTAATTCGTGTTAAGATCACATGAAACACTGCATGAATCCTATATTCTTTACTTAAAGGACTCTAGAGTGGTAAATGTGTGTTATACAAGTCAGAATACCATTGAAATAGAGAAAGAAACACGTTTGGCAGCTTCGGAAAGCCTTACACTTCACTGAAATGTTGTACTACACTCTATAACACAGTTGAGAGACAATGTTCCCAAGCTGCCTCAGTTCATAACAGTGTATAGGAAGTTGTGTGATAAAGTGGGCAAAGCTTATACTTGGACCAGAAGGCAGAATATAGGAAACTACATGAAAACATGGATAATTCAGAGAAAATGATTGAAAAAAAAGATGAGAACTCGTTTAGAACAGCTGAAAGAGATTCTCCAAGTCAGTTCTTAGTGTAGAAAAGGTAGCTAAGAACCGGGAAATCCTTAATTCCAGTTAAGATCACATGAAACACTGTATGAATCCTGTATTGTTTACTTAAAAGAGACTAGAGTGGTAAATGTGTGTTATACAAGGCAGAATACCATTGAAATAGAGAAAGAAACACATTCGGCAGCTTTGGAAAGCCTTACATGTCACTGAAATGTAGTACTACACTCTGTAACACAGTTGAGAGACAATGTTCCCGAGCTGCCTCTGTATATAACAGTGTGTAGGAAGTTGTTTGATGAAGTGGGAAAAGCTTATACTTGGACCAGAAGGCAGAATATAGGAAACTACATGAAAACATGGATAATTCAGAGAAAATGACTGTAAACAGATGAGAACTCGTTTAGAACAGCTGAAAGAGATTCTCCAAGTCAGTTCTTAGTGTAGAAAAGGTAGCAAAGATAAGGGAAATCCTTAATTCGTGTTAAGATCACATGAAACACTGCATGAATCCTATATTCTTTACTTAAAGGACTCTAGAGTGGTAAATGTGTGTTATACAAGTCAGAATACCATTGAAATAGAGAAAGAAACACGTTTGGCAGCTTCGGAAAGCCTTACACTTCACTGAAATGTTGTACTACACTCTATAACACAGTTGAGAGACAATGTTCCCAAGCTGCCTCAGTTCATAACAGTGTATAGGAAGTTGTGTGATAAAGTGGGCAAAGCTTATACTCGGACCAGAAGGCAGAATATAGGAAACTACATGAAAACATGGATAATTCAGAGAAAATGACTGAAAAAAAAGATGAGAACTCGTTTAGAACAGCTGAAAGAGATTCTCCAAGTCAGTTCTTAGTGTAGAAAAGGTAGCTAAGAACCGGGAAATCCTTAATTCGAGTTAAGATAACATGAAACACTGTATGAATCCTGTATTGTTTACTTAAAAGAGACTAGAGTGGTAAATGTGTGTTATACAAGGCAGAATACCATTGAAATAGAGAAAGAAACACATTCGGCAGCTTTGGAAAGCCTTACATGTCACTGAAATGTAGTACTACACTCTGTAACACAGTTGAGAGACAATGTTCCCGAGCTGCCTCTGTATATAACAGTGTGTAGGAAGTTGTTTGATGAAGTGGGCAAAGCTTATACTTGGACCAGAAGGAAGAATATAGGAAACTACATGAAAACATGGATAATTCAGAGAAAATGACTGTAAACAGATGAGAACTCGTTTAGAACAGCTCAAAGAGATTCTCCAAGTCAGTTCTTAGTGTAGAAAACGTAGCTAACATCCGGGAAATCCTTAATTCGAGTTAAGATCACATGAAACACTGTATGAATCCTGTACTGTTTACTTAAAAGAGACTAAAGTGTAAATGTGTCTTATACAAGGCAGAATACCATTGAAATAGAGAAAGAAACACATTCGGCAGCTTTGGAAAGCCTTACACGTCACTGAAATGTAGTACTACATTCTGTAACACAGTTGAGAGACAATGTTCCCGAGCTGCCTCTGTATATAACAGTGTGTAGGAAGTTGTTTGATAAAGTGGGCAAAGCTTATACTTGGACCAGAAGGAAGAATAGAGGAAACTACATGAAAACATGGATAATTCAGAGAAAATGACTGTAAACAGATGAGAACTCCTTTAGAACGGCTGAAAGAGATTCTCCAAGTCAGTTCTTAGTGTAGAAAAGGTAGCTAAGATAAGGGAAATCCTTAATTAGAGTTAAGATCACCAGAAAAACTGTATGAATCCTATAATCTTTACTTAAAGGACACTGGAGTTGTAAATGTGTGTTATACAAGGAAAAAAAACATTGAAATAGAGAAAGAAACATGGTCGGCAGCTTTGGAAAGCCTTGCACTTCACTGAAATGTAGTACTACACTCTATAACACAGTTTGGAGAGAAACTTCCCAAGCCGCCTCAGTTCATAACAGTGTGAAGGAAGTTGTTTGAGGAAGTGGGCAAAGCTTATACTTGGACCAGAAGGCAGAATATAGGAAACTACATGAAAACATGGATAATTCAGAGAAAATGACTGTAAACAGATGAGAACTCGTTTAGAACAGCTGAAAGAGGTTCTCCAAGTCAGTTCTTAGTGTAGAAAAGGTAGCAAAGATAAGGGAAATCCTTAATTCGTGTTAAGATTACATGAAACACTGCATGAATCCTATATTCTTTACTTAAAGGACTCTAGAGTGGTAAATGTGTGTTATACAAGTCAGAATACCATTGAAATAGAGAAAGAAACACGTTTGGCAGCTTCGGAAACCCTTACACTTCACTGAAATGTTGTACTACACTCTATAACACAGTTGAGAGACAATGTTCCCAAGCTGCCTCAGTTCATAACAGTGTGTAGGAAGTTGTGTGATAAAGTGGGCAAAGCTTATACTTGGACCAGAAGGCAGAATATAGGAAACTACATGAAAACATGAAAAATTCAGATAAAATGACTGTAAACAGATGAGAACTCATTTAGAACAGCTGAAAGAGATTCTCCAAGTCAGTTGTTAGTATAGAAAAGGTAGCTAAGATATGGGAAATCCTTAATTTGAGTTAAGATCACCAGAAAAACTGTATGAATCCTATAATCTTTACTTAAAGGACACTGGAGTTGTAAATGTGTGTTATACAAGGCAAAAAAACATTGAAATAGAGAAAGAAACACGTTCGGCAGCTTTGGAAAGCCTTGCACTTCACTGAAATGTAGTACTACACTCTATAACACAGTTTAGAGAGAAACTTCCCAAGCTGCCTCAGTTCATAACAGTGTGAAGGAAGTTGTTTGAGGAAGTGGGCAAAGCTTATACTTGGACCAGAAGGCAGAATATAGGAAACTACATGAAAACATGGATAATTCAGAGAAAATGACTGTAAAAAGATGAGAATTCGTTTAGAACAGCTGAAAGAGATTCTCCAAGTCAGTTGTTAGTATAGAAAATGTAGCTAAGATATGGGAAATCCTTAATTCGAGTTAAGATCACATGAAACACTGTATGAATCCTATATTCTTTACTTAAAGGACTCTAGAGTGGTAAATGTGTGTTATACAAGTCAGAATACCATTGAAATAGAGTAAGAAACACGTTCGGCAGCTTTGGAAAGCCTTACACTTCACTGAAATGTTGTACTACACTCTATAACACAGTTGAGGGACAATGTTCCCAAGCTGCCTCAGTTCATAAAAGTGTGTAGGAAGTTGTTTGATAAAGTGGGCAAAGCTTATACTTGGACCAGAAGGCAGAATATAGGAAACTACATGAAAACATGGATAATTCAGAGAAAATGACTGTAAACAGATGAGAACTCGTTTAGAACAGCTGAAAGAGATTCTCCAAGTCAGTTCTTAGTGTAGAAAAGGTAGCAAAGATAAGGGAAATCCTTAATTCGTGTTAAGATCACATGAAACACTGCATGAATCCTATATTCTTTACTTAAAGGACTCTAGAGTGGTAAATGTGTGTTATACAAGTCAGAATACCATTGAAATAGAGAAAGAAACACGTTTGGCAGCTTCGGAAAGCCTTACACTTCACTGAAATGTTGTACTACACTCTATAACACAGTTGAGAGACAATGTTCCCAAGCTGCCTCAGTTCATAACAGTGTATAGGAAGTTGTGTGATAAAGTGGGCAAAGCTTATACTTGGACCAGAAGGCAGAATATAGGAAACTACATGAAAACATGGATAATTCAGAGAAAATGATTGAAAAAAAAGATGAGAACTCGTTTAGAACAGCTGAAAGAGATTCTCCAAGTCAGTTCTTAGTGTAGAAAAGGTAGCTAAGAACCGGGAAATCCTTAATTCCAGTTAAGATCACATGAAACACTGTATGAATCCTGTATTGTTTACTTAAAAGAGACTAGAGTGGTAAATGTGTGTTATACAAGGCAGAATACCATTGAAATAGAGAAAGAAACACATTCGGCAGCTTTGGAAAGCCTTACATGTCACTGAAATGTAGTACTACACTCTGTAACACAGTTGAGAGACAATGTTCCCGAGCTGCCTCTGTATATAACAGTGTGTAGGAAGTTGTTTGATGAAGTGGGAAAAGCTTATACTTGGACCAGAAGGCAGAATATAGGAAACTACATGAAAACATGGATAATTCAGAGAAAATGACTGTAAACAGATGAGAACTCGTTTAGAACAGCTGAAAGAGATTCTCCAAGTCAGTTCTTAGTGTAGAAAAGGTAGCAAAGATAAGGGAAATCCTTAATTCGTGTTAAGATCACATGAAACACTGCATGAATCCTATATTCTTTACTTAAAGGACTCTAGAGTGGTAAATGTGTGTTATACAAGTCAGAATACCATTGAAATAGAGAAAGAAACACGTTTGGCAGCTTCGGAAAGCCTTACACTTCACTGAAATGTTGTACTACACTCTATAACACAGTTGAGAGACAATGTTCCCAAGCTGCCTCAGTTCATAACAGTGTATAGGAAGTTGTGTGATAAAGTGGGCAAAGCTTATACTCGGACCAGAAGGCAGAATATAGGAAACTACATGAAAACATGGATAATTCAGAGAAAATGACTGAAAAAAAAGATGAGAACTCGTTTAGAACAGCTGAAAGAGATTCTCCAAGTCAGTTCTTAGTGTAGAAAAGGTAGCTAAGAACCGGGAAATCCTTAATTCGAGTTAAGATAACATGAAACACTGTATGAATCCTGTATTGTTTACTTAAAAGAGACTAGAGTGGTAAATGTGTGTTATACAAGGCAGAATACCATTGAAATAGAGAAAGAAACACATTCGGCAGCTTTGGAAAGCCTTACATGTCACTGAAATGTAGTACTACACTCTGTAACACAGTTGAGAGACAATGTTCCCGAGCTGCCTCTGTATATAACAGTGTGTAGGAAGTTGTTTGATGAAGTGGGCAAAGCTTATACTTGGACCAGAAGGAAGAATATAGGAAACTACATGAAAACATGGATAATTCAGAGAAAATGACTGTAAACAGATGAGAACTCGTTTAGAACAGCTCAAAGAGATTCTCCAAGTCAGTTCTTAGTGTAGAAAACGTAGCTAACATCCGGGAAATCCTTAATTCGAGTTAAGATCACATGAAACACTGTATGAATCCTGTACTGTTTACTTAAAAGAGACTAAAGTGTAAATGTGTCTTATACAAGGCAGAATACCATTGAAATAGAGAAAGAAACACATTCGGCAGCTTTGGAAAGCCTTACACGTCACTGAAATGTAGTACTACATTCTGTAACACAGTTGAGAGACAATGTTCCCGAGCTGCCTCTGTATATAACAGTGTGTAGGAAGTTGTTTGATAAAGTGGGCAAAGCTTATACTTGGACCAGAAGGAAGAATAGAGGAAACTACATGAAAACATGGATAATTCAGAGAAAATGACTGTAAACAGATGAGAACTCCTTTAGAACGGCTGAAAGAGATTCTCCAAGTCAGTTCTTAGTGTAGAAAAGGTAGCTAAGATAAGGGAAATCCTTAATTAGAGTTAAGATCACCAGAAAAACTGTATGAATCCTATAATCTTTACTTAAAGGACACTGGAGTTGTAAATGTGTGTTATACAAGGAAAAAAAACATTGAAATAGAGAAAGAAACATGGTCGGCAGCTTTGGAAAGCCTTGCACTTCACTGAAATGTAGTACTACACTCTATAACACAGTTTGGAGAGAAACTTCCCAAGCCGCCTCAGTTCATAACAGTGTGAAGGAAGTTGTTTGAGGAAGTGGGCAAAGCTTATACTTGGACCAGAAGGCAGAATATAGGAAACTACATGAAAACATGGATAATTCAGAGAAAATGACTGTAAACAGATGAGAACTCGTTTAGAACAGCTGAAAGAGGTTCTCCAAGTCAGTTCTTAGTGTAGAAAAGGTAGCAAAGATAAGGGAAATCCTTAATTCGTGTTAAGATTACATGAAACACTGCATGAATCCTATATTCTTTACTTAAAGGACTCTAGAGTGGTAAATGTGTGTTATACAAGTCAGAATACCATTGAAATAGAGAAAGAAACACGTTTGGCAGCTTCGGAAACCCTTACACTTCACTGAAATGTTGTACTACACTCTATAACACAGTTGAGAGACAATGTTCCCAAGCTGCCTCAGTTCATAACAGTGTGTAGGAAGTTGTGTGATAAAGTGGGCAAAGCTTATACTTGGACCAGAAGGCAGAATATAGGAAACTACATGAAAACATGGAAAATTCAGATAAAATGACTGTAAACAGATGAGAACTCATTTAGAACAGCTGAAAGAGATTCTCCAAGTCAGTTGTTAGTATAGAAAAGGTAGCTAAGATATGGGAAATCCTTAATTTGAGTTAAGATCACCAGAAAAACTGTATGAATCCTATAATCTTTACTTAAAGGACACTGGAGTTGTAAATGTGTGTTATACAAAGCAAAAAAACATTGAAATAGAGAAAGAAACACGTTCGGCAGCTTTGGAAAGCCTTGCACTTCACTGAAATGTAGTACTACACTCTATAACACAGTTTAGAGAGAAACTTCCCAAGCTGCCTCAGTTCATAACAGTGTGAAGGAAGTTGTTTGAGGAAGTGGGCAAAGCTTATACTTGGACCAGAAGGCAGAATATAGGAAACTACATGAAAACATGGATAATTCAGAGAAAATGACTGTAAAAAGATGAGAATTCGTTTAGAACAGCTGAAAGAGATTCTCCAAGTCAGTTGTTAGTATAGAAAATGTAGCTAAGATATGGGAAATCCTTAATTCGAGTTAAGATCACATGAAACACTGTATGAATCCTATATTCTTTACTTAAAGGACTCTAGAGTGGTAAATGTGTGTTATACAAGTCAGAATACCATTGAAATAGAGTAAGAAACACCTTCGGCAGCTTTGGAAAGCCTTACACTTCACTGAAATGTTGTACTACACTCTATAACACAGTTGAGGGACAATGTTCCCAAGCTGCCTCAGTTCATAAAAGTGTGTAGGAAGTTGTTTGATAAAGTGGGCAAAGCTTATACTTGGACCAGAAGGCAGAATATAGGAAACTACATGAAAACATGGATAATTCAGAGAAAATGACTGTAAACAGATGAGAACTCGTTTAGAACAGCTGAAAGAGATTCTCCAAGTCAGTTCTTAGTGTAGAAAAGGTAGCAAAGATAAGGGAAATCCTTAATTCGTGTTAAGATCACA
The DNA here is from genome assembly GCF_964339955.1 of Pipistrellus hanaki. Taxonomy (NCBI): domain Eukaryota; kingdom Metazoa; phylum Chordata; class Mammalia; order Chiroptera; family Vespertilionidae; genus Pipistrellus; species Pipistrellus hanaki. Next base: position 383,634 of record NW_028182293.1, read on the forward strand.
TGAAACACTGCATGAATCCTATATTCTTTACTTAAAGGACTCTAGAGTGGTAAATGTGTGTTATACAAGTCAGAATACCATTGAAATAGAGAAAGAAACACGTTTGGCAGCTTCGGAAAGCCTTACACGTCACTGAAATGTAGTACTACATTCTGTAACACAGTTGAGAGACAATGTTCCCGAGCTGCCTCTGTATATAACAGTGTGTAGGAAGTTGTTTGATAAAGTGGGCAAAGCTTATACTTGGACCAGAAGGAAGAATAGAGGAAACTACATGAAAACATGGATAATTCAGAGAAAATGACTGTAAACAGATGAGAACTCCTTTAGAACGGCTGAAAGAGATTCTCCAAGTCAGTTCTTAGTGTAGAAAAGGTAGCTAAGATAAGGGAAATCCTTAATTAGAGTTAAGATCACCAGAAAAACTGTATGAATCCTATAATCTTTACTTAAAGGACACTGGAGTTGTAAATGTGTGTTATACAAGGAAAAAAAACATTGAAATAGAGAAAGAAACATGGTCGGCAGCTTTGGAAAGCCTTGCACTTCACTGAAATGTAGTACTACACTCTATAACACAGTTTGGAGAGAAACTTCCCAAGCCGCCTCAGTTCATAACAGTGTGAAGGAAGTTGTTTGAGGAAGTGGGCAAAGCTTATACTTGGACCAGAAGGCAGAATATAGGAAACTACATGAAAACATGGATAATTCAGAGAAAATGACTGTAAACAGATGAGAACTCGTTTAGAACAGCTGAAAGAGATTCTCCAAGTCAGTTCTTAGTGTAGAAAAGGTAGCAAAGATAAGGGAAATCCTTAATTCGTGTTAAGATTACATGAAACACTGCATGAATCCTATATTCTTTACTTAAAGGACTCTAGAGTGGTAAATGTGTGTTATACAAGTCAGAATACCATTGAAATAGAGAAAGAAACACGTTTGGCAGCTTCGGAAAGCCTTACACTTCACTGAAATGTTGTACTACACTCTATAACACAGTTGAGAGACAATGTTCCCAAGCTGCCTCAGTTCATAACAGTGTGTAGGAAGTTGTGTGATAAAGTGGGCAAAGCTTATACTTGGACCAGAAGGCAGAATATAGGAAACTACATGAAAACATGGATAATTCAGAGAAAATGACTGTAAAAAGATGAAAACTCATTTAGAACAGCTGAAAGAGATTCTCCAAGTCAGTTCTTAGTATAGAAAAGGTAGCTAAGATATGGGAAATCCTTAATTCGAGTTAAGATCACATGAAACACTGTATGAATCCTATATTCTTTACGTAAATGACTCTACAGTGCTAAATGTGTGTTATAAAGTCAGAATACCATTGAAATAGAGAAAGAAACACGTTCGGCAGCTTTGGAAATCCTTTCACTTCACTGAAATGTAGTACTACACTCTATAACACAGTTGAGAGACAATGTTCCCAAGCTGCCTCAGTTCATAACAGTGTGTAGGAAGTTGTGTGATAAAGTGGGCAAAGCTTATACTTGGACCAGAAGGCAGAATATAGGAAACTACATGAAAACATGGAAAATTCAGATAAAATGACTGTAAACAGATGAGAACTCATTTAGAACAGCTGAAAGAGATTCTCCAAGTCAGTTGTTAGTATAGAAAAGGTAGCTAAGATATGGGAAATCCTTAATTTGAGTTAAGATCACCAGAAAAACGGTATGAATCCTATAATCTTTACTTAAAGGACACTGGAGTTGTAAATGTGTGTTATACAAGGCAAAAAAACATTGAAATAGAGAAAGAAACACGTTCGGCAGCTTTGGAAAGCCTTGCACTTCACTGAAATGTAGTACTACACTCTATAACACAGTTTAGAGAGAAACTTCCCAAGCCGCCTCAGTTCATAACAGTGTGAAGGAAGTTGTTTGAGGAAGTGGGCAAAGCTTATACTTGGACCAGAAGGCAGAATATAGGAAACTACATGAAAACATGGATAATTCAGAGAAAATGACTGTAAAAAGATGAGAATTCGTTTAGAACAGCTGAAAGAGATTCTCCAAGTCAGTTGTTAGTATAGAAAATGTAGCTAAGATATGGGAAATCATTAATTTGAGTTAAGATCACATGAAACACTGCATGAATCCTATATTCTTTACTTAAAGGACTCTAGAGTGGTAAATGTGTGTTATACAAGTCAGAATACCATTGAAATAGAGAAAGAAACACGTTTGGCAGCTTCGGAAAGCCTTACACTTCACTGAAATGTTGTACTACACTCTATAACACAGTTGAGAGACAATGTTCCCAAGCTGCCTCAGTTCATAACAGTGTATAGGAAGTTGTGTGATAAAGTGGGCAAAGCTTATACTTGGACCAGAAGGCAGAATATAGGAAACTACATGAAAACATGGATAATTCAGAGAAAATGACTGAAAAAAAAGATGAGAACTCGTTTAGAACAGCTGAAAGAGATTCTCCAAGTCAGTTCTTAGTGTAGAAAAGGTAGCTAAGAACCGGGAAATCCTTAATTCGAGTTAAGATCACATGAAACACTGTATGAATCCTGTATTGTTTACTTAAAAGAGACTAGAGTGGTAAATGTGTGTTATACAAGGCAGAATACCATTGAAATAGAGAAAGAAACACATTCGGCAGCTTTGGAAAGCCTTACATGTCACTGAAATGTAGTACTACACTCTGTAACACAGTTGAGAGACAATGTTCCCGAGCTGCCTCTGTATATAACAGTGTGTAGGAAGTTGTTTGATGAAGTGGGCAAAGCTTATACTTGGACCAGAAGGAAGAATATAGGAAACTACATGAAAACATGGATAATTCAGAGAAAATGACTGTAAACAGATGAGAACTCCTTTAGAACAGCTCAAAGAGATTCTCCAAGTAAGTTCTTAGTGTAGAAAAGGTAGCTAACATCCGGGAAATCCTTAATTCGAGTTAAGATCACATGAAACACTGTATGAATCCTGTACTGTTTACTTAAAAGAGACTAAAGTGTAAATGTGTCTTATACAAGGCAGAATACCATTGAAATAGAGAAAGAAACACATTCGGCAGCTTTGGAAAGCCTTACACGTCACTGAAATGTAGTACTACATTCTGTAACACAGTTGAGAGACAATGTTCCCGAGCTGCCTCTGTATATAACAGTGTGTAGGAAGTTGTTTGATAAAGTGGGCAAAGCTTATACTTGGACCAGAAGGAAGAATAGAGGAAACTACATGAAAACATGGATAATTCAGAGAAAATGACTGTAAACAGATGAGAACTCCTTTAGAACGGCTGAAAGAGATTCTCCAAGTCAGTTCTTAGTGTAGAAAAGGTAACTAAGATAAGGGAAATCCTTAATTAGAGTTAAGATCACCAGAAAAACTGTATGAATCCTATAATCTTTTCTTAAAGGACACTGGAGTTGTAAATGTGTGTTATACAAGGAAAAAAAACATTGAAATAGAGAAAGAAACATGGTCGGCAGCTTTGGAAAGCCTTGCACTTCACTGAAATGTAGTACTACACTCTATAACACAGTTTGGAGAGAAACTTCCCAAGCCGCCTCAGTTCATAACAGTGTGAAGGAAGTTGTTTGAGGAAGTGGGCAAAGCTTATACTTGGACCAGAAGGCAGAATATAGGAAACTACATGAAAACATGGATAATTCAGAGAAAATGACTGTAAACAGATGAGAACTCGTTTAGAACAGCTGAAAGAGATTCTCCAAGTCAGTTCTTAGTGTAGAAAAGGTAGCAAAGATAAGGGAAATCCTTAATTCGTGTTAAGATTACATGAAACACTGCATGAATCCTATATTCTTTACTTAAAGGACTCTAGAGTGGTAAATGTGTGTTATACAAGTCAGAATACCATTGAAATAGAGAAAGAAACACGTTTGGCAGCTTCGGAAAGCCTTACACTTCACTGAAATGTTGTACTACACTCTATAACACAGTTGAGAGACAATGTTCCCAAGCTGCCTCAGTTCATAACAGTGTGTAGGAAGTTGTGTGATAAAGTGGGCAAAGCTTATACTTGGACCAGAAGGCAGAATATAGGAAACTACATGAAAACATGGATAATTCAGAGAAAATGACTGTAAAAAGATGAAAACTCATTTAGAACAGCTGAAAGAGATTCTCCAAGTCAGTTCTTAGTATAGAAAAGGTAGCTAAGATATGGGAAATCCTTAATTCGAGTTAAGATCACATGAAACACTGTATGAATCCTATATTCTTTACGTAAATGACTCTACAGTGCTAAATGTGTGTTATAAAGTCAGAATACCATTGAAATAGAGAAAGAAACACGTTCGGCAGCTTTGGAAATCCTTTCACTTCACTGAAATGTAGTACTACACTCTATAACACAGTTGAGAGACAATGTTCCCAAGCTGCCTCAGTTCATAACAGTGTGTAGGAAGTTGTGTGATAAAGTGGGCAAAGCTTATACTTGGACCAGAAGGCAGAATATAGGAAACTACATGAAAACATGGAAAATTCAGAGAAAATGACTGTAAACAGATGAGAACTCATTTAGAACAGCTGAAAGAGATTCTCCAAGTCAGTTGTTAGTATAGAAAAGGTAGCTAAGATATGGGAAATCCTTAATTTGAGTTAAGATCACCAGAAAAACGGTATGAATCCTATAATCTTTACTTAAAGGACACTGGAGTTGTAAATGTGTGTTATACAAGGCAAAAAAACATTGAAATAGAGAAAGAAACACGTTCGGCAGCTTTGGAAAGCCTTGCACTTCACTGAAATGTAGTACTACACTCTATAACACAGTTTAGAGAGAAACTTCCCAAGCTGCCTCAGTTCATAACAGTGTGAAGGAAGTTGTTTGATAAAGTGGGCAAAGCTTATACTTGGACCAGAAGGCAGAATATAGGAAACTACATGAAAACATGGATAATTCAGAGAAAATGACTGTAAACAGATGAGAACTCGTTTAGAACAGCTGAAAGAGATTCTCCAAGTCAGTTCTTAGTGTAGAAAAGGTAGCAAAGGTAAGGGAAATCCTTAATTCGTGTTAAGATCACATGAAACACTGCATGAATCCTATATTCTTTACTTAAAGGACTCTAGAGTGGTAAATGTGTGTTATACAAGTCAGAATACCATTGAAATAGAGAAAGAAACACGTTTGGCAGCTTCGGAAAGCCTTACACTTCACTGAAATGTTGTACTACACTCTATAACACAGTTGAGAGACAATGTTCCCAAGCTGCCTCAGTTCATAACAGTGTATAGGAAGTTGTGTGATAAAGTGGGCAAAGCTTATACTTGGACCAGAAGGCAGAATATAGGAAACTACATGAAAACATGGATAATTCAGAGAAAATGATTGAAAAAAAAGATGAGAACTCGTTTAGAACAGCTGAAAGAGATTCTCCAAGTCAGTTCTTAGTGTAGAAAAGGTAGCTAAGAACCGGGAAATCCTTAATTCCAGTTAAGATCACATGAAACACTGTATGAATCCTGTATTGTTTACTTAAAAGAGACTAGAGTGGTAAATGTGTGTTATACAAGGCAGAATACCATTGAAATAGAGAAAGAAACACATTCGGCAGCTTTGGAAAGCCTTACATGTCACTGAAATGTAGTACTACACTCTGTAACACAGTTGAGAGACAATGTTCCCGAGCTGCCTCTGTATATAACAGTGTGTAGGAAGTTGTTTGATGAAGTGGGAAAAGCTTATACTTGGACCAGAAGGCAGAATATAGGAAACTACATGAAAACATGGATAATTCAGAGAAAATGACTGTAAACAGATGAGAACTCGTTTAGAACAGCTGAAAGAGATTCTCCAAGTCAGTTCTTAGTGTAGAAAAGGTAGCAAAGATAAGGGAAATCCTTAATTCGTGTTAAGATCACATGAAACACTGCATGAATCCTATAGTCTTTACTTAAAGGACTCTAGAGTGGTAAATGTGTGTTATACAAGTCAGAATACCATTGAAATAGAGAAAGAAACACGTTTGGCAGCTTCGGAAAGCCTTACACTTCACTGAAATGTTGTACTACACTCTATAACACAGTTGAGAGACAATGTTCCCAAGCTGCCTCAGTTCATAACAGTGTATAGGAAGTTGTGTGATAAAGTGGGCAAAGCTTATACTTGGACCAGAAGGCAGAATATAGGAAACTACATGAAAACATGGATAATTCAGAGAAAATGACTGAAAAAAAAGATGAGAACTCGTTTAGAACAGCTGAAAGAGATTCTCCAAGTCAGTTCTTAGTGTAGAAAAGGTAGCTAAGAACCGGGAAATCCTTAATTCGAGTTAAGATCACATGAAACACTGTATGAATCCTGTATTGTTTACTTAAAAGAGACTAGAGTGGTAAATGTGTGTTATACAAGGCAGAATACCATTGAAATAGAGAAAGAAACACATTCGGCAGCTTTGGAAAGCCTTACATGTCACTGAAATGTAGTACTACACTCTGTAACACAGTTGAGAGACAATGTTCCCGAGCTGCCTCTGTATATAACAGTGTGTAGGAAGTTGTTTGATGAAGTGGGCAAAGCTTATACTTGGACCAGAAGGAAGAATATAGGAAACTACATGAAAACATGGATAATTCAGAGAAAATGACTGTAAACAGATGAGAACTCCTTTAGAACAGCTCAAAGAGATTCTCCAAGTAAGTTCTTAGTGTAGAAAAGGTAGCTAACATCCGGGAAATCCTTAATTCGAGTTAAGATCACATGAAACACTGTATGAATCCTGTACTGTTTACTTAAAAGAGACTAAAGTGTAAATGTGTCTTATACAAGGCAGAATACCATTGAAATAGAGAAAGAAACACATTCGGCAGCTTTGGAAAGCCTTACACGTCACTGAAATGTAGTACTACATTCTGTAACACAGTTGAGAGACAATGTTCCCGAGCTGCCTCTGTATATAACAGTGTGTAGGAAGTTGTTTGATAAAGTGGGCAAAGCTTATACTTGGACCAGAAGGAAGAATAGAGGAAACTACATGAAAACATGGATAATTCAGAGAAAATGACTGTAAACAGATGAGAACTCCTTTAGAACGGCTGAAAGAGATTCTCCAAGTCAGTTCTTAGTGTAGAAAAGGTAACTAAGATAAGGGAAATCCTTAATTAGAGTTAAGATCACCAGAAAAACTGTATGAATCCTATAATCTTTTCTTAAAGGACACTGGAGTTGTAAATGTGTGTTATACAAGGAAAAAAAACATTGAAATAGAGAAAGAAACATGGTCGGCAGCTTTGGAAAGCCTTGCACTTCACTGAAATGTAGTACTACACTCTATAACACAGTTTGGAGAGAAACTTCCCAAGCCGCCTCAGTTCATAACAGTGTGAAGGAAGTTGTTTGAGGAAGTGGGCAAAGCTTATACTTGGACCAGAAGGCAGAATATAGGAAACTACATGAAAACATGGATAATTCAGAGAAAATGACTGTAAACAGATGAGAACTCGTTTAGAACAGCTGAAAGAGATTCTCCAAGTCAGTTCTTAGTGTAGAAAAGGTAGCAAAGATAAGGGAAATCCTTAATTCGTGTTAAGATTACATGAAACACTGCATGAATCCTATATTCTTTACTTAAAGGACTCTAGAGTGGTAAATGTGTGTTATACAAGTCAGAATACCATTGAAATAGAGAAAGAAACACGTTTGGCAGCTTCGGAAAGCCTTACACTTCACTGAAATGTTGTACTACACTCTATAACACAGTTGAGAGACAATGTTCCCAAGCTGCCTCAGTTCATAACAGTGTGTAGGAAGTTGTGTGATAAAGTGGGCAAAGCTTATACTTGGACCAGAAGGCAGAATATAGGAAACTACATGAAAACATGGATAATTCAGAGAAAATGACTGTAAAAAGATGAAAACTCATTTAGAACAGCTGAAAGAGATTCTCCAAGTCAGTTCTTAGTATAGAAAAGGTAGCTAAGATATGGGAAATCCTTAATTCGAGTTAAGATCACATGAAACACTGTATGAATCCTATATTCTTTACGTAAATGACTCTACAGTGCTAAATGTGTGTTATAAAGTCAGAATACCATTGAAATAGAGAAAGAAACACGTTCGGCAGCTTTGGAAATCCTTTCACTTCACTGAAATGTAGTACTACACTCTATAACACAGTTGAGAGACAATGTTCCCAAGCTGCCTCAGTTCATAACAGTGTGTAGGAAGTTGTGTGATAAAGTGGGCAAAGCTTATACTTGGACCAGAAGGCAGAATATAGGAAACTACATGAAAACATGGAAAATTCAGAGAAAATGACTGTAAACAGATGAGAACTCATTTAGAACAGCTGAAAGAGATTCTCCAAGTCAGTTGTTAGTATAGAAAAGGTAGCTAAGATATGGGAAATCCTTAATTTGAGTTAAGATCACCAGAAAAACTGTATGAATCCTATAATCTTTACTTAAAGGACACTGGAGTTGTAAATGTGTGTTATACAAGGCAAAAAAACATTGAAATAGAGAAAGAAACACGTTCGGCAGCTTTGGAAAGCCTTGCACTTCACTGAAATGTAGTACTACACTCTATAACACAGTTTAGAGAGAAACTTCCCAAGCTGCCTCAGTTCATAACAGTGTGAAGGAAGTTGTTTGATAAAGTGGGCAAAGCTTATACTTGGACCAGAAGGCAGAATATAGGAAACTACATGAAAACATGGATAATTCAGAGAAAATGACTGTAAACAGATGAGAACTCGTTTAGAACAGCTGAAAGAGATTCTCCAAGTCAGTTCTTAGTGTAGAAAAGGTAGCAAAGGTAAGGGAAATCCTTAATTCGTGTTAAGATCACATGAAACACTGCATGAATCCTATATTCTTTACTTAAAGGACTCTAGAGTGGTAAATGTGTGTTATACAAGTCAGAATACCATTGAAATAGAGAAAGAAACACGTTTGGCAGCTTCGGAAAGCCTTACACTTCACTGAAATGTTGTACTACACTCTATAACACAGTTGAGAGACAATGTTCCCAAGCTGCCTCAGTTCATAACAGTGTATAGGAAGTTGTGTGATAAAGTGGGCAAAGCTTATACTTGGACCAGAAGGCAGAATATAGGAAACTACATGAAAACATGGATAATTCAGAGAAAATGATTGAAAAAAAAGATGAGAACTCGTTTAGAACAGCTGAAAGAGATTCTCCAAGTCAGTTCTTAGTGTAGAAAAGGTAGCTAAGAACCGGGAAATCCTTAATTCCAGTTAAGATCACATGAAACACTGTATGAATCCTGTATTGTTTACTTAAAAGAGACTAGAGTGGTAAATGTGTGTTATACAAGGCAGAATACCATTGAAATAGAGAAAGAAACACATTCGGCAGCTTTGGAAAGCCTTACATGTCACTGAAATGTAGTACTACACTCTGTAACACAGTTGAGAGACAATGTTCCCGAGCTGCCTCTGTATATAACAGTGTGTAGGAAGTTGTTTGATGAAGTGGGAAAAGCTTATACTTGGACCAGAAGGCAGAATATAGGAAACTACATGAAAACATGGATAATTCAGAGAAAATGACTGTAAACAGATGAGAACTCGTTTAGAACAGCTGAAAGAGATTCTCCAAGTCAGTTCTTAGTGTAGAAAAGGTAGCAAAGATAAGGGAAATCCTTAATTCGTGTTAAGATCACATGAAACACTGCATGAATCCTATAGTCTTTACTTAAAGGACTCTAGAGTGGTAAATGTGTGTTATACAAGTCAGAATACCATTGAAATAGAGAAAGAAACACGTTTGGCAGCTTCGGAAAGCCTTACACTTCACTGAAATGTTGTACTACACTCTATAACACAGTTGAGAGACAATGTTCCCAAGCTGCCTCAGTTCATAACAGTGTATAGGAAGTTGTGTGATAAAGTGGGCAAAGCTTATACTCGGACCAGAAGGCAGAATATAGGAAACTACATGAAAACATGGATAATTCAGAGAAAATGACTGAAAAAAAAGATGAGAACTCGTTTAGAACAGCTGAAATAGATTCTCCAAGTCAGTTCTTAGTGTAGAAAAGGTAGCTAAGAACCGGGAAATCCTTAATTCGAGTTAAGATAACATGAAACACTGTATGAATCCTGTATTGTTTACTTAAAAGAGACTAGAGTGGTAAATGTGTGTTATACAAGGCAGAATACCATTGAAATAGAGAAAGAAACACATTCGGCAGCTTTGGAAAGCCTTACATGTCACTGAAATGTAGTACTACACTCTGTAACACAGTTGAGAGACAATGTTCCCGAGCTGCCTCTGTATATAACAGTGTGTAGGAAGTTGTTTGATGAAGTGGGCAAAGCTTATACTTGAACCAGAAGGAAGAATATAGGAAACTACATGAAAACATGGATAATTCAGAGAAAATGACTGTAAACAGATGAGAACTCGTTTAGAACAGCTCAAAGAGATTCTCCAAGTCAGTTCTTAGTGTAGAAAACGTAGCTAACATCCGGGAAATCCTTAATTCGAGTTAAGATCACATGAAACACTGTATGAATCCTGTACTGTTTACTTAAAAGAGACTAAAGTGTAAATGTGTCTTATACAAGGCAGAATACCATTGAAATAGAGAAAGAAACACATTCGGCAGCTTTGGAAAGCCTTACACGTCACTGAAATGTAGTACTACATTCTGTAACACAGTTGAGAGACAATGTTCCCGAGCTGCCTCTGTATATAACAGTGTGTAGGAAGTTGTTTGATAAAGTGGGCAAAGCTTATACTTGGACCAGAAGGAAGAATAGAGGAAACTACATGAAAACATGGATAATTCAGAGAAAATGACTGTAAACAGATGAGAACTCCTTTAGAACGGCTGAAAGAGATTCTCCAAGTCAGTTCTTAGTGTAGAAAAGGTAGCTAAGATAAGGGAAATCCTTAATTAGAGTTAAGATCACCAGAAAAACTGTATGAATCCTATAATCTTTACTTAAAGGACACTGGAGTTGTAAATGTGTGTTATACAAGGAAAAAAAACATTGAAATAGAGAAAGAAACATGGTCGGCAGCTTTGGAAAGCCTTGCACTTCACTGAAATGTAGTACTACACTCTATAACACAGTTTGGAGAGAAACTTCCCAAGCCGCCTCAGTTCATAACAGTGTGAAGGAAGTTGTTTGAGGAAGTGGGCAAAGCTTATACTTGGACCAGAAGGCAGAATATAGGAAACTACATGAAAACATGGATAATTCAGAGAAAATGACTGTAAACAGATGAGAACTCGTTTAGAACAGCTGAAAGAGGTTCTCCAAGTCAGTTCTTAGTGTAGAAAAGGTAGCAAAGATAAGGGAAATCCTTAATTCGTGTTAAGATTACATGAAACACTGCATGAATCCTATATTCTTTACTTAAAGGACTCTAGAGTGGTAAATGTGTGTTATACAAGTCAGAATACCATTGAAATAGAGAAAGAAACACGTTTGGCAGCTTCGGAAAGCCTTACACTTCACTGAAATGTTGTACTACACTCTATAACACAGTTGAGAGACAATGTTCCCAAGCTGCCTCAGTTCATAACAGTGTGTAGGAAGTTGTGTGATAAAGTGGGCAAAGCTTATACTTGGACCAGAAGGCAGAATATAGGAAACTACATGAAAACATGGAAAATTCAGATAAAATGACTGTAAACAGATGAGAACTCATTTAGAACAGCTGAAAGAGATTCTCCAAGTCAGTTGTTAGTATAGAAAAGGTAGCTAAGATATGGGAAATCCTTAATTTGAGTTAAGATCACCAGAAAAACTGTATGAATCCTATAATCTTTACTTAAAGGACACTGGAGTTGTAAATGTGTGTTATACAAGGCAAAAAAACATTGAAATAGAGAAAGAAACACGTTCGGCAGCTTTGGAAAGCCTTGCACTTCACTGAAATGTAGTACTACACTCTATAACACAGTTTAGAGAGAAACTTCCCAAGCTGCCTCAGTTCATAACAGTGTGAAGGAAGTTGTTTGAGGAAGTGGGCAAAGCTTATACTTGGACCAGAAGGCAGAATATAGGAAACTACATGAAAACATGGATAATTCAGAGAAAATGACTGTAAAAAGATGAGAATTCGTTTAGAACAGCTGAAAGAGATTCTCCAAGTCAGTTGTTAGTATAGAAAATGTAGCTAAGATATGGGAAATCCTTAATTCGAGTTAAGATCACATGAAACACTGTATGAATCCTATATTCTTTACTTAAAGGACTCTAGAGTGGTAAATGTGTGTTATACAAGTCAGAATACCATTGAAATAGAGTAAGAAACACCTTCGGCAGCTTTGGAAAGCCTTACACTTCACTGAAATGTTGTACTACACTCTATAACACAGTTGAGGGACAATGTTCCCAAGCTGCCTCAGTTCATAAAAGTGTGTAGGAAGTTTTTTGATAAAGTGGGCAAAGCTTATACTTGGACCAGAAGGCAGAATATAGGAAACTACATGAAAACATGGATAATTCAGAGAAAATGACTGTAAACAGATGAGAACTCGTTTAGAACAGCTGAAAGAGATTCTCCAAGTCAGTTCTTAGTGTAGAAAAGGTAGCAAAGATAAGGGAAATCCTTAATTCGTGTTAAGATCACATGAAACACTGCATGAATCCTATATTCTTTACTTAAAGGACTCTAGAGTGGTAAATGTGTGTTATACAAGTCAGAATACCATTGAAATAGAGAAAGAAACACGTTTGGCAGCTTCGGAAAGCCTTACACTTCACTGAAATGTTGTACTACACTCTATAACACAGTTGAGAGACAATGTTCCCAAGCTGCCTCAGTTCATAACAGTGTATAGGAAGTTGTGTGATAAAGTGGGCAAAGCTTATACTTGGACCAGAAGGCAGAATATAGGAAACTACATGAAAACATGGATAATTCAGAGAAAATGACTGAAAAAAAAGATGAGAACTCGTTTAGAACAGCTGAAAGAGATTCTCCAAGTCAGTTCTTAGTGTAGAAAAGGTAGCTAAGAACCGGGAAATCCTTAATTCCAGTTAAGATCACATGAAACACTGTATGAATCCTGTATTGTTTACTTAAAAGAGACTAGAGTGGTAAATGTGTGTTATACAAGGCAGAATACCATTGAAATAGAGAAAGAAACACATTCGGCAGCTTTGGAAAGCCTTACATGTCACTGAAATGTAGTACTACACTCTGTAACACAGTTGAGAGACAATGTTCCCGAGCTGCCTCTGTATATAACAGTGTGTAGGAAGTTGTTTGATGAAGTGGGAAAAGCTTATACTTGGACCAGAAGGCAGAATATAGGAAACTACATGAAAACATGGATAATTCAGAGAAAATGACTGTAAACAGATGAGAACTCGTTTAGAACAGCTGAAAGAGATTCTCCAAGTCAGTTCTTAGTGTAGAAAAGGTAGCAAAGATAAGGGAAATCCTTAATTCGTGTTAAGATCACATGAAACACTGCATGAATCCTATATTCTTTACTTAAAGGACTCTAGAGTGGTAAATGTGTGTTATACAAGTCAGAATACCATTGAAATAGAGAAAGAAACACGTTTGGCAGCTTCGGAAAGCCTTACACTTCACTGAAATGTTGTACTACACTCTATAACACAGTTGAGAGACAATGTTCCCAAGCTGCCTCAGTTCATAACAGTGTATAGGAAGTTGTGTGATAAAGTGGGCAAAGCTTATACTCGGACCAGAAGGCAGAATATAGGAAACTACATGAAAACATGGATAATTCAGAGAAAATGACTGAAAAAAAAGATGAGAACTCGTTTAGAACAGCTGAAAGAGATTCTCCAAGTCAGTTCTTAGTGTAGAAAAGGTAGCTAAGAACCGGGAAATCCTTAATTCGAGTTAAGATAACATGAAACACTGTATGAATCCTGTATTGTTTACTTAAAAGAGACTAGAGTGGTAAATGTGTGTTATACAAGGCAGAATACCATTGAAATAGAGAAAGAAACACATTCGGCAGCTTTGGAAAGCCTTACATGTCACTGAAATGTAGTACTACACTCTGTAACACAGTTGAGAGACAATGTTCCCGAGCTGCCTCTGTATATAACAGTGTGTAGGAAGTTGTTTGATGAAGTGGGCAAAGCTTATACTTGGACCAGAAGGAAGAATATAGGAAACTACATGAAAACATGGATAATTAAGAGAAAATGACTGTAAACAGATGAGAACTCGTTTAGAACAGCTCAAAGAGATTCTCCAAGTCAGTTCTTAGTGTAGAAAACGTAGCTAACATCCGGGAAATCCTTAATTCGAGTTAAGATCACATGAAACACTGTATGAATCCTGTACTGTTTACTTAAAAGAGACTAAAGTGTAAATGTGTCTTATACAAGGCAGAATACCATTGAAATAGAGAAAGAAACACATTCGGCAGCTTTGGAAAGCCTTACACGTCACTGAAATGTAGTACTACATTCTGTAACACAGTTGAGAGACAATGTTCCCGAGCTGCCTCTGTATATAACAGTGTGTAGGAAGTTGTTTGATAAAGTGGGCAAAGCTTATACTTGGACCAGAAGGAAGAATAGAGGAAACTACATGAAAACATGGATAATTCAGAGAAAATGACTGTAAACAGATGAGAACTCCTTTAGAACGGCTGAAAGAGATTCTCCAAGTCAGTTCTTAGTGTAGAAAAGGTAGCTAAGATAAGGGAAATCCTTAATTAGAGTTAAGATCACCAGAAAAACTGTATGAATCCTATAATCTTTACTTAAAGGACACTGGAGTTGTAAATGTGTGTTATACAAGGAAAAAAAACATTGAAATAGAGAAAGAAACATGGTCGGCAGCTTTGGAAAGCCTTGCACTTCACTGAAATGTAGTACTACACTCTATAACACAGTTTGGAGAGAAACTTCCCAAGCCGCCTCAGTTCATAACAGTGTGAAGGAAGTTGTTTGAGGAAGTGGGCAAAGCTTATACTTGGACCAGAAGGCAGAATATAGGAAACTACATGAAAACATGGATAATTCAGAGAAAATGACTGTAAACAGATGAGAACTCGTTTAGAACAGCTGAAAGAGATTCTCCAAGTCAGTTCTTAGTGTAGAAAAGGTAGCAAAGATAAGGGAAATCCTTAATTCGTGTTAAGATTACATGAAACACTGCATGAATCCTATATTCTTTACTTAAAGGACTCTAGAGTGGTAAATGTGTGTTATACAAGTCAGAATACCATTGAAATAGAGAAAGAAACACGTTTGGCAGCTTCGGAAAGCCTTACACTTCACTGAAATGTTGTACTACACTCTATAACACAGTTGAGAGACAATGTTCCCAAGCTGCCTCAGTTCATAACAGTGTGTAGGAAGTTGTGTGATAAAGTGGGCAAAGCTTATACTTGGACCAGAAGGCAGAATATAGGAAACTACATGAAAACATGGATAATTCAGAGAAAATGACTGTAAAAAGATGAAAACTCATTTAGAACAGCTGAAAGAGATTCTCCAAGTCAGTTCTTAGTATAGAAAAGGTAGCTAAGATATGGGAAATCCTTAATTCGAGTTAAGATCACATGAAACACTGTATGAATCCTATATTCTTTACGTAAATGACTCTACAGTGCTAAATGTGTGTTATAAAGTCAGAATACCATTGAAATAGAGAAAGAAACACGTTCGGCAGCTTTGGAAATCCTTTCACTTCACTGAAATGTAGTACTACACTCTATAACACAGTTGAGAGACAATGTTCCCAAGCTGCCTCAGTTCATAACAGTGTGTAGGAAGTTGTGTGATAAAGTGGGCAAAGCTTATACTTGGACCAGAAGGCAGAATATAGGAAACTACATGAAAACATGGAAAATTCAGATAAAATGACTGTAAACAGATGAGAACTCATTTAGAACAGCTGAAAGAGATTCTCCAAGTCAGTTGTTAGTATAGAAAAGGTAGCTAAGATAAGGGAAATCCTTAATTAGAGTTAAGATCACCAGAAAAACTGTATGAATCCTATAATCTTTACTTAAAGGACACTGGAGTTGTAAATGTGTGTTATACAAGGAAAAAAAACATTGAAATAGAGAAAGAAACATGGTCGGCAGCTTTGGAAAGCCTTGCACTTCACTGAAATGTAGTACTACACTCTATAACACAGTTTGGAGAGAAACTTCCCAAGCCGCCTCAGTTCATAACAGTGTGAAGGAAGTTGTTTGAGGAAGTGGGCAAAGCTTATACTTGGACCAGAAGGCAGAATATAGGAAACTACATGAAAACATGGATAATTCAGAGAAAATGACTGTAAACAGATGAGAACTCGTTTAGAACAGCTGAAAGAGATTCTCCAAGTCAGTTCTTAGTGTAGAAAAGGTAGCAAAGATAAGGGAAATCCTTAATTCGTGTTAAGATTACATGAAACACTGCATGAATCCTATATTCTTTACTTAAAGGACTCTAGAGTGGTAAATGTGTGTTATACAAGTCAGAATACCATTGAAATAGAGAAAGAAACACGTTTGGCAGCTTCGGAAAGCCTTACACTTCACTGAAATGTTGTACTACACTCTATAACACAGTTGAGAGACAATGTTCCCAAGCTGCCTCAGTTCATAACAGTGTGTAGGAAGTTGTGTGATAAAGTGGGCAAAGCTTATACTTGGACCAGAAGGCAGAATATAGGAAACTACATGAAAACATGGATAATTCAGAGAAAATGACTGTAAAAAGATGAAAACTCATTTAGAACAGCTGAAAGAGATTCTCCAAGTCAGTTCTTAGTATAGAAAAGGTAGCTAAGATATGGGAAATCCTTAATTCGAGTTAAGATCACATGAAACACTGTATGAATCCTATATTCTTTACGTCAATGACTCTACAGTGCTAAATGTGTGTTATAAAGTCAGAATACCATTGAAATAGAGAAAGAAACACGTTCGGCAGCTTTGGAAATACTTTCACTTCACTGAAATGTAGTACTACACTCTATAACACAGTTGAGAGACAATGTTCCCAAGCTGCCTCAGTTCATAACAGTGTGTAGGAAGTTGTGTGATAAAGTGGGCAAAGCTTATACTTGGACCAGAAGGCAGAATATAGGAAACTACATGAAAACATGGAAAATTCAGATAAAATGACTGTAAACAGATGAGAACTCATTTAGAACAGCTGAAAGAGATTCTCCAAGTCAGTTGTTAGTATAGAAAAGGTAGCTAAGATATGGGAAATCCTTAATTTGAGTTAAGATCACCAGAAAAACTGTATGAATCCTATAATCTTTACTTAAAGGACACTGGAGTTGTAAATGTGTGTTATACAAGGCAAAAAAACATTGAAATAGAGAAAGAAACACGTTCGGCAGCTTTGGAAAGCCTTGCACTTCACTGAAATGTAGTACTACACTCTATAACACAGTTTAGAGAGAAACTTCCCAAGCCGCCTCAGTTCATAACAGTGTGAAGGAAGTTGTTTGAGGAAGTGGGCAAAGCTTATACTTGGACCAGAAGGCAGAATATAGGAAACTACATGAAAACATGGATAATTCAGAGAAAATGACTGTAAAAAGATGAGAATTCGTTTAGAACAGCTGAAAGAGATTCTCCAAGTCAGTTGTTAGTATAGAAAATGTAGCTAAGATATGGGAAATCCTTAATTTGAGTTAAGATCACATGAAACACTGCATGAATCCTATATTCTTTACTTAAAGGACTCTAGAGTGGTAAATGTGTGTTATACAAGTCAGAATACCATTGAAATAGAGAAAGAAACACGTTTGGCAGCTTCGGAAAGCCTTACACTTCACTGAAATGTTGTACTACACTCTATAACACAGTTGAGAGACAATGTTCCCAAGCTGCCTCAGTTCATAACAGTGTATAGGAAGTTGTGTGATAAAGTGGGCAAAGCTTATACTTGGACCAGAAGGCAGAATATAGGAAACTACATGAAAACATGGATAATTCAGAGAAAATGACTGAAAAAAAAGATGAGAACTCGTTTAGAACAGCTGAAAGAGATTCTCCAAGTCAGTTCTTAGTGTAGAAAAGGTAGCTAAGAACCGGGAAATCCTTAATTCGAGTTAAGATCACATGAAACACTGTATGAATCCTGTATTGTTTACTTAAAAGAGACTAGAGTGGTAAATGTGTGTTATACAAGGCAGAATACCATTGAAATAGAGAAAGAAACACATTCGGCAGCTTTGGAAAGCCTTACATGTCACTGAAATGTAGTACTACACTCTGTAACACAGTTGAGAGACAATGTTCCCGAGCTGCCTCTGTATATAACAGTGTGTAGGAAGTTGTTTGATGAAGTGGGCAAAGCTTATACTTGGACCAGAAGGAAGAATATAGGAAACTACATGAAAACATGGATAATTCAGAGAAAATGACTGTAAACAGATGAGAACTCGTTTAGAACAGCTCAAAGAGATTCTCCAAGTAAGTTCTTAGTGTAGAAAAGGTAGCTAACATCCGGGAAATCCTTAATTCGAGTTAAGATCACATGAAACACTGTATGAATCCTGTACTGTTTACTTAAAAGAGACTAAAGTGTAAATGTGTCTTATACAAGGCAGAATACCATTGAAATAGAGAAAGAAACACATTCGGCAGCTTTGGAAAGCCTTACACGTCACTGAAATGTAGTACTACATTCTGTAACACAGTTGAGAGACAATGTTCCCGAGCTGCCTCTGTATATAACAGTGTGTAGGAAGTTGTTTGATAAAGTGGGCAAAGCTTATACTTGGACCAGAAGGAAGAATAGAGGAAACTACATGAAAACATGGATAATTCAGAGAAAATGACTGTAAACAGATGAGAACTCCTTTAGAACGGCTGAAAGAGATTCTCCAAGTCAGTTCTTAGTGTAGAAAAGGTAGCTAAGATAAGGGAAATCCTTAATTAGAGTTAAGATCACCAGAAAAACTGTATGAATCCTATAATCTTTACTTAAAGGACACTGGAGTTGTAAATGTGTGTTATACAAGGAAAAAAAACATTGAAATAGAGAAAGAAACATGGTCGGCAGCTTTGGAAAGCCTTGCACTTCACTGAAATGTAGTACTACACTCTATAACACAGTTTGGAGAGAAACTTCCCAAGCCGCCTCAGTTCATAACAGTGTGAAGGAAGTTGTTTGAGGAAGTGGGCAAAGCTTATACTTGGACCAGAAGGCAGAATATAGGAAACTACATGAAAACATGGATAATTCAGAGAAAATGACTGTAAACAGATGAGAACTCGTTTAGAACAGCTGAAAGAGATTCTCCAAGTCAGTTCTTAGTGTAGAAAAGGTAGCTAAGAACCGGGAAATCCTTAATTCGAGTTAAGATCACATGAAACACTGTATGAATCCTGTATTGTTTACTTAAAAGAGACTAGAGTGGTAAATGTGTGTTATACAAGGCAGAATACCATTGAAATAGAGAAAGAAACACATTCGGCAGCTTTGGAAAGCCTTACATGTCACTGAAATGTAGTACTACACTCTGTAACACAGTTGAGAGACAATGTTCCCGAGCTGCCTCTGTATATAACAGTGTGTAGGAAGTTGTTTGATGAAGTGGGCAAAGCTTATACTTGGACCAGAAGGAAGAATATAGGAAACTACATGAAAACATGGATAATTCAGAGAAAATGACTGTAAACAGATGAGAACTCGTTTAGAACAGCTCAAAGAGATTCTCCAAGTAAGTTCTTAGTGTAGAAAAGGTAGCTAACATCCGGGAAATCCTTAATTCGAGTTAAGATCACATGAAACACTGTATGAATCCTGTACTGTTTACTTAAAAGAGACTAAAGTGTAAATGTGTCTTATACAAGGCAGAATACCATTGAAATAGAGAAAGAAACACATTCGGCAGCTTTGGAAAGCCTTACACGTCACTGAAATGTAGTACTACATTCTGTAACACAGTTGAGAGACAATGTTCCCGAGCTGCCTCTGTATATAACAGTGTGTAGGAAGTTGTTTGATAAAGTGGGCAAAGCTTATACTTGGACCAGAAGGAAGAATAGAGGAAACTACATGAAAACATGGATAATTCAGAGAAAATGACTGTAAACAGATGAGAACTCCTTTAGAACGGCTGAAAGAGATTCTCCAAGTCAGTTCTTAGTGTAGAAAAGGTAGCTAAGATAAGGGAAATCCTTAATTAGAGTTAAGATCACCAGAAAAACTGTATGAATCCTATAATCTTTACTTAAAGGACACTGGAGTTGTAAATGTGTGTTATACAAGGAAAAAAAACATTGAAATAGAGAAAGAAACATGGTCGGCAGCTTTGGAAAGCCTTGCACTTCACTGAAATGTAGTACTACACTCTATAACACAGTTTGGAGAGAAACTTCCCAAGCCGCCTCAGTTCATAACAGTGTGAAGGAAGTTGTTTGAGGAAGTGGGCAAAGCTTATACTTGGACCAGAAGGCAGAATATAGGAAACTACATGAAAACATGGATAATTCAGAGAAAATGACTGTAAACAGATGAGAACTCGTTTAGAACAGCTGAAAGAGATTCTCCAAGTCAGTTCTTAGTGTAGAAAAGGTAGCAAAGATAAGGGAAATCCTTAATTCGTGTTAAGATTACATGAAACACTGCATGAATCCTATATTCTTTACTTAAAGGACTCTAGAGTGGTAAATGTGTGTTATACAAGTCAGAATACCATTGAAATAGAGAAAGAAACACGTTTGGCAGCTTCGGAAAGCCTTACACTTCACTGAAATGTTGTACTACACTCTATAACACAGTTGAGAGACAATGTTCCCAAGCTGCCTCAGTTCATAACAGTGTGTAGGAAGTTGTGTGATAAAGTGGGCAAAGCTTATACTTGGACCAGAAGGCAGAATATAGGAAACTACATGAAAACATGGATAATTCAGAGAAAATGACTGTAAAAAGATGAAAACTCATTTAGAACAGCTGAAAGAGATTCTCCAAGTCAGTTCTTAGTATAGAAAAGGTAGCTAAGATATGGGAAATCCTTAATTCGAGTTAAGATCACATGAAACACTGTATGAATCCTATATTCTTTACGTAAATGACTCTACAGTGCTAAATGTGTGTTATAAAGTCAGAATACCATTGAAATAGAGAAAGAAACACGTTCGGCAGCTTTGGAAATCCTTTCACTTCACTGAAATGTAGTACTACACTCTATAACACAGTTGAGAGACAATGTTCCCAAGCTGCCTCAGTTCATAACAGTGTGTAGGAAGTTGTGTGATAAAGTGGGCAAAGCTTATACTTGGACCAGAAGGCAGAATATAGGAAACTACATGAAAACATGGAAAATTCAGAGAAAATGACTGTAAACAGATGAGAACTCATTTAGAACAGCTGAAAGAGATTCTCCAAGTCAGTTGTTAGTATAGAAAAGGTAGCTAAGATATGGGAAATCCTTAATTTGAGTTAAGATCACCAGAAAAACTGTATGAATCCTATAATCTTTACTTAAAGGACACTGGAGTTGTAAATGTGTGTTATACAAGGCAAAAAAACATTGAAATAGAGAAAGAAACACGTTCGGCAGCTTTGGAAAGCCTTGCACTTCACTGAAATGTAGTACTACACTCTATAACACAGTTTAGAGAGAAACTTCCCAAGCTGCCTCAGTTCATAACAGTGTGAAGGAAGTTGTTTGAGGAAGTGGGCAAAGCTTATACTTGGACCAGAAGGCAGAATATAGGAAACTACATGAAAACATGGATAATTCAGAGAAAATGACTGTAAACAGATGAGAACTCGTTTAGAACAGCTGAAAGAGATTCTCCAAGTCAGTTGTTAGTATAGAAAGGGTAGCTAAGATATGGGAAATCCTTAATTCGAGTTAAGATCACATGAAACACTGTATGAATCCTATATTCTTTACGTAAATGACTCTACAGTGGTAAATGTGTGTTATACAAGTCAGAATACAATTGAAAGTGAGAAAGAAACACGTTCGGCAGCTTTGGAAAGCCTTACACTTCACTGAAATGTTGTACTACACTCTATAACACAGTTGAGAGACAATGTTCCCAAGCTGCCTCAGTTCATAACTGTGTGTAGGAAGGTGTTTGATAAAGTGGGCAAAGCTTTTACTTGGACCAGAGGGCAGAATATAGGAAACTACATGAAAACATGGATAATTCAGAGAAAATGACTGTAAACAGATGAGAACTCGTTTAGAACAGCTGAAAGAGATTCTCCAAGTCAGTTCTTAGTGTAGAAAAGGTAGCAAAGATAAGGGAAATCCTTAATTCGTGTTAAGATCACATGAAACACTGCATGAATCCTATATTCTTTACTTAAAGGACTCTAGAGTGGTAAATGTGTGTTATACAAGTCAGAATACCATTGAAATAGAGAAAGAAACACGTTTGGCAGCTTCGGAAAGCCTTACACTTCACTGAAATGTTGTACTACACTCTATAACACAGTTGAGAGACAATGTTCCCAAGCTGCCTCAGTTCATAACAGTGTATAGGAAGTTGTGTGATAAAGTGGGCAAAGCTTATACTTGGACCAGAAGGCAGAATATAGGAAACTACATGAAAACATGGATAATTCAGAGAAAATGACTGAAAAAAAAGATGAGAACTCGTTTAGAACAGCTGAAAGAGATTCTCCAAGTCAGTTCTTAGTGTAGAAAAGGTAGCTAAGAACCGGGAAATCCTTAATTCGAGTTAAGATCACATGAAACACTGTATGAATCCTGTATTGTTTACTTAAAAGAGACTAGAGTGGTAAATGTGTGTTATACAAGGCAGAATACCATTGAAATAGAGAAAGAAACACATTCGGCAGCTTTGGAAAGCCTTACATGTCACTGAAATGTAGTACTACACTCTGTAACACAGTTGAGAGACAATGTTCCCGAGCTGCCTCTGTATATAACAGTGTGTAGGAAGTTGTTTGATGAAGTGGGCAAAGCTTATACTTGGACCAGAAGGCAGAATATAGGAAACTACATGAAAACATGGATAATTCAGAGAAAATGACTGAAAAAAAAGATGAGAACTCGTTTAGAACAGCTCAAAGAGATTCTCCAAGTCAGTTCTTAGTGTAGAAAAGGTAGCTAAGAACCGGGAAATCCTTAATTCGAGTTAAGATCACATGAAACACTGTATGAATCCTGTATTGTTTACTTAAAAGAGACTAGAGTGGTAAATGTGTGTTATACAAGGCAGAATACCATTGAAATAGAGAAAGAAACACATTCGGCAGCTTTGGAAAGCCTTACATGTCACTGAAATGTAGTACTACACTCTGTAACACAGTTGAGAGACAATGTTCCCGAGCTGCCTCTGTATATAACAGTGTGTAGGAAGTTGTTTGATGAAGTGGGCAAAGCTTATACTTGGACCAGAAGGCAGAATATAGGAAACTACATGAAAACATGGATAATTCAGAGAAAATGACTGTAAACAGATGAGAACTCGTTTAGAACAGCTGAAAGAGATTCTCCAAGTCAGTTCTTAGTGTAGAAAAGGTAGCAAAGATAAGGGAAATCCTTAATTGGTGTTAAGATCACATGAAACACTGCATGAATCTATATTCTTTACTTAAAGGACTCTAGAGTGGTAAATGTGTGTTATACAAGTCAGAATACCATTGAAATAGAGAAAGAAACACGTTTGGCAGCTTCGGAAAGCCTTACACTTCACTGAAATGTTGTACTACACTCTATAACACAGTTGAGAGACAATGTTCCCAAGCTGCCTCAGTTCATAACAGTGTATAGGAAGTTGTGTGATAAAGTGGGCAAAGCTTATACTTGGACCAGAAGGCAGAATATAGGAAACTACATGAAAACATGGATAATTCAGAGAAAATGACTGAAAAAAAAGATGAGAACTCGTTTAGAACAGCTGAAAGAGATTCTCCAAGTCAGTTCTTAGTGTAGAAAAGGTAGCTAAGAACCGGGAAATCCTTAATTCGAGTTAAGATCACATGAAACACTGTATGAATCCTGTATTGTTTACTTAAAATAGACTAGAGTGGTAAATGTGTGTTATACAAGGCAGAATACCATTGAAATAGAGAAAGAAACACATTCGGCAGCTTTGGAAAGCCTTACATGTCACTGAAATGTAGTACTACACTCTGTAACACAGTTGAGAGACAATGTTCCCGAGCTGCCTCTGTATATAACAGTGTGTAGGAAGTTGTTTGATGAAGTGGGCAAAGCTTATACTTGGACCAGAAGGCAGAATATAGGAAACTACATGAAAACATGGATAATTCAGAGAAAATGACTGTAAACAGATGAGAACTCGTTTAGAACAGCTGAAAGAGGTTCTCCAAGTCAGTTCTTAGTGTAGAAAAGGTAGCAAAGATAAGGGAAATCCTTAATTCGTGTTAAGATTACATGAAACACTGCATGAATCCTATATTCTTTACTTAAAGGACTCTAGAGTGGTAAATGTGTGTTATACAAGTCAGAATACCATTGAAATAGAGAAAGAAACACGTTTGGCGGCTTCGGAAAGCCTTACACTTCACTGAAATGTTGTACTACACTCTATAACACAGTTGAGAGACAATGTTCCCAAGCTGCCTCAGTTCATAACAGTGTGTAGGAAGTTGTGTGATAAAGTGGGCAAAGCTTATACTTGGACCAGAAGGCAGAATATAGGAAACTACATGAAAACATGGAAAATTCAGATAAAATGACTGTAAACAGATGAGAACTCATTTAGAACAGCTGAAAGAGATTCTCCAAGTCAGTTGTTAGTATAGACAAGGTAGCTAAGATATGGGAAATCCTTAATTTGAGTTAAGATCACCAGAAAAACTGTATGAATCCTATAATCTTTACTTAAAGGACACTGGAGTTGTAAATGTGTGTTATACAAGGCAAAAAAACATTGAAATAGAGAAAGAAACACGTTCGGCAGCTTTGGAAAGCCTTGCACTTCACTGAAATGTAGTACTACACTCTATAACACAGTTTAGAGAGAAACTTCCCAAGCTGCCTCAGTTCATAACAGTGTGAAGGAAGTTGTTTGAGGAAGTGGGCAAAGCTTATACTTGGACCAGAAGGCAGAATATAGGAAACTACATGAAAACATGGATAATTCAGAGAAAATGACTGTAAAAAGATGAGAATTCGTTTAGAACAGCTGAAAGAGATTCTCCAAGTCAGTTGTTAGTATAGAAAATGTAGCTAAGATATGGGAAATCCTTAATTCGAGTTAAGATCACATGAAACACTGTATGAATCCTATATTCTTTACTTAAAGGACTCTAGAGTGGTAAATGTGTGTTATACAAGTCAGAATACCATTGAAATAGAGTAAGAAACACCTTCGGCAGCTTTGGAAAGCCTTACACTTCACTGAAATGTTGTACTACACTCTATAACACAGTTGAGGGACAATGTTCCCAAGCTGCCTCAGTTCATAAAAGTGTGTAGGAAGTTGTTTGATAAAGTGGGCAAAGCTTATACTTGGACCAGAAGGCAGAATATAGGAAACTACATGAAAACATGGATAATTCAGAGAAAATGACTGTAAACAGATGAGAACTCGTTTAGAACAGCTGAAAGAGATTCTCCAAGTCAGTTCTTAGTGTAGAAAAGGTAGCAAAGATAAGGGAAATCCTTAATTCGTGTTAAGATCACATGAAACACTGCATGAATCCTATATTCTTTACTTAAAGGACTCTAGAGTGGTAAATGTGTGTTATACAAGTCAGAATACCATTGAAATAGAGAAAGAAACACGTTTGGCAGCTTCGGAAAGCCTTACACTTCACTGAAATGTTGTACTACACTCTATAACACAGTTGAGAGACAATGTTCCCAAGCTGCCTCAGTTCATAACAGTGTATAGGAAGTTGTGTGATAAAGTGGGCAAAGCTTATACTTGGACCAGAAGGCAGAATATAGGAAACTACATGAAAACATGGATAATTCAGAGAAAATGACTGAAAAAAAAGATGAGAACTCGTTTAGAACAGCTGAAAGAGATTCTCCAAGTCAGTTCTTAGTGTAGAAAAGGTAGCTAAGAACCGGGAAATCCTTAATTCCAGTTAAGATCACATGAAACACTGTATGAATCCTGTATTGTTTACTTAAAAGAGACTAGAGTGGTAAATGTGTGTTATACAAGGCAGAATACCATTGAAATAGAGAAAGAAACACATTCGGCAGCTTTGGAAAGCCTTACATGTCACTGAAATGTAGTACTACACTCTGTAACACAGTTGAGAGACAATGTTCCCGAGCTGCCTCTGTATATAACAGTGTGTAGGAAGTTGTTTGATGAAGTGGGAAAAGCTTATACTTGGACCAGAAGGCAGAATATAGGAAACTACATGAAAACATGGATAATTCAGAGAAAATGACTGTAAACAGATGAGAACTCGTTTAGAACAGCTGAAAGAGATTCTCCAAGTCAGTTCTTAGTGTAGAAAAGGTAGCAAAGATAAGGGAAATCCTTAATTCGTGTTAAGATCACATGAAACACTGCATGAATCCTATATTCTTTACTTAAAGGACTCTAGAGTGGTAAATGTGTGTTATACAAGTCAGAATACCATTGAAATAGAGAAAGAAACACGTTTGGCAGCTTCGGAAAGCCTTACACTTCACTGAAATGTTGTACTACACTCTATAACACAGTTGAGAGACAATGTTCCCAAGCTGCCTCAGTTCATAACAGTGTATAGGAAGTTGTGTGATAAAGTGGGCAAAGCTTATACTCGGACCAGAAGGCAGAATATAGGAAACTACATGAAAACATGGATAATTCAGAGAAAATGACTGAAAAAAAAGATGAGAACTCGTTTAGAACAGCTCAAAGAGATTCTCCAAGTCAGTTCTTAGTGTAGAAAAGGTAGCTAAGAACCGGGAAATCCTTAATTCGAGTTAAGATAACATGAAACACTGTATGAATCCTGTATTGTTTACTTAAAAGAGACTAGAGTGGTAAATGTGTGTTATACAAGGCAGAATACCATTGAAATAGAGAAAGAAACACATTCGGCAGCTTTGGAAAGCCTTACATGTCACTGAAATGTAGTACTACACTCTGTAACACAGTTGAGAGACAATGTTCCCGAGCTGCCTCTGTATATAACAGTGTGTAGGAAGTTGTTTGATGAAGTGGGCAAAGCTTATACTTGGACCAGAAGGAAGAATATAGGAAACTACATGAAAACATGGATAATTAAGAGAAAATGACTGTAAACAGATGAGAACTCGTTTAGAACAGCTCAAAGAGATTCTCCAAGTCAGTTCTTAGTGTAGAAAACGTAGCTAACATCCGGGAAATCCTTAATTCGAGTTAAGATCACATGAAACACTGTATGAATCCTGTACTGTTTACTTAAAAGAGACTAAAGTGTAAATGTGTTTTATACAAGGCAGAATACCATTGAAATAGAGAAAGAAACACATTCGGCAGCTTTGGAAAGCCTTACACGTCACTGAAATGTAGTACTACATTCTGTAACACAGTTGAGAGACAATGTTCCCGAGCTGCCTCTGTATATAACAGTGTGTAGGAAGTTGTTTGATAAAGTGGGCAAAGCTTATACTTGGACCAGAAGGAAGAATAGAGGAAACTACATGAAAACATGGATAATTCAGAGAAAATGACTGTAAACAGATGAGAACTCCTTTAGAACGGCTGAAAGAGATTCTCCAAGTCAGTTCTTAGTGTAGAAAAGGTAGCTAAGATAAGGGAAATCCTTAATTAGAGTTAAGATCACCAGAAAAACTGTATGAATCCTATAATCTTTACTTAAAGGACACTGGAGTTGTAAATGTGTGTTATACAAGGAAAAAAAACATTGAAATAGAGAAAGAAACATGGTCGGCAGCTTTGGAAAGCCTTGCACTTCACTGAAATGTAGTACTACACTCTATAACACAGTTTGGAGAGAAACTTCCCAAGCCGCCTCAGTTCATAACAGTGTGAAGGAAGTTGTTTGAGGAAGTGGGCAAAGCTTATACTTGGACCAGAAGGCAGAATATAGGAAACTACATGAAAACCTGGATAATTCAGAGAAAATGACTGTAAACAGATGAGAACTCGTTTAGAACAGCTGAAAGAGATTCTCCAAGTCAGTTCTTAGTGTAGAAAAGGTAGCAAAGATAAGGGAAATCCTTAATTCGTGTTAAGATTACATGAAACACTGCATGAATCCTATATTCTTTACTTAAAGGACTCTAGAGTGGTAAATGTGTGTTATACAAGTCAGAATACCATTGAAATAGAGAAAGAAACACGTTTGGCAGCTTCGGAAAGCCTTACACTTCACTGAAATGTTGTACTACACTCTATAACACAGTTGAGAGACAATGTTCCCAAGCTGCCTCAGTTCATAACAGTGTGTAGGAAGTTGTGTGATAAAGTGGGCAAAGCTTATACTTGGACCAGAAGGCAGAATATAGGAAACTACATGAAAACATGGATAATTCAGAGAAAATGACTGTAAAAAGATGAAAACTCATTTAGAACAGCTGAAAGAGATTCTCCAAGTCAGTTCTTAGTATAGAAAAGGTAGCTAAGATATGGGAAATCCTTAATTCGAGTTAAGATCACATGAAACACTGTATGAATCCTATATTCTTTACGTAAATGACTCTACAGTGCTAAATGTGTGTTATAAAGTCAGAATACCATTGAAATAGAGAAAGAAACACGTTCGGCAGCTTTGGAAATCCTTTCACTTCACTGAAATGTAGTACTACACTCTATAACACAGTTGAGAGACAATGTTCCCAAGCTGCCTCAGTTCATAACAGTGTGTAGGAAGTTGTGTGATAAAGTGGGCAAAGCTTATACTTGGACCAGAAGGCAGAATATAGGAAACTACATGAAAACATGGAAAATTCAGATAAAATGACTGTAAACAGATGAGAACTCATTTAGAACAGCTGAAAGAGATTCTCCAAGTCAGTTGTTAGTATAGAAAAGGTAGCTAAGATATGGGAAATCCTTAATTTGAGTTAAGATCACCAGAAAAACGGTATGAATCCTATAATCTTTACTTAAAGGACACTGGAGTTGTAAATGTGTGTTATACAAGGCAAAAAAACATTGAAATAGAGAAAGAAACACGTTCGGCAGCTTTGGAAAGCCTTGCACTTCACTGAAATGTAGTACTACACTCTATAACACAGTTTAGAGAGAAACTTCCCAAGCCGCCTCAGTTCATAACAGTGTGAAGGAAGTTGTTTGAGGAAGTGGGCAAAGCTTATACTTGGACCAGAAGGCAGAATATAGGAAACTACATGAAAACATGGATAATTCAGAGAAAATGACTGTAAAAAGATGAGAATTCGTTTAGAACAGCTGAAAGAGATTCTCCAAGTCAGTTGTTAGTATAGAAAATGTAGCTAAGATATGGGAAATCCTTAATTTGAGTTAAGATCACATGAAACACTGCATGAATCCTATATTCTTTACTTAAAGCACTCTAGAGTGGTAAATGTGTGTTATACAAGTCAGAATACCATTGAAATAGAGAAAGAAACACGTTTGGCAGCTTCGGAAAGCCTTACACTTCACTGAAATGTTGTACTACACTCTATAACACAGTTGAGAGACAATGTTCCCAAGCTGCCTCAGTTCATAACAGTGTATAGGAAGTTGTGTGATAAAGTGGGCAAAGCTTATACTTGGACCAGAAGGCAGAATATAGGAAACTACATGAAAACATGGATAATTCAGAGAAAATGACTGAAAAAAAAGATGAGAACTCGTTTAGAACAGCTGAAAGAGATTCTCCAAGTCAGTTCTTAGTGTAGAAAAGGTAGCTAAGAACCGGGAAATCCTTAATTCGAGTTAAGATCACATGAAACACTGTATGAATCCTGTATTGTTTACTTAAAAGAGACTAGAGTGGTAAATGTGTGTTATACAAGGCAGAATACCATTGAAATAGAGAAAGAAACACATTCGGCAGCTTTGGAAAGCCTTACATGTCACTGAAATGTAGTACTACACTCTGTAACAAAGTTGAGAGACAATGTTCCCGAGCTGCCTCTGTATATAACAGTGTGTAGGAAGTTGTTTGATGAAGTGGGCAAAGCTTATACTTGGACCAGAAGGAAGAATATAGGAAACTACATGAAAACATGGATAATTCAGAGAAAATGACTGTAAACAGATGAGAACTCGTTTAGAACAGCTCAAAGAGATTCTCCAAGTAAGTTCTTAGTGTAGAAAAGGTAGCTAACATCCGGGAAATCCTTAATTTGAGTTAAGATCACATGAAACACTGTTTGAATCCTGTACTGTTTACTTAAAAGAGACTAAAGTGTAAATGTGTCTTATACAAGGCAGAATACCATTGAAATAGAGAAAGAAACACATTCGGCAGCTTTGGAAAGCCTTACACGTCACTGAAATGTAGTACTACATTCTGTAACACAGTTGAGAGACAATGTTCCCGAGCTGCCTCTGTATATAACAGTGTGTAGGAAGTTGTTTGATAAAGTGGGCAAAGCTTATACTTGGACCAGAAGGAAGAATAGAGGAAACTACATGAAAACATGGATAATTCAGAGAAAATGACTGTAAACAGATGAGAACTCCTTTAGAACGGCTGAAAGAGATTCTGCAAGTCAGTTCTTAGTGTAGAAAAGGTAGCTAAGATAAGGGAAATCCTTAATTAGAGTTAAGATCACCAGAAAAACTGTATGAATCCTATAATCTTTACTTAAAGGACACTGGAGTTGTAAATGTGTGTTATACAAGGAAAAAAAACATTGAAATAGAGAAAGAAACATGGTCGGCAGCTTTGGAAAGCCTTGCACTTCACTGAAATGTAGTACTACACTCTATAACACAGTTTGGAGAGAAACTTCCCAAGCCGCCTCAGTTCATAACAGTGTGAAGGAAGTTGTTTGAGGAAGTGGGCAAAGCTTATACTTGGACCAGAAGGCAGAATATAGGAAACTACATGAAAACATGGATAATTCAGAGAAAATGACTGTAAACAGATGAGAACTCGTTTAGAACAGCTGAAAGAGATTCTCCAAGTCAGTTCTTAGTGTAGAAAAGGTAGCAAAGATAAGGGAAATCCTTAATTCGTGTTAAGATTACATGAAACACTGCATGAATCCTATATTCTTTACTTAAAGGACTCTAGAGTGGTAAATGTGTGTTATACAAGTCAGAATACCATTGAAATAGAGAAAGAAACACGTTTGGCAGCTTCGGAAAGCCTTACACTTCACTGAAATGTTGTACTACACTCTATAACACAGTTGAGAGACAATGTTCCCAAGCTGCCTCAGTTCATAACAGTGTGTAGGAAGTTGTGTGATAAAGTGGGCAAAGCTTATACTTGGACCAGAAGGCAGAATATAGGAAACTACATGAAAACATGGATAATTCAGAGAAAATGACTGTAAAAAGATGAAAACTCATTTAGAACAGCTGAAAGAGATTCTCCAAGTCAGTTCTTAGTATAGAAAAGGTAGCTAAGATATGGGAAATCCTTAATTCGAGTTAAGATCACATGAAACACTGTATGAATCCTATATTCTTTACGTCAATGACTCTACAGTGCTAAATGTGTGTTATAAAGTCAGAATACCATTGAAATAGAGAAAGAAACACGTTCGGCAGCTTTGGAAATCCTTTCACTTCACTGAAATGTAGTACTACACTCTATAACACAGTTGAGAGACAATGTTCCCAAGCTGCCTCAGTTCATAACAGTGTGTAGGAAGTTGTGTGATAAAGTGGGCAAAGCTTATACTTGGACCAGAAGGCAGAATATAGGAAACTACATGAAAACATGGAAAATTCAGATAAAATGACTGTAAACAGATGAGAACTCATTTAGAACAGCTGAAAGAGATTCTCCAAGTCAGTTGTTAGTATAGAAAAGGTAGCTAAGATATGGGAAATCCTTAATTTGAGTTAAGATCACCAGAAAAACGGTATGAATCCTATAATCTTTACTTAAAGGACACTGGAGTTGTAAATGTGTGTTATACAAGGCAAAAAAACATTGAAATAGAGAAAGAAACACGTTCGGCAGCTTTGGAAAGCCTTGCACTTCACTGAAATGTAGTACTACACTCTATAACACAGTTTAGAGAGAAACTTCCCAAGCCGCCTCAGTTCATAACAGTGTGAAGGAAGTTGTTTGAGGAAGTGGGCAAAGCTTATACTTGGACCAGAAGGCAGAATATAGGAAACTACATGAAAACATGGATAATTCAGAGAAAATGACTGTAAAAAGATGAGAATTCGTTTAGAACAGCTGAAAGAGATTCTCCAAGTCAGTTGTTAGTATAGAAAATGTAGCTAAGATATGGGAAATCCTTAATTTGAGTTAAGATCACATGAAACACTGCATGAATCCTATATTCTTTACTTAAAGGACTCTAGAGTGGTAAATGTGTGTTATACAAGTCAGAATACCATTGAAATAGAGAAAGAAACACGTTTGGCAGCTTCGGAAAGCCTTACACTTCACTGAAATGTTGTACTACACTCTATAACACAGTTGAGAGACAATGTTCCCAAGCTGCCTCAGTTCATAACAGTGTATAGGAAGTTGTGTGATAAAGTGGGCAAAGCTTATACTTGGACCAGAAGGCAGAATATAGGAAACTACATGAAAACATGGATAATTCAGAGAAAATGACTGAAAAAAAAGATGAGAACTCGTTTAGAACAGCTGAAAGAGATTCTCCAAGTCAGTTCTTAGTGTAGAAAAGGTAGCTAAGAACCGGGAAATCCTTAATTCGAGTTAAGATCACATGAAACACTGTATGAATCCTGTATTGTTTACTTAAAAGAGACTAGAGTGGTAAATGTGTGTTATACAAGGCAGAATACCATTGAAATAGAGAAAGAAACACATTCGGCAGCTTTGGAAAGCCTTACATGTCACTGAAATGTAGTACTACACTCTGTAACACAGTTGAGAGACAATGTTCCCGAGCTGCCTCTGTATATAACAGTGTGTAGGAAGTTGTTTGATGAAGTGGGCAAAGCTTATACTTGGACCAGAAGGCAGAATATAGGAAACTACATGAAAACATGGATAATTCAGAGAAAATGACTGAAAAAAAAGATGAGAACTCGTTTAGAACAGCTCAAAGAGATTCTCCAAGTCAGTTCTTAGTGTAGAAAAGGTAGCTAAGAACCGGGAAATCCTTAATTCGAGTTAAGATCACATGAAACACTGTATGAATCCTGTATTGTTTACTTAAAAGAGACTAGAGTGGTAAATGTGTGTTATACAAGGCAGAATACCATTGAAATAGAGAAAGAAACACATTCGGCAGCTTTGGAAAGCCTTACATGTCACTGAAATGTAGTACTACACTCTGTAACACAGTTGAGAGACAATGTTCCCGAGCTGCCTCTGTATATAACAGTGTGTAGGAAGTTGTTTGATGAAGTGGGCAAAGCTTATACTTGGACCAGAAGGCAGAATATAGGAAACTACATGAAAACATGGAAAATTCAGAGAAAATGACTGTAAACAGATGAGAACTCATTTAGAACAGCTGAAAGAGATTCTCCAAGTCAGTTGTTAGTATAGAAAAGGTAGCTAAGATATGGGAAATCCTTAATTTGAGTTAAGATCACCAGAAAAACTGTATGAATCCTATAATCTTTACTTAAAGGACACTGGAGTTGTAAATGTGTGTTATACAAGGCAAAAAAACATTGAAATAGAGAAAGAAACACGTTCGGCAGCTTTGGAAAGCCTTGCACTTCACTGAAATGTAGTACTACACTCTATAACACAGTTTAGAGAGAAACTTCCCAAGCTGCCTCAGTTCATAACAGTGTGAAGGAAGTTGTTTGAGGAAGTGGGCAAAGCTTATACTTGGACCAGAAGGCAGAATATAGGAAACTACATGAAAACATGGATAATTCAGAGAAAATGACTGTAAACAGATGAGAACTCGTTTAGAACAGCTGAAAGAGATTCTCCAAGTCAGTTGTTAGTATAGAAAGGGTAGCTACGATATGGGAAATCCTTAATTAGAGTTAAGATCACATGAAACACTGTATGAATCCTATATTCTTTACGTAAATGACTCTACAGTGGTAAATGTGTGTTATACAAGTCAGAATACAATTGAAAGTGAGAAAGAAACACGTTCGGCAGCTTTGGAAAGCCTTACACTTCACTGAAATGTTGTACTACACTCTATAACACAGTTGAGAGACAATGTTCCCAAACTGCCTCAGTTCATAACTGTGTGTAGGAAGGTGTTTGATAAAGTGGGCAAAGCTTTTACTTGGACCAGAGGGCAGAATATAGGAAACTACATGAAAACATGGATAATTCAGAGAAAATGACTGTAAACAGATGAGAACTCGTTTAGAACAGCTGAAAGAGATTCTCCAAGTCAGTTCTTAGTGTAGAAAAGGTAGCAAAGATAAGGGAAATCCTTAATTCGTGTTAAGATCACATGAAACACTGCATGAATCTATATTCTTTACTTAAAGGACTCTAGAGTGGTAAATGTGTGTTATACAAGTCAGAATACCATTGAAATAGAGAAAGAAACACGTTTGGCAGCTTCGGAAAGCCTTACACTTCACTGAAATGTTGTACTACACTCTATAACACAGTTGAGAGACAATGTTCCCAAGCTGCCTCAGTTCATAACAGTGTATAGGAAGTTGTGTGATAAAGTGGGCAAAGCTTATACTTGGACCAGAAGGCAGAATATAGGAAACTACATGAAAACATGGATAATTCAGAGAAAATGACTGAAAAAAAAGATGAGAACTCGTTTAGAACAGCTCAAAGAGATTCTCCAAGTCAGTTCTTAGTGTAGAAAAGGTAGCTAAGAACCGGGAAATCCTTAATTCGAGTTAAGATCACATGAAACACTGTATGAATCCTGTATTGTTTACTTAAAAGAGACTAGAGTGGTAAATGTGTGTTATACAAGGCAGAATACCATTGAAATAGAGAAAGAAACACATTCGGCAGCTTTGGAAAGCCTTACATGTCACTGAAATGTAGTACTACACTCTGTAACACAGTTGAGAGACAATGTTCCCGAGCTGCCTCTGTATATAACAGTGTGTAGGAAGTTGTTTGATGAAGTGGGCAAAGCTTATACTTGGACCAGAAGGCAGAATATAGGAAACTACATGAAAACATGGAAAATTCAGAGAAAATGACTGTAAACAGATGAGAACTCATTTAGAACAGCTGAAAGAGATTCTCCAAGTCAGTTGTTAGTATAGAAAAGGTAGCTAAGATATGGGAAATCCTTAATTTGAGTTAAGATCACCAGAAAAACTGTATGAATCCTATAATCTTTACTTAAAGGACACTGGAGTTGTAAATGTGTGTTATACAAGGCAAAAAAACATTGAAATAGAGAAAGAAACACGTTCGGCAGCTTTGGAAAGCCTTGCACTTCACTGAAATGTAGTACTACACTCTATAACACAGTTTAGAGAGAAACTTCCCAAGCTGCCTCAGTTCATAACAGTGTGAAGGAAGTTGTTTGAGGAAGTGGGCAAAGCTTATACTTGGACCAGAAGGCAGAATATAGGAAACTACATGAAAACATGGATAATTCAGAGAAAATGACTGTAAACAGATGAGAACTCGTTTAGAACAGCTGAAAGAGATTCTCCAAGTCAGTTGTTAGTATAGAAAGGGTAGCTACGATATGGGAAATCCTTAATTAGAGTTAAGATCACATGAAACACTGTATGAATCCTATATTCTTTACGTAAATGACTCTACAGTGGTAAATGTGTGTTATACAAGTCAGAATACAATTGAAAGTGAGAAAGAAACACGTTCGGCAGCTTTGGAAAGCCTTACACTTCACTGAAATGTTGTACTACACTCTATAACACAGTTGAGAGACAATGTTCCCAAGCTGCCTCAGTTCATAACTGTGTGTAGGAAGGTGTTTGATAAAGTGGGCAAAGCTTTTACTTGGACCAGAGGGCAGAATATAGGAAACTACATGAAAACATGGATAATTCAGAGAAAATGACTGTAAACAGATGAGAACTCGTTTAGAACAGCTGAAAGAGATTCTCCAAGTCAGTTCTTAGTGTAGAAAAGGTAGCAAAGATAAGGGAAATCCTTAATTCGTGTTAAGATCACATGAAACACTGCATGAATCTATATTCTTTACTTAAAGGACTCTAGAGTGGTAAATGTGTGTTATACAAGTCAGAATACCATTGAAATAGAGAAAGAAACACGTTTGGCAGCTTCGGAAAGCCTTACACTTCACTGAAATGTTGTACTACACTCTATAACACAGTTGAGAGACAATGTTCCCAAGCTGCCTCAGTTCATAACAGTGTATAGGAAGTTGTGTGATAAAGTGGGCAAAGCTTATACTTGGACCAGAAGGCAGAATATAGGAAACTACATGAAAACATGGATAATTCAGAGAAAATGACTGAAAAAAAAGATGAGAACTCGTTTAGAACAGCTGAAAGAGATTCTCCAAGTCAGTTCTTAGTGTAGAAAAGGTAGCTAAGAACCGGGAAATCCTTAATTCGGGTTAAGATCACATGAAACACTGTATGAATCCTGTATTTTTACTTAAAAGAGACTAGAGTGGTAAATGTGTGTTATACAAGGCAGAATACCATTGAAATAGAGAAAGAAACACATTCGGCAGCTTTGGAAAGCCTTACATGTCACTGAAATGTAGTACTACACTCTGTAACACAGTTGAGAGACAATGTTCCCGAGCTGCCTCTGTATATAACAGTGTGTAGGAAGTTGTTTGATGAAGTGGGCAAAGCTTATACTTGGACCAGAAGGCAGAATATAGGAAACTACATGAAAACATGGATAATTCAGAGAAAATGACTGAAAAAAAAGATGAGAACTCGTTTAGAACAGCTGAAAGAGATTCTCCAAGTCAGTTCTTAGTGTAGAAAAGGTAGCTAAGAACCGGGAAATCCTTAATTCGAGTTAAGATCACATGAAACACTGTATGAATCCTGTATTGTTTACTTAAAAGAGACTAGAGTGTTAAATGTGTGTTATACAAGGCAGAATACCATTGAAATAGAGAAAGAAACACATTCGGCAGCTTTGGAAAGCCTTACATGTCACTGAAATGTAGTACTACACTCTGTAACACAGTTGAGAGACAATGTTCCCGAGCTGCCTCTGTATATAACAGTGTGTAGGAAGTTGTTTGATGAAGTGGGCAAAGCTTATACTTGGACCAGAAGGAAGAATATAGGAAACTACATGAAAACATGGATAATTCAGAGAAAATGACTGTAAACAGATGAGAACTCGTTTAGAACAGCTCAAAGAGATTCTCCAAGTCAGTTCTTAGTGTAGAAAAGGTAGCTAACATCCGGGAAATCCTTAATTCGAGTTAAGATCACATGAAACACTGTATGAATCCTGTACTGTTTACATAAAAGAGACTAAAGTGTAAATGTGTCTTATACAAGGCAGAATACCATTGAAATAGAGAAAGAAACACATTCGGCAGCTTTGGAAAGCCTTACACGTCACTGAAATGTAGTACTACATTCTGTAACACAGTTGAGAGACAATGTTCCCGAGCTGCCTCTGTATATAACAGTGTGTAGGAAGTTGTTTGATAAAGTGGGCAAAGCTTATACTTGGACCAGAAGGAAGAATAGAGGAAACTACATGAAAACATGGATAATTCAGAGAAAATGACTGTAAACAGATGAGAACTCCTTTAGAACGGCTGAAAGAGATTCTCCAAGTCAGTTCTTAGTGTAGAAAAGGTAGCTAAGATAAGGGAAATCCTTAATTAGAGTTAAGATCACCAGAAAAACTGTATGAATCCTATAATCTTTACTTAAAGGACACTGGAGTTGTAAATGTGTGTTATACAAGGAAAAAAAACATTGAAATAGAGAAAGAAACATGGTCGGCAGCTTTGGAAAGCCTTGCACTTCACTGAAATGTAGTACTACACTCTATAACACAGTTTGGAGAGAAACTTCCCAAGCCGCCTCAGTTCATAACAGTGTGAAGGAAGTTGTTTGAGGAAGTGGGCAAAGCTTATACTTGGACCAGAAGGCAGAATATAGGAAACTACATGAAAACATGGATAATTCAGAGAAAATGACTGTAAACAGATGAGAACTCGTTTAGAACAGCTGAAAGAGATTCTCCAAGTCAGTTGTTAGTATAGAAAAGGTAGCTAAGATATGGGAACTCCTTAATTCGAGTTAAGATCACATGAAACACTGTATGAATCTTATATTCTTTACGTAAATGACTCTAGAGTGGTAAATGTGTGTTATACAAGTCAGAATACCATTGAAATAGAGAAAGAAACACGTTCGGCAGCTTTGGAAAGCCTTACACTTCACTGAAATGTTGTACTACACTCTATAACACAGTTGAGAGACAATGTTCACAAGCTGCCTCAGTTCATAACTGTGTGTAGGAAGTTGTTTCATAAAGTGGGCAAAGCTTTTACTTGGAACAGAAGGCAGATTATAGGAAACTACATGAAAACATGGATAATTCAGAGAAAATGACTGTAAACAGATGAGAACTCGTTTAGAACAGCTGAAAGAGATTCTCCAAGTCAGTTGTTAGTATAGAAAAGGTAGCTAAGATATGGGAAATCCTTAATTCGAGTTAAGATCACATGAAACACTGTATGTATCCGATATTCTTTACTTAAAGGACTCTAGAGTGGTAAATGTGTGTTATACAAGTCAGAATACCATTGAAATAGAGAAAGAAACACATTCGGCAGCTTTGGAAAGCCTTACATGTCACTGAAATGTAGTACTACACTCTGTAACACAGTTGAGAGACAATGTTCCCGAGCTGCCTCTGTATATAACAGTGTGTAGGAAGTTGTTTGATGAAGTGGGCAAAGCTTATACTTGGACCAGAAGGCAGAATATAGGAAACTACATGAAAACATGGATAATTCAGAGAAAATGACTGAAAAAAAAAGATGAGAACTCGTTTAGAACAGCTCAAAGAGATTCTCCAAGTCAGTTCTTAGTGTAGAAAAGGTAGCTAAGAACCGGGAAATCCTTAATTCGAGTTAAGATCACATGAAACACTATATGAATCCTGTATTGTTTACTTAAAAGAGACTAGAGTGGTAAATGTGTGTTATACAAGGCAGAATACCATTGAAATAGAGAAAGAAACACATTCGGCAGCTTTGGAAAGCCTTACATGTCACTGAAATGTAGTACTACACTCTGTAACACAGTTGAGAGACAATGTTCCCGAGCTGCCTCTGTATATAACAGTGTGTAGGAAGTTGTTTGATGAAGTGGGCAAAGCTTATACTTGGACCAGAAGGAAGAATATAGGAAACTACATGAAAACATGGATAATTCAGAGAAAATGACTGTAAACAGATGAGAACTCGTTTAGAACAGCTCAAAGAGATTCTCCAAGTCAGTTCTCAGTGTAGAAAAGGTAGCTAACATCCGGGAAATCCTTAATTCGAGTTAAGATCACATGAAACACTGTATGAATCCTGTACTGTTTACTTAAAAGAGACTAAAGTGTAAATGTGTCTTATACAAGGCAGAATACCATTGAAATAGAGAAAGAAACACATTCGGCAGCTTTGGAAAGCCTTACACGTCACTGAAATGTAGTACTACATTCTGTAACACAGTTGAGAGACAATGTTCCCGAGCTGCCTCTGTATATAACAGTGTGTAGGAAGTTGTTTGATAAAGTGGGCAAAGCTTATACTTGGACCAGAAGGAAGAATAGAGGAAACTACATGAAAACATGGATAATTCAGAGAAAATGACTGTAAACAGATGAGAACTCGTTTAGAACATCTGAAAGAGATTCTCCAAGTCAGTTCTTAGTGTAGAAAAGGTAGCTAAGAAAAGGGAAATCCTTAATTCGAGTTAAGATCACCAGAAAAACTGTATGAATCCTATAATCTTTACTTAAAGGACACTGGAGTTGTAAATGTGTGTTATACAAGGCAAAAAAACATTGAAATAGAGAAAGAAACACGTTCGGCAGCTTTGGAAAGCCTTGCACTTCACTGAAATGTAGTACTACACTCTATAACACAGTTTAGAGAGAAACTTCCCAAGCTGCCTCAGTTCATAACAGTGTGAAGGAAGTTGTTTGAGGAAGTGGGCAAAGCTTATACTTGGACCAGAAGGCAGAATATAGGAAACTACATGAAAACATGGATAATTCAGAGAAAATGACTGTAAACAGATGAGAACTCGTTTAGAACAGCTGAAAGAGATTCTCCAAGTCAGTTGTTAGTATAGAAAGGGTAGCTAAGATATGGGAAATCCTTAATTCGAGTTAAGATCACATGAAACACTGTATGAATCCTATATTCTTTACGTAAATGACTCTACAGTGGTAAATGTGTGTTATACAAGTCAGAATACAATTGAAAGTGAGAAAGAAACACGTTCGGCAGCTTTGGAAAGCCTTACACTTCACTGAAATGTTGTACTACACTCTATAACACAGTTGAGAGACAATGTTCCCAAGCTGCCTCAGTTCATAACTGTGTGTAGGAAGGTGTTTGATAAAGTGGGCAAAGCTTTTACTTGGACCAGAGGGCAGAATATAGGAAACTACATGAAAACATGGATAATTCAGAGAAAATGACTGTAAACAGATGAGAACTCGTTTAGAACAGCTGAAAGAGATTCTCCAAGTCAGTTCTTAGTGTAGAAAAGGTAGCAAAGATAAGGGAAATCCTTAATTCGTGTTAAGATCACATGAAAAACTGCATGAATCCTATATTCTTTACTTAAAGGACTCTAGAGTGGTAAATGTGTGTTATACAAGTCAGAATACCATTGAAATAGAGAAAGAAACACGTTTGGCAGCTTCGGAAAGCCTTACACTTCACTGAAATGTTGTACTACACTCTATAACACAGTTGAGAGACAATGTTCCCAATCTGCCTCAGTTCATAACAGTGTGTAGGAAGTTGTGTGATAAAGTGGGCAAAGCTTATACTTGGACCAGAAGGCAGAATATAGGAAACTACATGAAAACATGGAAAATTCAGAGAAAATGACTGTAAACAAATGAGAACTCATTTAGAACAGCTGAAAGAGATTCTCCAAGTCATTTGTTAGTATAAAAAAGGTAGCTAAGATATGGGAAATCCTTAATTCGAGTTAAGATCACATGAAACACTGTATGAATCCTATATTCTTTACGTAATTGACTCTACAGTGGTAAATGTGTGTTATACAAGTCAGAATACCATTGAAATAGAGAAAGAAACACGTTCGGCAGCTTTGGAAAGCCTTACACTTCACTGAAATGTTGTACTACACTCTATAACACAGTTGAGAGACAATGTTCCCAAGCTGCCTCAGTTCATAACAGTGTAGGAAGTTGTTTGATAAAGTGGGCAAAGCTTTTCCTTGGACCAGAAGGCAGAATATAGGAAACTACATAAAAACATGGATAATTCAGAGAAAATGACTGTAAACAGATGAGACCTCGTTTAGAACAGCTGAAAGAGATTCTCCAAGTCAGTTGTTAGTATTGAAAATGTAGCTAAGATATTGGAAATCCTTAATTCGAGTTAAGATCACATGAAACACTGTATGAATCCTATATTCTTTACTTAAAGGACTCTAGAGTGGTAAATGTGTGTTATACAAGTCAGAATACCATTGAAAT
Organism: Pipistrellus hanaki; assembly: GCF_964339955.1. Classification (NCBI taxonomy): domain Eukaryota; kingdom Metazoa; phylum Chordata; class Mammalia; order Chiroptera; family Vespertilionidae; genus Pipistrellus; species Pipistrellus hanaki. The sequence continues at coordinate 425,120 of NW_028182293.1, forward strand.
AGAGTAAGAAACACGTTCGGCAGCTTTGGAAAGCCTTACACTTCACTGAAATGTTGTACTACACTCTATAACACAGTGGAGGGACAATGTTCCCAAGCTGCCTCAGTTCATAACAGTGTGTAGGAAGTTGTTTGATAAAGTGGGCAAAGCTTATACTTGGACCAGAAGGCAGAATATAGGAAACTACATGAAAACATGGATAATTCAGAGAAAGTGACTGTAAACAGATGAGAACTCGTTTAGAACAGCTGAAAGAGATTCTCCAAGTCAGTACTTAGTGTAGAAAAGGTAGCTAAGATCCGGGAAATCCTTAATTCGAGTTAAGATCACATGAAACACTGTATGAATCCTGTATTGTTTACTTAAAAGAGACTAGAGTGGTAAATGTGTGTTATACAAGGCAGAATACCATTGAAATAGAGAAAGAAACACATTCGGCAGCTTTGGAAATCCTTACATGTCACTGAAATGTAGTACTACACTCTGTAACACAGTTGAGAGATAATGTTCCCGAGCTGCCTCTGTTTATAACAGTGTGTAGGAAGTTGTTTGATGAAGTGGACAAAGCTTAAACTTGGACCAGAAGGAAGAATATAGGAAACTACATGAAAACATGGATAATTCAGAGAAAATGACTGTAAACAGATGAGAACTAGTTTAGAACAGCTCAAAGAGATTCTGCAAGTCAGTTCTTAGTGTAGAAAAGGTAGCTAACATCCGGGAAATCCTTAATTCGAGTTAAGATCCCATGAAACACTGTGTGAATCCTGTACTGTTTACTTAAAAGAGACTAGAGTGGTAAATGTGTGTTATAAAGTCAGAATACCATTGAAATAGAGAAAGAAACACGTTCGGCAGCTTTGGAAAGCCTTTCACTTCACTGAAATGTAGTACTACACTCTATAACACAGTTGAGAGACAATGTTCCCAAGCTGCCTCAGTTCATAACAGTGTGTAGGAAGTTGTGTGATAAAGTGGGCAAAGCTTATACTTGGACCAGAAGGCAGAATATAGGAAACTACATGAAAACATGGAAAATTCAGAGAAAATGACTGTAAACAGATGAGAACTCATTTAGAACAGCTGAAAGAGATTCTCCAAGTCAGTTGTTAGTATAGAAAAGGTAGCTAAGATATGGGAAATCCTTAATTCGAGTTAAGATCACATGAAACACTGTATGAATCCTATATTCTTTACGTAATTGACTCTACAGTGGTAAATGTGTGTTATACAAGTCAGAATACCATTGAAATAGAGAAAGAAACACGTTCGACAGCTTTGGAAAGCCTTACACTTCACTGAAATGTTGTACTACACTCTATAACACAGTTGAGAGACAATGTTCCCGAGCTGCCTCAGTTCATAACAGTGTGTAGGAAGTTGTTTGATAAAGTGGGCAAAGCTTATACTTGGACCAGAAGGCAGAATATAGGAAACTACATGAAAACATGGATAATTCAGAGAAAATGACTGTAAACAGATGAGAACTCGTTTAGAACGGCTGAAAGAGATTCTCCAAGTCAGTTCTTAGTGTAGAAAAGGTAGCTAAGATAAGGGAAATCCTTAATTAGAGTTAAGATCACCAAAAAACTGTATGAATCCTATAATCTTTACTTAAAGGACACTGGAGTTGTAAATGTGTGTTATACAAGGAAAAAAAACATTGAAATAGAGAAAGAAACACGGTCGGCAGCTTTGGAAAGCCTTGCACTTCACTGAAATGTAGTACTACACTCTATAACACAGTTTAGAGAGAAACTTCCCAAGCCGCCTCAGTTCATAACAGTGTGAAGAAAGTTATTTGAGGAAGTGGGCAAAGCTTATACTTGGACCAGAAGGCAGAATATAGGAAACTACATGAAAACATGGATAATTCAGAGAAAATGACTGTAAACAGATGAGAACTCGTTTAGAACAGCTGAAAGAGGTTCTCCAAGTCAGTTCTTAGTGTAGAAAAGGTAGCTAAGAAAAGGGAAATCCTTAATTCGAGTTAAGATCACCAGAAAAACTGTATGAATCCTATAATCTTTACTTAAAGGACACTGGAGTTGTAAATGTGTGTTATACAAGGCAAAAAAACATTGAAATAGAGAAAGAAACACGTTCGGCAGCTTTGGAAAGCCTTGCACTTCACTGAAATGTAGTACTACACTCTATAACACAGTTTAGAGAGAAACTTCCCAAGCTGCCTCAGTTCATAACAGTGTGAAGGAAGTTGTTTGAGGAAGTGGGCAAAGCTTATACTTGGACCAGAAGGCAGAATATAGGAAACTACATGAAAACATGGATAATTCAGAGAAAATGACTGTTAAAAGATGAGAACTCGTTTAGAACAGCTGAAAGAGATTCTCCAAGTCAGTTGTTAGTATAGAAAATGTAGCTAAGATATGGGAAATCCTTAATTCGAGTTAAGATCACATGAAACACTGTATGAATCCTATATTCTTTACTTAAAGGACTCTAGAGTGGTAAATGTGTGTTATACAAGTCAGAATACCATTGAAATAGAGTAAGAAACACGTTCGGCAGCTTTGGAAAGCCTTACACTTCAATGAAATGTTGTACTACACTCTATAACACAGTTGAGGGACAATGTTCCCAAGCTGCCTCAGTTCATAACAGTGTGTAGGAAGTTGTTTGATAAAGTGGGCAAAGCTTATACTTGGACCAGAAGGCAGAATATAGGAAACTACATGAAAACATGGATAATTCAGAGAAGATGACTGTAAACAGATGAGAACTCGTTGAGAACAGCTGAAAGAGATTCTCCAAGTCAGTTCTTAGTGTAGAAATGGTAGCTAAGATAAGGGAAATCCTTAATTAGAGTTAAGATCACCAGAAAAACTGTATGAATCCTATGATCTTTACTTAAAGGACACTGGAGTTGTAAATGTGTGTTATACAAGGAAAAAAAACATTGAAATAGAGAAAGAAACACATTCGGCAGCTTTGGAAAGCCTTACATGTCACGGAAATGTAGTACTACACTCTGTAACACAGTTGAGAGACAATGTTCCCGAGCTGCCTCTGTATATAACAGTGTGTAGGAAGTTGTTTGATGAAGTGGGCAAAGCTTATACTTGGACCAGAAGGAAGAATATAGGAAACTACATGAAAACATGGATAATTCAGAGAAAATGACTGTAAACAGATGAGAACTCGTTTAGAACAGCTCAAAGAGATTCTCCAAGTCAGTTCTTAGTGTAGAAAAGGTAGCTAACATCCGGGAAATCCTTAATTCGAGTTAAGATCACATGAAACACTGTATGAATCCTGTACTGTTTACTTAAAACAGACTAGAGTGGTAAATGTGTGTTATAAAGTCAGAATACCATTGAAATAGAGAAAGAAACACGTTCGGCAGCTTTGGAAAGCCTTACACTTCACTGAAATGTAGTACTACACTCTATAACACAGTTGAGAGACAATGTTCCCAAGCTGCCTCAGTTCATAACAGTGTGTAGGAAGTTGTGTGATAAAGTGGGCAAAGCTTATACTTGGACCAGAAGGCAGAATATAGGAAACTACATGAAAACATGGATAATTCAGAGAAAATGACTGTAAACAGATGAGAACTCGTTTAGAACGGCTGAAAGAGATTCTCCAAGTCAGTTCTTAGTGTAGAAAAGGTAGCTAAGATAAGGGAAATCCTTAATTAGAGTTAAGATCACCAGAAAAACTGTATGAATCCTATAATCTTTACTTAAAGGACACTGGAGTTGTAAATGTGTGTTATACAAGGAAAAAAAACATTGAAATATAGAAAGAAACACGGTCGGCAGCTTTGGAAAGCCTTGCACTTCACTGAAATGTAGTACTACACTCTATAACACAGTTTAGAGAGAAACTTCCCAAGCCGCCTCAGTTCATAACAGTGTGAAGGAAGTTGTTTGAGGAAGTGGGCAAAGTTTATACTTGGACCAGAAGGCAGAATATAGGAAACTACATGAAAACATGGATAATTCAGAGAAAATGACTGTAAACAGATGAGAACTCGTTTAGAACAGTTGAAAGAGATTCTCCAAGTCAGTTGTTAGTATAGAAAAGGTAGCTAAGATATGGGAAATCCTTAATTCGAGTTAAGATCACATGTAACACTGTATGAATCTTATATTCTTTACGTAAATGACTCTAGAGTGGTAAATGTGTGTTATACAAGTCAGAATACCATTGAAATAGAGAAAGAAACACGTTCGGCAGCTTTGGAAAGCCTTACACTTCACTGAAATGTTGTACTACACTCTATAACACAGTTGAGAGACAATGTTCCCAAGCTGCCTCAGTTCATAACTGTGTGTAGGAAGTTGTTTGATAAAGTGGGCAAAGCTTTTACTTGGACCAGAAGGAAGAATATAGGAAACTACATGAAAACATGGATAATTCAGAGAAAATGACTGTAAACAGCTGAGAACTCGTTTAGAACAGCTGAAAGAGATTCTCCAAGTCAGTTGTTAGTATAGAAAAGGTAGCTGAGATATGGGAAATCCTTAATTCGAGTTAAGATCACATGAAACACTGTATGAATCCTATATTCTTTACTTAAAGGACTCTAGAGTGGTAAATGTGTGTTATACAAGTCAGAATACCATTGAAATAGAGAAAGAAACACGTTCGGCAGCTTTGGAAAACCTTACACTTCACTGAAATGTTGTACTACACTCTATAACACAGTTGAGAGACAATGTTCCCAAGCTGCCTCAGTTCATAACAGTGTGTAGGAAGTTGTGTGATAAAGTGGGCAAAGCTTATACTTGGACCAGAAGGCAGAATATAGGAAACTACATGAAAACATGGATAATTCAGAGAAAATGACTGTAAACAGATGAGAACTCGTTTAGAACAGCTGAAAGAGATTCTCCAAGTCAGTTCTTAGTGTAGAAAAGGTAGCTAACATCCGGGAAATCCTTAATTAGAGTTAAGATCACCAAAAAACTGTATGAATCCTATAATCTTTACTTAAAGGACACTGGAGTTGTAAATGTGTGTTATACAAGGAAAAAAAACATTGAAATAGAGAAAGAAACACGGTCGGCAGCTTTGGAAAGCCTTGCACTTCACTGAAATGTAGTACTACACTCTGTAACACAGTTGAGAGACAATGTTCCCGAGCTGCCTCTGTATATAACAGTGTGTAGGAAGTTGTTTGATGAAGTGGGCAAAGCTTATACTTGGACCAGAAGGAAGAATATAGGAAACTACATGAAAACATGGATAATTCAGAGAAAATGACTGTAAACAGATGAGAACTCGTTTAGAACAGCTCAAAGAGATTCTCCAAGTCAGTTCTTAGTGTAGAAAAGGTAGCTAACATCCGGGAAATCCTTAATTCGAGTTAAGATCACATGAAACACTGTATGAATCCTGTACTGTTTACTTAAAACAGACTAGAGTGGTAAATGTGTGTTATAAAGTCAGAATACCATTGAAATAGAGAAAGAAACACGTTCGGCAGCTTTGGAAAGCCTTACACTTCACTGAAATGTAGTACTACACTCTATAACACAGTTGAGAGACAATGTTCCCAAGCTGCCTCAGTTCATAACAGTGTGTAGGAAGTTGTGTGATAAAGTGGGCAAAGCTTATACTTGGACCAGAAGGCAGAATATAGGAAACTACATGAAAACATGGATAATTCAGAGAAAATGACTGTAAACAGATGAGAACTCGTTTAGAACGGCTGAAAGAGATTCTCCAAGTCAGTTCTTAGTGTAGAAAAGGTAGCTAAGATAAGGGAAATCCTTAATTAGAGTTAAGATCACCAGAAAAACTGTATGAATCCTATAATCTTTACTTAAAGGACACTGGAGTTGTAAATGTGTGTTATACAAGGAAAAAAAACATTGAAATATAGAAAGAAACACGGTCGGCAGCTTTGGAAAGCCTTGCACTTCACTGAAATGTAGTACTACACTCTATAACACAGTTTAGAGAGAAACTTCCCAAGCCGCCTCAGTTCATAACAGTGTGAAGGAAGTTGTTTGAGGAAGTGGGCAAAGTTTATACTTGGACCAGAAGGCAGAATATAGGAAACTACATGAAAACATGGATAATTCAGAGAAAATGACTGTAAACAGAGGAGAACTCGTTTAGAACAGCTGAAAGAGATTCTCCAAGTCAGTTGTTAGTATAGAAAATGTAGCTAAGTTATGGGAAATCCTTAATTCGAGTTAAGATCACATGAAACACTGTATGAATCCTATATTCTTTACTTAAAGGACTCTAGAGTGGTAAATGTGTGTTATACAAGTCAGAATACCATTGAAATAGAGTAAGAAACACGTTCGGCAGCTTTGGAAAGCCTTACACTTCAATGAAATGTTGTACTACACTCTATAACACAGTTGAGGGACAATGTTCCCAAGCTGCCTCAGTTCATAACAGTGTGTAGGAAGTTGTTTGATAAAGTGGGCAAAGCTTATACTTGGACCAGAAGGCAGAATATAGGAAACTACATGAAAACATGGATAATTCAGAGAAAATGACTGTAAACAGATGAGAACTCGTTGAGAACAGCTGAAAGAGATTCTCCAAGTCAGTTCTTAGTGTAGAAAAGGTAGCTAAGATAAGGGAAATCCTTAATTAGAGTTAAGATCACCAGAAAAACTGTATGAATCCTATGATCTTTACTTAAAGGACACTGGAGTTGTAAATGTGTGTTATACAAGGAAAAAAAACATTGAAATAGAGAAAGAAACACATTCGGCAGCTTTGGAAAGCCTTACATGTCACTGAAATGTAGTACTACACTCTGTAACACAGTTGAGAGACAATGTTCCCGAGCTGCCTCTGTATATAACAGTGTGTAGGAAGTTGTTTGATGAAGTGGGCAAAGCTTATACTTGGACCAGAAGGAAGAATATAGGAAACTACATGAAAACATGGATAATTCAGAGAAAATGACTGTAAACAGATGAGAACTCGTTTAGAACAGCTCAAAGAGATGCTCCAAGTCAGTTCTTAGTGTAGAAAAGGTAGCTAACATCCGGGAAATCCTTAATTCGAGTTAAGATCACATGAAACACTGTATGAATCCTGTACTGTTTACTTAAAACAGACTAGAGTGGTAAATGTGTGTTATAAAGTCAGAATACCATTGAAATAGAGAAAGAAACACGTTCGGCAGCTTTGGAAAGCCTTACACTTCACTGAAATGTAGTACTACACTCTATAACACAGTTGAGAGACAATGTTCCCAAGCTGCCTCAGTTCATAACAGTGTGTAGGAAGTTGTGTGATAAAGTGGGCAAAGCTTATACTTGGACCAGAAGGCAGAATATAGGAAACTACATGAAAACATGGATAATTCAGAGAAAATGACTGTAAACAGATGAGAACTCGTTTAGAACGGCTGAAAGAGATTCTCCAAGTCAGTTCTTAGTGTAGAAAAGGTAGCTAAGATAAGGGAAATCCTTAATTAGAGTTAAGATCACCAGAAAAACTGTATGAATCCTATAATCTTTACTTAAAGGACACTGGAGTTGTAAATGTGTGTTATACAAGGAAAAAAAACATTGAAATATAGAAAGAAACACGGTCGGCAGCTTTGGAAAGCCTTGCACTTCACTGAAATGGAGTACTACACTCTATAACACAGTTTAGAGAGAAACTTCCCAAGCCGCCTCAGTTCATAACAGTGTGAAGGAAGTTGTTTGAGGAAGTGGGCAAAGTTTATACTTGGACCAGAAGGCAGAATATAGGAAACTACATGAAAACATGGATAATTCAGAGAAAATGACTGTAAACAGAGGAGAACTCGTTTAGAACAGCTGAAAGAGATTCTCCAAGTCAGTTGTTAGTATAGAAAAGGTAGCTAAGATATGGGAAATCCTTAATTCGAGTTAAGATCACATGTAACACTGTATGAATCTTATATTCTTTACGTAAATGACTCTAGAGTGGTAAATGTGTGTTATACAAGTCAGAATACCATTGAAATAGAGAAAGAAACACGTTCGGCAGCTTTGGAAAGCCTTACACTTCACTGAAATGTTGTACTACACTCTATAACACAGTTGAGAGACAATGTTCCCAAGCTGCCTCAGTTCATAACTGTGTGTAGGAAGTTGTTTGATAAAGTGGGCAAAGCTTTTACTTGGACCAGAAGGAAGAATATAGGAAACTACATGAAAACATGGATAATTCAGAGAAAATGACTGTAAACAGCTGAGAACTCGTTTAGAACAGCTGAAAGAGATTCTCCAAGTCAGTTGTTAGTATAGAAAAGGTAGCTGAGATATGGGAAATCCTTAATTCGAGTTAAGATCACATGAAACACTGTATGAATCCTATATTCTTTACTTAAAGGACTCTAGAGTGGTAAATGTGTGTTATACAAGTCAGAATACCATTGAAATAGAGAAAGAAACACGTTCGGCAGCTTTGGAAAACCTTACACTTCACTGAAATGTTGTACTACACTCTATAACACAGTTGAGAGACAATGTTCCCAAGCTGCCTCAGTTCATAACAGTGTGTAGGAAGTTGTGTGATAAAGTGGGCAAAGCTTATACTTGGACCAGAAGGCAGAATATAGGAAACTACATGAAAACATGGATATTTCAGAGAAAATGACTGTAAACAGATGATAACTCGTTTAGAACAGCTGAAAGAGATTCTCCAAGTCAGTTCTTAGTGTAGAAAAGGTAGCTAACATCCGGGAAATCCTTAATTCGAGTTAAGATCACATGAAACACTGTATGAATCCTGTACTGTTTACTTAAAACAGACTAGAGTGGTAAATGTGTGTTATAAAGTCAGAATACCATTGAAAAAGTGAAAGAAACACGTTCGGCAGCTTTGGAAAGCCTTACACTTCACTGAAATGTAGTACTACACTCTATAACACAGTTGAGAGACAATGTTCCCAAGCTGCCTCAGTTCATAACAGTGTGTAGGAAGTTGTGTGATAAAGTGGGCAAAGCTTATACTTGGACCAGAAGGCAGAATATAGGAACCTACATGAAAACATGGAAAATTCAGAGAAAATGACTGTAAACAGATGAGAAATTATTTAGAACAGCTGAAAGAGATTCTCCGAGTCAGTTGTTAGTATAGAAAAGGTAGCTAAGATATGGGAAATCCTTAATTCGAGTTAAGATCACATGAAACACTGTATGAATCCTATATTCTTTACGTAAATGACTCTACAGTGGTAAATGTGTGTTATAAAGTCAGAATACCATTGAAATAGAGAAAGAAACACGTTCGGCAGCTTTGGAAAGCCTTACACTTCACTGAAATGTAGTACTACACTCTATAACACAGTTGAGAGACAATGTTCCCAAGCTGCCTCAGTTCATAACAGTGTGTAGGAAGTTGTGTGATAAAGTGGGCAAAGCTTATACTTGGACCAGAAGGCAGAATATAGGAAACTACATGAAAACATGGATAATTCAGAGAAAATGACTCTAAACAGATGAGAACTCGTTTAGAACGGCTGAAAGAGATTCTCCAAGTCATTTCTTAGTGTAGAAAAGGTAGCTAAGATAAGGGAAATCCTTAATTAGAGTTAAGATCACCAGAAAAACTGTATGAATCCTATAATCTTTACTTAAAGGACACTGGAGTTGTAAATGTGTGTTATACAAGGAAAAAAAACATTGAAATATAGAAAGAAACACGGTCGGCAGCTTTGGAAAGCCTTGCACTTCACTGAAATGTAGTACTACACTCTATAACACAGTTTAGAGAGAAACTTCCCAAGCCGCCTCAGTTCATAACAGTGTGAAGGAAGTTGTTTGAGGAAGTGGGCAAAGTTTATACTTGGACCAGAAGGCAGAATATAGGAAACTACATGAAAACATGGATAATTCAGAGAAAATGACTGTAAACAGATGAGAACTCGTTTAGAACAGCTGAAAGAGATTCTCCAAGTCAGTTGTTAGTATAGAAAAGGTAGCTAAGATATGGGAAATCCTTAATTCGAGTTAAGATCACATGTAACACCGTATGAATCTTATATTCTTTACGTAAATGACTCTAGAGTGGTAAATGTGTGTTATACAAGTCAGAATACCATTGAAATAGAGAAAGAAACACGTTCGGCAGCTTTGGAAAGCCTTACACTTCACTGAAATATTGTACTACACTCTATAACACAGTTGAGAGACAATGTTCCCAAGCTGCCTCAGTTCATAACTGTGTGTAGGAAGTTGTTTGATAAAGTGGGCAAAGCTTTTACTTGGACCAGAAGGCAGAATATAGGAAACTACATGAAAACATGGATAATTCAGAGAAAATGACTGTAAACAGCTGAGAACTCGTTTAGAACAGCTGAAAGAGATTCTCCAAGTCAGTTGTTAGTATAGAAAAGGTAGCTAAGATATGGGAAATCCTTAATTCGAGTTAAGATCACATGAAACACTGAATGAATCCTATATTCTTTACTTAAAGGACTCTAGAGTGGTAAATGTGTGTTATACAAGTCAGAATACCATTGAAATAGAGAAAGAAACACGTTCGGCAGCTTTGGAAAGCCTTACACTTCACTGAAATGTAGTACTACACTCTATAACACAGTTGAGAGACAATGTTCCCAAACTGCCTCAGTTCATAACAGTGTGTAGGAAGTTGTGTGATAAAGTGGGCAAAGCTTATACTTGGACCAGAAGGCAGAATATAGGAAACTACATGAAAACATGGAAAATTCAGAGAAAATGACTGTAAACAGATGAGAAATTATTTAGAACCGCTGAAAGAGATTCTCCGAGTCAGTTGTTAGTATAGAAAAGGTAGCTAAGATATGGGAAATCCTTAATTCGAGTTAAGATCACATGAAACACTGTATGAATCCTATATTCTTTACGTAAATGACTCTACAGTGGTAAATGTGTGTTATAAAGTCAGAATACCATTGAAATAGAGAAAGAACCACGTTCGGCAGCTTTGGAAAGCCTTACACTTCACTGAAATGTAGTACTACACTCTATAACACAGTTGAGAGAGAAACTTCCCAAGCCGCCTCAGTTCATAACAGTGTGAAGGAAGTTGTTTGAGGAAGTGGGCAAAGTTTATACTTGGACCAGAAGGCAGAATATAGGAAACTACATGAAAACATGGATAATTCAGCGAAAATGACTGTAAACAGATGAGAACTCGTTTAGAACGGCTGAAAGAGATTCTCCAAGTCAGTTCTTAGTGTAGAAAAGGTAGCTAAGATAAGGGAAATCCTTAATTAGAGTTAAGATCACCAGAAAAACTGTATGAATCCTATATTCTTTACGTAAATGACTCTACAGTGGTAAATGTGTGTTATAAAGTCAGAATACCATTGAAATAGAGAAAGAAACACGTTCGGCAGCTTTGGAAAGCCTTACACTTCACTGAAATGTAGTACTACACTCTATAACACAGTTGAGAGAGAAACTTCCCAAGCCGCCTCAGTTCATAACAGTGTGAAGGAAGTTGTTTGAGGAAGTGGGCAAAGTTTATACTTGGACCAGAAGGCAGAATATAGGAAACTACATGAAAACATGGATAATTCAGCGAAAATGACTGTAAACAGATGAGAACTCGTTTAGAACGGCTGAAAGAGATTCTCCAAGTCAGTTCTTAGTGTAGAAAAGGTAGCTAAGATAAGGGAAATCCTTAATTAGAGTTAAGATCACCAGAAAAACTGTATGAATCCTATAATCTTTACTTAAAGGACACTGGAGTTGTAAATGTGTGTTATACAAGGAAAAAAAACATTGAAATATAGAAAGAAACACGGTCGGCAGCTTTGGAAAGCCTTGCACTTCACTGAAATGTAGTACTACACTCTATAACACAGTTTAGAGAGAAACTTCCCAAGCCGCCTCAGTTCATAACAGTGTGAAGGAAGTTGTTTGAGGAAGTGGGCAAAGTTTATACTTGGACCAGAAGGCAGAATATAGGAAACTACATGAAAACATGGATAATTCAGAGAAAATGACTGTAAACAGATGAGAACTCGTTTAGAACAGCTGAAAGAGATTCTCCAAGTCAGTTGTTAGTATAGAAAAGGTAGCTAAGATATGGGAAATCCTTAATTCGAGTTAAGATCACATGTAACACCGTATGAATCTTATATTCTTTACGTAAATGACTCTAGAGTGGTAAATGTGTGTTATACAAGTCAGAATACCATTGAAATAGAGAAAGAAACACGTTCGGCAGCTTTGGAAAGCCTTACACTTCACTGAAATATTGTACTACACTCTATAACACAGTTGAGAGACAATGTTCCCAAGCTGCCTCAGTTCATAACTGTGTGTAGGAAGTTGTTTGATAAAGTGGGCAAAGCTTTTACTTGGACCAGAAGGCAGAATATAGGAAACTACATGAAAACATGGATAATTCAGAGAAAATGACTGTAAACAGCTGAGAACTCGTTTAGAACAGCTGAAAGAGATTCTCCAAGTCAGTTGTTAGTATAGAAAAGGTAGCTAAGATATGGGAAATCCTTAATTCGAGTTAAGATCACATGAAACACTGAATGAATCCTATATTCTTTACTTAAAGGACTCTAGAGTGGTAAATGTGTGTTATACAAGTCAGAATACCATTGAAATAGAGAAAGAAACACGTTCGGCAGCTTTGGAAAGCCTTACACTTCACTGAAATGTAGTACTACACTCTATAACACAGTTGAGAGACAATGTTCCCAAACTGCCTCAGTTCATAACAGTGTGTAGGAAGTTGTGTGATAAAGTGGGCAAAGCTTATACTTGGACCAGAAGGCAGAATATAGGAAACTACATGAAAACATGGAAAATTCAGAGAAAATGACTGTAAACAGATGAGAAATTATTTAGAACCGCTGAAAGAGATTCTCCGAGTCAGTTGTTAGTATAGAAAAGGTAGCTAAGATATGGGAAATCCTTAATTCGAGTTAAGATCACATGAAACACTGTATGAATCCTATATTCTTTACGTAAATGACTCTACAGTGGTAAATGTGTGTTATAAAGTCAGAATACCATTGAAATAGAGAAAGAACCACGTTCGGCAGCTTTGGAAAGCCTTACACTTCACTGAAATGTAGTACTACACTCTATAACACAGTTGAGAGAGAAACTTCCCAAGCCGCCTCAGTTCATAACAGTGTGAAGGAAGTTGTTTGAGGAAGTGGGCAAAGTTTATACTTGGACCAGAAGGCAGAATATAGGAAACTACATGAAAACATGGATAATTCAGCGAAAATGACTGTAAACAGATGAGAACTCGTTTAGAACGGCTGAAAGAGATTCTCCAAGTCAGTTCTTAGTGTAGAAAAGGTAGCTAAGATAAGGGAAATCCTTAATTAGAGTTAAGATCACCAGAAAAACTGTATGAATCCTATATTCTTTACGTAAATGACTCTACAGTGGTAAATGTGTGTTATAAAGTCAGAATACCATTGAAATAGAGAAAGAAACACGTTCGGCAGCTTTGGAAAGCCTTACACTTCACTGAAATGTAGTACTACACTCTATAACACAGTTGAGAGAGAAACTTCCCAAGCCGCCTCAGTTCATAACAGTGTGAAGGAAGTTGTTTGAGGAAGTGGGCAAAGTTTATACTTGGACCAGAAGGCAGAATATAGGAAACTACATGAAAACATGGATAATTCAGAGAAAATGACTGTAAACAGATGAGATCTCGTTTAGAACAGCTGAAAGAGATTCTCCAAGTCAGTTGTTAGTATAAAAAAGGTAGCTAAGATATGGGAAATCCTTAATTCGAGTTAAGATCACATGTAACACTGTATGAATCTTATATTCTTTACGTAAATGACTCTAGAGTGGTAAATGTGTGTTATACAAGTCAGAATACCATTGAAATAGAGAAAGAAACTCGTTCGGCAGCTTTGGAAAGCCTTACACTTCACTGAAATGTTGTACTACACTCTATAACACAGTTGAGAGACAATGTTCCCAAGCTGCCTCAGTTCATAACTGTGTGTAGGAAGTTGTTTGATAAAGTGGGCAAAGCTTTTACTTGGACCAGAAGGCAGAATATAGGAAACTACATGAAAACATGGATAATTCAGAGAAAATGACTGTAAACAGCTGAGAACTCGTTTAGAACAGCTGAAAGAGATTCTCCAAGTCAGTTGTTAGTATAGAAAAGGTAGCTAAGATATGGGAAATCCTTAATTCGAGTTAAGATCACATGAAACACTGTATGAATCCTATATTCTTTACTTAAAGGACTCTAGAGTGCTAAATGTGTGTTATACAAGTCAGAATACCATTGAAATAGAGAAAGAAACATGTTCGGCAGCTTTGGAAAGCCTTACACTTCACTGAAATGTTGTACTACACTCTATAGCACAGTTGAGAGACAATGTTCCCAAGCTGCCTCAGTTCATAACAGTGTGTAGGAAGTTGTTTGATAAAGTGGGCAAAGCTTTTCCTTGGACCAGAAGGCAGAATATAGGAAACTACATGAAAACATGGATAATTCAGAGAAAATGACTGTAAACAGCTGAGAACTCATTTAGAACAGCTGAAAGAGATTCTCCAAGTCAGTTCTTAGTGTAGAAAAGGTAGCTAAGATCCGGGAAATCCTTAATTCGAGTTAAGATCACATGAAACACTGTATGAATCCTGTATTGTTTACTTAAAAGAGACTAGAGTGGTAAATGTGTGTTATACAAGGCAGAATACAATTGAAATAGAGAAAGAAACACATTCGGCAGCTTTGGAAAGCCTTACATGTCACTGAAATGTAGTACTACACTCTGTAACACAGTTGAGAGACAATGTTCCCGAGCTGCCTCTGTATATAACAGTGTGTAGGAAGTTGTTTGATGAAGTGGGCAAAGCTTATACTTGGACCAGAAGGAAGAATATAGGAAACTACATGAAAACATGGATAATTCAGAGAAAATGACTGTAAACAGATGAGAACTCGTTTAGAACAGCTCAAAGAGATTCTCCAAGTCAGTTCTTAGTGTAGAAAAGGTAGCTAACATCCGGGAAATCCTTAATTCGAGTTAAGATCACATGAAACACTGTATGAATCCTGTACTGTTTACTTAAAACAGACTAGAGTGGTAAATGTGTGTTATAAAGTCAGAATACCATTGAAATAGTGAAAGAAACACGTTCGGCAGCTTTGGAAAGCCTTACACTTCACTGAAATGTAGTACTACACTCTATAACACAGTTGAGAGACAATGTTCCCAAGCTGCCTCAGTTCATAACAGTGTGTAGGAAGTTGTGTGATAAAGTGGGCAAAGCTTATACTTGGACCAGAAGGCAGAATATAGGAAACTACATGAAAACATGGAAAATTCAGAGAAAATGACTGTAAACAGATGAGAAATTATTTAGAACAGCTGAAATAGATTCTCCGAGTCAGTTGTTAGTATAGAAAAGGTAGCTAAGATATGAGAAATCCTTAATTCGAGTTAAGATCACATGAAACACTGTATGAATCCTATATTCTTTACGTAAATGACTCTACACTGGTAAATGTGTGTTATAAAGTCAGAATACCATTGAAATAGAGAAAGAAACACGTTCGGCAGCTTTGGAAAGCCTTACACTTCACTGAAATGTAGTACTACACTCTATAACACAGTTGAGAGACAATGTTCCCAAGCTGCCTCAGTTCATAACAGTGTGTAGGAAGTTGTGGGATAAAGTGGGCAAAGCTTATACTTGGACCAGAAGGCAGAATATAGGAAACTACATGAAAACATGGATAATTCAGAGAAAATGACTGTAAACAGATGAGAACTCGTTTAGAACGGCTGAAAGAGATTCTCCAAGTCAGTTCTTAGTGTAGAAAAGGTAGCTAAGATAAGGGAAATCCTTAATTAGAGTTAAGATCACCAGAAAAACTGTATGAATCCTATAATCTTTACTTAAAGGACACTGGAGTTGTAAATGTGTGTTATACAAGGGAAAAAAACATTGAAATATAGAAAGAAACACGGTCGGCAGCTTTGGAAAGCCTTGCACTTCACTGAAATGTAGTACTACACTCTATAACACAGTTTAGAGAGAAACTTCCCAAGCCGCCTCAGTTCATAACAGTGTGAAGGAAGTTGTTTGAGGAAGTGGGCAAAGTTTATACTTGGACCAGAAGGCAGAATATAGGAAACTACAGGAAAACATGGATAATTCAGAGAAAATGACTGTAAACAGATGAGAACTCGTTTAGAACAGCTGAAAGAGATTCTCCAAGTCAGTTCTTAGTGTAGAAAAGGTAGCAAAGATAAGGGAAATCCTTAATTCGAGTTAAGATCACATGTAACACTGTATGAATCTTATATTCTTTACGTAAATGACTCTAGAGTGGTAAATGTGTGTTATACAAGTCAGAATACCATTGAAATAGAGAAAGAAACACGTTCGGCAGCTTTGGAAAGCCTTACACTTCACTGAAATATTGTACTACACTCTATAACACAGTTGAGAGACAATGTTCCCAAGCTGCCTCAGTTCATAACAGTGTGTAGGAAGTTGTGTGATAAAGTGGGCAAAGCTTATACTTGGACCAGAAGGCAGAATATAGGAAACTACATGAAAACATGGATAATTCAGCGAAAATGACTGTAAACAGATGAGAACTCGTTTAGAACGGCTGAAAGAGATTCTCCAAGTCAGTTCTTAGTGTAGAAAAGGTAGCTAAGATAAGGGAAATCCTTAATTAGAGTTAAGATCACCAGAAAAACTGTATGAATCCTATATTCTTTACGTAAATGACACTACAGTGGTAAATGTGTGTTATAAAGTCAGAATACCATTGAAATAGAGAAAGAAACACGTTCGGCAGCTTTGGAAAGCCTTACACTTCACTGAAATGTAGTACTACACTCTATAACACAGTTGAGAGACAATGTTCCCAAGCTGCCTCAGTTCATAACAGTGTGTAGGAAGTTGTGTGATAAAGTGGGCAAAGCTTATACTTGGACCAGAAGGCAGAATATAGGAAACTACATGAAAACATGGATAATTCAGCGAAAATGACTGTAAACAGATGAGAACTCGTTTAGAACGGCTGAAAGAGATTCTCCAAGTCAGTTCTTAGTGTAGAAAAGGTAGCTAAGATAAGGGAAATTCTTAATTAGAGTTAAGATCACCAGAAAAACTGTATGAATCCTATATTCTTTACGTAAATGACTCTACAGTGGTAAATGTGTGTTATAAAGTCAAAATACCATTGAAATAGAGAAAGAAACACGTTCGGCAGCTTTGGAAAGCCTTACACTTCACTGAAATGTAGTACTACACTCTATAACACAGTTGAGAGACAATGTTCCCAAGCTGCCTCAGTTCATAACAGTGTGTAGGAAGTTGTGTGATAAAGTAGGCAAAGCTTATACTTGGACCAGAAGGCAGAATATAGGAAACTACATGAAAACATGGATAATTCAGCGAAAATGACTGTAAACAGATGAGAACTCGTTTAGAACGGCTGAAAGAGATTCTCCAAGTCAGTTCTTAGTGTAGAAAAGGTAGCTAAGATAAGGGAAATCCTTAATTAGAGTTAAGATCACCAGAAAAACTGTATGAATCCTATATTCTTTACGTAAATGACTCTACAGTGGTAAATGTGTGTTATAAAGTCAGAATACCATTGAAATAGAGAAAGAAACACGTTCGGCAGCTTTGGAAAGCCTTACACTTCACTGAAATGTAGTACTACACTCTATAACACAGTTGAGAGAGAAACTTCCCAAGCCGCCTCAGTTCATAACAGTGTGAAGGAAGTTGTTTGAGGAAGTGGGCAAAGTTTATACTTGGACCAGAAGGCAGAATATAGGAAACTACATGAAAACATGGATAATTCAGAGAAAATGACTGTAAACAGATGAGAACTCGTTTAGAACAGCTGAAAGAGATTCTCCAAGTCAGTTGTTAGTATAAAAAAGGTAGCTAAGATATGGGAAATCCTTAATTCGAGTTAAGATCACATGTAACACTGTATGAATCTTATATTCTTTACGTAAATGACTCTAGAGTGGTAAATGTGTGTTATACAAGTCAGAATACCATTGAAATAGAGAAAGAAACACGTTCGGCAGCTTTGGAAAGCCTTACACTTCACTGAAATGTTGTACTACACTCTATAACACAGTTGAGAGACAATGTTCCCAAGCTGCCTCAGTTCATGACAGTGTGTAGGAAGTTGTTTGATAAAGTGGGCAAAACTTTTACTTGGACCAGAAGGCAGAATATAGGAAACTACATGAAAACATGGATAATTCAGAGAAAATGACTGTAAACAGCTGAGAACTCGTTTAGAACAGCTGAAAGAGATTCTCCAAGTCAGTTGTTAGTATAGAAAAGGTAGCTAAGATATGGGAAATCCTTAATTCGAGTTAAGTTCACATGAAACACTGTATGAATCCTGTACTGTTTACTTAAAACAGACTAGAGTGGTAAATGTGTGTTATAAAGTCAGAATACCATTGAAATAGAGAAAGAAACACGTTCGCCAGCTTTGGAAAGCCTTACACTTCACTGAAATGTAGTACTACACTCTATAACACAGTTGAGAGACAATGTTCCCAAACTGCCTCAGTTCATAACAGTGTGTAGGAAGTTGTGTGATAAAGTGGGCAAAGCTTATACTTGGACCAGAAGGCAGAATATAGGAACCTACATGAAAACATGGAAAATTCAGAGAAAATGACTGTAAACAGATGAGAACTCGTTTAGAACGGCTGAAAGAGATTCTCCAAGTCAGTTCTTAGTGTAGAAAAGGTAGCTAAGATAAGGGAAATCCTTAATTAGAGTTAAGATCACCAGAAAAACTGTATGAATCCTATAATCTTTACTTAAAGGACACTGGAGTTGTAAATGTGTGTTATACAAGGAAAAAAAACATTGAAATACAGAAAGAAACACGGTCGGCAGCTTTGGAAAGCCTTGCACTTCACTGAAATGTAGTACTACACTCTATAACACAGTTTAGAGAGAAACTTCCCAAGCGGCCTCAGTTCATAACAGTGTGTAGGAAGTTGTGTGATAAAGTGGGCAAAGCTTATACTTGGACCAGAAGGCAGAATATAGGAAACTACATGAAAACATGGATAATTCAGCGAAAATGACTGTAAACAGATGAGAACTCGTTTAGAACGGCTGAAAGAGATTCTCCAAGTCAGTTCTTAGTGTAGAAAAGGTAGCTAAGATAAGGGAAATCCTTAATTAGAGTTAAGATCACCAGAAAAACTGTATGAATCCTATATTCTTTACGTAAATGACTCTACAGTGGTAAATGTGTGTTATAAAGTCAGAATACCATTGAAATAGAGAAAGAAACACGTTCGGCAGCTTTGGAAAGCCTTACACTTCACTGAAATGTAGTACTACACTCTATAACACAGTTGAGAGAGAAACTTCCCAAGCCGCCTCAGTTCATAACAGTGTGAAGGAAGTTGTTTGAGGAAGTGGGCAAAGTTTATACTTGGACCAGAAGGCAGAATATAGGAAAGTACATGAAAACATGGATAATTCAGAGAAAATGACTGTAAACAGATGAGAACTCGTTTAGTACAGCTGAAAGAGATTCTCCAAGTCAGTTCTTAGTGTAGAAAAGGTAGCTAAGATCCGGGACATCCTTAATTCGAGTTAAGATCACATGAAACCGTGTTTGAATCCTATATTCTTTACTTAAAGGAGACTAGAGTGGTAAAAGTGTGTTATACAAGGCAGGATACCATTGAAATAGTGAAAGAAACACGTTCGGCAGCTTTGGAAAGCCTTACACTTCACGGAAATGTAGTACTAAACTCTATAACACAGTTGAGAGACAATGTTCCCGAGCTGCCTCAGTTCATAACAGTGTGTAGGAAGTTGTTTGATAAAGTGGTCAAAGCTTATTCTTGGACCAGAAGGTAGAATATAGGAAACTACATGAAAACATGGATAATTCAGAGAAAATCACTGTAAACATATGAGAACTTGTTTAGAACAGCTCAGAGAGATTCTCCAAGTCAGTTCTTAGTGTAGAAAAGGTAGCTAATTTCCGGGAAATCCTTAATTCGAGTTAAGATCACATGAAAAGCTGTATGAATCCTATATTCTTTACTTAAAGGAGACTAGAGTGGTAAATGTGTGTTCTACAAGGCAGAATACCATTGAAATAGAGAAAGAAATATGTTCGGCAGCTTTGGAAAGCCTTACACTTCACTGAAATGTAGTACTACACTCTATAACACAGTTGAGAGACAATGTTCCCGAGCTACCTCAGTTCATAACAGTGTGTAGGAAGTTGTTTGATAAACTGGGCAAAGCTTATACTTGGACCAGAAGGCAGAATATAGGAAACTACATGAAAACATGAATAATTCAGAGAAAATGACTGTAAACTGATGAGAACTTGTTTAGAACAGCTCAGAGAGATTCTTCAAGTCAGTTCTTTGTGTAAAAAAGGTAGCTAAGATCCGGGATATCCTTTATTCGAGTTAAGATCACATGAAACAGTGTATGAATCCTATATTCTTTACTTAAAAGAGACTAGAGTGGAAAAATTGTGTTATACAAGGCAGAATATCATTGAAATAGAGAAAGAAACACGTTCCGCAGCTTTGGAAAGCCTTACACTTCACTTAAATGTAGTACTACACTCTATAACACAGTTGAGAGACAATGTTCCCGAGCTGCCTCAGTTCATAACAGTGTGTAGGAAGTTGTTTGATAAAGTTGGCAACGCTTATACTTGGACAAGAAGGCAGAATATAGGAAACTACATGAAAACTTGGATAATTCAGAGAAAATGACTGTAAACAGATGAGAACTTGTTTAGAACAGCTCAAAGAGATTCTCCAAGTCAGTTCTTAGTGTAGAAAAGGTAGCTAAGATCTGGGAAATCCTTAATTCGAGTTAAGATAACATGAAACACTGTATGAATCCTATATTCTTTACTTAAAGGAGACTAGAGTGGTAAATGTGTGTTATACAAGTCAGAATACCACTGAAATAGAGAAAGAAACACGTTTGGCAGCTTTGGAAAGCCTTACACTTCACTGAAATGTAGTACTACACTCTATAACACAGTTGAGAGACAATTTTCCCGAGCTGCCTCAGTTCATAACAGTGTGTAGGAAGTTGTTTGATAAAGTGGGCAATGCTTATACTTGGACCAGAAGGCAGAATATAAGAAACTACATGAAAACTTGGATAATTCAGAGAAAATGACTGTAAACAGATGAGAACTTGTTTAGAACAGCTCAAAGAGATTCTCCAAGTCAGTTCTTAGTGTAGAAAAGGTAGCTAAGATCCGGGAAATCCTTAATTCGAGTTAAGATCACATGAAACACTGTATGAATCCTATATTCTTTACTTAAAGGAGACTAGAGTGGTAAATGTGTGTTATACAAGGCAGAATACCATTGAAGTAGAGAAAGAAACACGTTCGGCAGCTTTGGAAAGCCTTACACTTCACTGAAATGTAGTACTACACTCTATATCACAGTTGAGAGACAATGTTCCCGAGCTGCCTCAGTTCATAACAGTATGTAGGAAGTTGTTTGATAAAGTGAGCAAAGCTTATACTTGGACCAGAAGGCAGAATATAGGAAACTACATGAAAACATGGATAAGTCAGAGAAAATGACGGTAAACAGATGAGAACTTGTTTAGAACAGCTCAAAGAGATTCTCCAAGTCAGTTCTTAGTGTAGAAAAGGTAGCTAATTTCCGGGAAATCCTTAATTCGAGTTAAGATCACATGAAAAACTGTATGAATCCTATATTCTTTACTTAAAGGAGACTAGAGTGGTAAATGTGTGTTCTACAAGGCAGAATACCATTGAAATAGAGAAAGAAACACGATCGGTAGCTTTGGAAAGCTTTACACTTCACTGAAAGGTAGTACTACACTCTATAACACAGTTGAGAGACAATGTTCCCGAGCTGCCTCAGTTCATAACAGTGTGTAGGAAGTTGTTTGATAAAGTGGGCAAAGCTTATACTTGCACCGGAAGGCAGAAAATAGGAAACTACATGAAAACATGGATAATTCAGAGAAAATGACTGTAAACAGATGAGAACTTCTTTAGAACACCTCAAAGAGATTCTCCAAGTCAGTTCTTAGTGTAGAAAAGGTAGCTAAGATCCGGGAAATCCTTAATTCGAGTTAAGATCACCTGAAACAGTGTTTGAATCCTATATTCTTTACTTAAAGGAGACTAGAGTGGTAAAAGTGTGTTATACAAGGCAGGATACCATGAAATAGTGAAAGAAACACGTTTGGCATCTTTGGAAAGCCTTACACTTCACTGAAATGTAGTACTACACTCTATAACACAGTTGAGAGACAATGTTCCCGAGCTGCCTCAGTTCATAACAGTGTGTAGGAAGTTGTTTGATAAAGTGGGCAAAGCTTATTCTTGGACCAGAAGGTAGAATATAGGAAACTACATGAAAACATGGATAATTCAGAGAAAATGACTGTAAACATATGAGAACTTGTTTAGAACAGCTCAGAGAGATTCTCCAAGTCAGTTCTTAGTGTAGAAAAGGTAGCTAATTTCCGGGAAATCCTTAATTCGAGTTAAGATCACATGAAAAACTGTATGAATCCTATATTCTTTACTTAAAGGAGACTAGAGTGGTAAATGTGTGTTTTCCAAGGCAGAATACCATTGAAATAGAGAAAGAAATACGTTCGGCAGCTTAGGAAAGCCTTACACTTCACTGAAATGTAGTACTACACTCTATAACACAGTTGAGAGACAATGTTCCCGAGCTACCTCAGTTCATAACAGTGTGTAGGAAGTTGTTTGATGAACTGGGCAAAGCTTATACTTGGACCAGAAGGCAGAATATAGGAAACTACATGAAAACATGAATAATTCAGAGAAAATGACTGTAAACTGATGAGAACTTGTTTAGAACAGCTCAGAGAGATTCTCCAAGTCAGTTCTTTGTGTAGAAAAGGTAGCTAAGATCCGGGAAATCCTTAATTCGAGTTAAGATCACCTGAAACAGTGTTTGAATCCTATATTCTTTACTTAAAGGAGACTAGAGTGGTAAAAGTGTGTTATACAAGGCAGGATACCATGAAATAGTGAAAGAAACACGTTTGGCATCTTTGGAAAGCCTTACACTTCACTGAAATGTAGTACTACACTCTATAACACAGTTGAGAGACAATGTTCCCGAGCTGCCTCAGTTCATAACAGTGTGTAGGAAGTTGTTTGATAAAGTGGGCAAAGCTTATTCTTGGACCAGAAGGTAGAATATAGGAAACTACATGAAAACATGGATAATTCAGAGAAAATGACTGTAAAGAGATTAGACCTTATTTAGAGCAGCTCAAAGAGATTCTCCAAGTCAGTTCTCAGTGTAGAAAAGGTAGCTAAGATCCGGGAAATCCTTAATTCGAGTTAAGATCACATGAAACACTGTATGAATCCTATATTCTTTACTTAAAGGAGACTAGAGTGGTAAATGTGTGTTATACAAGGCAGAATACCACTGAAATAGAGAAAGAAACACGTTCGGCAGCTTTGGAAAGCCTTACACTTCACTGAAATGTAGTACTACACTCTATAACACAGTTGAGAGACAATTTTCCCGAGCTGCCTCAGTTCATAACAGTGTGTAGGAAGTTGTTTGATAAAGTGGGCAACGCTTATACTTGGACCAGAAGGCAGAATATAGGAAACTACATGAAAACATGTATAATTCAGAGAAAATGACTGTAAACAGATGAGAACTTCTTTAGAACACCTCAAAGAGATTCTCCAAGTCAGTTCTTAGTGTAGAAAAGGTAGCTAAGATCCGGGAAATCCTTAATTCGAGTTAAGATCACATGAAACACTGTATGAATCCCATATTCTTTACTTTAAGGAGACTAGTATGGTAAATGTGTGTTATACACGGCAGAATACCATTGAAATAGAGAAAGAAACACGTTCCGCAGCTTTGGAAAGCCTTACACTTCACTTAAATGTAGTACTACACTCTATAACACAGTTGAGAGACAATTTTCCCGAGCTGCCTCAGTTCATAACAGTGTGTAGGAAGTTGTTTGATAAAGTGGGCAATGCTTATACTTGGACCAGAAGGCAGAATATAAGAAACTACATGAAAACTTGGATAATTCAGAGAAAATGACTGTAAACAGATGAGAACTTGTTTAGAACAGCTCAAAGAGATTCTCCAAGTCAGTTCTTAGTGTAGAAAAGGTAGCTAAGATCCGGGAAATCCTTAATTCGAGTTAAGATCACATGAAACACTGTATGAATCCTATATTCTTTACTTAAAGGAGACTAGAGTGGTAAATGTGTGTTATACAAGGCAGAATACCATTGAAGTAGAGAAAGAAACACGTTCGGCAGCTTTGGAAAGCCTTACACTTCACTGAAATGTAGTACTACACTCTATATCACAGTTGAGAGACAATGTTCCCGAGCTGCCTCAGTTCATAACAGTGTGTAGGAAGTTGTTTGATAAAGTGAGCAAAGCTTATACTTGGACCAGAAGGCAGAATATAGGAAACTACATGAAAACATGGATAAGTCAGAGAAAATGACGGTAAACAGATGAGAACTTGTTTAGAACAGCTCAAAGAGATTCTCCAAGTCAGTTCTTAGTGTAGAAAAGGTAGCTAATTTCCGGGAAATCCTTAATTCGAGTTAAGATCACATGAAAAACTGTATGAATCCTATATTCTTTACTTAAAGGAGACTAGAGTGGTAAATGTGTGTTCTACAAGGCAGAATACCATTGAAATAGAGAAAGAAACACGATCGGTAGCTTTGGAAAGCTTTACACTTCACTGAAAGGTAGTACTACACTCTATAACACAGTTGAGAGACAATGTTCCCGAGCTGCCTCAGTTCATAACAGTGTGTAGGAAGTTGTTTGATAAAGTGGGCAAAGCTTATACTTGCACCGGAAGGCAGAAAATAGGAAACTACATGAAAACATGGATAATTCAGAGAAAATGACTGTAAACAGATGAGAACTTCTTTAGAACACCTCAAAGAGATTCTCCAAGTCAGTTCTTAGTGTAGAAAAGGTAGCTAAGATCCGGGAAATCCTTAATTCGAGTTAAGATCACCTGAAACAGTGTTTGAATCCTATATTCTTTACTTA
Source organism: Pipistrellus hanaki (assembly GCF_964339955.1). NCBI lineage: Eukaryota > Metazoa > Chordata > Mammalia > Chiroptera > Vespertilionidae > Pipistrellus > Pipistrellus hanaki. The sequence continues at coordinate 450,126 of NW_028182293.1, forward strand.
AAGGAGACTAGAGTGGTAAAAGTGTGTTATACAAGGCAGGATACCATGAAATAGTGAAAGAAACACGTTTGGCATCTTTGGAAAGCCTTACACTTCACTGAAATGTAGTACTACACTCTATAACACAGTTGAGAGACAATGTTCCCGAGCTGCCTCAGTTCATAACAGTGTGTAGGAAGTTGTTTGATAAAGTGGGCAAAGCTTATTCTTGGACCAGAAGGTAGAATATAGGAAACTACATGAAAACATGGATAATTCAGAGAAAATGACTGTAAACATATGAGAACTTGTTTAGAACAGCTCAGAGAGATTCTCCAAGTCAGTTCTTAGTGTAGAAAAGGTAGCTAATTTCCGGGAAATCCTTAATTCGAGTTAAGATCACATGAAAAACTGTATGAATCCTATATTCTTTACTTAAAGGAGACTAGAGTGGTAAATGTGTGTTTTCCAAGGCAGAATACCATTGAAATAGAGAAAGAAATACGTTCGGCAGCTTAGGAAAGCCTTACACTTCACTGAAATGTAGTACTACACTCTATAACACAGTTGAGAGACAATGTTCCCGAGCTACCTCAGTTCATAACAGTGTGTAGGAAGTTGTTTGATGAACTGGGCAAAGCTTATACTTGGACCAGAAGGCAGAATATAGGAAACTACATGAAAACATGAATAATTCAGAGAAAATGACTGTAAACTGATGAGAACTTGTTTAGAACAGCTCAGAGAGATTCTCCAAGTCAGTTCTTTGTGTAGAAAAGGTAGCTAAGATCCGGGAAATCCTTAATTCGAGTTAAGATCACCTGAAACAGTGTTTGAATCCTATATTCTTTACTTAAAGGAGACTAGAGTGGTAAAAGTGTGTTATACAAGGCAGGATACCATGAAATAGTGAAAGAAACACGTTTGGCATCTTTGGAAAGCCTTACACTTCACTGAAATGTAGTACTACACTCTATAACACAGTTGAGAGACAATGTTCCCGAGCTGCCTCAGTTCATAACAGTGTGTAGGAAGTTGTTTGATAAAGTGGGCAAAGCTTATTCTTGGACCAGAAGGTAGAATATAGGAAACTACATGAAAACATGGATAATTCAGAGAAAATGACTGTAAAGAGATTAGACCTTATTTAGAGCAGCTCAAAGAGATTCTCCAAGTCAGTTCTCAGTGTAGAAAAGGTAGCTAAGATCCGGGAAATCCTTAATTCGAGTTAAGATCACATGAAACACTGTATGAATCCTATATTCTTTACTTAAAGGAGACTAGAGTGGTAAATGTGTGTTATACAAGGCAGAATACCACTGAAATAGAGAAAGAAACACGTTCGGCAGCTTTGGAAAGCCTTACACTTCACTGAAATGTAGTACTACACTCTATAACACAGTTGAGAGACAATTTTCCCGAGCTGCCTCAGTTCATAACAGTGTGTAGGAAGTTGTTTGATAAAGTGGGCAACGCTTATACTTGGACCAGAAGGCAGAATATAGGAAACTACATGAAAACATGTATAATTCAGAGAAAATGACTGTAAACAGATGAGAACTTCTTTAGAACACCTCAAAGAGATTCTCCAAGTCAGTTCTTAGTGTAGAAAAGGTAGCTAAGATCCGGGAAATCCTTAATTCGAGTTAAGATCACATGAAACACTGTATGAATCCCATATTCTTTACTTTAAGGAGACTAGTATGGTAAATGTGTGTTATACACGGCAGAATACCATTGAAATAGAGAAAGAAACACGTTCCGCAGCTTTGGAAAGCCTTACACTTCACTTAAATGTAGTACTACACTCTATAAGACAGTTGAGAGACAATGTTCCCGAGCTGCCTCAGTTCATAACAGTGTGTAGGAACTTGTTTGATAAAGTGGGCAAAGCTTATACTTGGACCAGACGGCAGAATATAGGAAACTACATGAAAACATGGATAATTCAGAGAAAATGACTGTAAAGAGATTAGACCTTGTTTAGAGCAGCTCAAAGAGATTCTCCAAGTCATTTCTTAGTGTAGAAAAGGTAGCTAAGATCCGGGAAATCCTTAATTCGAGTTAAGATCACATGAAACACTGTATGAATCCTATATTCTTTACTTAAAGGAGACTAGAGTGGTAAATGGGTGTTATACAAGGCAGAATACCACTGAAATAGAGAAAGAAACACGTTAGGCAGCTTTGGAAAGCCTTACACTTCACTGAAATGTAGTACTACACTCTATAACACAGTTGAGAGACAATGTTCCCGAGCTGCCTCAGTTCATAACAGTGTGTAGGAACTTGTTTGATAAAGTGGGCAAAGCTTATACTTGGACCAGAAGGCAGAATATGGGGAACTACATGAAAACATGGATAATTCAGAGAAAATGACTGTAAGCAGATGAGAACTTGTTTAGAACAGCTCAAAGAGATTCTCCAAGTCAGTTCTTAGTGTAGAAAAGGTGGCTAAGATCCGGGAAATCCTTAATTCGAGTTAAGATCACATGAAAAACTGTATGAATCCTATATTCTTTACTTAAAGGAGACTAGAGTGTTAAATGTGTGTTATACAAGGCAGAATACCATTGAAATAGAGAAAGAAACACGTTCGGCAGCTTTGGAAAGCCTTACACTTCACTGAAATGTAGTACTACACTCTATAACACAGTTGAGAGACAATGTTCCCGAGCTACCTCAGTTCATAACAGTGTGTAGGAAGTTGTTTGATAAAGTGGACAAAGCTTATACTTGGACCTGAAGGCAGAATATAGGAAACTACATGAAAACATGGATAATTCAGAGAAAATGACTGTAAACAGATGAGAACTTGTTTAGAACAGCTCAAAGAGATTCTCCAAGTCAGTTCTTAGTGTAGAAAAGGTAGCTAATTTCCGGGAAATCCTTAATTCGAGTTAAGATCACATGAAAAACTGTATGAATCCTATATTCTTTACTTAAAGGAGACTAGAGTGGTAAATGTGTGTTCTACAAGGCAGAATACCATTGAAATAGAGTAAAAAACACGATCGGTAGCTTTGGAAAGCTTTACACTTCACTGAAAGGTAGTACTACACCCTATAACACAGTTGAGAGACAATGTTCCCGCGCTGCCTCAGTTCATAACAGTGTGTAGGAACTTGTTTGATAAAGTGGGCAAAGCTTATACTTGGACCAGAAGGCAGAATATAGGAAACTACATGAAAACATGGATAATTCAGAGAAAATGACTGTAAACAGATGAGAACTTGTTTAGAACAGCTCAAAGACATTCTCCAGTCAGTTCTTAGTGTAGAAAAGGTAGCTAATTTCCGGGAAATCCTTAATTCGAGTTAAGATCACATGAAACATTGTATGAATCCTATATTCTTTACTTAAAGGAGACTAGAGTTGTAAATGTGGGTTATAAAAGGCAGAATACCATTGAAATAGAGAAAGAAACTCGTTCGGCAGCTTTGGAAAGCCTTACACTTCACAGAAATGTAGTACTACACTCTATAACACAGTTGAGAGACAATGTTCCCGAGCTACCTCAGTTCATAACAGTGTGTAGGAAGTTGTTTGATGAACTGGGCAAAGCTTATACTTGGACCAGAAGGCAGAATATAGGAAACTACATGAAAACATGAATAATTCAGAGAAAATGACTGTAAACTGATGAGAACTTGTTTAGAACAGCTCAGAGAGATTCTCCAAGTCAGTTCTTTGTGTAGAAAAGGTAGCTAAGATCCGGGAAATCCTTAATTCGAGTTAAGATCACCTGAAACAGTGTTTGAATCCTATATTCTTTAATTAAAGGAGACTAGAGTGGTAAAAGTGTGTTATACAAGGCAGGATACCATGAAATAGTGAAAGAAACACGTTTGGCATCTTTGGAAAGCCTTACACTTCACTGAAATGTAGTACTACACTCTATAACACAGTTGAGAGACAATGTTCCCGAGCTGCCTCAGTTCATAACAGTGTGTAGGAACTTGTTTGATAAAGTGGGCAAAGCTTATACTTGGACCAGACGGCAGAATATAGGGAACTACATGAAAACATGGATAATTCAGAGAAAATGACTGTAAAGAGATTAGACCTTGTTTAGAGCAGCTCAAAGAGATTCTCCAAGTCATTTCTTAGTGTAGAAAAGGTAGCTAAGATCCGGGAAATCCTTAATTCGAGTTAAGATCACATGAAACACTGTATGAATCCTATATTCTTTACTTAAAGGAGACTAGAGTGGTAAATGGGTGTTATACAAGGCAGAATACCACTGAAATAGAGAAAGAAACACGTTCGGCAGCTTTGGAAAGCCTTACACTTCACTGAAATGTAGTACTACACTCTATAACACAGTTGAGAGACAATGTTCCCGAGCTGCCTCAGTTCATAACAGTGTGTAGGAACTTGTTTGATAAAGTGGGCAAAGCTTATACTTGGACCAGAAGGCAGAATATGGGGAACTACATGAAAACATGGATAATTCAGAGAAAATGACTGTAAGCAGATGAGAACTTGTTTAGAACAGCTCAAAGAGATTCTCCAAGTCAGTTCTTAGTGTAGAAAAGGTGGCTAAGATCCGGGAAATCCTTAATTCGAGTTAAGATCACATGAAAAACTGTATGAATCCTATATTCTTTACTTAAAGGAGACTAGAGTGTTAAATGTGTGTTATACAAGGCAGAATACCATTGAAATAGAGAAAGAAACACGTTCGGCAGCTTTGGAAAGCCTTACACTTCACTGAAATGTAGTACTACACTCTATAACACAGTTGAGAGACAATGTTCCCGAGCTACCTCAGTTCATAACAGTGTGTAGGAAGTTGTTTGATAAAGTGGACAAAGCTTATACTTGGACCTGAAGGCAGAATATAGGAAACTACATGAAAACATGGATAATTCAGAGAAAATGACTGTAAACAGATGAGAACTTGTTTAGAACAGCTCAAAGAGATTCTCCAAGTCAGTTCTTAGTGTAGAAAAGGTAGCTAATTTCCGGGAAATCCTTAATTCGAGTTAAGATCACATGAAAAACTGTATGAATCCTATATTCTTTACTTAAAGGAGACTAGAGTGGTAAATGTGTGTTCTACAAGGCAGAATACCATTGAAATAGAGTAAAAAACACGATCGGTAGCTTTGGAAAGCTTTACACTTCACTGAAAGGTAGTACTACACCCTATAACACAGTTGAGAGACAATGTTCCCGCGCTGCCTCAGTTCATAACAGTGTGTAGGAACTTGTTTGATAAAGTGGGCAAAGCTTATACTTGGACCAGAAGGCAGAATATAGGAAACTACATGAAAACATGGATAATTCAGAGAAAATGACTGTAAACAGATGAGAACTTGTTTAGAACAGCTCAAAGACATTCTCCAGTCAGTTCTTAGTGTAGAAAAGGTAGCTAATTTCCGGGAAATCCTTAATTCGAGTTAAGATCACATGAAACATTGTATGAATCCTATATTCTTTACTTAAAGGAGACTAGAGTTGTAAATGTGGGTTATAAAAGGCAGAATACCATTGAAATAGAGAAAGAAACTCGTTAGGCAGCTTTGGAAAGCCTTACACTTCACAGAAATGTAGTACTACACTCTATAACACAGTTGAGAGACAATGTTCCCGAGCTACCTCAGTTCATAACAGTGTGTAGGAAGTTGTTTGATGAACTGGGCAAAGCTTATACTTGGACCAGAAGGCAGAATATAGGAAACTACATGAAAACATGAATAATTCAGAGAAAATGACTGTAAACTGATGAGAACTTGTTTAGAACAGCTCAGAGAGATTCTCCAAGTCAGTTCTTTGTGTAGAAAAGGTAGCTAAGATCCGGGAAATCCTTAATTCGAGTTAAGATCACCTGAAACAGTGTTTGAATCCTATATTCTTTACTTAAAGGAGACTAGAGTGGTAAAAGTGTGTTATACAAGGCAGGATACCATGAAATAGTGAAAGAAACACGTTTGGCATCTTTGGAAAGCCTTACACTTCACTGAAATGTAGTACTACACTCTATAACACAGTTGAGAGACAATGTTCCCGAGCTGCCTCAGTTCATAACAGTGTGTAGGAAGTTGTTTGATAAAGTGGGCAAAGCTTATTCTTGGACCAGAAGGTAGAATATAGGAAACTACATGAAAACATGGATAATTCAGAGAAAATGACTGTAAACATATGAGAACTTGTTTAGAACAGCTCAGAGAGATTCTCCAAGTCAGTTCTTAGTGTAGAAAAGGTAGCTAATTTCCGGGAAATCCTTAATTCGAGTTAAGATCACATGAAAAACTGTATGAATCCTATATTCTTTACTTAAAGGAGACTAGAGTGGTAAATGTGTGTTCTCCAAGGCAGAATACCATTGAAATAGAGAAAGAAATACGTTCGGCAGCTTTGGAAAGCCTTACACTTCACTGAAATGTAGTACTACACTCTATAACACAGTTGAGAGACAATGTTCCCGAGCTACCTCAGTTCATAACAGTGTGTAGGAAGTTGTTTGATGAACTGGGCAAAGCTTATACTTGGACCAGAAGGCAGAATATAGGAAACTACATGAAAACATGAATAATTCAGAGAAAATGACTGTAAACTGATGAGAACTTGTTTAGAACAGCTCAGAGAGATTCTCCAAGTCAGTTCTTTGTGTAGAAAAGGTAGCTAAGATCCGGGAAATCCTTAATTCGAGTTAAGATAACATGAAACACTGTATGAATCCTATATTCTTTACTTAAAGGAGACTAGAGTGGTAAATGTGTGTTATACAAGTCAGAATACCACTGAAAAAGAGAAAGAAACACGTTTGGCAGCTTTGGAAAGCCTTACACTTCACTGAAAAGTAGTACTACCCTCTATAACACAGTTGAGGGATAATTTTCCCGAGCTGCCTCAGTTCATAACAGTGTGTAGGAAGTTGTTTGATAAAGTGGGCAATGCTTATACTTGGACCACAAGGCAGAATATAGGAAACTACATGAAAACTTGGATAATTCAGAGAAAATGACTGTAAACAGATGAGAACTTGTTTAGAACAGCTCAAAGAGATTCTCCAAGTCAGTTCTTAGTGTAGAAAAGGTAGCTAAGATCCGGGAAATCCTTAATTTGAGTTAAGATCACATGAAACACTGTATGAATCCTATATTCTTTACTTAAAGGAGACTAGAGTGGTAAATGTGTGTTATACAAGGCAGAATACCATTGAATTAGAGAAAGAAACACGTTCGGCAGCTTTGGAAAGCCTTACACTTCACTGAAATGTAGTACTACACTCTATAACACAGTTGAGAGACAATGTTCCCGAGCTACCTCAGTTCATAACAGTGTGTAGGAAGTTGTTTGATAAAGTGGGCAAAGATTATACTTGGACCAGAAGGCAGAATATAGGAAACTACATGAAAACATGGATAATTCAGAGAAAATGACTGTAAACAGATGAGAACTTGTTTAGAACAGCTCAAAGAGATTCTCCAAGTCAGTTCTTAGTGTAGAAAAGGTAGCTAAGATCCGGGAAATCCTTAATTCGAGTTAAGATCACATGAAACACTGTATGAATCCCATATTCTTTACTTAAAGGAGACTAGTATGGTAAATGTGTGTTATACAAGGCAGAATACCATTGAAATAGAGAAAGAAACACGTTCCGCAGCTTTGGAAAGCCTTACACTTCACTTAAATGTAGTACTACACTCTATAACACAGTTGAGAGACAATGTTCCCGAGCTGCCTCAGTTCATAACAGTGTGTAGGAACTTGTTTGATAAAGTGGGCAAAGCTTATACTTGGACCAGACGGCAGAATATAGGAAACTACATGAAAACATGGATAATTCAGAGAAAATGACTGTAAAGAGATTAGACCTTATTTAGAGCAGCTCAAAGAGATTCTCCAAGTCAGTTCTCAGTGTAGAAAAGGTAGCTAAGATCCGGGAAATCCTTAATTCGAGTTAAGATCACATGAAACACTGTATGAATCCTATATTCTTTACTTAAAGGAGACTAGAGTGGTAAATGTGTGTTATACAAGGCAGAATACCACTGAAATAGAGAAAGAAACACGTTCGGCAGCTTTGGAAAGCCTTACACTTCACTGAAATGTAGTACTACACTCTATAACACAGTTGAGAGACAATTTTCCCGAGCTGCCTCAGTTCATAACAGTGTGTAGGAAGTTGTTTGATAAAGTGGGCAACGCTTATACTTGGACCAGAAGGCAGAATATAGGAAACTACATGAAAACATGTATAATTCAGAGAAAATGACTGTAAACAGATGAGAACTTCTTTAGAACACCTCAAAGAGATTCTCCAAGTCAGTTCTTAGTGTAGAAAAGGTAGCTAAGATCCGGGAAATCCTTAATTCGAGTTAAGATCACATGAAACACTGTATGAATCCCATATTCTTTACTTTAAGGAGACTAGTATGGTAAATGTGTGTTATACACGGCAGAATACCATTGAAATAGAGAAAGAAACACGTTCCGCAGCTTTGGAAAACCTTACACTTCACTTAAATGTAGTACTACACTCTATAACACAGTTGAGAGACAATGTTCCCGAGCTGCCTCAGTTCATAACAGTGTGTAGGAACTTGTTTGATAAAGTGGGCAAAGCTTATACTTGGACCAGACGGCAGAATATAGGGAACTACATGAAAACATGGATAATTCAGAGAAAATGACTGTAAAGAGATTAGACCTTGTTTAGAGCAGCTCAAAGAGATTCTCCAAGTCAGTTCTTAGTGTAGAAAAGGTAGCTAAGATCCGGGAAATCCTTAATTCGAGTTAAGATCACATGAAACACTGTATGAATCCTATATTCTTTACTTAAAGGAGACTAGAGTGGTAAATGGGTGTTATACAAGGCAGAATACCACTGAAATAGAGAAAGAAACACGTTCGGCAGCTTTGGAAAGCCTTACACTTCACTGAAATGTAGTACTACACTCTATAACACATTTGAGAGACAATGATCCCGAGCTACCTCAGTTCATAACAGTGTGTAGGAAGTTGTTTGATAAAGTGGACAAAGCTTATACTTGGACCTGAAGGCAGAATATAGGAAACTACATGAAAACATGGATAATTCAGAGAAAATGACTGTAAACAGATGAGAACTTGTTTAGAACAGCTCAAAGAGATTCTCCAAGTCAGTTCTTAGTGTAGAAAAGGTAGCTAATTTCAGGGAAATCCTTAATTCGAGTTAAGATCACATGAAAAACTGTATGAATCCTATATTCTTTACTTAAAGGAGACTAGAGTGGTAAATGTGTGTTCTACAAGGCAGAATACCATTGAAATAGAGTAAAAAACACGATGGGTAGCTTTGGAAAGCTTTACACTTCACTGAAAGGTAGTACTACACCCTATAACACAGTTGAGAGACAATGTTCCCGCGCTGCCTCAGTTCATAACAGTGTGTAGGAACTTGTTTGATAAAGTGGGCAAAGCTTATACTTGGACCAGAAGGCAGAATATAGGAAACTACATGAAAACATGGATAATTCAGAGAAAATGACTGTAAACAGATGAGAACTTGTTTAGAACAGCTCAAAGACATTCTCCAGTCAGTTCTTAGTGTAGAAAAGGTAGCTAATTTCCGGGAAATCCTTAATTCGAGTTAAGATCACATGAAACATTGTATGAATCCTATATTCTTTACTTAAAGGAGACTAGAGTTGTAAATGTGGGTTATAAAAGGCAGAATACCATTGAAATAGAGAAAGAAACTCGTTCGGCAGCTTTGGAAAGCCTTACACTTCACAGAAATGTAGTACTACACTCTATAACACAGTTGAGAGACAATGTTCCCGAGCTACCTCAGTTCATAACAGTGTGTAGGAAATTGTTTGATAAAGTGGGCAAAGCTTATACTTGGACCAGAAGGCAGAATACAGGAAACTACATGAAAACATGGATAATTCAGAGAAAATGACTGTAAACTGATGAGAACTTGTTTAGAACAGCTCAGAGAGATTCTCCAAGTCAGTTCTTTGTGTAGAAAAGGTAGGTAAGATCCGGGAAATCCTTAATTCGAGTTAAGATCACCTGAAACAGTGTTTGAATCCTATATTCTTTACTTAAAGGAGACTAGAGTGGTAAAAGTGTGTTATACAAGGCAGGATACCATGAAATAGTGAAAGAAACACGTTTGGCATCTTTGGAAAGCCTTACACTTCACTGAAATGTAGTACTACACTCTATAACACAGTTGAGAGACAATGTTCCCGAGCTGCCTCAGTTCATAACAGTGTGTAGGAAGTTGTTTGATAAAGTGGGCAAAGCTTATTCTTGGACCAGAAGGTAGAATATAGGAAACTACATGAAAACATGGATAATTCAGAGAAAATGACTGTAAACATATGAGAACTTGTTTAGAACAGCTCCGAGAGATTCTCCAAGTCAGTTCTTAGTGTAGAAAAGGTAGCTAATTTCCGGGAAATCCTTAATTCGAGTTAAGATCACATGAAAAACTGTATGAATCCTTTATTCTTTACTTAAAGGAGACTAGAGTGGTAAATGTGTGTTCTCCAAGGCAGAATACCATTGAAATAGAGAAAGAAATACGTTCGGCAGCTTTGGAAAGCCTTACACTTCACTGAAATGTAGTACTACACTCTATAACACAGTTGAGAGACAATGTTCCCGAGCTACCTCAGTTCATAACAGTGTGTAGGAAGTTGTTTGATGAACTGGGCAAAGCTTATACTTGGACCAGAAGGCAGAATATAGGAAACTACATGAAAACATGAATAATTCAGAGAAAATGACTGTAAACTGATGAGAACTTGTTTAGAACAGCTCAAAGAGATTCTCCAAGTCAGTTCTTAGTGTAGAAAAGGTAGCTAAGATCCGGGAAATCCTTAATTCGAGTTAAGATCACATGAAACACTGTATGAATCCCATATTCTTTACTTAAAGGAGACTAGTATGGTAAATGTGTGTTATACAAGGCAGAATACCATTGAAATAGAGAAAGAAACACGTTCCGCAGCTTTGGAAAGCCTTACACTTCACTGAAATGTAGTACTACACTCTATAACACAGTTGAGAGACAATGTTCCCGAGCTACCTCAGTTCATAACAGTGTGTAGGAAGTTGTTTGATGAACTGGGCAAAGCTTATACTTGGACCAGAAGGCAGAATATAGGAAACTACATGAAAACATGGATAATTCAGAGAAAATGACTGTAAACATATGAGAACTTGTTTAGAACAGCTCAGAGAGATTCTCCAAGTCAGTTCTTTGTGTAGAAAAGGTAGCTAAGATCCGGGAAATCCTTAATTCGAGTTAAGATAACATGAAACACTGTATGAATCCTATATTCTTTACTTAAAGGAGACTAGAGTGGTAAATGTGTGTTATACAAGTCAGAATACCACTGAAAAAGAGAAAGAAACACGTTTGGCAGCTTTGGAAAGCCTTACACTTCACTGAAAAGTAGTACTACCCTCTATAACACAGTTGAGGGATAATTTTCCCGAGCTGCCTCAGTTCATAACAGTGTGTAGGAAGTTGTTTGATAAAGTGGGCAATGCTTATACTTGGACCACAAGGCAGAATATAGGAAACTACATGAAAACTTGGATAATTCAGAGAAAATGACTGTAAACAGATGAGAACTTGTTTAGAACAGCTCAAAGAGATTCTCCAAGTCAGTTCTTAGTGTAGAAAAGGTAGCTAAGATCCGGGAAATCCTTAATTTGAGTTAAGATCACATGAAACACTGTATGAATCCTATATTCTTTACTTAAAGGAGACTAGAGTGGTAAATGTGTGTTATACAAGGCAGAATACCATTGAATTAGAGAAAGAAACACGTTCGGCAGCTTTGGAAAGCCTTACACTTCACTGAAATGTAGTACTACACTCTATAACACAGTTGAGAGACAATGTTCCCGAGCTACCTCAGTTCATAACAGTGTGTAGGAAGTTGTTTGATAAAGTGGGCAAAGATTATACTTGGACCAGAAGGCAGAATATAGGAAACTACATGAAAACATGGATAATTCAGAGAAAATGACTGTAAACAGATGAGAACTTGTTTAGAACAGCTCAAAGAGATTCTCCAAGTCAGTTCTTAGTGTAGAAAAGGTAGCTAAGATCCGGGAAATCCTTAATTCGAGTTAAGATCACATGAAACACTGTATGAATCCCATATTCTTTACTTAAAGGAGACTAGTATGGTAAATGTGTGTTATACAAGGCAGAATACCATTGAAATAGAGAAAGAAACACGTTCCGCAGCTTTGGAAAGCCTTACACTTCACTTAAATGTAGTACTACACTCTATAACACAGTTGAGAGACAATGTTCCCGAGCTGCCTCAGTTCATAACAGTGTGTAGGAACTTGTTTGATAAAGTGGGCAAAGCTTATACTTGGACCAGACGGCAGAATATAGGAAACTACATGAAAACATGGATAATTCAGAGAAAATGACTGTAAAGAGATTAGACCTTATTTAGAGCAGCTCAAAGAGATTCTCCAAGTCAGTTCTCAGTGTAGAAAAGGTAGCTAAGATCCGGGAAATCCTTAATTCGAGTTAAGATCACATGAAACACTGTATGAATCCTATATTCTTTACTTAAAGGAGACTAGAGTGGTAAATGTGTGTTATACAAGGCAGAATACCACTGAAATAGAGAAAGAAACACGTTCGGCAGCTTTGGAAAGCCTTACACTTCACTGAAATGTAGTACTACACTCTATAACACAGTTGAGAGACAATTTTCCCGAGCTGCCTCAGTTCATAACAGTGTGTAGGAAGTTGTTTGATAAAGTGGGCAACGCTTATACTTGGACCAGAAGGCAGAATATAGGAAACTACATGAAAACATGTATAATTCAGAGAAAATGACTGTAAACAGATGAGAACTTCTTTAGAACACCTCAAAGAGATTCTCCAAGTCAGTTCTTAGTGTAGAAAAGGTAGCTAAGATCCGGGAAATCCTTAATTCGAGTTAAGATCACATGAAACACTGTATGAATCCCATATTCTTTACTTTAAGGAGACTAGTATGGTAAATGTGTGTTATACACGGCAGAATACCATTGAAATAGAGAAAGAAACACTTTCCGCAGCTTTGGAAAGCCTTACACTTCACTTAAATGTAGTACTACACTCTATAACACAGTTGAGAGACAATGTTCCCGAGCTGCCTCAGTTCATAACAGTGTGTAGGAACTTGTTTGATAAAGTGGGCAAAGCTTATACTTGGACCAGACGGCAGAATATAGGGAACTACATGAAAACATGGATAATTCAGAGAAAATGACTGTAAAGAGATTAGACCTTGTTTAGAGCAGCTCAAAGAGATTCTCCAAGTCAGTTCTTAGTGTAGAAAAGGTAGCTAAGATCCGGGAAATCCTTAATTCGAGTTAAGATCACATGAAACACTGTATGAATCCTATATTCTTTACTTAAAGGAGACTAGAGTGGTAAATGGGTGTTATACAAGGCAGAATACCACTGAAATAGAGAAAGAAACACGTTCGGCAGCTTTGGAAAGCCTTACACTTCACTGAAATGTAGTACTACACTCTATAACACAGTTGAGAGACAATGTTCCCGAGCTGCCTCAGTTCATAACAGTGTGTAGGAACTTGTTTGATAAAGTGGGCAAAGCTTATACTTGGACCAGAAGGCAGAATATAGGGAACTACATGAAAACATGGATAATTCAGAGAAAATGACTGTAAGCAGATGAGAACTTGTTTAGAACAGCTCAAAGAGATTCTCCAAGTCAGTTCTTAGTGTAGAAAAGGTGGCTAAGATCCGGGAAATCCTTAATTCGAGTTAAGATCACATGAAAAACTGTATGAATCCTATATTCTTTACTTAAAGGAGACTAGAGTGTTAAATGTGTGTTATACAAGGCAGAATACCATTGAAATAGAGAAAGAAACACGTTCGGCAGCTTTGGAAAGCCTTACACTTCACTGAAATGTAGTACTACACTCTATAACACAGTTGAGAGACAATGTTCCCGAGCTACCTCAGTTCATAACAGTGTGTAGGAAGTTGTTTGATAAAGTGGACAAAGCTTATACTTGGACCTGAAGGCAGAATATAGGAAACTACATGAAAACATGGATAATTCAGAGAAAATGACTGTAAACAGATGAGAACTTGTTTAGAACAGCTCAAAGAGATTCTCCAAGTCAGTTCTTAGTGTAGAAAAGGTGGCTAAGATCCGGGAAATCCTTAATTCGAGTTAAGATCACATGAAAAACTGTATGAATCCTATATTCTTTACTTAAAGGAGACTAGAGTGTTAAATGTGTGTTATACAAGGCAGAATACCATTGAAATAGAGAAAGAAACACGTTCGGCAGCTTTGGAAAGCCTTACACTTCACTGAAATGTAGTACTACACTCTATAACACAGATGAGAGACAATGTTCCCGAGCTACCTCAGTTCATAACAGTGTGTAGGAAGTTGTTTGATAAAGTGGACAAAGCTTATACTTGGACCTGAAGGCAGAATATAGGAAACTACATGAAAACATGGATAATTCAGAGAAAATGACTGTAAACAGATGAGAACTTGTTTAGAACAGCTCAAAGAGATTCTCCAAGTCAGTTCTTAGTGTAGAAAAGGTAGCTAATTTCCGGGAAATCCTTAATTCGAGTTAAGATCACATGAAAAACTGTATGAATCCTATATTCTTTACTTAAAGGAGACTAGAGTGGTAAATGTGTGTTCTACAAGGCAGAATACCATTGAAATAGAGTAAAAAACACGATGGGTAGCTTTGGAAAGCTTTACACTTCACTGAAAGGTAGTACTACACCCTATAACACAGTTGAGAGACAATGTTCCCGCGCTGCCTCAGTTCATAACAGTGTGTAGGAACTTGTTTGATAAAGTGGGCAAAGCTTATACTTGGACCAGAAGGCAGAATATAGGAAACTACATGAAAACATGGATAATTCAGAGAAAATGACTGTAAACAGATGAGAACTTGTTTAGAACAGCTCAAAGACATTCTCCAGTCAGTTCTTAGTGTAGAAAAGGTAGCTAATTTCCGGGAAATCCTTAATTCGAGTTAAGATCACATGAAACATTGTATGAATCCTATATTCTTTACTTAAAGGAGACTAGAGTTGTAAATGTGGGTTATAAAAGGCAGAATACCATTGAAATAGAGAAAGAAACTCGTTCGGCAGCTTTGGAAAGCCTTACACTTCACAGAAATGTAGTACTACACTCTATAACACAGTTGAGAGACAATGTTCCCGAGCTACCTCAGTTCATAACAGTGTGTAGGAAATTGTTTGATAAAGTGGGCAAAGCTTATACTTGGACCAGAAGGCAGAATACAGGAAACTACATGAAAACATGGATAATTCAGAGAAAATGACTGTAAACAGATGAGAACTTGTTTAGAAAAGCTCAAAGAGATTCTCCAAGTCAGTTCTTAGTGTAGAAAAGGTAGCTAAGATCCGGGAAATCCTTAATTCGAGTTAAGATCACATGAAACACTGTATGAATCCTATATTCTTTACTTAAAGGAGACTAGAGTGGTAAATGTGTGTTCTACAAGGCAGAATACCATTGAAATAGAGAAAGAAACACGTTCGGCAGCTTTGGAAAGCCTTGCACTTCACTGAAATGTAGTACTACACTCTATAACACAGTTGAGAGACAATTTTCCCGAGCTGCCTCAGTTCATAACAGTGTGTAGGAAGTTGTTTGATAAAGTGGGCAACGCTTATACTTGGACCAGAAGGCAGAATATAGGAAACTACATGAAAACATGTATAATTCAGAGAAAATGACTGTAAACAGATGAGAACTTCTTTAGAACACCTCAAAGAGATTCTCCAAGTCAGTTCTTAGTGTAGAAAAGGTAGCTAAGATCCGGGAAATCCTTAATTCGAGTTAAGATCACATGAAACACTGTATGAATCCCATATTCTTTACTTTAAGGAGACTAGTATGGTAAATGTGTGTTATACACGGCAGAATACCATTGAAATAGAGAAAGAAACACGTTCCGCAGCTTTGGAAAGCCTTACACTTCACTTAAATGTAGTACTACACTCTATAACACAGTTGAGAGACAATGTTCCCGAGCTGCCTCAGTTCATAACAGTGTGTAGGAACTTGTTTGATAAAGTGGGCAAAGCTTATACTTGGACCAGACGGCAGAATATAGGGAACTACATGAAAACATGGATAATTCAGAGAAAATGACTGTAAAGAGATTAGACCTTGTTTAGAGCAGCTCAAAGAGATTCTCCAAGTCAGTTCTTAGTGTAGAAAAGGTAGCTAAGATCCGGGAAATCCTTAATTCGAGTTAAGATCACATGAAACACTGTATGAATCCTATATTCTTTACTTAAAGGAGACTAGAGTGGTAAATGTGTGTTATACAAGGCAGAATACCACTGAAATAGAGAAAGAAACACGTTCGGCAGCTTTGGAAAGCCTTACACTTCACTGAAATGTAGTACTACACTCTATAACACAGTTGAGAGACAATGTTCCCGAGCTGCCTCAGTTCATAACAGTGTGTAGGAACTTGTTTGATAAAGTGGGCAAAGCTTATACTTGGACCAGAAGGCAGAATATAGGGAACTACATGAAAACATGGATAATTCAGAGAAAATGACTGTAAGCAGATGAGAACTTGTTGAGAACAGCTCAAAGAGATTCTCCAAGTCAGTTCTTAGTGTAGAAAAGGTGGCTAAGATCCGGGAAATCCTTAATTCGAGTTAAGATCACATGAAGCACTGTATGAATCCTATATTCTTTACTTAAAGAAGACTAGAGTGCTAAAAGTGTGTTATACAAGGCAGAATACCATTGAAATAGAGACAGAAACACGTTCGGTAGTTTTGGAAAGCCTTACAGTTCACTGAAATGTAGTACTACACTCTATATCACAGTTGAGAGACAATGTTCCCGAGCTGCCTCAGTTCATAACAGTGTGTAGGAAGTTGTTTCATAAAGTGGGCAACGCTTATACTTGGACCAGAAGGCACAATATAGGAAACTACATGAAAACTTGGATAATTCAGAGAAAATGACTGTAAACAGATGAGAACTTGCTTAGAACAGCTCAAAGAGATTCTCCAAGTCAGTTCTTAGTGTAGAAAAGGTAGCTAAGATCCGGGAAATCCTTAATTCGAGTTAAGATCACATGAAACATTGTATGAATCCTATATTCTTTACTTAAAGGAGACTAGAGTTGTAAATGTGGGTTATAAAAGGCAGAATACCATTGAAATAGAGAAAGAAACTCGTTCGGCAGCTTTGGAAAGCCTTACACTTCACTGAAATGTAGTACTACACTCTATAACACAGTTGAGAGACAATTTTCCCGAGCTGCCTCAGTTCATAACAGTGTGTAGGAAGTTGTTTGATAAAGTGGGCAACGCTTATACTTGGACCAGAAGGCAGAATATAGGAAACTACATGAAAACATGAATAATTCAGAGAAAATGACTGTAAACTGATGAGAACTTGTTTAGAACAGCTCAAAGAGATTCTCCAAGTCAGTTCTTAGTGTAGAAAAGGTAGCTAAGATCCGGGAAATCCTTAATTCGAGTTAAGATCACATGAAACACTGTATGAATCCCATATTCTTTACTTAAAGGAGACTAGTATGGTAAATGTGTGTTATACAAGGCAGAATACCATTGAAATAGAGAAAGAAACACGTTCCGCAGCTTTGGAAAGCCTTACACTTCACTGAAATGTAGTACTACACTCTATAACACAGTTGAGAGACAATGTTCCCGAGCTACCTCAGTTCATAACAGTGTGTAGGAAGTTGTTTGATGAACTGGGCAAAGCTTATACTTGGACCAGAAGGCAGAATATAGGAAACTACATGAAAACATGGATAATTCAGAGAAAATGACTGTAAACATATGAGAACTTGTTTAGAACAGCTCAGAGAGATTCTCCAAGTCAGTTCTTTGTGTAGAAAAGGTAGCTAAGATCCGGGAAATCCTTAATTCGAGTTAAGATAACATGAAACACTGTATGAATCCTATATTCTTTACTTAAAGGAGACTAGAGTGGTAAATGTGTGTTATACAAGTCAGAATACCACTGAAAAAGAGAAAGAAACACGTTTGGCAGCTTTGGAAAGCCTTACACTTCACTGAAAAGTAGTACTACCCTCTATAACACAGTTGAGGGATAATTTTCCCGAGCTGCCTCAGTTCATAACAGTGTGTAGGAAGTTGTTTGATAAAGTGGGCAATGCTTATACTTGGACCACAAGGCAGAATATAGGAAACTACATGAAAACTTGGATAATTCAGAGAAAATGACTGTAAACAGATGAGAACTTGTTTAGAACAGCTCAAAGAGATTCTCCAAGTCAGTTCTTAGTGTAGAAAAGGTAGCTAAGATCCGGGAAATCCTTAATTTGAGTTAAGATCACATGAAACACTGTATGAATCCTATATTCTTTACTTAAAGGAGACTAGAGTGGTAAATGTGTGTTATACAAGGCAGAATACCATTGAATTAGAGAAAGAAACACGTTCGGCAGCTTTGGAAAGCCTTACACTTCACTGAAATGTAGTACTACACTCTATAACACAGTTGAGAGACAATGTTCCCGAGCTACCTCAGTTCATAACAGTGTGTAGGAAGTTGTTTGATAAAGTGGGCAAAGATTATACTTGGACCAGAAGGCAGAATATAGGAAACTACATGAAAACATGGATAATTCAGAGAAAATGACTGTAAACAGATGAGAACTTGTTTAGAACAGCTCAAAGAGATTCTCCAAGTCAGTTCTTAGTGTAGAAAAGGTAGCTAAGATCCGGGAAATCCTTAATTCGAGTTAAGATCACATGAAACACTGTATGAATCCCATATTCTTTACTTAAAGGAGACTAGTATGGTAAATGTGTGTTATACAAGGCAGAATACCATTGAAATAGAGAAAGAAACACGTTCCGCAGCTTTGGAAAGCCTTACACTTCACTTAAATGTAGTACTACACTCTATAACACAGTTGAGAGACAATGTTCCCGAGCTGCCTCAGTTCATAACAGTGTGTAGGAACTTGTTTGATAAAGTGGGCAAAGCTTATACTTGGACCAGACGGCAGAATATAGGAAACTACATGAAAACATGGATAATTCAGAGAAAATGACTGTAAAGAGATTAGACCTTATTTAGAGCAGCTCAAAGAGATTCTCCAAGTCAGTTCTCAGTGTAGAAAAGGTAGCTAAGATCCGGGAAATCCTTAATTCGAGTTAAGATCACATGAAACACTGTATGAATCCTATATTCTTTACTTAAAGGAGACTAGAGTGGTAAATGTGTGTTATACAAGGCAGAATACCACTGAAATAGAGAAAGAAACACGTTCGGCAGCTTTGGAAAGCCTTACACTTCACTGAAATGTAGTACTACACTCTATAACACAGTTGAGAGACAATTTTCCCGAGCTGCCTCAGTTCATAACAGTGTGTAGGAAGTTGTTTGATAAAGTGGGCAACGCTTATACTTGGACCAGAAGGCAGAATATAGGAAACTACATGAAAACATGTATAATTCAGAGAAAATGACTGTAAACAGATGAGAACTTCTTTAGAACACCTCAAAGAGATTCTCCAAGTCAGTTCTTAGTGTAGAAAAGGTAGCTAAGATCCGGGAAATCCTTAATTCGAGTTAAGATCACATGAAACACTGTATGAATCCCATATTCTTTACTTTAAGGAGACTAGTATGGTAAATGTGTGTTATACACGGCAGAATACCATTGAAATAGAGAAAGAAACACGTTCCGCAGCTTTGGAAAGCCTTACACTTCACTTAAATGTAGTACTACACTCTATAACACAGTTGAGAGACAATGTTCCCGAGCTGCCTCAGTTCATAACAGTGTGTAGGAACTTGTTTGATAAAGTGGGCAAAGCTTATACTTGGACCAGACGGCAGAATATAGGGAACTACATGAAAACATGGATAATTCAGAGAAAATGACTGTA
This sequence comes from Pipistrellus hanaki, assembly GCF_964339955.1. NCBI lineage: Eukaryota > Metazoa > Chordata > Mammalia > Chiroptera > Vespertilionidae > Pipistrellus > Pipistrellus hanaki. Next base: position 470,038 of record NW_028182293.1, read on the forward strand.
AAGAGATTAGACCTTGTTTAGAGCAGCTCAAAGAGATTCTCCAAGTCAGTTCTTAGTGTAGAAAAGGTAGCTAAGATCCGGGAAATCCTTAATTCGAGTTAAGATCACATGAAACACTGTATGAATCCTATATTCTTTACTTAAAGGAGACTAGAGTGGTAAATGGGTGTTATACAAGGCAGAATACCACTGAAATAGAGAAAGAAACACGTTCGGCAGCTTTGGAAAGCCTTACACTTCACTGAAATGTAGTACTACACTCTATAACACAGTTGAGAGACAATGTTCCCGAGCTGCCTCAGTTCATAACAGTGTGTAGGAACTTGTTTGATAAAGTGGGCAAAGCTTATACTTGGACCAGAAGGCAGAATATAGGGAACTACATGAAAACATGGATAATTCAGAGAAAATGACTGTAAGCAGATGAGAACTTGTTTAGAACAGCTCAAAGAGATTCTCCAAGTCAGTTCTTAGTGTAGAAAAGGTGGCTAAGATCCGGGAAATCCTTAATTCGAGTTAAGATCACATGAAAAACTGTATGAATCCTATATTCTTTACTTAAAGGAGACTAGAGTGTTAAATGTGTGTTATACAAGGCAGAATACCATTGAAATAGAGAAAGAAACACGTTCGGCAGCTTTGGAAAGCCTTACACTTCACTGAAATGTAGTACTACACTCTATAACACAGTTGAGAGACAATGTTCCCGAGCTACCTCAGTTCATAACAGTGTGTAGGAAGTTGTTTGATAAAGTGGACAAAGCTTATACTTGGACCTGAAGGCAGAATATAGGAAACTACATGAAAACATGGATAATTCAGAGAAAATGACTGTAAACAGATGAGAACTTGTTTAGAACAGCTCAAAGAGATTCTCCAAGTCAGTTCTTAGTGTAGAAAAGGTGGCTAAGATCCGGGAAATCCTTAATTCGAGTTAAGATCACATGAAAAACTGTATGAATCCTATATTCTTTACTTAAAGGAGACTAGAGTGTTAAATGTGTGTTATACAAGGCAGAATACCATTGAAATAGAGAAAGAAACACGTTCGGCAGCTTTGGAAAGCCTTACACTTCACTGAAATGTAGTACTACACTCTATAACACAGATGAGAGACAATGTTCCCGAGCTACCTCAGTTCATAACAGTGTGTAGGAAGTTGTTTGATAAAGTGGACAAAGCTTATACTTGGACCTGAAGGCAGAATATAGGAAACTACATGAAAACATGGATAATTCAGAGAAAATGACTGTAAACAGATGAGAACTTGTTTAGAACAGCTCAAAGAGATTCTCCAAGTCAGTTCTTAGTGTAGAAAAGGTAGCTAATTTCCGGGAAATCCTTAATTCGAGTTAAGATCACATGAAAAACTGTATGAATCCTATATTCTTTACTTAAAGGAGACTAGAGTGGTAAATGTGTGTTCTACAAGGCAGAATACCATTGAAATAGAGTAAAAAACACGATCGGTAGCTTTGGAAAGCTTTACACTTCACTGAAAGGTAGTACTACACCCTATAACACAGTTGAGAGACAATGTTCCCGCGCTGCCTCAGTTCATAACAGTGTGTAGGAACTTGTTTGATAAAGTGGGCAAAGCTTATACTTGGACCAGAAGGCAGAATATAGGAAACTACATGAAAACATGGATAATTCAGAGAAAATGACTGTAAACAGATGAGAACTTGTTTAGAACAGCTCAAAGACATTCTCCAGTCAGTTCTTAGTGTAGAAAAGGTAGCTAATTTCCGGGAAATCCTTAATTCGAGTTAAGATCACATGAAACATTGTATGAATCCTATATTCTTTACTTAAAGGAGACTAGAGTTGTAAATGTGGGTTATAAAAGGCAGAATACCATTGAAATAGAGAAAGAAACTCGTTCGGCAGCTTTGGAAAGCCTTACACTTCACAGAAATGTAGTACTACACTCTATAACACAGTTGAGAGACAATGTTCCCGAGCTACCTCAGTTCATAACAGTGTGTAGGAAATTGTTTGATAAAGTGGGCAAAGCTTATACTTGGACCAGAAGGCAGAATACAGGAAACTACATGAAAACATGGATAATTCAGAGAAAATGACTGTAAACAGATGAGAACTTGTTTAGAAAAGCTCAAAGAGATTCTCCAAGTCAGTTCTTAGTGTAGAAAAGGTAGCTAAGATCCGGGAAATCCTTAATTCGAGTTAAGATCACATGAAACACTGTATGAATCCTATATTCTTTACTTAAAGGAGACTAGAGTGGTAAATGTGTGTTCTACAAGGCAGAATACCATTGAAATAGAGAAAGAAACACGTTCGGCAGCTTTGGAAAGCCTTGCACTTCACTGAAATGTAGTACTACACTCTATAACACAGTTGAGAGACAATTTTCCCGAGCTGCCTCAGTTCATAACAGTGTGTAGGAAGTTGTTTGATAAAGTGGGCAACGCTTATACTTGGACCAGAAGGCAGAATATAGGAAACTACATGAAAACATGTATAATTCAGAGAAAATGACTGTAAACAGATGAGAACTTCTTTAGAACACCTCAAAGAGATTCTCCAAGTCAGTTCTTAGTGTAGAAAAGGTAGCTAAGATCCGGGAAATCCTTAATTCGAGTTAAGATCACATGAAACACTGTATGAATCCCATATTCTTTACTTTAAGGAGACTAGTATGGTAAATGTGTGTTATACACGGCAGAATACCATTGAAATAGAGAAAGAAACACGTTCCGCAGCTTTGGAAAGCCTTACACTTCACTTAAATGTAGTACTACACTCTATAACACAGTTGAGAGACAATGTTCCCGAGCTGCCTCAGTTCATAACAGTGTGTAGGAACTTGTTTGATAAAGTGGGCAAAGCTTATACTTGGACCAGACGGCAGAATATAGGGAACTACATGAAAACATGGATAATTCAGAGAAAATGACTGTAAAGAGATTAGACCTTGTTTAGAGCAGCTCAAAGAGATTCTCCAAGTCAGTTCTTAGTGTAGAAAAGGTAGCTAAGATCCGGGAAATCCTTAATTCGAGTTAAGATCACATGAAACACTGTATGAATCCTATATTCTTTACTTAAAGGAGACTAGAGTGGTAAATGTGTGTTATACAAGGCAGAATACCACTGAAATAGAGAAAGAAACACGTTCGGCAGCTTTGGAAAGCCTTACACTTCACTGAAATGTAGTACTACACTCTATAACACAGTTGAGAGACAATGTTCCCGAGCTGCCTCAGTTCATAACAGTGTGTAGGAACTTGTTTGATAAAGTGGGCAAAGCTTATACTTGGACCAGAAGGCAGAATATAGGGAACTACATGAAAACATGGATAATTCAGAGAAAATGACTGTAAGCAGATGAGAACTTGTTGAGAACAGCTCAAAGAGATTCTCCAAGTCAGTTCTTAGTGTAGAAAAGGTGGCTAAGATCCGGGAAATCCTTAATTCGAGTTAAGATCACATGAAGCACTGTATGAATCCTATATTCTTTACTTAAAGAAGACTAGAGTGCTAAAAGTGTGTTATACAAGGCAGAATACCATTGAAATAGAGACAGAAACACGTTCGGTAGTTTTGGAAAGCCTTACAGTTCACTGAAATGTAGTACTACACTCTATATCACAGTTGAGAGACAATGTTCCCGAGCTGCCTCAGTTCATAACAGTGTGTAGGAAGTTGTTTCATAAAGTGGGCAACGCTTATACTTGGACCAGAAGGCACAATATAGGAAACTACATGAAAACTTGGATAATTCAGAGAAAATGACTGTAAACAGATGAGAACTTGCTTAGAACAGCTCAAAGAGATTCTCCAAGTCAGTTCTTAGTGTAGAAAAGGTAGCTAAGATCCGGGAAATCCTTAATTCGAGTTAAGATCACATGAAACATTGTATGAATCCTATATTCTTTACTTAAAGGAGACTAGAGTTGTAAATGTGGGTTATAAAAGGCAGAATACCATTGAAATAGAGAAAGAAACTCGTTCGGCAGCTTTGGAAAGCCTTACACTTCACTGAAATGTAGTACTACACTCTATAACACAGTTGAGAGACAATTTTCCCGAGCTGCCTCAGTTCATAACAGTGTGTAGGAAGTTGTTTGATAAAGTGGGCAACGCTTATACTTGGACCAGAAGGCAGAATATAGGAAACTACATGAAAACATGTATAATTCAGAGAAAATGACTGTAAACAGATGAGAACTTCTTTAGAACACCTCAAAGAGATTCTCCAAGTCAGTTCTTAGTGTAGAAAAGGTAGCTAAGATCCGGGAAATCCTTAATTCGAGTTAAGATCACATGAAACACTGTATGAATCCCATATTCTTTACTTTAAGGAGACTAGTATGGTAAATGTGTGTTATACACGGCAGAATACCATTGAAATAGAGAAAGAAACACGTTCCGCAGCTTTGGAAAGCCTTACACTTCACTTAAATGTAGTACTACACTCTATAACACAGTTGAGAGACAATGTTCCCGAGCTGCCTCAGTTCATAACAGTGTGTAGGAACTTGTTTGATAAAGTGGGCAAAGCTTATACTTGGACCAGACGGCAGAATATAGGGAACTACATGAAAACATGGATAATTCAGAGAAAATGACTGTAAAGAGATTAGACCTTGTTTAGAGCAGCTCAAAGAGATTCTCCAAGTCAGTTCTTAGTGTAGAAAAGGTAGCTAAGATCCGGGAAATCCTTAATTCGAGTTAAGATCACATGAAACACTGTATGAATCCTATATTCTTTACTTAAAGGAGACTAGAGTGGTAAATGGGTGTTATACAAGGCAGAATACCACTGAAATAGAGAAAGAAACACGTTCGGCAGCTTTGGAAAGCCTTACACTTCACTGAAATGTAGTACTACACTCTATAACACAGTTGAGAGACAATGTTCCCGAGCTGCCTCAGTTCATAACAGTGTGTAGGAACTTGTTTGATAAAGTGGGCAAAGCTTATACTTGGACCAGAAGGCAGAATATAGGGAACTACATGAAAACATGGATAATTCAGAGAAAATGACTGTAAGCAGATGAGAACTTGTTTAGAACAGCTCAAAGAGATTCTCCAAGTCAGTTCTTAGTGTAGAAAAGGTGGCTAAGATCCGGGAAATCCTTAATTCGAGTTAAGATCACATGAAAAACTGTATGAATCCTATATTCTTTACTTAAAGGAGACTAGAGTGTTAAATGTGTGTTATACAAGGCAGAATACCATTGAAATAGAGAAAGAAACACGTTCGGCAGCTTTGGAAAGCCTTACACTTCACTGAAATGTAGTACTACACTCTATAACACAGTTGAGAGACAATGTTCCCGAGCTACCTCAGTTCATAACAGTGTGTAGGAAGTTGTTTGATAAAGTGGACAAAGCTTATACTTGGACCTGAAGGCAGAATATAGGAAACTACATGAAAACATGGATAATTCAGAGAAAATGACTGTAAACAGATGAGAACTTGTTTAGAACAGCTCAAAGAGATTCTCCAAGTCAGTTCTTAGTGTAGAAAAGGTGGCTAAGATCCGGGAAATCCTTAATTCGAGTTAAGATCACATGAAAAACTGTATGAATCCTATATTCTTTACTTAAAGGAGACTAGAGTGTTAAATGTGTGTTATACAAGGCAGAATACCATTGAAATAGAGAAAGAAACACGTTCGGCAGCTTTGGAAAGCCTTACACTTCACTGAAATGTAGTACTACACTCTATAACACAGATGAGAGACAATGTTCCCGAGCTACCTCAGTTCATAACAGTGTGTAGGAAGTTGTTTGATAAAGTGGACAAAGCTTATACTTGGACCTGAAGGCAGAATATAGGAAACTACATGAAAACATGGATAATTCAGAGAAAATGACTGTAAACAGATGAGAACTTGTTTAGAACAGCTCAAAGAGATTCTCCAAGTCAGTTCTTAGTGTAGAAAAGGTAGCTAATTTCCGGGAAATCCTTAATTCGAGTTAAGATCACATGAAAAACTGTATGAATCCTATATTCTTTACTTAAAGGAGACTAGAGTGGTAAATGTGTGTTCTACAAGGCAGAATACCATTGAAATAGAGTAAAAAACACGATCGGTAGCTTTGGAAAGCTTTACACTTCACTGAAAGGTAGTACTACACCCTATAACACAGTTGAGAGACAATGTTCCCGCGCTGCCTCAGTTCATAACAGTGTGTAGGAACTTGTTTGATAAAGTGGGCAAAGCTTATACTTGGACCAGAAGGCAGAATATAGGAAACTACATGAAAACATGGATAATTCAGAGAAAATGACTGTAAACAGATGAGAACTTGTTTAGAACAGCTCAAAGACATTCTCCAGTCAGTTCTTAGTGTAGAAAAGGTAGCTAATTTCCGGGAAATCCTTAATTCGAGTTAAGATCACATGAAACATTGTATGAATCCTATATTCTTTACTTAAAGGAGACTAGAGTTGTAAATGTGGGTTATAAAAGGCAGAATACCATTGAAATAGAGAAAGAAACTCGTTCGGCAGCTTTGGAAAGCCTTACACTTCACAGAAATGTAGTACTACACTCTATAACACAGTTGAGAGACAATGTTCCCGAGCTACCTCAGTTCATAACAGTGTGTAGGAAATTGTTTGATAAAGTGGGCAAAGCTTATACTTGGACCAGAAGGCAGAATACAGGAAACTACATGAAAACATGGATAATTCAGAGAAAATGACTGTAAACAGATGAGAACTTGTTTAGAAAAGCTCAAAGAGATTCTCCAAGTCAGTTCTTAGTGTAGAAAAGGTAGCTAAGATCCGGGAAATCCTTAATTCGAGTTAAGATCACATGAAACACTGTATGAATCCTATATTCTTTACTTAAAGGAGACTAGAGTGGTAAATGTGTGTTCTACAAGGCAGAATACCATTGAAATAGAGAAAGAAACACGTTCGGCAGCTTTGGAAAGCCTTGCACTTCACTGAAATGTAGTACTACACTCTATAACACAGTTGAGAGACAATTTTCCCGAGCTGCCTCAGTTCATAACAGTGTGTAGGAAGTTGTTTGATAAAGTGGGCAACGCTTATACTTGGACCAGAAGGCAGAATATAGGAAACTACATGAAAACATGTATAATTCAGAGAAAATGACTGTAAACAGATGAGAACTTCTTTAGAACACCTCAAAGAGATTCTCCAAGTCAGTTCTTAGTGTAGAAAAGGTAGCTAAGATCCGGGAAATCCTTAATTCGAGTTAAGATCACATGAAACACTGTATGAATCCCATATTCTTTACTTTAAGGAGACTAGTATGGTAAATGTGTGTTATACACGGCAGAATACCATTGAAATAGAGAAAGAAACACGTTCCGCAGCTTTGGAAAGCCTTACACTTCACTTAAATGTAGTACTACACTCTATAACACAGTTGAGAGACAATGTTCCCGAGCTGCCTCAGTTCATAACAGTGTGTAGGAACTTGTTTGATAAAGTGGGCAAAGCTTATACTTGGACCAGACGGCAGAATATAGGGAACTACATGAAAACATGGATAATTCAGAGAAAATGACTGTAAAGAGATTAGACCTTGTTTAGAGCAGCTCAAAGAGATTCTCCAAGTCAGTTCTTAGTGTAGAAAAGGTAGCTAAGATCCGGGAAATCCTTAATTCGAGTTAAGATCACATGAAACACTGTATGAATCCTATATTCTTTACTTAAAGGAGACTAGAGTGGTAAATGGGTGTTATACAAGGCAGAATACCACTGAAATAGAGAAAGAAACACGTTCGGCAGCTTTGGAAAGCCTTACACTTCACTGAAATGTAGTACTACACTCTATAACACAGTTGAGAGACAATGTTCCCGAGCTGCCTCAGTTCATAACAGTGTGTAGGAACTTGTTTGATAAAGTGGGCAAAGCTTATACTTGGACCAGAAGGCAGAATATAGGGAACTACATGAAAACATGGATAATTCAGAGAAAATGACTGTAAGCAGATGAGAACTTGTTTAGAACAGCTCAAAGAGATTCTCCAAGTCAGTTCTTAGTGTAGAAAAGGTGGCTAAGATCCGGGAAATCCTTAATTCGAGTTAAGATCACATGAAAAACTGTATGAATCCTATATTCTTTACTTAAAGGAGACTAGAGTGTTAAATGTGTGTTATACAAGGCAGAATACCATTGAAATAGAGAAAGAAACACGTTCGGCAGCTTTGGAAAGCCTTACACTTGACTGAAATGTAGTACTACACTCTATAACACAGTTGAGAGACAATGTTCCCGAGCTACCTCAGTTCATAACAGTGTGTAGGAAGTTGTTTGATAAAGTGGACAAAGCTTATACTTGGACCTGAAGGCAGAATATAGGAAACTACATGAAAACATGGATAATTCAGAGAAAATGACTGTAAACAGATGAGAACTTGTTTAGAACAGCTCAAAGAGATTCTCCAAGTCAGTTCTTAGTGTAGAAAAGGTAGCTAATTTCCGGGAAATCCTTAATTCGAGTTAAGATCACATGAAAAACTGTATGAATCCTATATTCTTTACTTAAAGGAGACTAGAGTGGTAAATGTGTGTTATACAAGGCAGAATACCATTGAAATAGAGAAAGAAACACGTTCGGCAGCTTTGGAAAGCCTTACACTTCACTGAAATGTAGTACTACACTCTATAACACAGTTGAGAGACAATGTTCCCGAGCTACCTCAGTTCATAACAGTGTGTAGGAAGTTGTTTGATAAAGTGGGCAAAGCTTATACTTGGACCAGAAGGCAAAATATAGGAAACTACATGAAAACTTGGATAATTCAGACAAAATGACTGTAAGCAGATGAGAACTTGTTTAGAACAGCTCAAAGAGATTCTCCAAGTCAGTTCTTAGTGTAGAAAAGTTAGCTAAGATCCGGGAAATCCTTAATTCGAGTGAAGATCACATGGAACACTGTATGAATCCTATATTCTTTACTTAAAGGAGACTAGAGTGGTAAATGTGTGTTATACAAGGCAGAATACCACTGAAATAGAGAAAGAAACACGTTCGGCAGCTTTGGAAAGCCTTACACTTCACTGAAATGTAGTACTACACTCTATAACACAGTTGAGAGCCAATTTTCCCGAGCTGCCTCAGTTCATAACAGTGTGTAGGAAGTTGTTTCATAAAGTGGGCAACGCTTATACTTGGACCAGAAGGCACAATATAGGAAACTACATGAAAACTTGGATAATTCAGAGAAAATGACTGTAAACAGATGAGAACTTGCTTAGAACAGCTCAAAGAGATTCTCCAAGTCAGTTCTTAGTGTAGAAAAGGTAGCTAAGATCCGGGAAATCCTTAATTCGAGTTAAGATCACATGAAACATTGTATGAATCCTATATTCTTTACTTAAAGGAGACTAGAGTGGTAAATGTGGGTTATAAAAGGCAGAATACCATTGAAATAGAGAAAGAAACACGTTCGGCAGCTTTGGAAAGCCTTACACTTCACTGAAATGTAGTACTACACTCTATAACACAGTTGAGAGACAATGTTCCCGAGCTACCTCAGTTCATAACAGTGTGTATGAAGTTGTTTGATAAAGTGGGCAAAGCTTATACTTGGACCAGAAGGCAGAATATAGGAAACTACATGAAAACATGGATAATTCAGAGAAAATGACTGTAAACAGATGAGAACTTGTTTAGAACAGCTCAAAGAGATTCTCCAATTCAGTTCTTAGTGTAGAAAAGGTAGCTAAGATCCGGGAAATCCTTAATTCGAGTTAAGATCACATGAAGCAGTGTATGAACCCTATATTCTTTACTTAAAGGAGACTAGAGTGGTAAACGGGTGTTATACAAGGCAGAATACCATTGAAATAGAGACAGAAACACGTTGGGTAGCTTTGGAAAGCTTTACACTTCACTGAAAGGTAGTACTACACTCTATAACACAGTTGAGAGACAATGTTCCCGAGCTGCCTCAGTTCATAACAGTGTGTAGGAAGTTGTTTGATAAAGTGGGCAAAGCTTATACTTGGACCAGAAGGCAGAATATAGGAAACTACATGAAAACATGGATAATTCAGAGAAAATGACTGTAAACAGATGAGAACTTGTTTAGAACAGCTCAAAGAGATTCTCCAAGTCAGTTCTTAGTGTAGAAAAGGTAGCTAATTTCCGGGAAATCCTTAATTCGAGTTAAGATCACATGAAAAACTGTATGAATCCTATATTCTTTACTTAAAGGAGACTAGAGTGGTAAATGTGTGTTCTACAAGGCAGAATACCATTGAAATAGAGAAAGAAACACGATCGGTAGCTTTGGAAAGCTTTACACTTCACTGAAAGGTAGTACTACACTCTATAACACAGTTGAGAGACAATGTTCCCGAGCTGCCTCAGTTCATAACAGTGTGTAGGAAGTTGTTTGATAAAGTGGGCAAAGCTTATACTTGGACCAGAGGGCAGAATATAGAAAACTACATGAAAACATGGATAATTCAGCGAAAATGACTGTAATCAGATGAGAACTTGTTTAGAACAGCTCAAAGAGATTCTCCAAGTCAGTTCTTAGTGTAGAAAAGGTAGCTAAGATCCGGGAAATCCTTAATTCGAGTTAAGATCACATGAAACACTGTATGAATCCTATATTCTTTACTTAAAGGAGACTAGAGTGGTAAATGTGTGTTATACAAGGCAGAATACCATTGAAATAGAGAAAGAAACACGTTCGGCAGCTTTGGAAAGCCTTACACTTCACTGAAATGTAGTACTACACTCTATAACACAGTTGAGAGACAATGTTCCCGAGCTACCTCAGTTCATAACAGTGTGTAGGAAGTTGTTTGATAAAGTGGGCAAAGCTTATACTTGGACCAGAAGGCAAAATATAGGAAACTACATGAAAACTTGGATAATTCAGAGAAAATGACTGTAAGCAGATGAGAACTTGTTTAGAACAGCTCAAAGAGATTCTCCAAGTCAGTTCTTAGTGTAGAAAAGTTAGCTAAGATCCGGGAAATCCTTAATTCGAGTGAAGATCACATGGAACACTGTATGAATCCTATAATCTTTACTTAAAGGAGACTAGAGTGGTAAATGTGTGTTATACAAGGCAGAATACCACTGAAATAGAGAAAGAAACACGTTCGGCAGCTTTGGAAAGCCTTACACTTCACTGAAATGTAGTACTACACTCTATAACACAGTTGAGAGCCAATTTTCCCGAGCTGCCTCAGTTCATAACAGTGTGTAGGAAGTTGTTTCATAAAGTGGGCAACGCTTATACTTGGACCAGAAGGCACAATATAGGAAACTACATGAAAACTTGGATAATTCAGAGAAAATGACTGTAAACAGATGAGAACTTGCTTAGAACAGCTCAAAGAGATTCTCCAAGTCAGTTCTTAGTGTAGAAAAGGTAGCTAAGATCCGGGAAATCCTTAATTCGAGTTAAGATCACATGAAACATTGTATGAATCCTATATTCTTTACTTAAAGGAGACTAGAGTGGTAAATGTGGGTTATAAAAGGCAGAATACCATTGAAATAGAGAAAGAAACACGTTCGGCAGCTTTGGAAAGCCTTACACTTCACTGAAATGTAGTACTACACTCTATAACACAGTTGAGAGACAATGTTCCCGAGCTACCTCAGTTCATAACAGTGTGTATGAAGTTGTTTGATAAAGTGGGCAAAGCTTATACTTGGACCAGAAGGCAGAATATAGGAAACTACATGAAAACATGGATAATTCAGAGAAAATGACTGTAAACAGATGAGAACTTGTTTAGAACAGCTCAAAGAGATTCTCCAATTCAGTTCTTAGTGTAGAAAAGGTAGCTAAGATCCGGGAAATCCTTAATTCGAGTTAAGATCACATGAAGCAGTGTATGAACCCTATATTCTTTACTTAAAGGAGACTAGAGTGGTAAACGTGTGTTATACAAGGCAGAATACCATTGAAATAGAGACAGAAACACGTTCGGTAGCTTTGGAAAGCTTTACACTTCACTGAAAGGTAGTACTACACTCTATAACACAGTTGAGAGACAATGTTCCCGAGCTGCCTCAGTTCATAACAGTGTGTAGGAAGTTGTTTGATAAAGTGGGCAAAGCTTATACTTGGACCAGAAGGCAGAATATAGGAAACTACATGAAAACATGGATAATTCAGAGAAAATGACTGTAAACAGATGAGAACTTGTTTAGAACAGCTCAAAGAGATTCTCCAAGTCAGTTCTTAGTGTAGAAAAGGTAGCTAATTTCCGGGAAATCCTTAATTCGAGTTAAGATCACATGAAAAACTGTATGAATCCTATATTCTTTACTTAAAGGAGACTAGAGTGGTAAATGTGTGTTCTACAAGGCAGAATACCATTGAAATAGAGAAAGAAACACGATCGGTAGCTTTGGAAAGCTTTACACTTCACTGAAAGGTAGTACTACACTCTATAACACAGTTGAGAGACAATGTTCCCGAGCTGCCTCAGTTCATAACAGTGTGTAGGAAGTTGTTTGATAAAGTGGGCAAAGCTTATACTTGGACCAGAGGGCAGAATATAGAAAACTACATGAAAACATGGATAATTCAGCGAAAATGACTGTAATCAGATGAGAACTTGTTTAGAACAGCTCAAAGAGATTCTCCAAGTCAGTTCTTAGTGTAGAAAAGGTAGCTAAGATCCGGGAAATCCTTAATTCGAGTTAAGATCACATGAAACACTGTATGAATCCTATATTCTTTACTTAAAGGAGACTAGAGTGGTAAATGTGTGTTATACAAGGCAGAATACCATTGAAATAGAGAAAGAAACACGTTCGGCAGCTTTGGAAAGCCTTACACTTCACTGAAATGTAGTACTACACTCTATAACACAGTTGAGAGACAATGTTCCCGAGCTACCTCAGTTCATAACAGTGTGTAGGAAGTTGTTTGATAAAGTGGGCAAAGCTTATACTTGGACCAGAAGGCAGAATATAGGAAACTACATGAAAACATGGATAATTCAGAGAAAATGACTGTAAACACATGAGAACTTGTTTAGAACAGCTCAAAAAGATTCTCCAAGTCAGTTCTTAGTGTAGAAAAGGTAGCTAATTTCCGGGAAATCCTTAATTCGAGTTAAGATCACATGAAAAACTGTATGAATCCTATATTCTTTACTTAAAGGAGACTAGAGTGGTAAATGTGTGTTCTACAAGGCAGAATACCATTGAAATACAGAAAGAAACACGATCGGTAGCTTTGGAAAGCTTTACACTTCACTGAAAGGTAGTACTACACTCTATAACACAGTTGAGAGACAATGTTCCCGAGCTGCCTCAGTTCATAACAGTGTGTAGGAACTTATTTGATAAAGTGGGCGAAGCTTATACTTGGACCAGAAGGCAGAATATAGGAAACTACATGAAAACATGGATAATTCAGAGAAAATGACTGTAAACAGATGAGAACTTGTTTAGAACAGCTCAAAGAGATTCTCCAAGTCAGTTCTTAATGTAGAAAAGGTAGCTAAGATTCGGGAAATCCTTAATTCGAGTTAAGATCACATGAAGCACTGTATGAACCCTATATTCTTTACTTAAAGGAGACTAGAGTGGTAAAAGTGTGTTATACAAGGCAGAATACCATTGAAATAGAGACAGAAACACGTTCGGCAGCTTTGGAAAGCCTTACACTTCACTGAAATGTAGTACTACACTCTATATCACAGTTGAGAGACAATGTTCCCGAGCTGCCTCAGTTCTTAACAGTGTGTAGGAAGTTGTTTGATAAAGTGGGCAAAGCTTATACTTGGACCAGAAGGCAGAATATAGGAAACTACATGAAAACTTGGATAATTCAGAGAAAATGACTGTAAGCAGATGAGAACTTGTTTAGAACAGCTCAAAGAGATTCTCCAAGTCAGTTCTTAGTGTAGAAAAGTTAGCCACGATCCGGGAAATCCTTAATTCGAGTTAAGATCACATGAAACACTGTATGAATCCTATATTCTTTACTTAAAGGAGACTAGAGTGGTAAATGTGTGTTATACAAGGCAGAATACCATTGAAATAGAGACAGAAACACGTTCGGCAGCTTTGGAAAGCTTTACACTTCACTGAAATGTAGTACTACACTCTATATCACAGTTGAGAGACAATGTTCCCGAGCTGCCTCAGTTCATAACAGTGTGTAGGAAGTTGTTTGATAAAGTGGGCAAAGCTTATACTTGGACCAGAAGGCAGAATATAGGAAACTACATGAAAACTTGGATAATTCAGAGAAAATGACTGTAAGCAGATGAGAACTTGTTTAGAACAGCTCAAAGAGATTCTCCAAGTCAGTTCTTGGTGTAGAAAAGTTAGCTAAGATCCGGGAAATCCTTAATTCGAGTTAAGATCACATGAAAAACTGTATGAATCCTATATTCTTTACTTAAAGGAGACTAGAGCGGTAAATGTGTGTTATACAAGGCAGAATACCACTGAAATAGAGAAAGAAACACGTTCGGCAGCTTTGGAAAGCCTTACACTTCACTGAAATGTAGTACTACACTCTATAACACAGTTGAGAGACAATTTTCCCGACCTGCCTCAGTTCATAACAGTGTGTAGGAAGTTGTTTGATAAAGTGGGCAACGATTATACTTGGACCAGAAGGCAGAATATAGGAAACTACATGAAAACTTGGATAATTCAGAGAAAATGCCTGTAAACAGATGAGAACTTGTTTAGAACAGCTCAAAGAGATTCTCCAAGTCAGTTCTTAGTGTAGAAAAGGTAGCTAAGATCCGGGAAATCCTTAATTCGAGTTAAGATCACATGAAACACTGTATGAATCCTCTATTCTTTACTTAAAGGAAACTAGAGTGGTAAATGTGTGTTATACAAGGCAGAATACCATTGAAATAGAGAAAGAAACACGTTCGGCAGCTTTGGAAAGCCTTACCCTTCACTGAAATGTAGTACTACACTCTATAACACAGTTGAGAGACAATGTTCCCGAGCTACCTCAGTTCATAACAGTGTGTAGGAAGTTGTTTGATAAAGTGGACAAAGCTTATACTTGGACCTGAAGGCAGAATATAGGAAACTACATGAAAACATGGATAATTCAGAGAAAATGACTGTAAAGAGATGAGAACTTGTTTAGAACAGCTCAAAGAGATTCTCCAAGTCAGTTCTTAGTGTAGAAAAGGTAGCTAATTTCCGGGAAATCCTTAATTCGAGTTAAGATCACATGAAAAACTGTATGAATCCTATATTCTTTACTTAAAGGAGACTAGAGTGGTAAATGTGTGTTCTACAAGGCAGAATACCATTGAAATAGAGAAAGAAACACGATCGGTAGCTTTGGAAAGCTTTACACTTCACTGAAAGGTAGTACTACACTCTATAACACAGTTGAGAGACAATGTTCCCGAGCTGCCTCAGTTCATAACAGTGTGTAGGAAGTTGTTTGATAAAGTGGGCAACGCTTATACTTGGACCAGAAGGCAGAATATAGGAAACTACATGAAAACTTGGATAATTCAGAGAAAATGACTGTAAACAGATGAGAACTTGTTTAGAAAAGCTCAAAGAGATTCTCCAAGTCAGTTCTTAGTGTAGAAAAGGTAGCTAAGATCCGGGAAATCCTTAATTCGAGTTAAGATCACATGAAACACTGTATGAATCCTATATTCTTTACTTAAAGGAGACTAGAGTGGTAAATGTGTGTTCTACAAGGCAGAATACCATTGAAATAGAGAAAGAAACACGTTCGGCAGCTTTGGAAAGCCTTACACTTCATTGAAATGTAGTACTACACTCTATAACACAGTTGAGAGACAATGTTCCCGAGCTACCTCAGTTCATAACAGTGTGTAGGAAGTTGTTTTATAAAGTGGGCAAAGCTTATACTTGGACCAGAAGGCAGAATATAGGAAACTACATGAAAACATGGATAATTCAGAGAAAATGACTGTAAACAGATGAGAACTTGTTTAGAACAGCTCAAAGAGATTCTCCAAGTCAGTTCTTAGTGTAGAAAAGGTAGCTAATTTCCGGGAAATCCTTAATTCGAGTTAAGATCACATGAAAAACTGTATGAATCCTATATTCTTTACTTAAAGGAGACTAGAGTGGTAAATGTGTGTTAAACAAGGCAGAATACCATTGAAATAGAGAAAGAAACACGTTCGGCAGCTTTGGAAAGCCTTACACTTCACTGAAATGTAGAACTACACTCTATAACACAGTTGAGAGACAATGTTCCCGAGCTACCTCAGTTCATAACAGTGTGTAGGAAGTTGTTTGATAAAGTGGACAAAGCTTATACTTGGACCTGAAGGCAGAATATAGGAAACTACATGAAAACATGGATAATTCAGAGAAAATGACTGTAAAGAGATGAGAACTTGTTTAGAACAGCTCAAAGAGATTCTCCAAGTCAGTTCTTAGTGTAGAAAAGGTAGCTAATTTCCGGGAAATCCTTAATTCGAGTTAAGATCACATGAAAAACTGTATGAATCCTATATTCTTTACTTAAAGTAGACTAGAGTGGTAAATGTGTGTTCTACAAGGCAGAATACCATTGAAATAGAGAAAGAAACACGATCGGTAACTTTGGAAAGCTTTACACTTCACTGAAAGGTAGTACTACACTCTATAACACAGTTGAGAGACAATGTTCCCGAGCTGCCTCAGTTCATAACAGTGTGTAGGAACTTGTTTGATAAAGTGGGCAAAGCTTATACTTGGACCAGAAGGCAGAATATAGGAAACTACATGAAAACATGGATAATTCAGAGAAAATGACTGTAAACAGATGAGAACTTGTTGAGAACAGCTCAAAGACATTCTCCAGTCAGTTCTTAGTGTAGAAAAGGTAGCTAATTTCCGGGAAATCCTTAATTCGAGTTAAGATCACATGAAAAACTGTATGAATCCTATATTCTATACTTAAAGGAGACTAGAGTGGTAAATGTGTGTTCTACAAGGCAGAATACCATTGAAATAGAGACAGAAACACGTTCGGCAGCTTTGCAAAGCCTTACACTTCACTGAAATGTAGTACTACACTCTATATCACAGTTGAGAGACAATGTTCCCGAGCTGCCTCAGTTCATAACAGTGTGTAGGAAGTTGTTTGATAAAGTGGGCAGAGCTTATACTTGGACCAGAAGGCAGAATATAGGAAACTACATGAAAACATGGATAATTCAGAGTAAATGACTGTAAGCAGATGAGAACTTGGTTAGAACAGCTCAAAGAGATTCTCCAAGTCAGTTCTTAGTGTAGAAAAGTTAGCTAAGATCCGAGAAATCCTTAATTCGAGTTAAGATCACATGAAACACTGTATGAATCCTATATTCTTTACTTAAAGGAGACTAGAGTGGTAAATGTGTGTTCTACAAGGCAGAATACCATTGAAATAGAGAAAGAAACACGTTCGGCAGCTTTGGAAAGCCTTACACTTCACTGAAATGTAGTACTACACTCTATAACACAGTTGAGAGACAATGTTCCCGAGCTACCTCAGTTCATAACAGTGTGTAGGAAGTTGTTTGATAAAGTGGGCAAAGCTTATACTTGGACCAGAAGGCAGAATATAGGAAACTACATGAAAACATGGATAATTCAGAGAAAATGACTGTAAACAGATGAGAACTTGTTTAGAACAGCTCAAAGAGATTCTCTGAGTCAGTTCTTAGTGTAGAAAAGGTAGCTAATTTCCGGGAAATCCTTAATTCGAGTTAAGATCACATGAAAAACTGTATGAATCCTATATTCTTTACTTAAAGGAGACTAGAGTGGTAAATGTGTGTTATACAAGGCAGAATACCATTGAAATAGAGAAAGAAACACGTTCGGCAGCTTTGGAAAGCCTTACACTTCACTGAAATGTAGTACTACACTCTATAACACAGTTGAGAGACAATGTTCCCGAGCTACCTCAGTTCATAACAGTGTGTAGGAAGTTGTTTGATAAAGTGGACAAAGCTTATACTTGGACCTGAAGGCAGAATATAGGAAACTACATGAAAACATGGATAATTCAGAGAAAATGACTGTAAAGAGATGAGAACTTGTTTAGAACAGCTCAAAGAGAGTCTCCAAGTCAGTTCTTAGTGTAGAAAAGGTAGCTAATTTCCGGGAAATCCTTAATTCGAGTTAAGATCACATGAAAAACTGTATGAATCCTATATTCTTTACTTAAAGGAGACTAGAGTGGTTAATGTGTGTTCTACAAGGCAGAATACCATTGAAATAGAGAAAGAAACACGATCGGTAGCTTTGGAAAGCTTTACACTTCACTGAAAGGTAGTACTACACTCTATAACACAGTTGAGAGACAATGTTCCCGAGCTGCCTCAGTTCATAACAGTGTGTAGGAAGTTGTTTGATAAAGTGGGCAACGCTTATACTTGGACCAGAAGGCAGAATATAGGAAACTACATGAAAACTTGGATAATTCAGAGAAAATGACTGTAAACAGATGAGAACTTGTTTAGAAAAGCTCAAAGAGATTCTCCAAGTCAGTTCTTAGTGTAGAAAAGGTAGCTAAGATCCGGGAAATCCTTAATTCGAGTTAAGATCACATGAAACACTGTATGAATCCTATATTCTTTACTTAAAGGAGACTAGAGTGGTAAATGTGTGTTCTACAAGGCAGAATACCATTGAAATAGAGAAAGAAACACGTTCGGCAGCTTTGGAAAGCCTTACACTTCATTGAAATGTAGTACTACACTCTATAACACAGTTGAGAGACAATGTTCCCGAGCTACCTCAGTTCATAACAGTGTGTAGGAAGTTGTTTTATAAAGTGGGCAAAGCTTATACTTGGACCAGAAGGCAGAATATAGGAAACTACATGAAAACATGGATAATTCAGAGAAAATGACTGTAAACAGATGAGAACTTGTTTAGAACAGCTCAAAGAGATTCTCCAAGTCAGTTCTTAGTGTAGAAAAGGTAGCTAATTTCCGGGAAATCCTTAATTCGAGTTAAGATCACATGAAAAACTGTATGAATCCTATATTCTTTACTTAAAGGAGACTAGAGTGGTAAATGTGTGTTAAACAAGGCAGAATACCATTGAAATAGAGAAAGAAACACGTTCGGCAGCTTTGGAAAGCCTTACACTTCACTGAAATGTAGAACTACACTCTATAACACAGTTGAGAGACAATGTTCCCGAGCTACCTCAGTTCATAACAGTGTGTAGGAAGTTGTTTGATAAAGTGGACAAAGCTTATACTTGGACCTGAAGGCAGAATATAGGAAACTACATGAAAACATGGATAATTCAGAGAAAATGACTGTAAAGAGATGAGAACTTGTTTAGAACAGCTCAAAGAGATTCTCCAAGTCAGTTCTTAGTGTAGAAAAGGTAGCTAATTTCCGGGAAATCCTTAATTCGAGTTAAGATCACATGAAAAACTGTATGAATCCTATATTCTATACTTAAAGGAGACTAGAGTGGTAAATGTGTGTTCTACAAGGCAGAATACCATTGAAATAGAGACAGAAACACGTTCGGCAGCTTTGCAAAGCCTTACACTTCACTGAAATGTAGTACTACACTCTATATCACAGTTGAGAGACAATGTTCCCGAGCTGCCTCAGTTCATAACAGTGTGTAGGAAGTTGTTTGATAAAGTGGGCAGAGCTTATACTTGGACCAGAAGGCAGAATATAGGAAACTACATGAAAACATGGATAATTCAGAGTAAATGACTGTAAGCAGATGAGAACTTGGTTAGAACAGCTCAAAGAGATTCTCCAAGTCAGTTCTTAGTGTAGAAAAGTTAGCTAAGATCCGAGAAATCCTTAATTCGAGTTAAGATCACATGAAACACTGTATGAATCCTATATTCTTTACTTAAAGGAGACTAGAGTGGTAAATGTGTGTTATACAAGGCAGAATACCACTGAAATAGAGAAAGAAACACGTTCGGCAGCTTTGGAAAGCCTTACACTTCACTGAAATGTAGTACTACACTCTATAACACAGTTGAGAGACAATTTTCCCGAGCTGCCTCAGTTCATAACAGTGTGTAGGAAGTTGTTTGATAAAGTGGGCAACGCTTATACTTGGACCAGAAGGCACAATATAGGAAACAACATGAAAACTTGGATAATTCAGAGAAAATGACTGTAAACAGATGAGAACTTGCTTAGAACAGCTGAAAGAGATTCTCCAAGTCAGTTCTTAGTGTAGAAAAGGTAGCTAAGATCCAGGAAATCCTTAATTCGAGTTAAGATCACATGAAACATTGTATGAATCCTATATTCTTTACTTAAAGGAGACTAGAGTGGTAAATGTGTGTTCTACAAGGCAGAATACCATTGAAATAGAGAAAGAAACACGTTCGGCAGCTTTGGAAAGCCTTACACTTCACTGAAATGTAGTACTACACTCTATAACACAGTTGAGAGACAATGTTCCCGAGCTACCTCAGTTCATAACAGTGTGTAGGAAGTTGTTTGATAAAGTGGGCAAAGCTTATACTTGGACCAGAAGGCAGAATATAGGAAACTACATGAAAACATGGATAATTCAGAGAAAATGACTGTAAACAGATGAGAACTTGTTTAGAACAGCTCAAAGAGATTCTCTGAGTCAGTTCTTAGTGTAGAAAAGGTAGCTAATTTCCGGGAAATCCTTAATTCGAGTTAAGATCACATGAAAAACTGTATGAATCCTATATTCTTTACTTAAAGGAGACTAGAGTGGTAAATGTGTGTTATACAAGGCAGAATACCATTGAAATAGAGAAAGAAACACGTTCGGCAGCTTTGGAAAGCCTTACACTTCACTGAAATGTAGTACTACACTCTATAACACAGTTGAGAGACAATGTTCCCGAGCTACCTCAGTTCATAACAGTGTGTAGGAAGTTGTTTGATAAAGTGGACAAAGCTTATACTTGGACCTGAAGGCAGAATATAGGAAACTACATGAAAACATGGATAATTCAGAGAAAATGACTGTAAAGAGATGAGAACTTGTTTAGAACAGCTCAAAGAGAGTCTCCAAGTCAGTTCTTAGTGTAGAAAAGGTAGCTAATTTCCGGGAAATCCTTAATTCGAGTTAAGATCACATGAAAAACTGTATGAATCCTATATTCTTTACTTAAAGGAGACTAGAGTGGTTAATGTGTGTTCTACAAGGCAGAATACCATTGAAATAGAGAAAGAAACACGATCGGTAGCTTTGGAAAGCTTTACACTTCACTGAAAGGTAGTACTACACTCTATAACACAGTTGAGAGACAATGTTCCCGAGCTGCCTCAGTTCATAACAGTGTGTAGGAAGTTGTTTGATAAAGTGGGCAACGCTTATACTTGGACCAGAAGGCAGAATATAGGAAACTACATGAAAACTTGGATAATTCAGAGAAAATGACTGTAAACAGATGAGAACTTGTTTAGAAAAGCTCAAAGAGATTCTCCAAGTCAGTTCTTAGTGTAGAAAAGGTAGCTAAGATCCGGGAAATCCTTAATTCGAGTTAAGATCACATGAAACACTGTATGAATCCTATATTCTTTACTTAAAGGAGACTAGAGTGGTAAATGTGTGTTCTACAAGGCAGAATACCATTGAAATAGAGAAAGAAACACGTTCGGCAGCTTTGGAAAGCCTTACACTTCATTGAAATGTAGTACTACACTCTATAACACAGTTGAGAGACAATGTTCCCGAGCTACCTCAGTTCATAACAGTGTGTAGGAAGTTGTTTTATAAAGTGGGCAAAGCTTATACTTGGACCAGAAGGCAGAATATAGGAAACTACATGAAAACATGGATAATTCAGAGAAAATGACTGTAAACAGATGAGAACTTGTTTAGAACAGCTCAAAGAGATTCTCCAAGTCAGTTCTTAGTGTAGAAAAGGTAGCTAATTTCCGGGAAATCCTTAATTCGAGTTAAGATCACATGAAAAACTGTATGAATCCTATATTCTTTACTTAAAGGAGACTAGAGTGGTAAATGTGTGTTAAACAAGGCAGAATACCATTGAAATAGAGAAAGAAACACGTTCGGCAGCTTTGGAAAGCCTTACACTTCACTGAAATGTAGAACTACACTCTATAACACAGTTGAGAGACAATGTTCCCGAGCTACCTCAGTTCATAACAGTGTGTAGGAAGTTGTTTGATAAAGTGGACAAAGCTTATACTTGGACCTGAAGGCAGAATATAGGAAACTACATGAAAACATGGATAATTCAGAGAAAATGACTGTAAAGAGATGAGAACTTGTTTAGAACAGCTCAAAGAGATTCTCCAAGTCAGTTCTTAGTGTAGAAAAGGTAGCTAATTTCCGGGAAATCCTTAATTCGAGTTAAGATCACATGAAAAACTGTATGAATCCTATATTCTTTACTTAAAGTAGACTAGAGTGGTAAATGTGTGTTCTACAAGGCAGAATACCATTGAAATAGAGAAAGAAACACGATCGGTAACTTTGGAAAGCTTTACACTTCACTGAAAGGTAGTACTACACTCTATAACACAGTTGAGAGACAATGTTCCCGAGCTGCCTCAGTTCATAACAGTGTGTAGGAACTTGTTTGATAAAGTGGGCAAAGCTTATACTTGGACCAGAAGGCAGAATATAGGAAACTACATGAAAACATGGATAATTCAGAGAAAATGACTGTAAACAGATGAGAACTTGTTGAGAACAGCTCAAAGACATTCTCCAGTCAGTTCTTAGTGTAGAAAAGGTAGCTAATTTCCGGGAAATCCTTAATTCGAGTTAAGATCACATGAAAAACTGTATGAATCCTATATTCTATACTTAAAGGAGACTAGAGTGGTAAATGTGTGTTCTACAAGGCAGAATACCATTGAAATAGAGACAGAAACACGTTCGGCAGCTTTGCAAAGCCTTACACTTCACTGAAATGTAGTACTACACTCTATATCACAGTTGAGAGACAATGTTCCCGAGCTGCCTCAGTTCATAACAGTGTGTAGGAAGTTGTTTGATAAAGTGGGCAGAGCTTATACTTGGACCAGAAGGCAGAATATAGGAAACTACATGAAAACATGGATAATTCAGAGTAAATGACTGTAAGCAGATGAGAACTTGGTTAGAACAGCTCAAAGAGAATCTCCAAGTCAGTTCTTAGTGTAGAAAAGTTAGCTAAGATCCGAGAAATCCTTAATTCGAGTTAAGATCACATGAAACACTGTATGAATCCTATATTCTTTACTTAAAGGAGACTAGAGTGGTAAATGTGTGTTATACAAGGCAGAATACCACTGAAATAGAGAAAGAAACACGTTCGGCAGCTTTGGAAAGCCTTACACTTCACTGAAATGTAGTACTACACTCTATAACACAGTTGAGAGACAATTTTCCCGAGCTGCCTCAGTTCATAACAGTGTGTAGGAAGTTGTTTGATAAAGTGGGCAACGCTTATACTTGGACCAGAAGGCACAATATAGGAAACAACATGAAAACTTGGATAATTCAGAGAAAATGACTGTAAACAGATGAGAACTTGCTTAGAACAGCTGAAAGAGATTCTCCAAGTCAGTTCTTAGTGTAGAAAAGGTAGCTAAGATCCAGGAAATCCTTAATTCGAGTTAAGATCACATGAAACATTGTATGAATCCTATATTCTTTACTTAAAGGAGACTAGAGTGGTAAATGTGTGTTCTACAAGGCAGAATACCATTGAAATAGAGAAAGAAACACGTTCGGCAGCTTTGGAAAGCCTTACACTTCACTGAAATGTAGTACTACACTCTATAACACAGTTGAGAGACAATGTTCCCGAGCTACCTCAGTTCATAACAGTGTGTAGGAAGTTGTTTGATAAAGTGGGCAAAGCTTATACTTGGACCAGAAGGCAGAATATAGGAAACTACATGAAAACATGGATAATTCAGAGAAAATGACTGTAAACAGATGAGAACTTGTTTAGAACAGCTCAAAGAGATTCTCTGAGTCAGTTCTTAGTGTAGAAAAGGTAGCTAATTTCCGGGAAATCCTTAATTCGAGTTAAGATCACATGAAAAACTGTATGAATCCTATATTCTTTACTTAAAGGAGACTAGAGTGGTAAATGTGTGTTTTCCAAGGCAGAATACCATTGAAATAGAGAAAGAAATACGTTCGGCAGCTTAGGAAAGCCTTACACTTCACTGAAATGTAGTACTACACTCTATAACACAGTTGAGAGACAATGTTCCCGAGCTACCTCAGTTCATAACAGTGTGTAGGAAGTTGTTTGATGAACTGGGCAAAGCTTATACTTGGACCAGAAGGCAGAATATAGGAAACTACATGAAAACATGGATAATTCAGAGAAAATGACTGTAAAGAGATGAGAACTTGTTTAGAACAGCTCAAAGAGAGTCTCCAAGTCAGTTCTTAGTGTAGAAAAGGTAGCTAATTTCCGGGAAATCCTTAATTCGAGTTAAGATCACATGAAAAACTGTATGAATCCTATATTCTTTACTTAAAGGAGACTAGAGTGGTTAATGTGTGTTCTACAAGGCAGAATACCATTGAAATAGAGAAAGAAACACGATCGGTAGCTTTGGAAAGCTTTACACTTCACTGAAAGGTAGTACTACACTCTATAACACAGTTGAGAGACAATGTTCCCGAGCTGCCTCAGTTCATAACAGTGTGTAGGAAGTTGTTTGATAAAGTGGGCAACGCTTATACTTGGACCAGAAGGCAGAATATAGGAAACTACATGAAAACTTGGATAATTCAGAGAAAATGACTGTAAACAGATGAGAACTTGTTTAGAAAAGCTCAAAGAGATTCTCCAAGTCAGTTCTTAGTGTAGAAAAGGTAGCTAAGATCCGGGAAATCCTTAATTCGAGTTAAGATCACATGAAACACTGTATGAATCCTATATTCTTTACTTAAAGGAGACTAGAGTGGTAAATGTGTGTTCTACAAGGCAGAATACCATTGAAATAGAGAAAGAAACACGTTCGGCAGCTTTGGAAAGCCTTACACTTCATTGAAATGTAGTACTACACTCTATAACACAGTTGAGAGACAATGTTCCCGAGCTACCTCAGTTCATAACCGTGTGTAGGAAGTTGTTTGATAAAGTGGGCAAAGCTTATACTTGGACCAGAAGGCAGAATATAGGAAACTACATGAAAACATGGATAATTCAGAGAAAATGACTGTAAACAGATGAGAACTTGTTTAGAACAGCTCAAAGAGATTCTCCAAGTCAGTTCTTAGTGTAGAAAAGGTAGCTAATTTCCGGGAAATCCTTAATTCGAGTTAAGATCACATGAAAAACTGTATGAATCCTATATTCTTTACTTAAAGGAGACTAGAGTGGTAAATGTGTGTTATACAAGGCAGAATACCATTGAAATAGAGAAAGAAACACGTTCGGCAGCTTTGGAAAGCCTTACACTTCACTGAAATGTAGTACTACACTCTATAACACAGTTGAGAGACAATGTTCCCGAGCTACCTCAGTTCATAACAGTGTGTAGGAAGTTGTTTGATAAAGTGGACAAAGCTTATACTTGGACCTGAAGGCAGAATATAGGAAACTACATGAAAACATGGATAATTCAGAGAAAATGACTGTAAAGAGATGAGAACTTGTTTAGAACAGCTCAAAGAGATTCTCCAAGTCAGTTCTTAGTGTAGAAAAGGTAGCTAATTTCCGGGAAATCCTTAATTCGAGTTAAGATCACATGAAAAACTGTATGAATCCTATATTCTTTACTTAAAGGAGACTAGAGTGGTAAATGTGTGTTCTACAAGGCAGAATACCATTGAAATAGAGAAAGAAACACGATCGGTAGCTTTGGAAAGCTTTACACTTCACTGAAAGGTAGTACTACACTCTATAACACAGTTGAGAGACAATGTTCCCGAGCTGCCTCAGTTCATAACAGTGTGTAGGAAGTTGTTTGATAAAGTGGGCAACGCTTATACTTGGACCAGAAGGCAGAATATAGGAAACTACATGAAAACTTGGATAATTCAGAGAAAATGACTGTAAACCGATGAGAACTTGTTTAGAAAAGCTCAAAGAGATTCTCCAAGTCAGTTCTTAGTGTAGAAAAGGTAGCTAAGATCCGGGAAATCCTTAATTCGAGTTAAGATCACATGAAACACTGTATGAATCCTATATTCTTTACTTAAAGGAGACTAGAGTGGTAAATGTGTGTTCTACAAGGCAGAATACCATTGAAATAGAGAAAGAAACACGTTCGGCAGCTTTGGAAAGCCTTACACTTCATTGAAATGTAGTACTACACTCTACAACACAGTTGAGAGACAATGTTCCCGAGCTACCTCAGTTCATAACAGTGTGTAGGAAGTTGTTTGATAAAGTGGGCAAAGCTTATACTTGGACCAGAAGGCAGAATATAAGAAACTACATGAAAACATGGATAATTCAGAGAAAATGACTGTAAACAGATGAGAACTTGTTTAGAACAGCTCAAAGAGATTCTCCAAGTCAGTTCTTAGTGTAGAAAAGGTAGCTAATTTCCGGGAAATCCTTAATTCGAGTTAAGATCACATGAAAAACTGTATGAATCCTATATTCTTTACTTAAAGGAGACTAGAGTGGTAAATGTGTGTTAAACAAGGCAGAATACCATTGAAATAGAGAAAGAAACACGTTCGGCAGCTTTGGAAAGCCTTACACTTCACTGAAATGTAGTACTACACTCTATAACACAGTTGAGAGACAATGTTCCCGAGCTACCTCAGTTCATAACAGTGTGTAGGAAGTTGTTTGATAAAGTGGACAAAGCTTATACTTGGACCTGAAGGCAGAATATAGGAAACTACATGAAAACATGGATAATTCAGAGAAAATGACTGTAAAGAGATGAGAACTTGTTTATAACAGCTCAAAGAGATTCTCCAAGTCAGTTCTTAGTGTAGAAAAGGTAGCTAATTTCCGGGAAATCCTTAATTCGAGTTAAGATCACATGAAAAACTGTATGAATCCTATATTCTTTACTTAAAGGAGACTAGCGTGGTAAATGTGTGTTATACAAGGCAGAATACCATTGAAATAGAGAAAGAAACACGTTCAGCAGCTTTGGAAAGCCTTACACTTCACTGAAATGTAGTACTACACTCTATAACACAGTTGAGAGACAATGTTCCCGAGCTACCTCAGTTCATAACAGTGTGTAGGAAGTTGTTTGATAAAGTGGACAAAGCTTATACTTGGACCTGAAGGCAGAATATAGGAAACTACATGAAAACATGGATAATTCAGAGAAAATGACTGTAAAGAGATGAGAACTTGTTTAGAACAGCTCAAAGAGATTCTCCAAGTCAGTTCTTAGTGTAGAAAAGGTAGCTAATTTCCGGGAAATCCTTAATTCGAGTTAAGATCACATGAAAAACTGTATGAATCCTATATTCTTTACTTAAAGGAGACTAGAGTGGTAAATGTGTGTTCTACAAGGCAGAATACCATTGAAATAGAGAAAGAAACACGATCGGTAGCTTTGGAAAGCTTTACACTTCACTGAAAGGTAGTACTACACTCTATAACACAGTTGAGAGACAATGTTCCCGAGCTGCCTCAGTTCATAACAGTGTGTAGGAAGTTGTTTGATAAAGTGGGCAACGCTTATACTTGGACCAGAAGGCAGAATATAGGAAACTACATGAAAACTTGGATAATTCAGAGAAAATGACTGTAAACAGATGAGAACTTGTTTAGAAAAGCTCAAAGAGATTCTCCAAGTCAGTTCTTAGTGTAGAAAAGGTAGCTAAGATCCGGGAAATCCTTAATTCGAGTTAAGATCACATGAAACACTGTATGAATCCTATATTCTTTACTTAAAGGAGACTAGAGTGGTAAATGTGTGTTCTACAAGGCAGAATACCATTGAAATAGAGAAAGAAACACGTTCGGCAGCTTTGGAAAGCCTTACACTGCATTGAAATGTAGTACTACACTCTATAACACAGTTGAGAGACAATGTTCCCGAGCTACCTCAGTTCATAACAGTGTGTAGGAAGTTGTTTGATAAAGTGGGCAAAGCTTATACTTGGACCAGAAGGCAGAATATAGGAAACTACATGAAAACTTGGATAATTAAGAGAAAATGACTGTAAGCAGATGAGAACTTGTTTAGAACAGCTCAAAGAGATTCTCCAAGTCAGTTCTTAGTGTAGAAAAGGTAGCTAATTTCCGGGAAATCCTTAATTCGAGTTAAGATCACATGAAAAACTGTATGAATCCTATATTCTTTACTTAAAGGAGACTAGAGTGGTAAATGTGTGTTAAACAAGGCAGAATACCATTGAAATAGAGAAAGAAACACGTTCGGCAGCTTTGGAAAGCCTTACACTTCACTGAAATGTAGTACTACACTCTATAACACAGTTGAGAGACAATGTTCCCGAGCTACCTCAGTTCATAACAGTGTGTAGGAAGTTGTTTGATAAAGTGGACAAAGCTTATACTTGGACCTGAAGGCAGAATATAGGAAACTACATGAAAACATGGATAATTCAGAGAAAATGACTGTAAAGAGATGAGAACTTGTTTATAACAGCTCAAAGAGATTCTCCAAGTCAGTTCTTAGTGTAGAAAAGGTAGCTAATTTCCGGGAAATCCTTAATTCGAGTTAAGATCACATGAAAAACTGTATGAATCCTATATTCTTTACTTAAAGGAGACTAGCGTGGTAAATGTGTGTTATACAAGGCAGAATACCATTGAAATAGAGAAAGAAACACGTTCAGCAGCTTTGGAAAGCCTTACACTTCACTGAAATGTAGTACTACACTCTATAACACAGTTGAGAGACAATGTTCCCGAGCTACCTCAGTTCATAACAGTGTGTAGGAAGTTGTTTGATAAAGTGGACAAAGCTTATACTTGGACCTGAAGGCAGAATATAGGAAACTACATGAAAACATGGATAATTCAGAGAAAATGACTGTAAAGAGATGAGAACTTGTTTAGAACAGCTCAAAGAGATTCTCCAAGTCAGTTCTTAGTGTAGAAAAGGTAGCTAATTTCCGGGAAATCCTTAATTCGAGTTAAGATCACATGAAAAACTGTATGAATCCTATATTCTTTACTTAAAGGAGACTAGAGTGGTAAATGTGTGTTCTACAAGGCAGAATACCATTGAAATAGAGAAAGAAACACGATCGGTAGCTTTGGAAAGCTTTACACTTCACTGAAAGGTAGTACTACACTCTATAACACAGTTGAGAGACAATGTTCCCGAGCTGCCTCAGTTCATAACAGTGTGTAGGAAGTTGTTTGATAAAGTGGGCAACGCTTATACTTGGACCAGAAGGCAGAATATAGGAAACTACATGAAAACTTGGATAATTCAGAGAAAATGACTGTAAACAGATGAGAACTTGTTTAGAAAAGCTCAAAGAGATTCTCCAAGTCAGTTCTTAGTGTAGAAAAGGTAGCTAAGATCCGGGAAATCCTTAATTCGAGTTAAGATCACATGAAACACTGTATGAATCCTATATTCTTTACTTAAAGGAGACTAGAGTGGTAAATGTGTGTTCTACAAGGCAGAATACCATTGAAATAGAGAAAGAAACACGTTCGGCAGCTTTGGAAAGCCTTACACTGCATTGAAATGTAGTACTACACTCTATAACACAGTTGAGAGACAATGTTCCCGAGCTACCTCAGTTCATAACAGTGTGTAGGAAGTTGTTTGATAAAGTGGGCAAAGCTTATACTTGGACCAGAAGGCAGAATATAGGAAACTACATGAAAACTTGGATAATTAAGAGAAAATGACTGTAAGCAGATGAGAACTTGTTTAGAACAGCTCAAAGAGATTCTCCAAGTCAGTTCTTAGTGTAGAAAAGGTAGCTAATTTCCGGGAAATCCTTAATTCGAGTTAAGATCACATGAAAAACTGTATGAATCCTATATTCTTTACTTAAAGGAGACTAGAGTGGTAAATGTGTGTTATACAAGGCAGAATACCATTGAAATAGAGAAAGAAACACGTTCGGCAGCTTTGGAAAGCCTTACACTTCACTGAAATGTAGTACTACACTCTATAACACAGTTGAGAGACAATGTTCCCGAGCTACCTCAGTTCATAACAGTGTGTAGGAAGTTGTTTGATAAAGTGGACAAAGCTTATACTTGGACCTGAAGGCAGAATATAGGAAACTACATGAAAACATGGATAATTCAGAGAAAATGACTGTAAAGAGATGAGAACTTGTTTAGAACAGCTCAAAGAGATTCTCCAAGTCAGTTCTTAGTGTAGAAAAGGTAGCTAATTTCCGGGAAATCCTTAATTCGAGTTAAGATCACATGAAAAACTGTATGAATCCTATATTCTTTACTTAAAGGAGACTAGAGTGGTAAATGTGTGTTCTACAAGGCAGAATACCATTGAAATAGAGAAAGAAACACGATCGGTAGCTTTGGAAAGCTTTACACTTCACTGAAAGGTAGTACTACACTCTATAACACAGTTGAGAGACAATGTTCCCGAGCTGCCTCAGTTCATAACAGTGTGTAGGAAGTTGTTTGATAAAGTGGGCAACGCTTATACTTGGACCAGAAGGCAGAATATAGGAAACTACATGAAAACTTGGATAATTCAGAGAAAATGACTGTAAACCGATGAGAACTTGTTTAGAAAAGCTCAAAGAGATTCTCCAAGTCAGTTCTTAGTGTAGAAAAGGTAGCTAAGATCCGGGAAATCCTTAATTCGAGTTAAGATCACATGAAACACTGTATGAATCCTATATTCTTTACTTAAAGGAGACTAGAGTGGTAAATGTGTGTTCTACAAGGCAGAATACCATTGAAATAGAGAAAGAAACACGTTCGGCAGCTTTGGAAAGCCTTACACTGCATTGAAATGTAGTACTACACTCTATAACACAGTTGAGAGACAATGTTCCCGAGCTACCTCAGTTCATAACAGTGTGTAGGAAGTTGTTTGATAAAGTGGGCAAAGCTTATACTTGGACCAGAAGGCAGAATATAGGAAACTACATGAAAACTTGGATAATTAAGAGAAAATGACTGTAAGCAGATGAGAACTTGTTTAGAACAGCTCAAAGAGATTCTCCAAGTCAGTTCTTAGTGTAGAAAAGGTAGCTAATTTCCGGGAAATCCTTAATTCGAGTTAAGATCACATGAAAAACTGTATGAATCCTATATTCTTTACTTAAAGGAGACTAGAGTGGTAAATGTGTGTTATACAAGGCAGAATACCATTGAAATAGAGAAAGAAACACGTTCGGCAGCTTTGGAAAGCCTTACACTTCACTGAAATGTAGTACTACACTCTATAACACAGTTGAGAGACAATGTTCCCGAGCTACCTCAGTTCATAACAGTGTGTAGGAAGTTGTTTGATAAAGTGGACAAAGCTTATACTTGGACCTGAAGGCAGAATATAGGAAACTACATGAAAACATGGATAATTCAGAGAAAATGACTGTAAAGAGATGAGAACTTGTTTAGAACAGCTCAAAGAGATTCTCCAAGTCAGTTCTTAGTGTAGAAAAGGTAGCTAATTTCCGGGAAATCCTTAATTCGAGTTAAGATCACATGAAAAACTGTATGAATCCTATATTCTTTACTTAAAGGAGACTAGAGTGGTAAATGTGTGTTCTACAAGGCAGAATACCATTGAAATAGAGAAAGAAACACGATCGGTAGCTTTGGAAAGCTTTACACTTCACTGAAAGGTAGTACTACACTCTATAACACAGTTGAGAGACAATGTTCCCGAGCTGCCTCAGTTCATAACAGTGTGTAGGAAGTTGTTTGATAAAGTGGGCAACGCTTATACTTGGACCAGAAGGCAGAATATAGGAAACTACATGAAAACTTGGATAATTCAGAGAAAATGACTGTAAACCGATGAGAACTTGTTTAGAAAAGCTCAAAGAGATTCTCCAAGTCAGTTCTTAGTGTAGAAAAGGTAGCTAAGATCCGGGAAATCCTTAATTCGAGTTAAGATCACATGAAACACTGTATGAATCCTATATTCTTTACTTAAAGGAGACTAGAGTGGTAAATGTGTGTTCTACAAGGCAGAATACCATTGAAATAGAGAAAGAAACACGTTCGGCAGCTTTGGAAAGCCTTACACTTCATTGAAATGTAGTACTACACTCTACAACACAGTTGAGAGACAATGTTCCCGAGCTACCTCAGTTCATAACAGTGTGTAGGAAGTTGTTTGATAAAGTGGGCAAAGCTTATACTTGGACCAGAAGGCAGAATATAAGAAACTACATGAAAACATGGATAATTCAGAGAAAATGACTGTAAACAGATGAGAACTTGTTTAGAACAGCTCAAAGAGATTCTCCAAGTCAGTTCTTAGTGTAGAAAAGGTAGCTAATTTCCGGGAAATCCTTAATTCGAGTTAAGATCACATGAAAAACTGTATGAATCCTATATTCTTTACTTAAAGGAGACTAGAGTGGTAAATGTGTGTTAAACAAGGCAGAATACCATTGAAATAGAGAAAGAAACACGTTAGGCAGCTTTGGAAAGCCTTACACTTCACTGAAATGTAGTACTACACTCTATAACACAGTTGAGAGACAATGTTCCCGAGCTACCTCAGTTCATAACAGTGTGTAGGAAGTTGTTTGATAAAGTGGACAAAGCTTATACTTGGACCTGAAGGCAGAATATAGGAAACTACATGAAAACATGGATAATTCAGAGAAAATGACTGTAAAGAGATGAGAACTTGTTTAGAACAGCTCAAAGAGATTCTCCAAGTCAGTTCTTAGTGTAGAAAAGGTAGCTAATTTCCGGGAAATCCTTAATTCGAGTTAAGATCACATGAAAAACTGTATGAATCCTATATTCTTTACTTAAAGGAGACTAGAGTGGTAAATGTGTGTTCTACAAGGCAGAATACCATTGAAATAGAGAAAGAAACACGATCGGTAGCTTTGGAAAGCTTTACACTTCACTGAAAGGTAGTACTACACTCTATAACACAGTTGAGAGACAATGTTCCCGAGCTGCCTCAGTTCATAACAGTGTGTAGGAAGTTGTTTGATAAAGTGGGCAACGCTTACACTTGGACCAGAAGGCAGAATATAGGAAACTACATGAAAACTTGGATAATTCAGAGAAAATGACTGTAAACAGATGAGAACTTGTTTAGAAAAGCTCAAAGAGATTCTCCAAGTCAGTTCTTAGTGTAGAAAAGGTAGCTAAGATCCGGGAAATCCTTAATTCGAGTTAAGATCACATGAAACACTGTATGAATCCTATATTCTTTACTTAAAGGAGACTAGAGTGGTAAATGTGTGTTCTACAAGGCAGAATACCATTGAAATAGAGAAAGAAACACGTTCGGCAGCTTTGGAAAGCCTTACACTGCATTGAAATGTAGTACTACACTCTATAACACAGTTGAGAGACAATGTTCCCGAGCTACCTCAGTTCATAACAGTGTGTAGGAAGTTGTTTGATAAAGTGGGCAAAGCTTATACTTGGACCAGAAGGCAGAATATAGGAAACTACATGAAAACTTGGATAATTAAGAGAAAATGACTGTAAGCAGATGAGAACTTGTTTAGAACAGCTCAAAGAGATTCTCCAAGTCAGTTCTTAGTGTAGAAAAGGTAGCTAATTTCCGGGAAATCCTTAATTCGAGTTAAGATCACATGAAAAACTGTATGAATCCTATATTCTTTACTTAAAGGAGACTAGAGTGGTAAATGTGTGTTCTACAAGGCAGAATACCATTGAAATAGAGAAAGAAACACGATCGGTAGCTTTGGAAAGCTTTACACTTCACTGAAAGGTAGTACTACACTCTATAACACAGTTGAGAGACAATGTTCCCGAGCTGCCTCAGTTCATAACAGTGTGTAGGAAGTTGTTTGATAAAGTGGGCAAGCTTATACTTGGACCAGAGGGCAGAATATAGGAAACTACATGAAAACATGGATAATTCAGCGAAAATGACTGTAATCAGATGAGAACTTGTTTAGAACAGCTCAAAGAGATTCTCCAAGTCAGTTCTTAGTGTAGAAAAGGTAGCTAAGATCCGGGAAATCCTTAATTCGAGTTAAGATCACATGAAACACTGTATGAATCCTATATTCTTTACTTAAAGGAGACTAGAGTGGTAAATGTGTGTTATACAAGGCAGAATACCATTGAAATAGAGAAAGAAACACGTTCGGCAGCTTTGGAAAGCCTTACCCTTCACTGAAATGTAGTACTACACTCTATAACACAGTTGAGAGACAATGTTCCCGAGCTACCTCAGTTCATAACAGTGTGTAGGAAGTTGTTTGATAAAGTGGACAAAGCTTATACTTGGACCTGAAGGCAGAATATAGGAAACTACATGAAAACATGGATAATTCAGAGAAAATGACTGTAAAGAGATGAGAACTTGTTTAGAACAGCTCAAAGAGATTCTCCAAGTCAGTTCTTAGTGTAGAAAATGTAGCTAATTTCCGGGAAATCCTTAATTCGAGTTAAGATCACATGAAAAACTGTATGAATCCTATATTCTTTACTTAAAGGAGACTAGAGTGGTAAATGTGTGTTCTACAAGGCAGAATACCATTGAAATACAGAAAGAAACACGATCGGTAGCTTTGGAAAGCTTTACACTTCACTGAAAGGTAGTACTACACTCTATAACACAGTTGAGAGACAATGTTCCCGAGCTGCCTCAGTTCATAACAGTGTGTAGGAACTTGTTTGATAAAGTGGGCAAAGCTTATACTTGGACCAGAAGGCAGAATATAGGAAACTACATGAAAACATGGATAATTCAGAGAAAATGACTGTAAACAGATGAGAACTTGTTTAGAACAGCTCAAAGAGATTCTCCAAGTCAGTTCTTAATGTAGAAAAGGTAGCTAAGATTCGGGAAATCCTTAATTCGAGTTAAGATCACATGAAGCACTGTATGAACCCTATATTCTTTACTTAAAGGAGACTAGAGTGGTAAAAGTGTGTTATACAAGGCAGAATACCATTGAAATAGAGACAGAAACACGTTCGGCAGCTTTGGAAAGCCTTACACTTCACTGAAATGTAGTACTACACTCTATATCACAGTTGAGAGACAATGTTCCCGAGCTGCCTCAGTTCTTAACAGTGTGTAGGAAGTTGTTTGATAAAGTGGGCAAAGCTTATACTTGGACCAGAAGGCAGAATATAGGAAACTACATGAAAACTTGGATAATTCAGAGAAAATGACAGTAAGCAGATGAGAACTTGTTTAGAACAGCTCAAAGAGATTCTCCAAGTCAGTTCTTAGTGTAGAAAAGTTAGCCACGATCCGGGAAATCCTTAATTCGAGTTAAGATCACATGAAACACTGTATGAATCCTATATTCTTTACTTAAAGGAGACTAGAGTGGTAAATGTGTGTTATACAAGGCAGAATACCATTGAAATAGAGACAGAAACACGTTCGGCAGCTTTGGAAAGCTTTACACTTCACTGAAATGTAGTACTACACTCTATATCACAGTTGAGAGACAATGTTCCCGAGCTGCCTCAGTTCATAACAGTGTGTAGGAAGTTGTTTGATAAAGTGGGCAAAGCTTATACTTGGACCAGAAGGCAGAATATAGGAAACTACATGAAAACTTGGATAATTCAGAGAAAATGACTGTAAGCAGATGAGAACTTGTTTAGAACAGCTCAAAGAGATTCTCCAAGTCAGTTCTTAGTGTAGAAAAGTTAGCTAAGATCCGGGAAATCCTTAATTCGAGTTAAGATCACATGAAAAACTGTATGAATCCTATATTCTTTACTTAAAGGAAACTAGAGTGGTAAATGTGTGTTATACAAGGCAGAATACCATTGAAATAGAGAAAGAAACACGTTCGGCAGCTTTGGAAAGCCTTACCCTTCACTGAAATGTAGTACTACACTCTATAACACAGTTGAGAGACAATGTTCCCGAGCTACCTCAGTTCATAACAGTGTGTAGGAAGTTGTTTGATAAAGTGGACAAAGCTTATACTTGGACCTGAAGGCAGAATATAGGAAACTACATGAAAACATGGATAATTCAGAGAAAATGACTGTAAAGAGATGAGAACTTGTTTAGAACAGCTCAAAGAGATTCTCCAAGTCAGTTCTTAGTGTAGAAAAGGTAGCTAATTTCCGGGAAATCCTTAATTCGAGTTAAGATCACATGAAAAACTGTATGAATCCTATATTCTTTACTTAAAGGAGACTAGAGTGGTAAATGTGTGTTCTACAAGGCAGAATACCATTGAAATAGAGAAAGAAACACGATCGGTAGCTTTGGAAAGCTTTACACTTCACTGAAAGGTAGTACTACACTCTATAACACAGTTGAGAGACAATGTTCCCGAGCTGCCTCAGTTCATAACAGTGTGTAGGAAGTTGTTTGATAAAGTGGGCAACGCTTATACTTGGACCAGAAGGCAGAATATCGGAAACTACATGAAAACTTGGATAATTCAGAGAAAATGACTGTAAACAGATGAGAACTTGTTTAGAAAAGCTCAAAGAGATTCTCCAAGTCAGTTCTTAGTGTAGAAAAGGTAGCTAAGATCCGGGAAATCCTTAATTCGAGTTAAGATCACATGAAACACTGTATGAATCCTATATTCTTTACTTAAAGGAGACTAGAGTGGTAAATGTGTGTTCTACAAGGCAGAATACCATTGAAATAGAGAAAGAAACACGTTCGGCAGCTTTGGAAAGCCTTACACTTCACTGAAATGTAGTACTACACTCTATAACACAGTTGAGAGACAATGTTCCCGAGCTACCTCAGTTCATAACAGTGTGTAGGAAGTTGTTTGATAAAGTGGACAAAGCTTATACTTGGACCTGAAGGCAGAATATAGGAAACTACATGAAAACATGGATAATTCAGAGAAAATGACTGTAAAGAGATGAGAACTTGTTTAGAACAGCTCAAAGAGATTCTCCAAGTCAGTTCTTAGTGTAGAAAAGGTAGCTAATTTCCGGGAAATCCTTAATTCGAGTTAAGATCACATGAAAAACTGTATGAATCCTATATTCTTTACTTAAAGGAGACTAGAGTGGTAAATGTGTGTTATACAAGGCAGAATACCATTGAAATAGAGAAAGAAACACGTTCGGCAGCTTTGGAAAGCCTTACACTTCACTGAAATGTAGTACTACACTCTATAACACAGTTGAGAGACAATGTTCCCGAGCTACCTCAGTTCATAACAGTGTGTAGGAAGTTGTTTGATAAAGTGGGCAAAGCTTATACTTGGACCAGAAGGCAGAATATAGGAAACTACATGAAAACATGGATAATTCAGAGAAAATGACTGTAAACAGATGAGAACTTGTTTAGAACAGCTCAAAGAGATTCTCCAAGTCAGTTCTTAGTGTAGAAAAGGTAGCTAATTTCCGGGAAATCCTTAATTCGAGTTAAGATCACATGAAAAACTGTATGAATCCTATATTCTTTACTTAAAGGAGACTAGAGTGGTAAATGTGTGTTATACAAGGCAGAATACCATTGAAATAGAGAAAGAAACACGTTCGGCAGCTTTGGAAAGCCTTACACTTCACTGAAATGTAGTACTACACTCTATAACACAGTTGAGAGACAATGTTCCCGAGCTACCTCAGTTCATAACAGTGTGTAGGAAGTTGTTTGATAAAGTGGACAAAGCTTATACTTGGACCTGAAGGCAGAATATAGGAAACTACATGAAAACATGGATAATTCAGAGAAAATGACTGTAAAGAGATGAGAACTTGTTTAGAACAGCTCAAAGAGATTCTCCAAGTCAGTTCTTAGTGTAGAAAAGGTAGCTAATTTCCGGGAAATCCTTAATTCGAGTTAAGATCACATGAAAAACTGTATGAATCCTATATTCTTTACTTAAAGGAGACTAGAGTGGTAAATGTGTGTTCTACAAGGCAGAATACCATTGAAATAGAGAAAGAAACACGATCGGTAGCTTTGGAAAGCTTTACACTTCACTGAAAGGTAGTACTACACTCTATAACACAGTTGAGAGACAATGTTCCCGAGCTGCCTCAGTTCATAACAGTGTGTAGGAACTTGTTTGATAAAGTGGGCAAAGCTTATACTTGGACCAGAAGGCAGAATATAGGAAACTACATGAAAACATGGATAATTCAGAGAAAATGACTGTAAACAGATGAGAACTTTTTTAGAACAGCTCAAAGACATTCTCCAGTCAGTTCTTAGTGTAGAAAAGGTAGCTAATTTCCGGGAAATCCTTAATTCGAGTTAAGATCACATGAAAAACTGTATGAATCCTATATTCTATACTTAAAGGAGACTAGAGTGGTAAATGTGTGTTCTACAAGGCAGAATACCATTGAAATAGAGACAGAAACACGTTCGGCAGCTTTGGAAAGCCTTACACTTCACTGAAATGTAGTACTACACTCTATATCACAGTTGAGAGACAATGTTCCCGAGCTGCCTCAGTTCATAACAGTGTGTAGGAAGTTGTTTGATAAAGTGGGCAAAGCTTATACTTGGACCAGAAGGCAGAATATAGGAAACTACATGAAAACATGGATAATTCAGAGTAAATGACTGTAAGCAGATGAGAACTTGGTTAGAACAGCTCAAAGAGATTCTCCAAGTCAGTTCTTAGTGTAGAAAAGTTAGCTAAGATCCGAGAAATCCTTAATTCGAGTTAAGATCACATGAAACACTGTATGAATCCTATATTCTTTACTTAAAGGAGACTAGAGTGGTAAATGTGTGTTATACAAGGCAGAATACCACTGAAATAGAGAAAGAAACACGTTCGGCAGCTTTGGAAAGCCTTACACTTCACTGAAATGTAGTACTACACTCTATAACACAGTTGAGAGACAATTTTCCCGATCTGCCTCAGTTCATAACAGTGTGTAGGAAGTTGTTTGATAAAGTGGGCAACGCTTATACTTGGACCAGAAGGCACAATATAGGAAACAACATGAAAACTTGGATAATTCAGAGAAAATGACTGTAAACAGATGAGAACTTGCTTAGAACAGCTCAAAGAGATTCTCCAAGTCAGTTCTTAGTGTAGAAAAGGTAGCTAAGATCCAGGAAATCCTTAATTCGAGTTAAGATCACATGAAACATTGTATGAATCCTATATTCTTTACTTAAAGGAGACTAGAGTGGTAAATGTGTGTTCTACAAGGCAGAATACCATTGAAATAGAGAAAGAAACACGTTCGGCAGCTTTGGAAAGCCTTACACTTCACTGAAATGTAGTACTACACTCTATAACACAGTTGAGAGACAATGTTCCCGAGCTACCTCAGTTCATAACAGTGTGTAGGAAGTTGTTTGATAAAGTGGGCAAAGCTTATACTTGGACCAGAAGGCAGAATATAGGAAACTACATGAAAACATGGATAATTCAGAGAAAATGACTGTAAACAGATGAGAACTTGTTTAGAACAGCTCAAAGAGATTCTCTGAGTCAGTTCTTAGTGTAGAAAAGGTAGCTAATTTCCGGGAAATCCTTAATTCGAGTTAAGATCACATGAAAAACTGTATGAATCCTATATTCTTTACTTAAAGGAGACTAGAGTGGTAAATGTGTGTTATACAAGGCAGAATACCATTGAAATAGAGAAAGAAACACGTTCGGCAGCTTTGGAAAGCCTTACACTTCACTGAAATGTAGTACTACACTCTATAACACAGTTGAGAGACAATGTTCCCGAGCTACCTCAGTTCATAACAGTGTGTAGGAAGTTGTTTGATAAAGTGGACAAAGCTTATACTTGGACCTGAAGGCAGAATATAGGAAACTACATGAAAACATGGATAATTCAGAGAAAATGACTGTAAAGAGATGAGAACTTGTTTAGAACAGCTCAAAGAGATTCTCCAAGTCAGTTCTTAGTGTAGAAAAGGTAGCTAATTTCCGGGAAATCCTTAATTCGAGTTAAGATCACATGAAAAACTGTATGAATCCTATATTCTTTACTTAAAGGAGACTAGAGTGGTAAATGTGTGTTCTACAAGGCAGAATACCATTGAAATAGAGAAAGAAACACGATCGGTAGCTTTGGAAAGCTTTACACTTCACTGAAAGGTAGTACTACACTCTATAACACAGTTGAGAGACAATGTTCCCGAGCTGCCTCAGTTCATAACAGTGTGTAGGAAGTTGTTTGATAAAGTGGGCAACGCTTATACTTGGACCAGAAGGCAGAATATAGGAAACTACATGAAAACATGGATAATTCAGAGAAAATGACTGTAAACAGATGAGAACTTGTTTAGAACAGCTCAAAGAGATTCTCCAAGTCAGTTCTTAGTGTAGAAAAGGTAGCTAATTTCCGGGAAATCCTTAATTCGAGTTAAGATCACATGAAAAACTGTATGAATCCTATATTCTTTACTTAAAGGAGACTAGAGTGGTAAATGTGTGTTATACAAGGCAGAATACCATTGAAATAGAGAAAGAAACACGTTCGGCAGCTTTGGAAAGCCTTACACTTCACTGAAATGTAGTACTACACTCTATAACACAGTTGAGAGACAATGTTCCCGAGCTACCTCAGTTCATAACAGTGTGTAGGAAGTTGTTTGATAAAGTGGACAAAGCTTATACTTGGACCTGAAGGCAGAATATAGGAAACTACATGAAAACATGGATAATTCAGAGAAAATGACTGTAAAGAGATGAGAACTTGTTTAGAACAGCTCAAAGAGATTCTCCAAGTCAGTTCTTAGTGTAGAAAAGGTAGCTAATTTCCGGGAAATCCTTAATTCGAGTTAAGATCACATGAAAAACTGTATGAATCCTATATTCTTTACTTAAAGGAGACTAGAGTGGTAAATGTGTGTTCTACAAGGCAGAATACCATTGAAATAGAGAAAGAAACACGATCGGTAGCTTTGGAAAGCTTTACACTTCACTGAAAGGTAGTACTACACTCTATAACACAGTTGAGAGACAATGTTCCCGAGCTGCCTCAGTTCATAACAGTGTGTAGGAAGTTGTTTGATAAAGTGGGCAACGCTTATACTTGGACCAGAAGGCAGAATATAGGAAACTACATGAAAACTTGGATAATTCAGAGAAAATGACTGTAAACAGATGAGAACTTGTTTAGAAAAGCTCAAAGAGATTCTCCAAGTCAGTTCTTAGTGTAGAAAAGGTAGCTAAGATCCGGGAAATCCTTAATTCGAGTTAAGATCACATGAAACACTGTATGAATCCTATATTCTTTACTTAAAGGAGACTAGAGTGGTAAATGTGTGTTCTACAAGGCAGAATACCATTGAAATAGAGAAAGAAACACGTTCGGCAGCTTTGGAAAGCCTTACACTTCATTGAAATGTAGTACTACACTCTATAACACAGTTGAGAGACAATGTTCCCGAGCTACCTCAGTTCATAACAGTGTGTAGGAAGTTGTTTGATAAAGTGGGCAAAGCTTATACTTGGACCAGAAGGCAGAATATAAGAAACTACATGAAAACATGGATAATTCAGAGAAAATGACTGTAAACACATGAGAACTTGTTTAGAACAGCTCAAAGAGATTCTCCAAGTCAGTTCTTAGTGTAGAAAAGGTAGCTAATTTCCGGGAAATCCTTAATTCGAGTTAAGATCACATGAAAAACTGTATGAATCCTATATTCTTTACTTAAAGGAGACTAGAGTGGTAAATGTGTGTTAAACAAGGCAGAATACCATTGAAATAGAGAAAGAAACACGTTCGGCAGCTTTGGAAAGCCTTACACTTCACTGAAATGTAGTACTACACTCTATAACACAGTTGAGAGACAATGTTCCCGAGCTACCTCAGTTCATAACAGTGTGTAGGA
The DNA here is from genome assembly GCF_964339955.1 of Pipistrellus hanaki. Taxonomy (NCBI): domain Eukaryota; kingdom Metazoa; phylum Chordata; class Mammalia; order Chiroptera; family Vespertilionidae; genus Pipistrellus; species Pipistrellus hanaki. The sequence continues at coordinate 511,735 of NW_028182293.1, forward strand.
AGTTGTTTGATAAAGTGGACAAAGCTTATACTTGGACCTGAAGGCAGAATATAGGAAACTACATGAAAACATGGATAATTCAGAGAAAATGACTGTAAAGAGATGAGAACTTGTTTAGAACAGCTCAAAGAGATTCTCCAAGTCAGTTCTTAGTGTAGAAAAGGTAGCTAATTTCCGGGAAATCCTTAATTCGAGTTAAGATCACATGAAAAACTGTATGAATCCTATATTCTTTACTTAAAGGAGACTAGAGTGGTAAATGTGTGTTATACAAGGCAGAATACCATTGAAATAGAGAAAGAAACACGTTCGGCAGCTTTGGAAAGCCTTACACTTCACTGAAATGTAGTACTACACTCTATAACACAGTTGAGAGACAATGTTCCCGAGCTACCTCAGTTCATAACAGTGTGTAGGAAGTTGTTTGATAAAGTGGGCAAAGCTTATACTTGGACCAGAAGGCAGAATATAGGAAACTACATGAAAACATGGATAATTCAGAGAAAATGACTGTAAACAGATGAGAACTTGTTTAGAACAGCTCAAAGAGATTCTCTGAGTCAGTTCTTAGTGTAGAAAAGGTAGCTAATTTCCGGGAAATCCTTAATTCGAGTTAAGATCACATGAAAAACTGTATGAATCCTATATTCTTTACTTAAAGGAGACTAGAGTGGTAAATGTGTGTTATACAAGGCAGAATACCATTGAAATAGAGAAAGAAACACGTTCGGCAGCTTTGGAAAGCCTTACACTTCACTGAAATGTAGTACTACACTCTATAACACAGTTGAGAGACAATGTTCCCGGGCTACCTCAGTTCATAACAGTGTGTAGGAAGTTGTTTGATAAAGTGGACAAAGCTTATACTTGGACCTGAAGGCAGAATATAGGAAACTACATGAAAACATGGATAATTCAGAGAAAATGACTGTAAAGAGATGAGAACTTGTTTAGAACAGCTCAAAGAGATTCTCCAAGTCAGTTCTTAGTGTAGAAAAGGTAGCTAATTTCCGGGAAATCCTTAATTCGAGTTAAGATCACATGAAAAACTGTATGAATCCTATATTCTTTACTTAAAGGAGACTAGAGTGGTAAATGTGTGTTCTACAAGGCAGAATACCATTGAAATAGAGAAAGAAACACGATCGGTAGCTTTGGAAAGCTTTACACTTCACTGAAAGGTAGTACTACACTCTATAACACAGTTGAGAGACAATGTTCCCGAGCTGCCTCAGTTCATAACAGTGTGTAGGAAGTTGTTTGATAAAGTGGGCAACGCTTATACTTGGACCAGAAGGCAGAATATAGGAAACTACATGAAAACTTGGATAATTCAGAGAAAATGACTGTAAACAGATGAGAACTTGTTTAGAAAAGCTCAAAGAGATTCTCCAAGTCAGTTCTTAGTGTAGAAAAGGTAGCTAAGATCCGGGAAATCCTTAATTCGAGTTAAGATCACATGAAACACTGTATGAATCCTATATTCTTTACTTAAAGGAGACTAGAGTGGTAAATGTGTGTTCTACAATGCAGAATACCATTGAAATAGAGAAAGAAACACGTTCGGCAGCTTTGGAAAGCCTTACACTTCATTGAAATGTAGTACTACACTCTATAACACAGTTGAGAGACAATGTTCCCGAGCTACCTCAGTTCATAACCGTGTGTAGGAAGTTGTTTGATAAAGTGGGCAAAGCTTATACTTGGACCAGAAGGCAGAATATTGGAAACTACATGAAAACATGGATAATTCAGAGAAAATGACTGTAAACAGATGAGAACTTGTTTAGAACAGCTCAAAGAGATTCTCCAAGTCAGTTCTTAGTGTAGAAAAGGTAGCTAATTTCCGGGAAATCCTTAATTCGAGTTAAGATCACATGAAAAACTGTATGAATCCTATATTCTTTACTTAAAGGAGACTAGAGTGGTAAATGTGTGTTATACAAGGCAGAATACCATTGAAATAGAGAAAGAAACACGTTCGGCAGCTTTGGAAAGCCTTACACTTCACTGAAATGTAGTACTACACTCTATAACACAGTTGAGAGACAATGTTCCCGAGCTACCTCAGTTCATAACAGTGTGTAGGAAGTTGTTTGATAAAGTGGACAAAGCTTATACTTGGACCTGAAGGCAGAATATAGGAAACTACATGAAAACATGGATAATTCAGAGAAAATGACTGTAAAGAGATGAGAACTTGTTTAGAACAGCTCAAAGAGATTCTCCAAGTCAGTTCTTAGTGTAGAAAAGGTAGCTAATTTCCGGGAAATCCTTAATTCGAGTTAAGATCACATGAAAAACTGTATGAATCCTATATTCTTTACTTAAAGGAGACTAGAGTGGTAAATGTGTGTTATACAAGGCAGAATACCATTGAAATAGAGAAAGAAACACGTTCGGCAGCTTTGGAAAGCCTTACACTTCACTGAAATGTAGTACTACACTCTATAACACAGTTGAGAGACAATGTTCCCGAGCTACCTCAGTTCATAACAGTGTGTAGGAAGTTGTTTGATAAAGTGGACAAAGCTTATACTTGGACCTGAAGGCAGAATATAGGAAACTACATGAAAACATGGATAATTCAGAGAAAATGACTGTAAAGAGATGAGAACTTGTTTAGAACAGCTCAAAGAGATTCTCCAAGTCAGTTCTTAGTGTAGAAAAGGTAGCTAATTTCCGGGAAATCCTTAATTCGAGTTAAGATCACATGAAAAACTGTATGAATCCTATATTCTTTACTTAAAGGAGACTAGAGTGGTAAATGTGTGTTCTACAAGGCAGAATACCATTGAAATAGAGAAAGAAACACGATCGGTAGCTTTGGAAAGCTTTACACTTCACTGAAAGGTAGTACTACACTCTATAACACAGTTGAGAGACAATGTTCCCGAGCTGCCTCAGTTCATAACAGTGTGTAGGAAGTTGTTTGATAAAGTGGGCAACGCTTATACTTGGACCAGAAGGCAGAATATAGGAAACTACATGAAAACTTGGATAATTCAGAGAAAATGACTGTAAACAGATGAGAACTTGTTTAGAAAAGCTCAAAGAGATTCTCCAAGTCAGTTCTTAGTGTAGAAAAGGTAGCTAAGATCCGGGAAATCCTTAATTCGAGTTAAGATCACATGAAACACTGTATGAATCCTATATTCTTTACTAAAAGGAGACTAGAGTGGTAAATGTGTGTTCTACAAGGCAGAATACCATTGAAATAGAGAAAGAAACACGTTCGGCAGCTTTGGAAAGCCTTACACTTCATTGAAATGTAGTACTACACTCTATAACACAGTTGAGAGACAATGTTCCCGAGCTACCTCAGTTCATAACAGTGTGTAGGAAGTTGTTTGATAAAGTGGGCAAAGCTTATACTTGGACCAGAAGGCAGAATATAAGAAACTACATGAAAACATGGATAATTCAGAGAAAATGACTGTAAACAGATGAGAACTTGTTTAGAACAGCTCAAAGAGATTCTCCAAGTCAGTTCTTAGTGTAGAAAAGGTAGCTAATTTCCGGGAAATCCTTAATTCGAGTTAAGATCACATGAAAAAGTGTATGAATCCTATATTCTTTACTTAAAGGAGACTAGAGTGGTAAATGTGTGTTAAACAAGGCAGAATACCATTGAATTAGAGAAAGAAACACGTTCGGCAGCTTTGGAAAGCCTTACACTTCACTGAAATGTAGTACTACACTCTATAACACAGTTGAGAGACAATGTTCCCGAGCTACCTCAGTTCATAACAGTGTGTAGGAAGTTGTTTGATAAAGTGGACAAAGCTTATACTTGGACCTGAAGGCAGAATATAGGAAACTACATGAAAACATGGATAATTCAGAGAAAATGACTGTAAAGAGATGAGAACTTGTTTAGAACAGCTCAAAGAGATTCTCCAAGTCAGTTCTTAGTGTAGAAAAGGTAGCTAATTTCCGGGAAATCCTTAATTCGAGTTAAGATCACATGAAAAACTGTATGAATCCTATATTCTTTACTTAAAGGAGACTAGAGTGGTAAATGTGTGTTATACAAGGCAGAATACCATTGAAATAGAGAAAGAAACACGTTCGGCAGCTTTGGAAAGCCTTACACTTCACTGAAATGTAGTACTACACTCTATAACACAGTTGAGAGACAATGTTCCCGAGCTACCTCAGTTCATAACAGTGTGTAGGAAGTTGTTTGATAAAGTGGACAAAGCTTATACTTGGACCTGAAGGCAGAATATAGGAAACTACATGAAAACATGGATAATTCAGAGTAAATGACTGTAAGCAGATGAGAACTTGTTTAGAACAGCTCAAAGACATTCTCCAGTCAGTTCTTAGTGTAGAAAAGGTAGCTAATTTCCGGGAAATCCTTAATTCGAGTTAAGATCACATGAAAAACTGTATGAATCCTATATTCTATACTTAAAGGAGACTAGAGTGGTAAATGTGTGTTCTACAAGGCAGAATACCATTGAAATAGAGAGAGAAACACGTTCGGCAGCTTTGGAAAGCCTTACACTTCACTGAAATGTAGTACTACACTCTATATCACAGTTGAGAGACAATTTTCCCAAGCTGCCTCAGTTCATAACAGTGTGTAGGAAGTTGTTTGATAAAGTGGGCAAAGCTTATGCTTGGACCAGAAGGCAGAATATAGGAAACTACATGAAAACATGGATAATTCAGAGTAAATGACTGTAAGCAGATGAGAACTTGGTTAGAACAGCTCAAAGAGATTCTCCAAGTCAGTTCTTAATGTAGAAAAGTTAGCTAAGATCCGGGAAATCCTTAATTCGAGTTAAGATCACATGAAACACTGTATGAATCCTATATTCTTTACTTAAAGGAGACTAGAGTGGTAAATGTGTGTTATACAAGGCAGAATACCACTGAAATAGAGAAAGAAACACGTTCGGCAGCTTTGGAAAGCCTTACACTTCACTGAAATGTAGTACTACACTCTATAACACAGTTGAGAGACAATTTTCCCGAGCTGCCTCAGTTCATAACAGTGTGTAGGAAGTTGTTTGATAAAGTGGACAAAGCTTATACTTGGACCTGAAGGCAGAATATAGGAAACTACATGAAAACATGGATAATTCAGAGAAAATGACTGTAAATAGATGAGAACTTGTTTAGAACAGCTCAAAGAGATTCTCCAAGTCAGTTCTGAGTGTAGAAAAGGTAGCTAATTTCCGGGAAATCCTTAATTCGAGTTAAGATCACATGAAAAACTGTATGAATCCTATATTCTTTACTTAAAGGAGACTAGAGTGGTAAATGTGTGTTCTACAAGGCAGAATACCATTGAAATAGAGAAAGAAACACGATCGGTAGCTTTTGAAAGCTTTACACTTCACTGAAAGGTAGTACTACACTCTATAACACAGTTGAGAGACAATGTTCCTGAGCTGCCTCAGTTCATAACAGTGTGTAGGAAGTTGTTTGATAAAGTGGGCAAAGCTTATACTTGGACCAGAAGGCAGAATATAGGAAACTACATGAAAACATGGATAATTCAGAGAAAATGACTGTAAACAGATGAGAACTTGTTTAGAACAGCTCAAAGACATTCTCCAGTCAGTTCTTAGTGTAGAAAAGGTAGCTAATTTCCGGGAAATCCTTAATTCGAGTTAAGATCACATGAAAAACTGTATGAATCCTATATTCTTTACTTAAAGGAGACTAGAGTGGTAAATGTGTGTTCTACAAGGCAGAATACCATTGAAATAGAGAAAGAAACACGATCGGTAGCTTTTGAAAGCTTTACACTTCACTGAAAGGTAGTACTACACTCTATAACACAGTTGAGAGACAATGTTCCTGAGCTGCCTCAGTTCATAACAGTGTGTAGGAAGTTGTTTGATAAAGTGGGCAAAGCTTATACTTGGACCAGAAGGCAGAATATAGGAAACTACATGAAAACATGGATAATTCAGAGAAAATGACTGTAAACAGATGAGAACTTGTTTAGAACAGCTCAAAGACATTCTCCAGTCAGTTCTTAGTGTAGAAAAGGTAGCTAATTTCCGGGAAATCCTTAATTCGAGTTAAGATCACATGAAAAACTGTATGAATCCTATATTCTATACTTAAAGGAGACTAGAGTCGTAAATGTGTGTTCTACAAGGCAGAATACCATTGAAATAGAGACAGAAACACGTTCGGCAGCTTTGGAAAGCCTTACACTTCACTGAAATGTAGTACTACACTCTATATCACAGTTGAGAGACAATTTTCCCGAGCTGCCTCAGTTCATAACAGTGTGTAGGAAGTTGTTTGCTAAAGTGGGCAACGATTATACTTGGACCAGAAGGCACAATATAGGAAACTACATGAAAACTTGGATAATTCAGAGAAAATGACTGTAAACAGATGAGAACTTGCTTAGAACAGCTCAAAGAGATTCTCCAAGTCAGTTCTTAGTGTAGAAAAGTTAGCTAAGATCCGGGAAATCCTTAATTCGAGTTAAGATCACATGAAACATTGTATGAATCCTATATTCTTTACTTAAAGGAGACTAGAGTGGTAAATGTGTGTTATAAAAGGCAGAATACCATTGAAATAGAGAAAGAAACACGTTCGGCAGCTTTGGAAAGCCTTACACTTCACTGAAATGTAGTACTACACTCTATATCACAGTTGAGAGACAATGTTCCCGAGCTGCCTCAGTTCATAACAGTGTGTAGGAAGTTGTTTGATAAAGTGGGCAAAGCTTATACTTGGACCGGAAGGCAGAATATAGGAAACTACATGAAAACATGGATAATTCAGAGAAATGACTGTAAACAGATGAGAACTTGTTTAGAACAGCTCAAAGAGATTCTCCAAGTCAGTTCTTAGTGTAGAAAAGGTAGCTAATTTCCGGGAAATCCTTAATTCGAGTTAAGATCACATGAAAAACTGTATGAATCCTATATTCTTTACTTAAAGGAGACTAGAGTAGTAAATGTGTGTTCTACAAGGCAGAATACCATTGAAATAGAGAAAGAAACACGATCGGTAGCTTTGGAAAGCTTTACACTTCACTGAAAGGTAGTACTACACTCTATAACACAGTTGAGAGACAATGTTCCCGAGCTGCCTCAGTTCATAACAGTGTGTAGGAAGTTCTTTGATAAAGTGGGCAAAGCTTATACTTGGACCAGAGGGCAGAATATAGGAAACTACATGAAAACATGGATAATTCAGCGAAAATGACTGTAATCAGATGAGAACTTGTTTAGAACAGCTCAAAGAGATTCTCCAAGTCAGTTCTTAGTGTAGAAAAGGTAGCTAAGATCCGGGAAATCCTTAATTCGAGTTAAGATCACATGAAACACTGTATGAATCCTATATTCTTTACTTAAAGGAGACTAGAGTGGTAAATGTGTGTTATACAAGGCAGAATACCATTGAAATAGAGAAAGAAACACGTTCGGCAGCTTTGGAAAGCCTTACACTTCACTGAAATGTAGTACTACACTCTATAAAACAGTTGAGAGACAATTTTCCCGAGCTGCCTCAGTTCATAACAGTGTGTAGGAAGTTGTTTGCTAAAGTGGGCAACGTTTATACTTGGACCAGAAGGCACAATATAGGAAACTACATGAAAACTTGGATAATTCAGAGAAAATGACTGTAAACAGATGAGAACTTGCTTAGAACAGCTCAAAGAGATTCTCCAAGTCAGTTCTTAGTGTAGAAAAGTTAGCTAAGATCCGGGAAATCCTTAATTCGAGTTAAGATCACATGAAACATTGTATGAATCCTATATTCTTTACTTAAAGGAGACTAGAGTGGTAAATGTGTGTTATAAAAGGCAGAATACCATTGAAATAGAGAAAGAAACACGTTCGGCAGCTTTGGAAAGCCTTACACTTCACTGAAATGTAGTACTACACTCTATATCACAGTTGAGAGACAATGTTCCCGAGCTGCCTCAGTTCATAACAGTGTGTAGGAACTTGTTTGATAAAGTGGGCAAAGCTTATACTTGGACCAGAAGGCAGAATATAGGAAAGTACATGAAAACATGGATAATTCAGAGAAAATGACTGTAAACAGATGAGAACTTGTTTAGAACAGCTCAAAGACATTCTCCAGTCAGTTCTTAGTGTAGAAAAGGTAGCTAATTTCCGGGAAATCCTTAATTCGAGTTAAGATCACATGAAAAACTGTATGAATCCTATATTCTATACTTAAAGGAGACTAGAGTGGTAAATGTGTGTTCTACAAGGCAGAATACCATTGAAATAGAGACAGAAACACGTTCGGCAGCTTTGGAAAGCCTTACACTTCACTGAAATGTAGTACTACACTCTATATCACAGTTGAGAGACAATGTTCCCAAGCTGCCTCAGTTCATAACAGTGTGTAGGAAGTTGTTTGATAAAGTGGGCAAAGCTTATACTTGGACCAGAAGGCAGAATATAGGAAACTACATGAAAACATGGATAATTCAGAGTAAATGACTGTAAGCAGATGAGAACTTGGTTAGAACAGCTCAAAGAGATTCTCCAAGTCAGTTCTTAGTGTAGAAAAGTTAGCTAAGATCCGGGAAATCCTTAATTCGAGTTAAGATCACATGAAACACTGTATGAATCCTATATTCTTTACTTAAAGGAGACTAGAGTGGTAAATGTGTGTTATACAAGGCAGAATACCACTGAAATAGAGAAAGAAACACGTTCGGCAGCTTTGGAAAGCCTTACACTTCACTGAAATGTAGTACTACACTCTATAACACAGTTGAGAGACAATGTTCCTGAGCTGCCTCAGTTCATAACAGTGTGTAGGAAGTTGTTTGATAAAGTGGGCAAAGCTTATACTTGGACCAGAAGGCAGAATATAGGAAACTACATGAAAACATGGATAATTCAGAGAAAATGACTGTAAACAGATGAGAACTTGTTTAGAACAGCTCAAAGACATTCTCCAGTCAGTTCTTAGTGTAGAAAAGGTAGCTAATTTCCGGGAAATCCTTAATTCGAGTTAAGATCACATGAAAAACTGTATGAATCCTATATTCTATACTTAAAGGAGACTAGAGTCGTAAATGTGTGTTCTACAAGGCAGAATACCATTGAAATAGAGACAGAAACACGTTCGGCAGCTTTGGAAAGCCTTACACTTCACTGAAATGTAGTACTACACTCTATATCACAGTTGAGAGACAATGTTCCCGAGCTGCCTCAGTTCATAACAGTGTGTAGGAAGTTGTTTGATAAAGTGGGCAAAGCTTATACTTGGACCAGAAGGCAGAATATAGGAAACTACATGAAAACATGGATAATTCAGAGTAAATGACTGTAAGCAGATGAGAACTTGGTTAGAACAGCTCAAAGAGATTCTCCAAGTCAGTTCTTAGTGTAGAAAAGTTAGCTAAGATCCGGGAAATCCTTAATTCGAGTTAAGATGACATGAAACACTGTATGAATCCTATATTCTTTACTTAAAGGAGACTAGAGTGGTAAATGTGTGTTATAAAAGGCAGAATACCACTGAAATAGAGAAAGAAACACGTTCGGCAGCTTTGGAAAGCCTTACACTTCACTGAAATGTAGTACTACACTCTATAAAACAGTTGAGAGACAATTTTCCCGAGCTGCCTCAGTTCATAACAGTGTGTAGGAAGTTGTTTGCTAAAGTGGGCAACGCTTATACTTGGACCAGAAGGCACAATATAGGAAACTACATGAAAACTTGGATAATTCAGAGAAAATGACTGTAAACAGATGAGAACTTGTTTAGAACAGCTCAAAGACATTCTCCAGTCAGTTCTTAGTGTAGAAAAGGTAGCTAATTTCCGGGAAATCCTTAATTCGAGTTAAGATCACATGAAAAACTGTATGAATCCTATATTCTATACTTAAAGGAGACTAGAGTGGTAAATGTGTGTTCTACAAGGCAGAATACCATTGAAATAGAGAGAGAAACACGTTCGGCAGCTTTGGAAAGCCTTACACTTCACTGAAATGTAGTACTACACTCTATATCACAGTTGAGAGACAATTTTCCCAAGCTGCCTCAGTTCATAACAGTGTGTAGGAAGTTGTTTGATAAAGTGGGCAAAGCTTATACTTGGACCAGAAGGCAGAATATAGGAAACTACATGAAAACATGGATAATTCAGAGTAAATGACTGTAAGCAGATGAGAACTTGGTTAGAACAGCTCAAAGAGATTCTCCAAGTCAGTTCTTAGTGTAGAAAAGTTAGCTAAGATCCGGGAAATCCTTAATTCGAGTTAAGATCACATGAAACACTGTATGAATCCTATATTCTTTACTTAAAGGAGACTAGAGTGGTAAATGTGTGTTATACAAGGCAGAATACCACTGAAATAGAGAAAGAAACACGTTCGGCAGCTTTGGAAAGCCTTACACTTCACTGAAATGTAGTACTACACTCTATAACACAGTTGAGAGACAATTTTCCCGAGCTGCCTCAGTTCATAACAGTGTGTAGGAAGTTGTTTGATAAAGTGGACAAAGCTTATACTTGGACCTGAAGGCAGAATATAGGAAACTACATGAAAACATGGATAATTCAGAGAAAATGACTGTAAATAGATGAGAACTTGTTTAGAACAGCTCAAAGAGATTCTCCAAGTCAGTTCTTAGTGTAGAAAAGGTAGCTAATTTTCGGGAAATCCTTAATTCGAGTTAAGATCACATGAAAAACTGTATGAATCCTATATTCTTTACTTAAAGGAGACTAGAGTGGTAAATGTGTGTTCTACAAGGCAGAATACCATTGAAATAGAGAAAGAAACACGATCGGTAGCTTTTGAAAGCTTTACACTTCACTGAAAGGTAGTACTACACTCTATAACACAGTTGAGAGACAATGTTCCTGAGCTGCCTCAGTTCATAACAGTGTGTAGGAAGTTGTTTGATAAAGTGGGCAAAGCTTATACTTGGACCAGAAGGCAGAATATAGGAAACTACATGAAAACATGGATAATTCAGAGAAAATGACTGTAAACAGATGAGAACTTGTTTAGAACAGCTCAAAGACATTCTCCAGTCAGTTCTTAGTGTAGAAAAGGTAGCTAATTTCCGGGAAATCCTTAATTCGAGTTAAGATCACATGAAAAACTGTATGAATCCTATATTCTATACTTAAAGGAGACTAGAGTCGTAAATGTGTGTTCTACAAGGCAGAATACCATTGAAATAGAGACAGAAACACGTTCGGCAGCTTTGGAAAGCCTTACACTTCACTGAAATGTAGTACTACACTCTATATCACAGTTGAGAGACAATTTTCCCGAGCTGCCTCAGTTCATAACAGTGTGTAGGAAGTTGTTTGCTAAAGTGGGCAACGATTATACTTGGACCAGAAGGCACAATATAGGAAACTACATGAAAACTTGGATAATTCAGAGAAAATGACTGTAAACAGATGAGAACTTGCTTAGAACAGCTCAAAGAGATTCTCCAAGTCAGTTCTTAGTGTAGAAAAGTTAGCTAAGATCCGGGAAATCCTTAATTCGAGTTAAGATCACATGAAACATTGTATGAATCCTATATTCTTTACTTAAAGGAGACTAGAGTGGTAAATGTGTGTTATAAAAGGCAGAATACCATTGAAATAGAGAAAGAAACACGTTCGGCAGCTTTGGAAAGCCTTACACTTCACTGAAATGTAGTACTACACTCTATATCACAGTTGAGAGACAATGTTCCCGAGCTGCCTCAGTTCATAACAGTGTGTAGGAACTTGTTTGATAAAGTGGGCAAAGCTTATACTTGGACCAGAAGGCAGAATATAGGAAAGTACATGAAAACATGGATAATTCAGAGAAAATGACTGTAAACAGATGAGAACTTGTTTAGAACAGCTCAAAGACATTCTCCAGTCAGTTCTTAGTGTAGAAAAGGTAGCTAATTTCCGGGAAATCCTTAATTCGAGTTAAGATCACATGAAAAACTGTATGAATCCTATATTCTATACTTAAAGGAGACTAGAGTGGTAAATGTGTGTTCTACAAGGCAGAATACCATTGAAATAGAGACAGAAACACGTTCGGCAGCTTTGGAAAGCCTTACACTTCACTGAAATGTAGTACTACACTCTATATCACAGTTGAGAGACAATGTTCCCAAGCTGCCTCAGTTCATAACAGTGTGTAGGAAGTTGTTTGATAAAGTGGGCAAAGCTTATACTTGGACCAGAAGGCAGAATATAGGAAACTACATGAAAACATGGATAATTCAGAGTAAATGACTGTAAGCAGATGAGAACTTGGTTAGAACAGCTCAAAGAGATTCTCCAAGTCAGTTCTTAGTGTAGAAAAGTTAGCTAAGATCCGGGAAATCCTTAATTCGAGTTAAGATCACATGAAACACTGTATGAATCCTATATTCTTTACTTAAAGGAGACTAGAGTGGTAAATGTGTGTTATACAAGGCAGAATACCACTGAAATAGAGAAAGAAACACGTTCGGCAGCTTTGGAAAGCCTTACACTTCACTGAAATGTAGTACTACACTCTATAACACAGTTGAGAGACAATGTTCCTGAGCTGCCTCAGTTCATAACAGTGTGTAGGAAGTTGTTTGATAAAGTGGGCAAAGCTTATACTTGGACCAGAAGGCAGAATATAGGAAACTACATGAAAACATGGATAATTCAGAGAAAATGACTGTAAACAGATGAGAACTTGTTTAGAACAGCTCAAAGACATTCTCCAGTCAGTTCTTAGTGTAGAAAAGGTAGCTAATTTCCGGGAAATCCTTAATTCGAGTTAAGATCACATGAAAAACTGTATGAATCCTATATTCTATACTTAAAGGAGACTAGAGTCGTAAATGTGTGTTCTACAAGGCAGAATACCATTGAAATAGAGACAGAAACACGTTCGGCAGCTTTGGAAAGCCTTACACTTCACTGAAATGTAGTACTACACTCTATATCACAGTTGAGAGACAATGTTCCCGAGCTGCCTCAGTTCATAACAGTGTGTAGGAAGTTGTTTGATAAAGTGGGCAAAGCTTATACTTGGACCAGAAGGCAGAATATAGGAAACTACATGAAAACATGGATAATTCAGAGTAAATGACTGTAAGCAGATGAGAACTTGGTTAGAACAGCTCAAAGAGATTCTCCAAGTCAGTTCTTAGTGTAGAAAAGTTAGCTAAGATCCGGGAAATCCTTCATTCGAGTTAAGATGACATGAAACACTGTATGAATCCTATATTCTTTACTTAAAGGAGACTAGAGTGGTAAATGTGTGTTATAAAAGGCAGAATACCACTGAAATAGAGAAAGAAACACGTTCGGCAGCTTTGGAAAGCCTTACACTTCACTGAAATGTAGTACTACACTCTATAAAACAGTTGAGAGACAATTTTCCCGAGCTGCCTCAGTTCATAACAGTGTGTAGGAAGTTGTTTGCTAAAGTGGGCAACGCTTATACTTGGACCAGAAGGCACAATATAGGAAACTACATGAAAACTTGGATAATTCAGAGAAAATGACTGTAAACAGATGAGAACTTGCTTAGAACAGCTCAAAGAGATTCTCCAAGTCAGTTCTTAGTGTAGAAAAGTTAGCTAAGATCCGGGAAATCCTTAATTCGAGTTAAGATCACATGAAACATTGTATGAATCCTATATTCTTTACTTAAAAGAGACTAGAGTGGTAAATGTGTGTTATAAAAGGCAGAATACCATTGAAATAGAGAAAGAAACACGTTCGGCAGCTTTGGAAAGCCTTACACTTCACTGAAATGTAGTACTACACTCTATATCACAGTTGAGAGACAATGTTCCCGAGCTGCCTCAGTTCATAACAGTGTGTAGGAAGTTGTTTGATAAAGTGGGCAAAGCTTATACTTGGACCGGAAGGCAGAATATAGGAAACTACATGAAAACATGGATAATTCAGAGAAATGACTGTAAACAGATGAGAACTTGTTTAGAACAGCTCAAAGAGATTCTCCAAGTCAGTTCTTAGTGTAGAAAAGGTAGCTAATTTCTGGGAAATCCTTAATTCGAGTTAACATCACATGAAACACTGTATGAATCCTATATTCTTTACTTAAAGGAGACTAGAGTGGTAAATGTGTGTTCTACAAGGCAGAATACAATTGAAATAGAGACAGAAACACGTTCGGCAGCTTTGGAAAGCCTTACACTTCACTGAAATGTAGTACTACACTCTATATCACAGTTGAGAGACAATGTTCCCGAGCTGCCTCAGTTCATAACAGTGTGTAGGAAGTTGTTTGATAAAGTGGGCAAAGCTTATACTTGGACCAGAAGGCAGAATATAGGAAACTACATGAAAACTTGGATAATTCAGAGAAAATGACTGTAAGCAGATGAGAACTTGTTTAGAACAGCTCAAAGAGATTCTCCAAGTCAGTTCTTAGTGTAGAAAAGGTAGCTAAGATCCGGGAAATCCTTAATTCGAGTTAAGATCACATGAAACACTGTATGAATCCTATATTCTTTACTTAAAGGAGACTAGAGTGGTAAATCTGTGTTCTACAAGGCAGAATACCATTGAAATAGAGAAAGAAACACGTTCGGTAGCTTTGGAAAGCTTTACACTTCACTGAAAGGTAGTACTACACTCTATAACACAGTGGAGAGACAATGTTCCCGAGCTGCCTCAGTTCATAACAGTGTGTAGGAAGTTGTTTGATAAAGTGGGCAAAGCTTATACTTGGACCAGAAGGCAGAATATAGGAAACTACATGAAAACATGGATAATTCAGAGAAAATGACTGTAAACAGATGAGAACTTGTTTAGAACAGCTCAAAGAGATTCTCCAAGTCAGTTCTTAGTGTAGAAAAGGTAGCTAATTTCCGGGAAATCCTTAATTTGAGTTAAGATCAGATGAAAAACTGTATGAATCCTATATTCTTTACTTAAAGAGACTAGAGTGGTAAATGTGTGTTCTACAAGGCAGAATACCATTGAAATAGAGAAAGAAACAGGATCGGTAGCTTTGGAAAGCTTTACACTTCACTGAAAGGTAGTACTACACTCTATAACACAGTTGAGAGACAATGTTCCCGAGCTGCCTCAGTTCATAACAGTGTGTAGGAAGTTGTTTGATAAAGTGGGCAAAGCTTATACTTGGACCAGAGGGCAGAATATAGGAAACTACATGAAAACATGGATAATTCAGCGAAAATGACTGTAATCAGATGAGAACTTGTTTAGAACAGCTCAAAGAGATTCTCCAAGTCAGTTCTTAGTGTAGAAAAGGTAGCTAAGATCCGGGAAATCCTTAATTCGAGTTAAGATCACATGAAACACTGTATGAATCCTATATTCTTTACTTAAAGGAGACTAGAGTGGTAAATGTGTGTTATACAAGGCAGAATACCACTGAAATAGAGAAAGAAACACGTTCGGCAGCTTTGGAAAGCCTTACACTTCACTGAAATGTAGTACTACACTCTATAACACAGTTGAGAGACAATGTTCCTGAGCTGCCTCAGTTCATAACAGTGTGTAGGAAGTTGTTTGATAAAGTGGGCAAAGCTTATACTTGGACCAGAAGGCAGAATATAGGAAACTACATGAAAACATGGATAATTCAGAGAAAATGACTGTAAACAGATGAGAACTTGTTTAGAACAGCTCAAAGACATTCTCCAGTCAGTTCTTAGTGTAGAAAAGGTAGCTAATTTCCGGGAAATCCTTAATTCGAGTTAAGATCACATGAAAAACTGTATGAATCCTATATTCTATACTTAAAGGAGACTAGAGTCGTAAATGTGTGTTCTACAAGGCAGAATACCATTGAAATAGAGACAGAAACACGTTCGGCAGCTTTGGAAAGCCTTACACTTCACTGAAATGTAGTACTACACTCTATATCACAGTTGAGAGACAATTTTCCCGAGCTGCCTCAGTTCATAACAGTGTGTAGGAAGTTGTTTGCTAAAGTGGGCAACGATTATACTTGGACCAGAAGGCACAATATAGGAAACTACATGAAAACTTGGATAATTCAGAGAAAATGACTGTAAACAGATGAGAACTTGCTTAGAACAGCTCAAAGAGATTCTCCAAGTCAGTTCTTAGTGTAGAAAAGTTAGCTAAGATCCGGGAAATCCTTAATTCGAGTTAAGATCACATGAAACATTGTATGAATCCTATATTCTTTACTTAAAGGAGACTAGAGTGGTAAATGTGTGTTATAAAAGGCAGAATACCATTGAAATAGAGAAAGAAACACGTTCGGCAGCTTTGGAAAGCCTTACACTTCACTGAAATGTAGTACTACACTCTATATCACAGTTGAGAGACAATGTTCCCGAGCTGCCTCAGTTCATAACAGTGTGTAGGAACTTGTTTGATAAAGTGGGCAAAGCTTATACTTGGACCAGAAGGCAGAATATAGGAAAGTACATGAAAACATGGATAATTCAGAGAAAATGACTGTAAACAGATGAGAACTTGTTTAGAACAGCTCAAAGACATTCTCCAGTCAGTTCTTAGTGTAGAAAAGGTAGCTAATTTCCGGGAAATCCTTAATTCGAGTTAAGATCACATGAAAAACTGTATGAATCCTATATTCTATACTTAAAGGAGACTAGAGTGGTAAATGTGTGTTCTACAAGGCAGAATACCATTGAAATAGAGACAGAAACACGTTCGGCAGCTTTGGAAAGCCTTACACTTCACTGAAATGTAGTACTACACTCTATATCACAGTTGAGAGACAATGTTCCCAAGCTGCCTCAGTTCATAACAGTGTGTAGGAAGTTGTTTGATAAAGTGGGCAAAGCTTATACTTGGACCAGAAGGCAGAATATAGGAAACTACATGAAAACATGGATAATTCAGAGTAAATGACTGTAAGCAGATGAGAACTTGGTTAGAACAGCTCAAAGAGATTCTCCAAGTCAGTTCTTAGTGTAGAAAAGTTAGCTAAGATCCGGGAAATCCTTAATTCGAGTTAAGATCACATGAAACACTGTATGAATCCTATATTCTTTACTTAAAGGAGACTAGAGTGGTAAATGTGTGTTATACAAGGCAGAATACCACTGAAATAGAGAAAGAAACACGTTCGGCAGCTTTGGAAAGCCTTACACTTCACTGAAATGTAGTACTACACTCTATAACACAGTTGAGAGACAATGTTCCTGAGCTGCCTCAGTTCATAACAGTGTGTAGGAAGTTGTTTGATAAAGTGGGCAAAGCTTATACTTGGACCAGAAGGCAGAATATAGGAAACTACATGAAAACATGGATAATTCAGAGAAAATGACTGTAAACAGATGAGAACTTGTTTAGAACAGCTCAAAGACATTCTCCAGTCAGTTCTTAGTGTAGAAAAGGTAGCTAATTTCCGGGAAATCCTTAATTCGAGTTAAGATCACATGAAAAACTGTATGAATCCTATATTCTATACTTAAAGGAGACTAGAGTCGTAAATGTGTGTTCTACAAGGCAGAATACCATTGAAATAGAGACAGAAACACGTTCGGCAGCTTTGGAAAGCCTTACACTTCACTGAAATGTAGTACTACACTCTATATCACAGTTGAGAGACAATGTTCCCGAGCTGCCTCAGTTCATAACAGTGTGTAGGAAGTTGTTTGATAAAGTGGGCAAAGCTTATACTTGGACCAGAAGGCAGAATATAGGAAACTACATGAAAACATGGATAATTCAGAGTAAATGACTGTAAGCAGATGAGAACTTGGTTAGAACAGCTCAAAGAGATTCTCCAAGTCAGTTCTTAGTGTAGAAAAGTTAGCTAAGATCCGGGAAATCCTTAATTCGAGTTAAGATGACATGAAACACTGTATGAATCCTATATTCTTTACTTAAAGGAGACTAGAGTGGTAAATGTGTGTTATAAAAGGCAGAATACCACTGAAATAGAGAAAGAAACACGTTCGGCAGCTTTGGAAAGCCTTACACTTCACTGAAATGTAGTACTACACTCTATAAAACAGTTGAGAGACAATTTTCCCGAGCTGCCTCAGTTCATAACAGTGTGTAGGAAGTTGTTTGCTAAAGTGGGCAACGCTTATACTTGGACCAGAAGGCACAATATAGGAAACTACATGAAAACTTGGATAATTCAGAGAAAATGACTGTAAACAGATGAGAACTTGCTTAGAACAGCTCAAAGAGATTCTCCAAGTCAGTTCTTAGTGTAGAAAAGTTAGCTAAGATCCGGGAAATCCTTAATTCGAGTTAAGATCACATGAAACATTGTATGAATCCTATATTCTTTACTTAAAAGAGACTAGAGTGGTAAATGTGTGTTATAAAAGGCAGAATACCATTGAAATAGAGAAAGAAACACGTTCGGCAGCTTTGGAAAGCCTTACACTTCACTGAAATGTAGTACTACACTCTATATCACAGTTGAGAGACAATGTTCCCGAGCTGCCTCAGTTCATAACAGTGTGTAGGAAGTTGTTTGATAAAGTGGGCAAAGCTTATACTTGGACCGGAAGGCAGAATATAGGAAACTACATGAAAACATGGATAATTCAGAGAAATGACTGTAAACAGATGAGAACTTGTTTAGAACAGCTCAAAGAGATTCTCCAAGTCAGTTCTTAGTGTAGAAAAGGTAGCTAATTTCTGGGAAATCCTTAATTCGAGTTAACATCACATGAAACACTGTATGAATCCTATATTCTTTACTTAAAGGAGACTAGAGTGGTAAATGTGTGTTCTACAAGGCAGAATACAATTGAAATAGAGACAGAAACACGTTCGGCAGCTTTGGAAAGCCTTACACTTCACTGAAATGTAGTACTACACTCTATATCACAGTTGAGAGACAATGTTCCCGAGCTGCCTCAGTTCATAACAGTGTGTAGGAAGTTGTTTGATAAAGTGGGCAAAGCTTATACTTGGACCAGAAGGCAGAATATAGGAAACTACATGAAAACTTGGATAATTCAGAGAAAATGACTGTAAGCAGATGAGAACTTGTTTAGAACAGCTCAAAGAGATTCTCCAAGTCAGTTCTTAGTGTAGAAAAGGTAGCTAAGATCCGGGAAATCCTTAATTCGAGTTAAGATCACATGAAACACTGTATGAATCCTATATTCTTTACTTAAAGGAGACTAGAGTGGTAAATCTGTGTTCTACAAGGCAGAATACCATTGAAATAGAGAAAGAAACACGTTCGGTAGCTTTGGAAAGCTTTACACTTCACTGAAAGGTAGTACTACACTCTATAACACAGTGGAGAGACAATGTTCCCGAGCTGCCTCAGTTCATAACAGTGTGTAGGAAGTTGTTTGATAAAGTGGGCAAAGCTTATACTTGGACCAGAAGGCAGAATATAGGAAACTACATGAAAACATGGATAATTCAGAGAAAATGACTGTAAACAGATGAGAACTTGTTTAGAACAGCTCAAAGAGATTCTCCAAGTCAGTTCTTAGTGTAGAAAAGGTAGCTAATTTCCGGGAAATCCTTAATTTGAGTTAAGATCAGATGAAAAACTGTATGAATCCTATATTCTTTACTTAAAGAGACTAGAGTGGTAAATGTGTGTTCTACAAGGCAGAATACCATTGAAATAGAGAAAGAAACAGGATCGGTAGCTTTGGAAAGCTTTACACTTCACTGAAAGGTAGTACTACACTCTATAACACAGTTGAGAGACAATGTTCCCGAGCTGCCTCAGTTCATAACAGTGTGTAGGAAGTTGTTTGATAAAGTGGGCAAAGCTTATACTTGGACCAGAGGGCAGAATATAGGAAACTACATGAAAACATGGATAATTCAGCGAAAATGACTGTAATCAGATGAGAACTTGTTTAGAACAGCTCAAAGAGATTCTCCAAGTCAGTTCTTAGTGTAGAAAAGGTAGCTAAGATCCGGGAAATCCTTAATTCGAGTTAAGATCACATGAAACACTGTATGAATCCTATATTCTTTACTTAAAGGAGACTAGAGTGGTAAATGTGTGTTATACAAGGCAGAATACCACTGAAATAGAGAAAGAAACACGTTCGGCAGCTTTGGAAAGCCTTACACTTCACTGAAATGTAGTACTACACTCTATAACACAGTTGAGAGACAATGTTCCTGAGCTGCCTCAGTTCATAACAGTGTGTAGGAAGTTGTTTGATAAAGTGGGCAAAGCTTATACTTGGACCAGAAGGCAGAATATAGGAAACTACATGAAAACATGGATAATTCAGAGAAAATGACTGTAAACAGATGAGAACTTGTTTAGAACAGCTCAAAGACATTCTCCAGTCAGTTCTTAGTGTAGAAAAGGTAGCTAATTTCCGGGAAATCCTTAATTCGAGTTAAGATCACATGAAAAACTGTATGAATCCTATATTCTATACTTAAAGGAGACTAGAGTCGTAAATGTGTGTTCTACAAGGCAGAATACCATTGAAATATAGACAGAAACACGTTCGGCAGCTTTGGAAAGCCTTACACTTCACTGAAATGTAGTACTACACTCTATATCACAGTTGAGAGACAATGTTCCCGAGCTGCCTCAGTTCATAACAGTGTGTAGGAAGTTGTTTGATAAAGTGGGCAAAGCTTATACTTGGACCAGAAGGCAGAATATAGGAAACTACATGAAAACATGGATAATTCAGAGTAAATGACTGTAAGCAGATGAGAACTTGGTTAGAACAGCTCAAAGAGATTCTCCAAGTCAGTTCTTAGTGTAGAAAAGTTAGCTAAGATCCGGGAAATCCTTAATTCGAGTTAAGATGACATGAAACACTGTATGAATCCTATATTCTTTACTTAAAGGAGACTAGAGTGGTAAATGTGTGTTATACAAGGCAGAATACCACTGAAATAGAGAAAGAAACACGTTCGGCAGCTTTGGAAAGCCTTACACTTCACTGAAATGTAGTACTACACTCTATAAAACAGTTGAGAGACAATTTTCCCGAGCTGCCTCAGTTCATAACAGTGTGTAGGAAGTTGTTTGCTAAAGTGGGCAACGCTTATACTTGGACCAGAAGGCACAATATAGGAAACTACATGAAAACTTGGATAATTCAGAGAAAATGACTGTAAACAGATGAGAACTTGCTTAGAACAGCTCAAAGAGATTCTCCAAGTCAGTTCTTAGTGTAGAAAAGTTAGCTAAGATCCGGGAAATCCTTAATTCGAGTTAAGATCACATGAAACATTGTATGAATCCTATATTCTTTACTTAAAGGAGACTAGAGTGGTAAATGTGTGTTATAAAAGGCAGAATACCATTGAAATAGAGAAAGAAACACGTTCGGCAGCTTTGGAAAGCCTTACACTTCACTGAAATGTAGTACTACACTCTATATCACAGTTGAGAGACAATGTTCCCGAGCTGCCTCAGTTCATAACAGTGTGTAGGAAGTTGTTTGATAAAGTGGGCAAAGCTTATACTTGGACCGGAAGGCAGAATATAGGAAACTACATGAAAACATGGATAATTCAGAGAAATGACTGTAAACAGATGAGAACTTGTTTAGAACAGCTCAAAGAGATTCTCCAAGTCAGTTCTTAGTGTAGAAAAGGTAGCTAATTTCTGGGAAATCCTTAATTCGAGTTAAGATCACATGAAAAACTGTATGAATCCTATATTCTTTACTTAAAGGACACTAGAGTGGTAAATGTGTGTTCTACAAGGCAGAATACCATTGAAATAGAGAAAGAAACACGATCGGTAGCTTTGGAAAGCTTTACACTTCACTGAAAGGTAGTACTACACTCTATAACACAGTTGAGAGACAATGTTCCCGAGCTGCCTCAGTTCATAACAGTGTGTAGGAAGTTGTTTGATAAAGTGGGCAAAGCTTATTCTTGGACCAGAGGGCAGAATATAGGAAACTACATGAAAACATGGATAATTCAGCGAAAATGACTGTAAGCAGATGAGAACTTGTTTAGAACAGCTCAAAGAGATTCTCCAAGTCAGTTCTTAGTGTAGAAAAGGTAGCTAAGATCCGGGAAATCCTTAATTCGAGTTAAGATCACATGAAACACTGTATGAATCCTATATTCTTTACTTAAAGGAGACTAGAGTGGTAAATCTGTGTTCTACAAGGCAGAATACCATTGAAATAGAGAAAGAAACACGTTCGGTAGCTTTGGAAAGCTTTACACTTCACTGAAAGGTAGTACTACACTCTATAACACAGTGGAGAGACAATGTTCCCGAGCTGCCTCAGTTCATAACAGTGTGTAGGAAGTTGTTTGATAAAGTGGGCAAAGCTTATACTTGGACCAGAAGGCAGAATATAGGAAACTACATGAAAACATGGATAATTCAGAGAAAATGACTGTAAACAGATGAGAACTTGTTTAGAACAGCTCAAAGAGATTCTCCAAGTCAGTTCTTAGTGTAGAAAAGGTAGCTAATTTCCGGGAAATCCTTAATTTGAGTTAAGATCAGATGAAAAACTGTATGAATCCTATATTCTTTACTTAAAGAGACTAGAGTGGTAAATGTGTGTTCTACAAGGCAGAATACCATTGAAATAGAGAAAGAAACAGGATCGGTAGCTTTGGAAAGCTTTACACTTCACTGAAAGGTAGTACTACACTCTATAACACAGTTGAGAGACAATGTTCCCGAGCTGCCTCAGTTCATAACAGTGTGTAGGAAGTTGTTTGATAAAGTGGGCAAAGCTTATACTTGGACCAGAGGGCAGAATATAGGAAACTACATGAAAACATGGATAATTCAGCGAAAATGACTGTAATCAGATGAGAACTTGTTTAGAACAGCTCAAAGAGATTCTCCAAGTCAGTTCTTAGTGTAGAAAAGGTAGCTAAGATCCGGGAAATCCTTAATTCGAGTTAAGATCACATGAAACACTGTATGAATCCTATATTCTTTACTTAAAGGAGACTAGAGTGGTAAATGTGTGTTATACAAGGCAGAATACCACTGAAATAGAGAAAGAAACACGTTCGGCAGCTTTGGAAAGCCTTACACTTCACTGAAATGTAGTACTACACTCTATAACACAGTTGAGAGACAATGTTCCTGAGCTGCCTCAGTTCATAACAGTGTGTAGGAAGTTGTTTGATAAAGTGGGCAAAGCTTATACTTGGACCAGAAGGCAGAATATAGGAAACTACATGAAAACATGGATAATTCAGAGAAAATGACTGTAAACAGATGAGAACTTGTTTAGAACAGCTCAAAGACATTCTCCAGTCAGTTCTTAGTGTAGAAAAGGTAGCTAATTTCCGGGAAATCCTTAATTCGAGTTAAGATCACATGAAAAACTGTATGAATCCTATATTCTATACTTAAAGGAGACTAGAGTCGTAAATGTGTGTTCTACAAGGCAGAATACCATTGAAATATAGACAGAAACACGTTCGGCAGCTTTGGAAAGCCTTACACTTCACTGAAATGTAGTACTACACTCTATATCACAGTTGAGAGACAATGTTCCCGAGCTGCCTCAGTTCATAACAGTGTGTAGGAAGTTGTTTGATAAAGTGGGCAAAGCTTATACTTGGACCAGAAGGCAGAATATAGGAAACTACATGAAAACATGGATAATTCAGAGTAAATGACTGTAAGCAGATGAGAACTTGGTTAGAACAGCTCAAAGAGATTCTCCAAGTCAGTTCTTAGTGTAGAAAAGTTAGCTAAGATCCGGGAAATCCTTAATTCGAGTTAAGATGACATGAAACACTGTATGAATCCTATATTCTTTACTTAAAGGAGACTAGAGTGGTAAATGTGTGTTATACAAGGCAGAATACCACTGAAATAGAGAAAGAAACACGTTCGGCAGCTTTGGAAAGCCTTACACTTCACTGAAATGTAGTACTACACTCTATAAAACAGTTGAGAGACAATTTTCCCGAGCTGCCTCAGTTCATAACAGTGTGTAGGAAGTTGTTTGCTAAAGTGGGCAACGCTTATACTTGGACCAGAAGGCACAATATAGGAAACTACATGAAAACTTGGATAATTCAGAGAAAATGACTGTAAACAGATGAGAACTTGCTTAGAACAGCTCAAAGAGATTCTCCAAGTCAGTTCTTAGTGTAGAAAAGTTAGCTAAGATCCGGGAAATCCTTAATTCGAGTTAAGATCACATGAAACATTGTATGAATCCTATATTCTTTACTTAAAGGAGACTAGAGTGGTAAATGTGTGTTATAAAAGGCAGAATACCATTGAAATAGAGAAAGAAACACGTTCGGCAGCTTTGGAAAGCCTTACACTTCACTGAAATGTAGTACTACACTCTATATCACAGTTGAGAGACAATGTTCCCGAGCTGCCTCAGTTCATAACAGTGTGTAGGAAGTTGTTTGATAAAGTGGGCAAAGCTTATACTTGGACCGGAAGGCAGAATATAGGAAACTACATGAAAACATGGATAATTCAGAGAAATGACTGTAAACAGATGAGAACTTGTTTAGAACAGCTCAAAGAGATTCTCCAAGTCAGTTCTTAGTGTAGAAAAGGTAGCTAATTTCTGGGAAATCCTTAATTCGAGTTAAGATCACATGAAAAACTGTATGAATCCTATATTCTTTACTTAAAGGACACTAGAGTGGTAAATGTGTGTTCTACAAGGCAGAATACCATTGAAATAGAGAAAGAAACACGATCGGTAGCTTTGGAAAGCTTTACACTTCACTGAAAGGTAGTACTACACTCTATAACACAGTTGAGAGACAATGTTCCCGAGCTGCCTCAGTTCATAACAGTGTGTAGGAAGTTGTTTGATAAAGTGGGCAAAGCTTATTCTTGGACCAGAGGGCAGAATATAGGAAACTACATGAAAACATGGATAATTCAGCGAAAATGACTGTAATCAGATGAGAACTTGTTTAGAACAGCTGAAAGAGATTCTCCAAGTCAGTTCTTAGTGTAGAAAAGGTAGCTAAGATCCGGGAAATCCTTAATTCGAGTTAAGATCACATGAAACACTGTATGAATCCTATATTCTTTACTTAAAGGAGACTAGAGTGGTAAATGTGTGTTCTACAAGGCAGAATACCATTGAAATAGAGACAGAAACACGTTCGGCAGCTTTGGAAAGCCTTACACTTCACTGAAATGTAGTACTACACTCTATATCACAGTTGAGAGACAATGTTCCCGAGCTGCCTCAGTTCATAACAGTGTGTAGGAAGTTGTTTGATAAAGTGGGCAAAGCTTATACTTGGACCAGAAGGCAGAATATAGGAAACTACATGAAAACTTGGATAATTCAGAGAAAATGACTGTAAGCAGATGAGAACTTGTTTAGAACAGCTCAAAGAGATTCTCCAAGTCAGTTCTTAGTGTAGAAAAGGTAGCTAAGATCCGGGAAATCCTTAATTCGAGTTAAGATCACATGAAACACTGTATGAATCCTATATTCTTTACTTAAAGGAGACTAGAGTGGTAAATCTGTGTTCTACAAGGCAGAATACCATTGAAATAGAGAAAGAAACACGTTCGGTAGCTTTGGAAAGCTTTACACTTCACTGAAAGGTAGTACTACACTCTATAACACAGTGGAGAGACAATGTTCCCGAGCTGCCTCAGTTCATAACAGTGTGTAGGAAGTTGTTTGATAAAGTGGGCAAAGCTTATACTTGGACCAGAAGGCAGAATATAGGAAACTACATGAAAACATGGATAATTCAGAGAAAATGACTGTAAACAGATGAGAACTTGTTTAGAACAGCTCAAAGAGATTCTCCAAGTCAGTTCTTAGTGTAGAAAAGGTAGCTAATTTCCGGGAAATCCTTAATTTGAGTTAAGATCAGATGAAAAACTGTATGAATCCTATATTCTTTACTTAAAGAGACTAGAGTGGTAAATGTGTGTTCTACAAGGCAGAATACCATTGAAATAGAGAAAGAAACAGGATCGGTAGCTTTGGAAAGCTTTACACTTCACTGAAAGGTAGTACTACACTCTATAACACAGTTGAGAGACAATGTTCCCGAGCTGCCTCAGTTCATAACAGTGTGTAGGAAGTTGTTTGATAAAGTGGGCAAAGCTTATACTTGGACCAGAGGGCAGAATATAGGAAACTACATGAAAACATGGATAATTCAGCGAAAATGACTGTAATCAGATGAGAACTTGTTTAGAACAGCTCAAAGAGATTCTCCAAGTCAGTTCTTAGTGTAGAAAAGGTAGCTAAGATCCGGGAAATCCTTAATTCGAGTTAAGATCACATGAAACACTGTATGAATCCTATATTCTTTACTTAAAGGAGACTAGAGTGGTAAATGTGTGTTATACAAGGCAGAATACCACTGAAATAGAGAAAGAAACACGTTCGGCAGCTTTGGAAAGCCTTACACTTCACTGAAATGTAGTACTACACTCTATAACACAGTTGAGAGACAATGTTCCTGAGCTGCCTCAGTTCATAACAGTGTGTAGGAAGTTGTTTGATAAAGTGGGCAAAGCTTATACTTGGACCAGAAGGCAGAATATAGGAAACTACATGAAAACATGGATAATTCAGAGAAAATGACTGTAAACAGATGAGAACTTGTTTAGAACAGCTCAAAGACATTCTCCAGTCAGTTCTTAGTGTAGAAAAGGTAGCTAATTTCCGGGAAATCCTTAATTCGAGTTAAGATCACATGAAAAACTGTATGAATCCTATATTCTATACTTAAAGGAGACTAGAGTCGTAAATGTGTGTTCTACAAGGCAGAATACCATTGAAATAGAGACAGAAACACGTTCGGCAGCTTTGGAAAGCCTTACACTTCACTGAAATGTAGTACTACACTCTATATCACAGTTGAGAGACAATGTTCCCGAGCTGCCTCAGTTCATAACAGTGTGTAGGAAGTTGTTTGATAAAGTGGGCAAAGCTTATACTTGGACCAGAAGGCAGAATATAGGAAACTACATGAAAACATGGATAATTCAGAGTAAATGACTGTAAGCAGATGAGAACTTGGTTAGAACAGCTCAAAGAGATTCTCCAAGTCAGTTCTTAGTGTAGAAAAGTTAGCTAAGATCCGGGAAATCCTTAATTCGAGTTAAGATGACATGAAACACTGTATGAATCCTATATTCTTTACTTAAAGGAGACTAGAGTGGTAAATGTGTGTTATACAAGGCAGAATACCACTGAAATAGAGAAAGAAACACGTTCGGCAGCTTTGGAAAGCCTTACACTTCACTGAAATGTAGTACTACACTCTATAAAACAGTTGAGAGACAATTTTCCCGAGCTGCCTCAGTTCATAACAGTGTGTAGGAAGTTGTTTGCTAAAGTGGGCAACGCTTATACTTGGACCAGAAGGCACAATATAGGAAACTACATGAAAACTTGGATAATTCAGAGAAAATGACTGTAAACAGATGAGAACTTGCTTAGAACAGCTCAAAGAGATTCTCCAAGTCAGTTCTTAGTGTAGAAAAGTTAGCTAAGATCCGGGAAATCCTTAATTCGAGTTAAGATCACATGAAACATTGTATGAATCCTATATTCTTTACTTAAAGGAGACTAGAGTGGTAAATGTGTGTTATAAAAGGCAGAATACCATTGAAATAGAGAAAGAAACACGTTCGGCAGCTTTGGAAAGCCTTACACTTCACTGAAATGTAGTACTACACTCTATATCACAGTTGAGAGACAATGTTCCCGAGCTGCCTCAGTTCATAACAGTGTGTAGGAAGTTGTTTGATAAAGTGGGCAAAGCTTATACTTGGACCAGAGGGCAGAATATAGGAAACTACATGAAAACATGGATAATTCAGCGAAAATGACTGTAATCAGATGAGAACTTGTTTAGAACAGCTGAAAGAGATTCTCCAAGTCAGTTCTTAGTGTAGAAAAGGTAGCTAAGATCCGGGAAATCCTTAATTCGAGTTAAGATCACATGAAACACTGTATGAATCCTATATTCTTTACTTAAAGGAGACTAGAGTGGTAAATGTGTGTTATACAAGGCAGAATACCATTGAAATAGAGAAAGAAACACGTTCGGCAGCTTTAGAAAGCCTTACACTTCACTGAAATGTAGTACTACACTCTATAACACAGTTGAGAGACAATGTTCCCGAGCTACCTCAGTTCATAACAGTGTGTAGGAAGTTGTTTGATAAAGTGGGCAAAGCTTATACTTGGACCAGAAGGCAGAATATAGGAAACTACGTGAAAACATGGATAATTCAGAGAAAATGACTGTAAACAGATGAGAACTTGTTTAGAACAGCTCAAAGAGATTCTCCAAGTAAGTTCTTAGTGTAGAAAAGGTAGCTAATTTCCGGGAAATCCTTAATTCGAGTTAAGATCACATGAAACACTGTATGAATCCTATATTCTTTACTTAAAGGAGACTAGAGTGGTAAATGTGTGTTCTACAAGGCAGAATACCATTGAAATAGAGAAAGAAACACGATCGGTAGCTTTGGAAAGCTTTACACTTCACTGAAAGGTAGTACTACACTCTATAACACAGTTGAGAGACAATGTTCCCGAGCTGCCTCAGTTCATAACAGTGTGTAGGAAGTTGTTTGATAAAGTGGGCAAAGCTTATACTTGGACCAGAGGGCAGAATATAGGAAACTACATGAAAACATGGATAATTCAGCGAAAATGACTGTAATCAGATGAGAACTTGTTTAGAACAGCTAAAAGAGATTCTCCAAGTCAGTTCTTAGTGTAGAAAAGGTAGCTAATTTCCGGGAAATCCTTAATTCGAGTTAAGATCACATGAAAAACTGTATGAATCCTATATTCTTTACTTAAAGGAGACTAGAGTGGTAAATGTGTGTTATACAAGGCAGAATACCATTGAAATAGAGACAGAAACACGTTCGGCAGCTTTGGAAAGCCTTACACTTCACTGAAATGTAGTACTACACTCTATATCACAGTTTAGAGACAATGTTCCCGAGCTGCCTCAGTTCATAACAGTGTGTAGGAAGTTGTTTGATAAAGTGGGCAAAGCTTATACTTGGACCAGAAGGCAGAATATAGGAAACTACATGAAAACTTGGATAATTAAGAGAAAATGACTGTAAGCAGATGAGAACTTGTTTAGAACAGCTCAAAGAGATTCTCCAAGTCAGTTCTTAGTGTAGAAAAGGTAGCTAAGATCCGGGAAATCCTTAATTCGAGTTAACATCACATGAAACACTGTATGAATCCTATATTCTTTACTTAAAGGAGACTAGAGTGGTAAATGTGTGTTCTACAAGGCAGAATACCATTGAAATAGAGACAGAAACACGTTCGGCAGCTTTGGAAAGCCTTACACTTCACTGAAATGTAGTACTACACTCTATATCACAGTTGAGAGACAATGTTCCCGAGCTGCCTCAGTTCATAACAGTGTGTAGGAAGTTGTTTGATAAAGTGGGCAAAGCTTATACTTGGACCAGAAGGCAGAATATAGGAAACTACATGAAAACTTGGATAATTCAGAGAAAATGACTGTAAGCAGATGAGAACTTGTTTAGAACAGCTCAAAGAGATTCTCCAAGTCAGTTCTTAGTGTAGAAAAGGTAGCTAAGATCCGGGAAATCCTTAATTCGAGTTAAGATCACATGAAACACTGTATGAATCCTATATTCTTTACTTAAAGGAGACTAGAGTGGTAAATCTGTGTTCTACAAGGCAGAATACCATTGAAATAGAGAAAGAAACACGTTCGGTAGCTTTGGAAAGCTTTACACTTCACTGAAAGGTAGTACTACACTCTATAACACAGTGGAGAGACAATGTTCCCGAGCTGCCTCAGTTCATAACAGTGTGTAGGAAGTTGTTTGATAAAGTGGGCAAAGCTTATACTTGGACCAGAAGGCAGAATATAGGAAACTACATGAAAACATGGATAATTCAGAGAAAATGACTGTAAACAGATGAGAACTTGTTTAGAACAGCTCAAAGAGATTCTCCAAGTCAGTTCTTAGTGTAGAAAAGGTAGCTAATTTCCGGGAAATCCTTAATTTGAGTTAAGATCAGATGAAAAACTGTATGAATCCTATATTCTTTACTTAAAGAGACTAGAGTGGTAAATGTGTGTTCTACAAGGCAGAATACCATTGAAATAGAGAAAGAAACAGGATCGGTAGCTTTGGAAAGCTTTACACTTCACTGAAAGGTAGTACTACACTCTATAACACAGTTGAGAGACAATGTTCCCGAGCTGCCTCAGTTCATAACAGTGTGTAGGAAGTTGTTTGATAAAGTGGGCAAAGCTTATACTTGGACCAGAGGGCAGAATATAGGAAACTACATGAAAACATGGATAATTCAGCGAAAATGACTGTAATCAGATGAGAACTTGTTTAGAACAGCTCAAAGAGATTCTCCAAGTCAGTTCTTAGTGTAGAAAAGGTAGCTAAGATCCAGGAAATCCTTAATTCGAGTTAAGATCACATGAAACACTGTATGAATCCTATATTCTTTACTTAAAGGAGACTAGAGTGGTAACTGTGTGTTATACAAGGCAGAATACCATTGAAATAGAGAAAGAAACATGTTCGGCAGCTTTGGAAAGCCTTACACTTCACTGAAATGTAGTACTACTCTCTATAACACAGTTGAGAGACAATGTTCCCGAGCTACCTCAGTTCATAACAGTGTGTAGGAAGTTTTTGATAAAGTGGGCAAAGCTTATACTTGGACCAGAAGGCAGAATATAGGAAACTACATGAAAACATAAATAATTCAGAGAAAATGACGGTAAACAGATGAGAACTTGTTTAGAACAGCTCAAAGAGATTCTCCAAGTCAGTTCTTAGTGTAGAAAAGGTAGCTAATTTCCGGGAAATCCTTAATTCGAGTTAAGATCACATGAAAAACTGTATGAATCCTATATTCTTTACTTAAAGGAGACTAGAGTGGTAAATGTGTGTTCTACAAGGCAGAATACCATTGAAATAGAGAAAGAAACACGATCGGTAGCTTTGGAAAGCTTTACACTTCACTGAAAGGTAGTACTACACTCTATAACACAGTTGAGAGACAATGTTCCCGAGCTGCCTCAGTTCATAACAGTGTGTAGGAAGTTGTTTGATAAAGTGGGCAAAGCTTATACTTGGACCAGAGGGCAGAATATAGGAAACTACATGAAAACATGGATAATTCAGCGAAAATGACTGTAATCAGATGAGAACTTGTTTAGAACAGCTCAAAGAGATTCTCCAAGTCAGTTCTTAGTGTAGAAAAGGTAGCTAAGATCCGGGAAATCCTTAATTCGAGTTAAGATCACATGAAACACTGTATGAATCCTATATTCTTTACTTAAAGGAGACTAGAGTGCTAAATGTGTGTTATACAAGGCAGAATACCATTGAAATAGAGAAAGAAACACGTTCGGCAGCTTTGGAAAGCCTTACACTTCACTGAAATGTAGTACTACACTCTATAACACAGTTGAGAGACAATGTTCCCGAGCTGCCTCAGTTCATAACAGTGTGTAGGAAGTTGTTTGATAAAGTGGGCAAAGCTTATACTTGGACCAGAAGGCAGAATATAGGAAAGTACATGAAAACATGGATAATTCAGAGAAAATGACTGTAAACAGATGAGAACTTGTTTAGAACATCTCAAAGAGATTCTCCAAGTCAGTTCTTAGTGTAGAAAAGGTAGCTAATTTCCGGGAAATCCTTAATTCGAGTTAAGATCACATGAAAAACTGTATGAATCCTATATTCTTTACTTAAAGGAGACTAGAGTGGTAAATGTGTGTTCTACAAGGCAGAATACCATTGAAATAGAGAAAGAAACACGATCGGTAGCTTTGGAAAGCTTTACACTTCACTGAAAGGTAGTACTACACTCTATAACACAGTTGAGAGACAATGTTCCCGAGCTGCCTCAGTTCATAACAGTGTGTAGGAAGTTGTTTGATAAAGTGGGCAAGGCTTATTCTTGGACCAGAGGGCAGAATATAGGAAACTACATGAAAACATGGATAATTCAGCGAAAATGACTGTAATCAGATGAGAACTTGTTTAGAACAGCTCAAAGAGATTCTCCAAGTCAGTTCTTAGTGTAGAAAAGGTAGCTAAGATCCGGGAAATCCTTAATTCGAGTTAAGATCACATGAAGCAGTGTATGAACCCTATATTCTTTACTTAAAGGAGACTAGAGTGGTAAATGTGTGTTATACAAGGCAGAATACCATTGAAATAGAGACAGAAACACGTTCGGCAGCTTTGGAAAGCTTTACACTTCACTGAAATGTAGTACTACACTCTATATCACAGTTGCCAGACAATGTTCCCGAGCTGCCTCAGTTCATAACAGTGTGTAGGAAGTTGTTTGATAAAGTGGACAAAGCTTATACTTGGACCAGAAGGCAGAAAATAGGAAACTACATGAAAACATGGATAATTCAGCGAAAATGACTGTAATCAGATGAGAACTTGTTTAGAACAGCTCAAAGAGATTCTCCAAGTCAGTTCTTAGTGTAGAAAAGGTAGCTAAGATCCGGGAAATCCTTAATTCGAGTTAAGATCACATGAAACACTGTATGAATCCTATATTCTTTACTTAAAGGAGACTAGAGTGGTAAATCTGTGTTCTACAAGGCAGAATACCATTGAAATAGAGAAAGAAACACGTTCGGTAGCTTTGGAAAGCTTTACACTTCACTGAAAGGTAGTACTACACTCTATAACACAGTGGAGAGACAATGTTCCCGAGCTGCCTCAGTTCATAACAGTGTGTAGGAAGTTGTTTGATAAAGTGGGCAAAGCTTATACTTGGACCAGAAGGCAGAATATAGGAAACTACATGAAAACATGGATAATTCAGAGAAAATGACTGTAAACAGATGAGAACTTGTTTAGAACAGCTCAAAGAGATTCTCCAAGTCAGTTCTTAGTGTAGAAAAGGTAGCTAATTTCCGGGAAATCCTTAATTTGAGTTAAGATCAGATGAAAAACTGTATGAATCCTATATTCTTTACTTAAAGAGACTAGAGTGGTAAATGTGTGTTCTACAAGGCAGAATACCATTGAAATAGAGAAAGAAACAGGATCGGTAGCTTTGGAAAGCTTTACACTTCACTGAAAGGTAGTACTACACTCTATAACACAGTTGAGAGACAATGTTCCCGAGCTGCCTCAGTTCATAACAGTGTGTAGGAAGTTGTTTGATAAAGTGGGCAAAGCTTATACTTGGACCAGAGGGCAGAATATAGGAAACTACATGAAAACATGGATAATTCAGCGAAAATGACTGTAATCAGATGAGAACTTGTTTAGAACAGCTCAAAGAGATTCTCCAAGTCAGTTCTTATTGTAGAAAAGGTAGCTAAGATCCGGGAAATCCTTAATTCGAGTTAAGATCACATGAAACACTGTATGAATCCTATATTCTTTACTTAAAGGAGACTAGAGTGGTAAATGTGTGTTATACAAGGCAGAATACCACTGAAATAGAGAAAGAAACACGTTCGGCAGCTTTGGAAAGCCTTACACTTCAC
Organism: Pipistrellus hanaki; assembly: GCF_964339955.1. Lineage (NCBI taxonomy): Eukaryota > Metazoa > Chordata > Mammalia > Chiroptera > Vespertilionidae > Pipistrellus > Pipistrellus hanaki. The sequence goes on from NW_028182293.1 coordinate 545,069, forward strand.
TGAAATGTAGTACTACACTCTATAACACAGTTGAGAGACAATGTTCCTGAGCTGCCTCAGTTCATAACAGTGTGTAGGAAGTTGTTTGATAAAGTGGGCAAAGCTTATACTTGGACCAGAAGGCAGAATATAGGAAACTACATGAAAACATGGATAATTCAGAGAAAATGACTGTAAACAGATGAGAACTTGTTTAGAACAGCTCAAAGACATTCTCCAGTCAGTTCTTAGTGTAGAAAAGGTAGCTAATTTCCGGGAAATCCTTAATTCGAGTTAAGATCACATGAAAAACTGTATGAATCCTATATTCTATACTTAAAGGAGACTAGAGTCGTAAATGTGTGTTCTACAAGGCAGAATACCATTGAAATAGAGACAGAAACACGTTCGGCAGCTTTGGAAAGCCTTACACTTCACTGAAATGTAGTACTACACTCTATATCACAGTTGAGAGACAATGTTCCCGAGCTGCCTCAGTTCATAACAGTGTGTAGGAAGTTGTTTGATAAAGTGGGCAAAGCTTATACTTGGACCAGAAGGCAGAATATAGGAAACTACATGAAAACATGGATAATTCAGAGTAAATGACTGTAAGCAGATGAGAACTTGGTTAGAACAGCTCAAAGAGATTCTCCAAGTCAGTTCTTAGTGTAGAAAAGTTAGCTAAGATCCGGGAAATCCTTAATTCGAGTTAAGATGACATGAAACACTGTATGAATCCTATATTCTTTACTTAAAGGAGACTAGAGTGGTAAATGTGTGTTATACAAGGCAGAATACCACTGAAATAGAGAAAGAAACACGTTCGGCAGCTTTGGAAAGCCTTACACTTCACTGAAATGTAGTACTACACTCTATAAAACAGTTGAGAGACAATTTTCCCGAGCTGCCTCAGTTCATAACAGTGTGTAGGAAGTTGTTTGCTAAAGTGGGCAACGCTTATACTTGGACCAGAAGGCACAATATAGGAAACTACATGAAAACTTGGATAATTCAGAGAAAATGACTGTAAACAGATGAGAACTTGCTTAGAACAGCTCAAAGAGATTCTCCAAGTCAGTTCTTAGTGTAGAAAAGTTAGCTAAGATCCGGGAAATCCTTAATTCGAGTTAAGATCACATGAAACATTGTATGAATCCTATATTCTTTACTTAAAGGAGACTAGAGTGGTAAATGTGTGTTATAAAAGGCAGAATACCATTGAAATAGAGAAAGAAACACGTTCGGCAGCTTTGGAAAGCCTTACACTTCACTGAAATGTAGTACTACACTCTATATCACAGTTGAGAGACAATGTTCCCGAGCTGCCTCAGTTCATAACAGTGTGTAGGAAGTTGTTTGATAAAGTGGGCAAAGCTTATACTTGGACCGGAAGGCAGAATATAGGAAACTACATGAAAACATGGATAATTCAGAGAAATGACTGTAAACAGATGAGAACTTGTTTAGAACAGCTCAAAGAGATTCTCCAAGTCAGTTCTTAGTGTAGAAAAGGTAGCTAATTTCTGGGAAATCCTTAATTCGAGTTAAGATCACATGAAAAACTGTATGAATCCTATATTCTTTACTTAAAGGACACTAGAGTGGTAAATGTGTGTTCTACAAGGCAGAATACCATTGAAATAGAGAAAGAAACACGATCGGTAGCTTTGGAAAGCTTTACACTTCACTGAAAGGTAGTACTACACTCTATAACACAGTTGAGAGACAATGTTCCCGAGCTGCCTCAGTTCATAACAGTGTGTAGGAAGTTGTTTGATAAAGTGGGCAAAGCTTATTCTTGGACCAGAGGGCAGAATATAGGAAACTACATGAAAACATGGATAATTCAGCGAAAATGACTGTAATCAGATGAGAACTTGTTTAGAACAGCTGAAAGAGATTCTCCAAGTCAGTTCTTAGTGTAGAAAAGGTAGCTAAGATCCGGGAAATCCTTAATTCGAGTTAAGATCACATGAAACACTGTATGAATCCTATATTCTTTACTTAAAGGAGACTAGAGTGGTAAATGTGTGTTATACAAGGCAGAATACCATTGAAATAGAGAAAGAAACACGTTCGGCAGCTTTAGAAAGCCTTACACTTCACTGAAATGTAGTACTACACTCTATAACACAGTTGAGAGACAATGTTCCCGAGCTACCTCAGTTCATAACAGTGTGTAGGAAGTTGTTTGATAAAGTGGGCAAAGCTTATACTTGGACCAGAAGGCAGAATATAGGAAACTACGTGAAAACATGGATAATTCAGAGAAAATGACTGTAAACAGATGAGAACTTGTTTAGAACAGCTCAAAGAGATTCTCCAAGTAAGTTCTTAGTGTAGAAAAGGTAGCTAATTTCCGGGAAATCCTTAATTCGAGTTAAGATCACATGAAACACTGTATGAATCCTATATTCTTTACTTAAAGGAGACTAGAGTGGTAAATGTGTGTTCTACAAGGCAGAATACCATTGAAATAGAGAAAGAAACACGATCGGTAGCTTTGGAAAGCTTTACACTTCACTGAAAGGTAGTACTACACTCTATAACACAGTTGAGAGACAATGTTCCCGAGCTGCCTCAGTTCATAACAGTGTGTAGGAAGTTGTTTGATAAAGTGGGCAAAGCTTATACTTGGACCAGAGGGCAGAATATAGGAAACTACATGAAAACATGGATAATTCAGCGAAAATGACTGTAATCAGATGAGAACTTGTTTAGAACAGCTAAAAGAGATTCTCCAAGTCAGTTCTTAGTGTAGAAAAGGTAGCTAATTTCCGGGAAATCCTTAATTCGAGTTAAGATCACATGAAAAACTGTATGAATCCTATATTCTTTACTTAAAGGAGACTAGAGTGGTAAATGTGTGTTATACAAGGCAGAATACCATTGAAATAGAGACAGAAACACGTTCGGCAGCTTTGGAAAGCCTTACACTTCACTGAAATGTAGTACTACACTCTATATCACAGTTTAGAGACAATGTTCCCGAGCTGCCTCAGTTCATAACAGTGTGTAGGAAGTTGTTTGATAAAGTGGGCAAAGCTTATACTTGGACCAGAAGGCAGAATATAGGAAACTACATGAAAACTTGGATAATTAAGAGAAAATGACTGTAAGCAGATGAGAACTTGTTTAGAACAGCTCAAAGAGATTCTCCAAGTCAGTTCTTAGTGTAGAAAAGGTAGCTAAGATCCGGGAAATCCTTAATTCGAGTTAACATCACATGAAACACTGTATGAATCCTATATTCTTTACTTAAAGGAGACTAGAGTGGTAAATGTGTGTTCTACAAGGCAGAATACCATTGAAATAGAGACAGAAACACGTTCGGCAGCTTTGGAAAGCCTTACACTTCACTGAAATGTAGTACTACACTCTATATCACAGTTGAGAGACAATGTTCCCGAGCTGCCTCAGTTCATAACAGTGTGTAGGAAGTTGTTTGATAAAGTGGGCAAAGCTTATACTTGGACCAGAAGGCAGAATATAGGAAACTACATGAAAACTTGGATAATTCAGAGAAAATGACTGTAAGCAGATGAGAACTTGTTTAGAACAGCTCAAAGAGATTCTCCAAGTCAGTTCTTAGTGTAGAAAAGGTAGCTAAGATCCGGGAAATCCTTAATTCGAGTTAAGATCACATGAAACACTGTATGAATCCTATATTCTTTACTTAAAGGAGACTAGAGTGGTAAATCTGTGTTCTACAAGGCAGAATACCATTGAAATAGAGAAAGAAACACGTTCGGTAGCTTTGGAAAGCTTTACACTTCACTGAAAGGTAGTACTACACTCTATAACACAGTGGAGAGACAATGTTCCCGAGCTGCCTCAGTTCATAACAGTGTGTAGGAAGTTGTTTGATAAAGTGGGCAAAGCTTATACTTGGACCAGAAGGCAGAATATAGGAAACTACATGAAAACATGGATAATTCAGAGAAAATGACTGTAAACAGATGAGAACTTGTTTAGAACAGCTCAAAGAGATTCTCCAAGTCAGTTCTTAGTGTAGAAAAGGTAGCTAATTTCCGGGAAATCCTTAATTTGAGTTAAGATCAGATGAAAAACTGTATGAATCCTATATTCTTTACTTAAAGAGACTAGAGTGGTAAATGTGTGTTCTACAAGGCAGAATACCATTGAAATAGAGAAAGAAACAGGATCGGTAGCTTTGGAAAGCTTTACACTTCACTGAAAGGTAGTACTACACTCTATAACACAGTTGAGAGACAATGTTCCCGAGCTGCCTCAGTTCATAACAGTGTGTAGGAAGTTGTTTGATAAAGTGGGCAAAGCTTATACTTGGACCAGAGGGCAGAATATAGGAAACTACATGAAAACATGGATAATTCAGCGAAAATGACTGTAATCAGATGAGAACTTGTTTAGAACAGCTCAAAGAGATTCTCCAAGTCAGTTCTTAGTGTAGAAAAGGTAGCTAAGATCCAGGAAATCCTTAATTCGAGTTAAGATCACATGAAACACTGTATGAATCCTATATTCTTTACTTAAAGGAGACTAGAGTGGTAACTGTGTGTTATACAAGGCAGAATACCATTGAAATAGAGAAAGAAACATGTTCGGCAGCTTTGGAAAGCCTTACACTTCACTGAAATGTAGTACTACTCTCTATAACACAGTTGAGAGACAATGTTCCCGAGCTACCTCAGTTCATAACAGTGTGTAGGAAGTTTTTGATAAAGTGGGCAAAGCTTATACTTGGACCAGAAGGCAGAATATAGGAAACTACATGAAAACATAAATAATTCAGAGAAAATGACGGTAAACAGATGAGAACTTGTTTAGAACAGCTCAAAGAGATTCTCCAAGTCAGTTCTTAGTGTAGAAAAGGTAGCTAATTTCCGGGAAATCCTTAATTCGAGTTAAGATCACATGAAAAACTGTATGAATCCTATATTCTTTACTTAAAGGAGACTAGAGTGGTAAATGTGTGTTCTACAAGGCAGAATACCATTGAAATAGAGAAAGAAACACGATCGGTAGCTTTGGAAAGCTTTACACTTCACTGAAAGGTAGTACTACACTCTATAACACAGTTGAGAGACAATGTTCCCGAGCTGCCTCAGTTCATAACAGTGTGTAGGAAGTTGTTTGATAAAGTGGGCAAAGCTTATACTTGGACCAGAGGGCAGAATATAGGAAACTACATGAAAACATGGATAATTCAGCGAAAATGACTGTAATCAGATGAGAACTTGTTTAGAACAGCTCAAAGAGATTCTCCAAGTCAGTTCTTAGTGTAGAAAAGGTAGCTAAGATCCGGGAAATCCTTAATTCGAGTTAAGATCACATGAAACACTGTATGAATCCTATATTCTTTACTTAAAGGAGACTAGAGTGCTAAATGTGTGTTATACAAGGCAGAATACCATTGAAATAGAGAAAGAAACACGTTCGGCAGCTTTGGAAAGCCTTACACTTCACTGAAATGTAGTACTACACTCTATAACACAGTTGAGAGACAATGTTCCCGAGCTGCCTCAGTTCATAACAGTGTGTAGGAAGTTGTTTGATAAAGTGGGCAAAGCTTATACTTGGACCAGAAGGCAGAATATAGGAAACTACATGAAAACATGGATAATTCAGAGAAAATGACTGTAAACAGATGAGAACTTGTTTAGAACATCTCAAAGAGATTCTCCAAGTCAGTTCTTAGTGTAGAAAAGGTAGCTAATTTCCGGGAAATCCTTAATTCGAGTTAAGATCACATGAAAAACTGTATGAATCCTATATTCTTTACTTAAAGGAGACTAGAGTGGTAAATGTGTGTTCTACAAGGCAGAATACCATTGAAATAGAGAAAGAAACACGATCGGTAGCTTTGGAAAGCTTTACACTTCACTGAAAGGTAGTACTACACTCTATAACACAGTTGAGAGACAATGTTCCCGAGCTGCCTCAGTTCATAACAGTGTGTAGGAAGTTGTTTGATAAAGTGGGCAAGGCTTATTCTTGGACCAGAGGGCAGAATATAGGAAACTACATGAAAACATGGATAATTCAGCGAAAATGACTGTAATCAGATGAGAACTTGTTTAGAACAGCTCAAAGAGATTCTCCAAGTCAGTTCTTAGTGTAGAAAAGGTAGCTAAGATCCGGGAAATCCTTAATTCGAGTTAAGATCACATGAAGCAGTGTATGAACCCTATATTCTTTACTTAAAGGAGACTAGAGTGGTAAATGTGTGTTATACAAGGCAGAATACCATTGAAATAGAGACAGAAACACGTTCGGCAGCTTTGGAAAGCTTTACACTTCACTGAAATGTAGTACTACACTCTATATCACAGTTGCCAGACAATGTTCCCGAGCTGCCTCAGTTCATAACAGTGTGTAGGAAGTTGTTTGATAAAGTGGACAAAGCTTATACTTGGACCAGAAGGCAGAAAATAGGAAACTACATGAAAACATGGATAATTCAGCGAAAATGACTGTAATCAGATGAGAACTTGTTTAGAACAGCTCAAAGAGATTCTCCAAGTCAGTTCTTAGTGTAGAAAAGGTAGCTAAGATCCGGGAAATCCTTAATTCGAGTTAAGATCACATGAAACACTGTATGAATCCTATATTCTTTACTTAAAGGAGACTAGAGTGGTAACTGTGTGTTATACAAGGCAGAATACCATTGAAATAGAGAAAGAAACACGTTCGGCAGCTTTGGAAAGCCTTACACTTCACTGAAATGTAGTACTACTCTCTATAACACAGTTGAGAGACAATGTTCCCGAGCTACCTCAGTTCATAACAGTGTGTAGGAAGTTGTTTGATAAAGTGGGCAAAGCTTATACTTGGACCAGAAGGCAGAATATAGGAAACTACATGAAAACATGGATAATTCAGAGAAAATGACTGTAAACAGATGAGAACTTGTTTAGAACAGCTCAAAGAGATTCTCCAAGTAAGTTCTTAGTGTAGAAAAGGTAGCTAATTTCCGGGAAATCCTTAATTCGAGTTAAGATCACATGAAAAACTGTATGAATCCTATATTCTTTACTTAAAGGAGACTAGAGTGGTAAATGTGTGTTCTACAAGGCAGAATACCATTGAAATAGAGAAAGAAACACGATCGGTAGCTTTGGAAAGCTTTACACTTCACTGAAATGTAGTACTCCACTCTATAACACAGTTGAGAGACAATGTTCCCGAGCTGCCTCAGTTCATAACAGTGTGTAGGAAGTTGTTTGATAAAGTGGGCAAAGCTTATACTTGGACCAGAGGGCAGAATATAGGAAACTACATGAAAACATGGATAATTCAGCGAAAATGACTGTAATCAGATGAGAACTTGTTTAGAACAGCTCAAAGAGATTCTCCAAGTCAGTTCTTAGTGTAGAAAAGGTAGCTAATTTCCGGGAAATCCTTAATTCGAGTTAAGATCACATGAAAAACTGTATGAATCCTATATTCTTTACTTAAAGGAGACTAGAGTGGTAAATGTGTGTTCTACAAGGCAGAATACCATTGAAATAGAGAAAGAAACACGATCGGTAGCTTTGGAAAGCTTTACACTTCACTGAAAGGTAGTACTACACTCTATAACACAGTTGAGAGACAATGTTCCCGAGCTGCCTCAGTTCATAACAGTGTGTAGGAAGTTGTTTGATAAAGTGGGCAAGGCTTATTCTTGGACCAGAGGGCAGAATATAGGAAACTACATGAAAACATGGATAATTCAGCGAAAATGACTGTAATCAGATGAGAACTTGTTTAGAACAGCTCAAAGAGATTCTCCAAGTCAGTTCTTAGTGTAGAAAAGGTAGCTAAGATCCGGGAAATCCTTAATTCGAGTTAAGATCACATGAAGCAGTGTATGAACCCTATATTCTTTACTTAAAGGAGACTAGAGTGGTAAATGTGTGTTATACAAGGCAGAATACCATTGAAATAGAGACAGAAACACGTTCGGCAGCTTTGGAAAGCTTTACACTTCACTGAAATGTAGTACTACACTCTATATCACAGTTGCCAGACAATGTTCCCGAGCTGCCTCAGTTCATAACAGTGTGTAGGAAGTTGTTTGATAAAGTGGGCAAAGCTTATACTTGGACCAGAAGGCAGAAAATAGGAAACTACATGAAAACATGGATAATTCAGCGAAAATGACTGTAATCAGATGAGAACTTGTTTAGAACAGCTCAAAGAGATTCTCCAAGTCAGTTCTTAGTGTAGAAAAGGTAGCTAAGATCCGGGAAATCCTTAATTCGAGTTAAGATCACATGAAACACTGTATGAATCCTATATTCTTTACTTAAAGGAGACTAGAGTGGTAACTGTGTGTTATACAAGGCAGAATACCATTGAAATAGAGAAAGAAACACGTTCGGCAGCTTTGGAAAGCCTTACACTTCACTGAAATGTAGTACTACTCTCTATAACACAGTTGAGAGACAATGTTCCCGAGCTACCTCAGTTCATAACAGTGTGTAGGAAGTTGTTTGATAAAGTGGGCAAAGCTTATACTTGGACCAGAAGGCAGAATATAGGAAACTACATGAAAACATGGATAATTCAGAGAAAATGACTGTAAACAGATGAGAACTTGTTTAGAACAGCTCAAAGAGATTCTCCAAGTCAGTTCTTAGTGTAGAAAAGGTAGCTAATTTCCGGGAAATCCTTAATTCGAGTTAAGATCACATGAAAAACTGTATGAATCCTATATTCTTTACTTAAAGGAGACTAGAGTGGTAAATGTGTGTTCTACAAGGCAGAATACCATTGAAATAGAGAAAGAAACACGATCGGTAGCTTTGGAAAGCTTTACACTTCACTGAAAGGTAGTACTACACTCTATAACACAGTTGAGAGACAATGTTCCCGAGCTGCCTCAGTTCATAACAGTGTGTAGGAAGTTGTTTGATAAAGTGGGCAAGGCTTATTCTTGGACCAGAGGGCAGAATATAGGAAACTACATGAAAACATGGATAATTCAGCGAAAATGACTGTAATCAGATGAGAACTTGTTTAGAACAGCTCAAAGAGATTCTCCAAGTCAGTTCTTAGTGTAGAAAAGGTAGCTAAGATCCGGGAAATCCTTAATTCGAGTTAAGATCACATGAAGCAGTGTATGAACCCTATATTCTTTACTTAAAGGAGACTAGAGTGGTAAATGTGTGTTATACAAGGCAGAATACCATTGAAATAGAGACAGAAACACGTTCGGCAGCTTTGGAAAGCCTTACACTTCACTGAAATGTAGTACTACACTCTATATCACAGTTGCCAGACAATGTTCCCGAGCTGCCTCAGTTCATAACAGTGTGTAGGAAGTTGTTTGATAAAGTGGGCAAAGCTTATACTTGGACCAGAAGGCAGAATATAGGAAACTACATGAAAACATGGATAATTCAGAGAAAATGACTGTAAACAGATGAGAACTTGTTTAGAACAGCTCAAAGAGATTCTCCAAGTCAGTTCTTAGTGTAGAAAAGGTAGCTAATTTCCGGGAAATCCTTAATTCGAGTTAAGATCACATGAATAACTGTATGAATCCTATATTCTTTACTTAAAGGAGACTAGAGTGGTAAATGTGTGTTCTACAAGGCAGAATACCATTGAAATAGAGAAAGAAACACGATCGGTAGCTTTGGAAAGCTTTACACTTCACTGAAAGGTAGTACTACACTCTATAACACAGTTGAGAGACAATGTTCCCGAGCTGCCTCAGTTCATAACAGTGTGTAGGAAGTTGTTTGATAAAGTGGGCAAAGCTTATTCTTGGACCAGAGGGCAGAATATAGGAAACTACATGAAAACATGGATAATTCAGCGAAAATGACTGTAATCAGATGAGAACTTGTTTAGAACAGCTCAAAGAGATTCTCCAAGTCAGTTCTTAGTGTAGAAAAGGTAGCTAAGATCCGGGAAATCCTTAATTCGAGTTAAGATCACATGAAAAACTGTATGAATCCTATATTCTTTACTTAAAGGAGACTAGAGTGGTAAATGTGTGTTCTACAAGGCAGAATACCATTGAAATAGAGAAAGAAACACGATCGGTAGCTTTGGAAAGCTTTACACTTCACTGAAAGGTAGTACTACACTCTATAACACAGTTGAGAGACAATGTTCCCGAGCTGCCTCAGTTCATAACAGTGTGTAGGAAGTTGTTTGATAAAGTGGGCAAAGCTTATACTTGGACCAGAGGGCAGAATGTAGGAAACTACATGAAAACATGGATAATTCAGCGAAAATGACTGTAATCAGATGAGAACTTGTTTAGAACAGCTCAAAGAGATTCTCCAAGTCAGTGCTTAGTGTAGAAAAGGTAGCTAATATCCGGGAAATCCTTAATTCGAGTTAAGATCACATGAAAAACTGTATGAATCCTATATTCTTTACTTAAAGGAGACTAGAGTGGTAAATGTGTGTTCTACAAGGCAGAATACCATTGAAATAGAGAAAGAAACACGATCGGTAGCTTTGGAAAGCTTTACACTTCACTGAAAGGTAGTACTACACTCTATAACACAGTTGAGAGACAATGTTCCCGAGCTGCCTCAGTTCATAACAGTGTGTAGGAAGTTGTTTGATAAAGTGGGCAAGGCTTATTCTTGGACCAGAGGGCAGAATATAGGAAACTACATGAAAACATGGATAATTCAGCGAAAATGACTGTAATCAGATGAGAACTTGTTTAGAACAGCTCAAAGAGATTCTCCAAGTCAGTTCTTAGTGTAGAAAAGGTAGCTAAGATCCGGGAAATCCTTAATTCGAGTTAAGATCACATGAAGCAGTGTATGAACCCTATATTCTTTACTTAAAGGAGACTAGAGTGGTAAATGTGTGTTATACAAGGCAGAATACCATTGAAATAGAGACAGAAACACGTTCGGCAGCTTTGGAAAGCTTTACACTTCACTGAAATGTAGTACTACACTCTATATCACAGTTGCCAGACAATGTTCCCGAGCTGCCTCAGTTCATAACAGTGTGTAGGAAGTTGTTTGATAAAGTGGGCAAAGCTTATACTTGGACCAGAAGGCAGAAAATAGGAAACTACATGAAAACATGGATAATTCAGCGAAAATGACTGTAATCAGATGAGAACTTGTTTAGAACAGCTCAAAGAGATTCTCCAAGTCAGTTCTTAGTGTAGAAAAGGTAGCTAAGATCCGGGAAATCCTTAATTCGAGTTAAGATCACATGAAACACTGTATGAATCCTATATTCTTTACTTAAAGGAGACTAGAGTGGTAACTGTGTGTTATACAAGGCAGAATACCATTGAAATAGAGAAAGAAACACGTTCGGCAGCTTTGGAAAGCCTTACACTTCACTGAAATGTAGTACTACTCTCTATAACACAGTTGAGAGACAATGTTCCCGAGCTACCTCAGTTCATAACAGTGTGTAGGAAGTTGTTTGATAAAGTGGGCAAAGCTTATACTTGGACCAGAAGGCAGAATATAGGAAACTACATGAAAACATGGATAATTCAGAGAAAATGACTGTAAACAGATGAGAACTTGTTTAGAACAGCTCAAAGAGATTCTCCAAGTCAGTTCTTAGTGTAGAAAAGGTAGCTAATTTCCGGGAAATCCTTAATTCGAGTTAAGATCACATGAAGCAGTGTATGAACCCTATATTCTTTACTTAAAGGAGACTAGAGTGGTAAATGTGTGTTATACAAGGCAGAATACCATTGAAATAGAGACAGAAACACGTTCGGCAGCTTTGGAAAGCTTTACACTTCACTGAAATGTAGTACTACACTCTATATCACAGTTGCCAGACAATGTTCCCGAGCTGCCTCAGTTCATAACAGTGTGTAGGAAGTTGTTTGATAAAGTGGGCAAAGCTTATACTTGGACCAGAAGGCAGAAAATAGGAAACTACATGAAAACATGGATAATTCAGCGAAAATGACTGTAATCAGATGAGAACTTGTTTAGAACAGCTCAAAGAGATTCTCCAAGTCAGTTCTTAGTGTAGAAAAGGTAGCTAAGATCCGGGAAATCCTTAATTCGAGTTAAGATCACATGAAACACTGTATGAATCCTATATTCTTTACTTAAAGGAGACTAGAGTGGTAACTGTGTGTTATACAAGGCAGAATACCATTGAAATAGAGAAAGAAACACGTTCGGCAGCTTTGGAAAGCCTTACACTTCACTGAAATGTAGTACTACTCTCTATAACACAGTTGAGAGACAATGTTCCCGAGCTACCTCAGTTCATAACAGTGTGTAGGAAGTTGTTTGATAAAGTGGGCAAAGCTTATACTTGGACCAGAAGGCAGAATATAGGAAACTACATGAAAACATGGATAATTCAGAGAAAATGACTGTAAACAGATGAGAACTTGTTTAGAACAGCTCAAAGAGATTCTCCAAGTCAGTTCTTAGTGTAGAAAAGGTAGCTAATTTCCGGGAAATCCTTAATTTGAGTTAAGATCACATGAAAAACTGTATGAATCCTATATTCTTTACTTAAAGGAGACTAGAGTGGTAAATGTGTGTTCTACAAGGCAGAATACCATTGAAATAGAGAAAGAAACACGATCGGTAGCTTTGGAAAGCTTTACACTTCACTGAAAGGTAGTACTACACTCTATAACACAGTTGAGAGACAATGTTCCCGAGCTGCCTCAGTTCATAACAGTGTGTAGGAAGTTGTTTGATAAAGTGGGCAAGGCTTATTCTTGGACCAGAGGGCAGAATATAGGAAACTACATGAAAACATGGATAATTCAGCGAAAATGACTGTAATCAGATGAGAACTTGTTTAGAACAGCTCAAAGAGATTCTCCAAGTCAGTTCTTAGTGTAGAAAAGGTAGCTAAGATCCGGGAAATCCTTAATTCGAGTTAAGATCACATGAAGCAGTGTATGAACCCTATATTCTTTACTTAAAGGAGACTAGAGTGGTAAATGTGTGTTATACAAGGCAGAATACCATTGAAATAGAGACAGAAACACGTTCGGCAGCTTTGGAAAGCCTTACACTTCACTGAAATGTAGTACTACACTCTATATCACAGTTGCCAGACAATGTTCCCGAGCTGCCTCAGTTCATAACAGTGTGTAGGAAGTTGTTTGATAAAGTGGGCAAAGCTTATACTTGGACCAGAAGGCAGAATATAGGAAACTACATGAAAACATGGATAATTCAGAGAAAATGACTGTAAACAGATGAGAACTTGTTTAGAACAGCTCAAAGAGATTCTCCAAGTCAGTTCTTAGTGTAGAAAAGGTAGCTAATTTCCGGGAAATCCTTAATTCGAGTTAAGATCACATGAATAACTGTATGAATCCTATATTCTTTACTTAAAGGAGACTAGAGTGGTAAATGTGTGTTCTACAAGGCAGAATACCATTGAAATAGAGAAAGAAACACGATCGGTAGCTTTGGAAAGCTTTACACTTCACTGAAAGGTAGTACTACACTCTATAACACAGTTGAGAGACAATGTTCCCGAGCTGCCTCAGTTCATAACAGTGTGTAGGAAGTTGTTTGATAAAGTGGGCAAAGCTTATTCTTGGACCAGAGGGCAGAATATAGGAAACTACATGAAAACATGGATAATTCAGCGAAAATGACTGTAATCAGATGAGAACTTGTTTAGAACAGCTCAAAGAGATTCTCCAAGTCAGTTCTTAGTGTAGAAAAGGTAGCTAAGATCCGGGAAATCCTTAATTCGAGTTAAGATCACATGAAAAACTGTATGAATCCTATATTCTTTACTTAAAGGAGACTAGAGTGGTAAATGTGTGTTCTACAAGGCAGAATACCATTGAAATAGAGAAAGAAACACGATCGGTAGCTTTGGAAAGCTTTACACTTCACTGAAAGGTAGTACTACACTCTATAACACAGTTGAGAGACAATGTTCCCGAGCTGCCTCAGTTCATAACAGTGTGTAGGAAGTTGTTTGATAAAGTGGGCAAAGCTTATACTTGGACCAGAGGGCAGAATGTAGGAAACTACATGAAAACATGGATAATTCAGCGAAAATGACTGTAATCAGATGAGAACTTGTTTAGAACAGCTCAAAGAGATTCTCCAAGTCAGTGCTTAGTGTAGAAAAGGTAGCTAATATCCGGGAAATCCTTAATTCGAGTTAAGATCACATGAAAAACTGTATGAATCCTATATTCTTTACTTAAAGGAGACTAGAGTGGTAAATGTGTGTTCTACAAGGCAGAATACCATTGAAATAGAGAAAGAAACACGATCGGTAGCTTTGGAAAGCTTTACACTTCACTGAAAGGTAGTACTACACTCTATAACACAGTTGAGAGACAATGTTCCCGAGCTGCCTCAGTTCATAACAGTGTGTAGGAAGTTGTTTGATAAAGTGGGCAAGGCTTATTCTTGGACCAGAGGGCAGAATATAGGAAACTACATGAAAACATGGATAATTCAGCGAAAATGACTGTAATCAGATGAGAACTTGTTTAGAACAGCTCAAAGAGATTCTCCAAGTCAGTTCTTAGTGTAGAAAAGGTAGCTAAGATCCGGGAAATCCTTAATTCGAGTTAAGATCACATGAAGCAGTGTATGAACCCTATATTCTTTACTTAAAGGAGACTAGAGTGGTAAATGTGTGTTATACAAGGCAGAATACCATTGAAATAGAGACAGAAACACGTTCGGCAGCTTTGGAAAGCTTTACACTTCACTGAAATGTAGTACTACACTCTATATCACAGTTGCCAGACAATGTTCCCGAGCTGCCTCAGTTCATAACAGTGTGTAGGAAGTTGTTTGATAAAGTGGGCAAAGCTTATACTTGGACCAGAAGGCAGAAAATAGGAAACTACATGAAAACATGGATAATTCAGCGAAAATGACTGTAATCAGATGAGAACTTGTTTAGAACAGCTCAAAGAGATTCTCCAAGTCAGTTCTTAGTGTAGAAAAGGTAGCTAAGATCCGGGAAATCCTTAATTCGAGTTAAGATCACATGAAACACTGTATGAATCCTATATTCTTTACTTAAAGGAGACTAGAGTGGTAACTGTGTGTTATACAAGGCAGAATACCATTGAAATAGAGAAAGAAACACGTTCGGCAGCTTTGGAAAGCCTTACACTTCACTGAAATGTAGTACTACTCTCTATAACACAGTTGAGAGACAATGTTCCCGAGCTACCTCAGTTCATAACAGTGTGTAGGAAGTTGTTTGATAAAGTGGGCAAAGCTTATACTTGGACCAGAAGGCAGAATATAGGAAACTACATGAAAACATGGATAATTCAGAGAAAATGACTGTAAACAGATGAGAACTTGTTTAGAACAGCTCAAAGAGATTCTCCAAGTCAGTTCTTAGTGTAGAAAAGGTAGCTAATTTCCGGGAAATCCTTAATTCGAGTTAAGATCACATGAAAAACTGTATGAATCCTATATTCTTTACTTAAAGGAGACTAGAGTGGTAAATGTGTGTTCTACAAGGCAGAATACCATTGAAATAGAGAAAGAAACACGATCGGTAGCTTTGGAAAGCTTTACACTTCACTGAAAGGTAGTACTACACTCTATAACACAGTTGAGAGACAATGTTCCCGAGCTGCCTCAGTTCATAACAGTGTGTAGGAAGTTGTTTGATAAAGTGGGCAAGGCTTATTCTTGGACCAGAGGGCAGAATATAGGAAACTACATGAAAACATGGATAATTCAGCGAAAATGACTGTAATCAGATGAGAACTTGTTTAGAACAGCTCAAAGAGATTCTCCAAGTCAGTTCTTAGTGTAGAAAAGGTAGCTAAGATCCGGGAAATCCTTAATTCGAGTTAAGATCACATGAAGCAGTGTATGAACCCTATATTCTTTACTTAAAGGAGACTAGAGTGGTAAATGTGTGTTATACAAGGCAGAATACCATTGAAATAGAGACAGAAACACGTTCGGCAGCTTTGGAAAGCCTTACACTTCACTGAAATGTAGTACTACACTCTATATCACAGTTGCCAGACAATGTTCCCGAGCTGCCTCAGTTCATAACAGTGTGTAGGAAGTTGTTTGATAAAGTGGGCAAAGCTTATACTTGGACCAGAAGGCAGAATATAGGAAACTACATGAAAACATGGATAATTCAGCGAAAATGACTGTAATCAGATGAGAACTTGTTTAGAACAGCTCAAAGAGATTCTCCAAGTCAGTTCTTAGTGTAGAAAAGGTAGCTAAGATCCGGGAAATCCTTAATTCGAGTTAAGATCACATGAAACACTGTATGAATCCTATATTCTTTACTTAAAGGAGACTAGAGTGGTAACTGTGTGTTATACAAGGCAGAATACCATTGAAATAGAGAAAGAAACACGTTCGGCAGCTTTGGAAAGCCTTACACTTCACTGAAATGTAGTACTACTCTCTATAACACAGTTGAGAGACAATGTTCCCGAGCTACCTCAGTTCATAACAGTGTGTAGGAAGTTGTTTGATAAAGTGGGCAAAGCTTATACTTGGACCAGAAGGCAGAATATAGGAAACTACATGAAAACATGGATAATTCAGAGAAAATGACTGTAAACAGATGAGAACTTGTTTAGAACAGCTCAAAGAGATTCTCCAAGTCAGTTCTTAGTGTAGAAAAGGTAGCTAATTTCCGGGAAATCCTTAATTCGAGTTAAGATCACATGAATAACTGTATGAATCCTATATTCTTTACTTAAAGGAGACTAGAGTGGTAAATGTGTGTTCTACAAGGCAGAATACCATTGAAATAGAGAAAGAAACACGATCGGTAGCTTTGGAAAGCTTTACACTTCACTGAAAGGTAGTACTACACTCTATAACACAGTTGAGAGACAATGTTCCCGAGCTGCCTCAGTTCATAACAGTGTGTAGGAAGTTGTTTGATAAAGTGGGCAAAGCTTATTCTTGGACCAGAGGGCAGAATATAGGAAACTACATGAAAACATGGATAATTCAGCGAAAATGACTGTAATCAGATGAGAACTTCTTTAGAACAGCTCAAAGAGATTCTCCAAGTCAGTTCTTAGTGTAGAAAAGGTAGCTAAGATCCGGGAAATCCTTAATTCGAGTTAAGATCACATGAAAAACTGTATGAATCCTATATTCTTTACTTAAAGGAGACTAGAGTGGTAAATGTGTGTTCTACAAGGCAGAATACCATTGAAATAGAGAAAGAAACACGATCGGTAGCTTTGGAAAGCTTTACACTTCACTGAAAGGTAGTACTACACTCTATAACACAGTTGAGAGACAATGTTCCCGAGCTGCCTCAGTTCATAACAGTGTGTAGGAAGTTGTTTGATAAAGTGGGCAAAGCTTATACTTGGACCAGAGGGCAGAATGTAGGAAACTACATGAAAACATGGATAATTCAGCGAAAATGACTGTAATCAGATGAGAACTTGTTTAGAACAGCTCAAAGAGATTCTCCAAGTCAGCGCTTAGTGTAGAAAAGGTAGCTAATATCCGGGAAATCCTTAATTCGAGTTAAGATCACATGAAACACTGTATGAATCCTATATTCTTTACTTAAAGGAGACTAGAGTGGTAAATGTGTGTTATAAAAGGCAGAATACCATTGAAATAGAGAAAGAAACACGTTCGGCAGCTTTGAAAGCCTTACACTTCACTGAAATGTAGTACTACACTCTATAACACAGTTGAGAGACAATGTTCCCGAGCTACCTCAGTTCATAACAGTGTGTAGGAAGTTGTTTGATAAAGTGGGCAAAGCTTATACTTGGACCAGAAGGCAGAATATAGGAAACTACATGAAAACATGGATAATTCAGAGAAAATGACTGTAAACAGATGAGAACTTGTTTAGAACAGCTCAAAGAGATTCTCCAAGTCAGTTCTTAGTGTAGAAAAGGTAGCTAATTTCCGGGAAATCCTTAATTCGAGTTAAGATCACATGAAACACTGTATGAATCCTATATTCTTTACTTAAAGGAGACTAGAGTGGTAAATGTGTGTTATACAAGGCAGAATACCACTGAAATAGAGAAAGAAACACGTTTGGCAGCTTTGGAAAGCCTTACACTTCACTGAAATGTAGTACTACACTCTATAACACAGTTGAGAGACAATTTTCCCGAGCTGCCTCAGTTCATAACAGTGTGTAGGAAGTTGTTTGATAAAGTGGGCAACGCTTATACTTGGACCAGAAGGCAGAATATAGGAAACTACATGAAAACTTGGATAATTCAGAGAAAATGACTGTAAACAGATGAGAAATTGTTTAGAACAGCTCAAAGAGATTCTCCAAGTCAGTGCTTAGTGTAGAAAAGGTAGCTAATATCCGGGAAATCCTTAATTCGAATTAAGATCACATGAAACACTGTATGAATCCTATATTCTTTACTTAAAGGAGACTAGAGTGGTAAATGTGTGTTATAAAAGGCAGAATACCATTGAAATAGAGAAAGAAACACGTTCGGCAGCTTTGAAAGCCTTACACTTCACTGAAATGTAGTACTACACTCTATAACACAGTTGAGAGACAATGTTCCCAAGCTGCCTCAGTTCATAACAGTGTGCAGGAAGTTGTTTGATAAAGTGGGCAAAGCTTATAATTGAACCAGAAGGCAGAATATAGGAAACTACATGAAAACATGGATAATTCAGAGAAAATGACTGTAAGCAGATGAGAACTTGTTTAGAACAGCTCAAAGAGATTCTCCAAGTCAGTTCTTAGTGTAGAAAAGGTAGCTAATATCCGTGAAATCCTTAATTCGAGTTAAGATCACGTGAAACACTGTAGGAATCCTGAATTGTTTATTTAAAAGAAACTAGAGTGGTAAATGTGTGTTATACAAGGAAGAATACCATTGAAAAAGTGAAAGAAACACGTTCGGCAGCTTTGGAAGGCCTTACACTTCACTGAAATGTAGTACTACACTCTATAACACAGTTGAGAGACAATGTTCCCAAGTTTCCTCAGTTCATAACAGTGTTTAGGAAGTTGTTTGATAAAGTGGGCTAAGATTTTACTTGTACCAGAAGGCAAAATATAAGAAACTACATGAAAACATGGATAATTCAGAGAAAATGACTGTAAACAGATGAGAACTGGTTTAGAACAGCTCACAGAGATTCTACAAGTCAGTTCTTAGTGTAGAAAAGGTAGCTAAGATCCGGGAAATCCTTAATTCGAGTTAAGATCACATGAAGCACTGTATGGACCGTATATTCTTTTCTTAAAGGAGACTAGAGTGCTAAAAGTGTGTTATACAAGGCAGAATACCATTGAAATAGAGACAGAAACACCTTCGGCAGCTTTGGAAAGCCTTACACTTCACTGAAATGTATTACTACACTCTATATCACAGTTGAGAGACAATGTTCCCTTGCTGCCTCAGTTCATAACGGTGTGTAGGAAGTTGTTTGATAAAGTGGGCAAAGCCTATACTTGGAGCAGAAGGCAGAATATAGGAAACTACATGAAAACATGGATAATTCAGAGAAAATGACTGTAAGCAGATGAGAACTTGTTTAGAACAGCTCAAAGAGATACTACAAGTCAGTTCTTAGTGTAGAAAAGGTAGCTAATATCCGTGAAATCCTTAATTCGAGTTAAGATCACATGAAACACTGTAGGAATCCTGAATTGTCTACTTAAAAGAAACTAGAGTGGTAAATGTGTGTTATACAAGGCAGAATACCATTGAAATAGTGAAAGAAACACGTTCGGCAGCTTTGGAAGGCCTTACACTTCACTGAAATGTAGTACTACACTCTATAACACAGTTGAGAGACAATGTTCCCAAGTTTCCTCAGTTCATAACAGTGTTTAGGAAGTTGTTTGATAAAGTGGGCAAAGATTTTACTTGTACCAGAAGGCAGAATATAAGAAACTACATGAAAACATGGATAATTCAGAGAAAATGACTGTAAACAGATGAGAACTGGTTTAGAACAGCTCACAGAGATTCTACAAGTCAGTTCTTAGTGTAGAAAAGGTAGCTAAGATCTGGGAAATCCTTAATACGAGTTAAGTTCACATGAAACACTGTATGAATTCTGTATTGTTTACTTAAAAGAGACTAGAGTGGTAAATGTGTGTTGTACAAGGCAGGATACCATTGAAATAGAGAAAGAAACACATTCGGCAGCTTTGGAAATCCTTACACTTCACTGAAATGTAGTACTACACTCTGTAACACAGTTGAGAGACAATGTTCCTGAGCGCCCTCTGTTCACAACAGTGTGTAGGAAGTTGTTTGATAAAGTGGGCAAAGCTTATAATTGGACCAGAAGGAAGAATACAGGAAACTACATGAAAACTTGGATAATTCGGAGAAAATGACTGTAAACAGATGAGAAATTGTTTAGAACAGCTCCAAGAGATTCTCCAAGTCAGTTCTTAGTGTAGAAAAGGTAGCTAAGATCCGGGAAATCCTTAATTCGAGTTAAGATCACATGAAACACTTTATGAATCCTATATTCTTTACTTAAAGGAGACTAGAGTGGTAAATGTGTGTTATACGAGGCAGAATACCATTGAAATAGAGAAAGAAACACGTTCGGCAGCTTTGGAAAGCCTTACACTTCACTGAAATGTAGAACTACACTCTATAACACAGTTGAGAGACAATGTTCCCGAGCTGCCTCAGTTCATAACAGTGTGTAGGAAGTTGTTTGATAAAGTGGGCAAAGCTTATACTTGGACCAGAAGGCAAATATAGGAAACTACATGAAAACATGGATAATTCAGAGAAAATGACTGTAAACAGATGAGAACTTGTTTAGAACAGCTCAAAGAGATTCTCCAAGTCAGTTCTTAGTGTAGAAAAGGTAGCTAAGATCCGGGAAATCCTTAATTCGAGTTAAGATCACATGAAGCACTGTATGGACCCTATATTCTTTACTTAAAGGAGACTAGAGTGCTAAAAGTGTGTTATACAAGGCAGAATACCATTGAAATAGAGACAGAAACACGTTCGGCAGCTTTGGAAAGCCTTACACTTCACTGAAATGTATTACTACACTCTATATCACAGTTGAGAGACAATGTTCCCGAGCTGCCTCAGTTCATAACAGTGTGTAGGAAGTTGTTTGATAAAGTGGGCAAAGCTTATACTTGGACCAGAAGGTAGAATATAGGAAACTACATGAAAACTTGGATAATTCAGAGAAAATGACTGTAAGCAGATGAGAACTTGTTTAGAACAGCTCAAAGAGATTCTCCAAGTCAGTTCTTAGTGTAGAAAAGGTAGCTAAGATCCGGGAAATCCTTAATTCGAGTTAAGATCACATGAAGCAGTGTATGAACCCTATATTCTTTACTTAAAGGAGACTAGAGTGGTAAATGTGTGTTATACAAGGCAGAATACCATTGAAATAGAGACAGAAACACGTTCGGCAGCTTTGGAAAGCCTTACACTTCACTGAAATGTAGTACTACACTCTATATCACAGTTGCCAGACAATGTTCCCGAGCTGCCTCAGTTCATAACAGTGTGTAGGAAGTTGTTTGATAAAGTGGGCAAAGCTTATACTTGGACCAGAAGGCAGAATATAGGAAACTACATGAAAACATGGATAATTCAGCGAAAATGACTGTAATCAGATGAGAACTTGTTTAGAACAGCTCAAAGAGATTCTCCAAGTCAGTTCTTAGTGTAGAAAAGGTAGCTAAGATCCGGGAAATCCTTAAT
Source organism: Pipistrellus hanaki (assembly GCF_964339955.1). Taxonomy (NCBI): domain Eukaryota; kingdom Metazoa; phylum Chordata; class Mammalia; order Chiroptera; family Vespertilionidae; genus Pipistrellus; species Pipistrellus hanaki. The sequence goes on from NW_028182293.1 coordinate 566,649, forward strand.
TCGAGTTAAGATCACATGAAACACTGTATGAATCCTATATTCTTTACTTAAAGGAGACTAGAGTGGTAACTGTGTGTTATACAAGGCAGAATACCATTGAAATAGAGAAAGAAACACGTTCGGCAGCTTGGGAAAGCCTTACACTTCACTGAAATGTAGTACTACTCTCTATAACACAGTTGAGAGACAATGTTCCCGAGCTACCTCAGTTCATAACAGTGTGTAGGAAGTTGTTTGATAAAGTGGGCAAAGCTTATACTTGGACCAGAAGGCAGAATATAGGAAACTACATGAAAACATGGATAATTCAGAGAAAATGACTGTAAACAGATGAGAACTTGTTTAGAACAGCTCAAAGAGATTCTCCAAGTCAGTTCTTAGTGTAGAAAAGGTAGCTAATTTCCGGGAAATCCTTAATTCGAGTTAAGATCACATGAATAACTGTATGAATCCTATATTCTTTACTTAAAGGAGACTAGAGTGGTAAATGTGTGTTCTACAAGGCAGAATACCATTGAAATAGAGAAAGAAACACGATCGGTAGCTTTGGAAAGCTTTACACTTCACTGAAAGGTAGTACTACACTCTATAACACAGTTGAGAGACAATGTTCCCGAGCTGCCTCAGTTCATAACAGTGTGTAGGAAGTTGTTTGATAAAGTGGGCAAAGCTTATTCTTGGACCAGAGGGCAGAATATAGGAAACTACATGAAAACATGGATAATTCAGCGAAAATGACTGTAATCAGATGAGAACTTCTTTAGAACAGCTCAAAGAGATTCTCCAAGTCAGTTCTTAGTGTAGAAAAGGTAGCTAAGATCCGGGAAATCCTTAATTCGAGTTAAGATCACATGAAAAACTGTATGAATCCTATATTCTTTACTTAAAGGAGACTAGAGTGGTAAATGTGTGTTCTACAAGGCAGAATACCATTGAAATAGAGAAAGAAACACGATCGGTAGCTTTGGAAAGCCATACACTTCACTGAAAGGTAGTACTACACTCTATAACACAGTTGAGAGACAATGTTCCCGAGCTGCCTCAGTTCATAACAGTGTGTAGGAAGTTGTTTGATAAAGTGGGCAAAGCTTATACTTGGACCAGAGGGCAGAATGTAGGAAACTACATGAAAACATGGATAATTCAGCGAAAATGACTGTAATCAGATGAGAACTTGTTTAGAACAGCTCAAAGAGATTCTCCAAGTCAGTGCTTAGTGTAGAAAAGGTAGCTAATATCCGGGAAATCCTTAATTCGAGTTAAGATCACATGAAACACTGTATGAATCCTATATTCTTTACTTAAAGGAGACTAGAGTGGTAAATGTGTGTTATAAAAGGCAGAATACCATTGAAATAGAGAAAGAAACACGTTCGGCAGCTTTGAAAGCCTTACACTTCACTGAAATGTAGTACTACACTCTATAACACAGTTGAGAGACAATGTTCCCGAGCTACCTCAGTTCATAACAGTGTGTAGGAAGTTGTTTGATAAAGTGGGCAAAGCTTATACTTGGACCAGAAGGCAGAATATAGGAAACTACATGAAAACATGGATAATTCAGAGAAAATGACTGTAAACAGATGAGAACTTGTTTAGAACAGCTCAAAGAGATTCTCCAAGTCAGTTCTTAGTGTAGAAAAGGTAGCTAATTTCCGGGAAATCCTTAATTCGAGTTAAGATCACATGAAACACTGTATGAATCCTATATTCTTTACTTAAAGGAGACTAGAGTGGTAAATGTGTGTTATACAAGGCAGAATACCACTGAAATAGAGAAAGAAACACGTTTGGCAGCTTTGGAAAGCCTTACACTTCACTGAAATGTAGTACTACACTCTATAACACAGTTGAGAGACAATGTTCCCGAGCTGCCTCAGTTCATAACAGTGTGTAGGAAGTTGTTTGATAAAGTGGGCAAAGCTTATACTTGGACCAGAAGGCAGAATATAGGAAACTACATGAAAACATGGATAATTCAGCGAAAATGACTGTAATCAGATGAGAACTTGTTTAGAACAGCTCACAGAGATTCTACAAGTCAGTTCTTAGTGTAGAAAAGGTAGCTAAGATCCGGGAAATCCTTAATTCGAGTTAAGATCACATGAAGCACTGTATGGACCGTATATTCTTTTCTTAAAGGAGACTAGAGTGCTAAAAGTGTGTTATACAAGGCAGAATACCATTGAAATAGAGACAGAAACACCTTCGGCAGCTTTGGAAAGCCTTACACTTCACTGAAATGTATTACTACACTCTATATCACAGTTGAGAGACAATGTTCCCTTGCTGCCTCAGTTCATAACGGTGTGTAGGAAGTTGTTTGATAAAGTGGGCAAAGCCTATACTTGGACCAGAAGGCAGAATATAGGAAACTACATGAAAACATGGATAATTCAGAGAAAATGACTGTAAGCAGATGAGAACTTGTTTAGAACAGCTCAAAGAGATACTACAAGTCAGTTCTTAGTGTAGAAAAGGTAGCTAATATCCGTGAAATCCTTAATTCGAGTTAAGATCACATGAAACACTGTAGGAATCCTGAATTGTCTACTTAAAAGAAACTAGAGTGGTAAATGTGTGTTATACAAGGCAGAATACCATTGAAATAGTGAAAGAAACACGTTCGGCAGCTTTGGAAGGCCTTACACTTCACTGAAATGTAGTACTACACTCTATAACACAGTTGAGAGACAATGTTCCCAAGTTTCCTCAGTTCATAACAGTGTTTAGGAAGTTGTTTGATAAAGTGGGCAAAGATTTTACTTGTACCAGAAGGCAGAATATAAGAAACTACATGAAAACATGGATAATTCAGAGAAAATGACTGTAAACAGATGAGAACTGGTTTAGAACAGCTCACAGAGATTCTACAAGTCAGTTCTTAGTGTAGAAAAGGTAGCTAAGATCTGGGAAATCCTTAATACGAGTTAAGTTCACATGAAACACTGTATGAATTCTGTATTGTTTACTTAAAAGAGACTAGAGTGGTAAATGTGTGTTGTACAAGGCAGGATACCATTGAAATAGAGAAAGAAACACATTCGGCAGCTTTGGAAATCCTTACACTTCACTGAAATGTAGTACTACACTCTGTAACACAGTTGAGAGACAATGTTCCTGAGCGCCCTCTGTTCACAACAGTGTGTAGGAAGTTGTTTGATAAAGTGGGCAAAGCTTATAATTGGACCAGAAGGAAGAATACAGGAAACTACATGAAAACTTGGATAATTCGGAGAAAATGACTGTAAACAGATGAGAAATTGTTTAGAACAGCTCCAAGAGATTCTCCAAGTCAGTTCTTAGTGTAGAAAAGGTAGCTAAGATCCGGGAAATCCTTAATTCGAGTTAAGATCACATGAAACACTTTATGAATCCTATATTCTTTACTTAAAGGAGACTAGAGTGGTAAATGTGTGTTATACGAGGCAGAATACCATTGAAATAGAGAAAGAAACACGTTCGGCAGCTTTGGAAAGCCTTACACTTCACTGAAATGTAGAACTACACTCTATAACACAGTTGAGAGACAATGTTCCCGAGCTGCCTCAGTTCATAACAGTGTGTAGGAAGTTGTTTGATAAAGTGGGCAAAGCTTATACTTGGACCAGAAGGCAAATATAGGAAACTACATGAAAACATGGATAATTCAGAGAAAATGACTGTAAACAGATGAGAACTTGTTTAGAACAGCTCAAAGAGATTCTCCAAGTCAGTTCTTAGTGTAGAAAAGGTAGCTAAGATCCGGGAAATCCTTAATTCGAGTTAAGATCACATGAAGCACTGTATGGACCCTATATTCTTTACTTAAAGGAGACTAGAGTGCTAAAAGTGTGTTATACAAGGCAGAATACCATTGAAATAGAGACAGAAACACGTTCGGCAGCTTTGGAAAGCCTTACACTTCACTGAAATGTATTACTACACTCTATATCACAGTTGAGAGACAATGTTCCCGAGCTGCCTCAGTTCATAACAGTGTGTAGGAAGTTGTTTGATAAAGTGGGCAAAGCTTATACTTGGACCAGAAGGTAGAATATAGGAAACTACATGAAAACTTGGATAATTCAGAGAAAATGACTGTAAGCAGATGAGAACTTGTTTAGAACAGCTCAAAGAGATTCTCCAAGTCAGTTCTTAGTGTAGAAAAGGTAGCGAAGATCCGGGAAATCCTTAATTCCAGTTAAGATCACATGAAACACTGTATGAATCCTATATTCTTTACTTAAAGGAGACTAGAGTGGTAAATGTGTGTTATACAAGGCAGAATACCATTGAAATAGAGAAAGAAACACGTTCGGCAGCTTTGGAAAGCCTTACACTTCACTGAAATGTAGAACTACACTCTATAACACAGTTGAGAGACAATGTTCCCGAGCTGCCTCAGTTCATAACAGTGTGTAGGAAGTTGTTTGATAAAGTGGGCAAAGCTTATACTTGGACCAGAAGGCAAATATAGGAAACTACATGAAAACATGGATAATTCAGAGAAAATGACTGTAAACAGATGAGAACTTGTTTAGAACAGCTCAAAGAGATTCTCCAAGTCAGTTCTTAGTGTAGAAAAGGTAGCTAAGATCCGGGAAATCCTTAATTCGAGTTAAGATCACATGAAGCACTGTATGGACCCTATATTCTTTACTTAAAGGAGACTAGAGTGCTAAAAGTGTGTTATACAAGGCAGAATACCATTGAAATAGAGACAGAAACACGTTCGGGAGCTTTGGAAAGCCTAACACTTCACTGAAATGTATTACTACACTCTATAACACAGTTGAGAGACAATGTTCCCGAGCTGCCTCAGTTCATAACTGTGTGTAGGAAGTTGTTTGATAAAGTGGGCAAAGCTTATACTTGGACCAGAAGGCAGAATATAGGAAACTACATGAAAACATGGATAATTCAGAGAAAATGACTTTAAGCAGATGAGAACTTGTTTAGAACAGCTCAACGAGATTCTCCAAGTCAGTTCTTAGTGTAGAAAAGGTAGCTAAGATCCGGGAAATCCTTAATTCGAGTTAAGATCACATGAAACACTGTATGAATCCTATATTCTTTACTTATGGGAGACTAGAGTGGTAAATGTGTGTTATACAAGGCAGAATACCATTGAAATAGAGAAAGAAACACGTTCGGCAGCTTTGGAAAGCCTTACACTTCACTGAAATGTAGAACTACACTCTATAACACAGTTGAGAGACAATTTTCCCGAGCTGCCTCAGTTCATAACAGTGTGTAGGAAGTTGTTTGATAAAGTGGGCAAAGCTTATACTTGGACCAGAAGGCAAATATAGGAAACTACATGAAAACATGGATAATTCAGAGAAAATGACTGTAAACAGATGAGAACTTGTTTAGAACAGCTCAAAGAGATTCTCCAAGTCAGTTCTTAGTGTAGAAAAGGTAGCTAAGATCCGGGAAATCCTTAATTCGAGTTAAGATCACATGAAGCACTGTATGGACCCTATATTCTTTACTTAAAGGAGACTCGAGTGCTAAAAGTGTGTTATACAAGGCAGAATACCATTGAAATAGAGACAGAAACACGTTCGGCAGCTTTGGAAAGCCTTACACTTCACTGAAATGTATTACTACACTCTATATCACAGTTGAGAGATAATGTTCCCGAGCTGCCTCAGTTCATAACAGTGTGTAGGAAGTTGTTTGATAAAGTGGGCAAAGCCTATACTTGGACCAGAAGGCAGAATATAGGAAACTACATGAAAACATGGATAATTCAGAGAAAATGACTGTAAGCAGATGAGAACTTGTTTAGAACAGCTCAAAGAGATACTCCAAGTCAGTTCTTAGTGTAGAAAAGCTAGCTAATATCCGTGAAATCCTTAATTCGAGTTAAGATCACATGAAACACTGTAGGAATCCTGAATTGTTTACTTAAAAGAAACTAGAGTGGTAAATGTGTGTTATACAAGGCAGAATACCATTGAAATAGTGAAAGAAACACGTTCGGCAGCTTTGGAAGGCCTTACACTTCACTGAAATGTAGTACTACACTCTATAACACAGTTGAGAGACAATGTTCCCAAGTTTCCTCAGTTCATAACAGTGTTTAGGAAGTTGTTTGATAAAGTGGGCAAATATTTTACTTGGACCAGAAGGTAGAATATAGGAAACTACATGAAAACTTGGATAATTCAGAGAAAATGACTGTAAGCAGATGAGAACTTGTTTAGAACAGCTCAAAGGGATTCTCCAAGTCAGTTCTTAGTGTAGAAATGGTAGCGAAGATCCGGGAAATCCTTAATTCCAGTTAAGATCACATGAAACACTGTATGAATCCTATATTCTTTACTTAAAGGAGACTAGAGTGGTAAATGTGTGTTATACAAGGCAGAATACCATTGAAATAGAGAAAGAAACACGTTCGGCAGCTTTGGAAAGCCTTACACTTCACTGAAATGTAGAACTACACTCTATAACACAGTTGAGAGACAATGTTCCCGAGCTGCCTCAGTTCATAACAGTGTGTAGGAAGTTGTTTGATAAAGTGGGCAAAGCTTATACTTGGACCAGAAGGCAAATATAGGAAACTACATGAAAACATGGATAATTCAGAGAAAATGACTGTAAACAGATGAGAACTTGTTTAGAACAGCTCAAAGAGATTCTCCAAGTCAGTTCTTAGTGTAGAAAAGGTAGCTAAGATCCGGGAAATCCTTAATTCGAGTTAAGATCACATGAAGCACTGTATGGACCCTATATTCTTTACTTAAAGGAGACTAGAGTGCTAAAAGTGTGTTATACAAGGCAGAATACCATTGAAATAGAGACAGAAACACGTTCGGCAGCTTTGGAAAGCCTTACACTTCACTGAAATGTATTACTACACTCTATAACACAGTTGAGAGACAATGTTCCCGAGCTGCCTCAGTTCATAACTGTGTGTAGGAAGTTGTTTGATAAAGTGGGCAAAGCTTATACTTGGACCAGAAGGCAGAATATAGGAAACTACATGAAAACATGGATAATTCAGAGAAAATGACTTGAAGCAGATGAGAACTTGTTTAGAACAGCTCAACGAGATTCTCCAAGTCAGTTCTTAGTGTAGAAAAGGTAGCTAAGATCCGGGAAATCCTTAATTCGAGTTAAGATCACATGAAGCACTGTATGGACCCTATATTCTTTACTTAAAGGAGACTCGAGTGCTAAAAGTGTGTTATACAAGGCAGAATACCATTGAAATAGAGACAGAAACACGTTCGGCAGCTTTGGAAAGCCTTACACTTCACTGAAATGTATTACTACACTCTATATCACAGTTGAGAGATAATGTTCCCGAGCTGCCTCAGTTCATAACAGTGTGTAGGAAGTTGTTTGATAAAGTGGGCAAAGCCTATACTTGGACCAGAAGGTAGAATATAGGAAACTACATGAAAACATGGATAATTCAGAGAAAATGACTGTAAGCAGATGAGAACTTGTTTAGAACAGCTCAAAGAGATACTCCAAGTCAGTTCTTAGTGTAGAAAAGCTAGCTAATATCCGTGAAATCCTTAATTCGAGTTAAGATCACATGAAACACTGTAGGAATCCTGAATTGTTTACTTAAAAGCAACTAGAGTGGTAAATGTGTGTTATACAAGGCAGAATACCATTGAAATAGTGAAAGAAACACGTTCGGCAGCTTTGGAAGGCCTTACACTTCACTGAAATGTAGTACTACACTCTATAACACAGTTGAGAGACAATGTTCCCAAGCTGCCTCAGTTCATAACAGTGTGTAGGAAGTTGTTTGATAAAGTGGGCAAAGCTTATACTTGGACCAGAAGGCAGAATATAGGAAACTACATGAAAACTTGGATAATTCAGAGATAATGACTGTAAGCAGATGAGAACTTGTTTAGAACAGCTCAACGAGATTCTCCAAGTCAGTTCTTAGTGTAGAAAAGGTAGCTGAGATCCGGGAAATCCTTAATTCGAGTTAAGATCACATGAAACACTGTATGAATCCTATATTCTTTACTTAAAGGAGACTAGAGTGGTAAATGTGTGTTATACAAGGCAGAATACCATTGAAATAGAGAAAGGAACACGTTCGGCAGCTTTGGAAAGCCTTACACTTCACTGAAATGTAGTACTACACTCTATATCACAGTTGAGAGACAATGTTCCTGAGCTGCGTCAGTTCATAACTGTGTGTAGGAAGTTGTTTGATAAAGTGGGCAAAGCTTATACTTGGACCAGAAGGCAGAATATAGGAAACTACATGAAAACATGGATAATTCAGAGAAAATGACTGTAAACAGATGAGAACTTGTTTAGAAAAGCTCAAAGAGATTCTCCAAGTCAGTTCTTAGTGTAGAAAAGGTAGCTAAGATCCGGGAAATCCTTAATTCGAGTTAAGATCACATGAAACACTGTATGAATCCTATATTCTTTACTTAAAGGAGACTAGAGTGGTAAATGTGTGTTATACAAGGCAGAATACCATTGAAATAGAGAAAGAAACACGTTCCGCAACTTTGGAAAGCCTTACACTTCACTGAAATGTATTACTACACTCTATAACACAGTTGAGAGACAATGTTCCCAAGCTGCCTCAGTTCATAACAGTGTGTAGGAAGTTGTTTGATAAAGTGGGCAAAGCTTATACTTGGACCAGAAGGCAGAATATAGGAAACTACATGAAAACTTGGATAATTCAGAGAAAATGACTGTAAGCAGATGAGAACTTGTTTAGAACAGCTCAACGAGATTCTCCAAGTCAGTTCTTAGTGTAGAAAAGGTAGCTAAGATCCGGGAAATCCTTAATTCGAGTTAAGATCACATGAAACACTGTATGAATCCTATATTCTTTACTTAAAGGAGACTAGAGTGGTAAATGTGTGTTATACAAGGCAGAATACCATTGAAATAGAGAAAGAAACACGTTAGGCAGCTTTGGAAAGCCTTACACTTCACTGAAATGTAGTAGTACACTCTATAACACAGTTGAGAGACAATGTTCCCGAGCTGCCTCAGTTCATAACCGTGTGTAGGAAGTTGTTTGATAAAGTGGGCAAAGCTTATACTTGGACCAGAAGGCAGAATATAGGAAACTACATGAAAACATGGATAATTCAGAGAAAATGACTGTAAACAGATGAGAACTTGTTTAGAACAGCTCAAAGAGATTCTCCAAGTCAGTTCTTAGTGTAGAAAAGGTAGCTAAGATCCGGGAAATCCTTAATTCGAGTTAAGATCACATGAAACAGTGTTTGAATCCTATATTCTTTACCTAAAGGAGACTAGAGTGGTAAAAGTGTGTTATACAAGGCAGAATACCATTGAAATAGAGAAAGAAACACGTTCCGCAACTTTGGAAAGCCTTACACTTCACTGAAATGTAGTACTACACTCTATAACACAGTTGAGAGACAATGTTCCCAAGCTGCCTCAGTTCATAACAGTGTGTAGGAAGTTGTTTGATAAAGTGGGCAAAGCTTATACTTGGACCAGAAGGCAGAATATAGGAAACTACATGAAAACTTGGATAATTCAGAGAAAATGACTGTAAGCAGATGAGAACTTGTTTAGAACAGCTCAACGAGATTCTCCAAGTCAGTTCTTAGTGTAGAAAAGGTAGCTAATTTCCGGGAAATCCTTAATTCGAGTTAAGATCACATGAAACACTGTATGAATCCTATATTCTTTACTTAAAGGAGACTAGAGTGGTAAATGTGTGTTATACAAGGCAGAATACCATTGAAATAGAGAAAGAAACACGTTAGGCAGCTTTGGAAAGCCTGACACTTCATTGAAATGTAGTAGTACACTCTATAACACAGTTGAGAGACAATGTTCCCGAGCTGCCTCAGTTCATAACAGTGTGTAGGAAGTTGTTTGATAAAGTGGGCAAAGCTTATACTTGGACCAGAAGGCAGAATATAGGAAACTACATGAAAACATGGATAATTCAGAGAAAATGACTGTAAACAGATGAGAACTTGTTTAGAACAGCTCAAAGAGATTCTCCAAGTCAGTTCTTAGTGTAGAAAAGGTAGCTAAGATCCGGGAAATCCTTAATTCGAGTTAAGATCACATGAAACAGTGTTTGAATCCTATATTCTTTACCTAAAGGAGACTAGAGTGGTAAAAGTGTGTTATACAAGGCAGAATACCATTGAAATAGAGAAAGAAAAACAATCAGCAGCTTTGGAAAGCCATACACTTCACTGAAATGTAGTACTACACTCTATAACACAGTTGAGAGACAATTTTCCCGAGCTGCCTCAGTTCATAACAGTGTGTAGGAAGTTGTTTGATAAAGTGGGCAAAGCTTATACTTGGACCAGAAGGCAGAATATAGGAAACTACATGAAAACTTGGATAATTCAGAGAAAATGACTGTAAGCAGATGAGAACTTGTTTAGAACAGCTCAACGAGATTCTCCAAGTCAGTTCTTAGTGTAGAAAAGGTAGCTAAGATCCGGGAAATCCTTAATTCGAGTTAAGATCACATGAAACACTGTATGAATCCTATATTCTTTACTTAAAGGAGACTAGAGTGGTAAATGTGTGTTATACAAGGCAGAAGACCATTGAAATAGAGAAAGAAACACGTTAGGCAGCTTTGGAAAGCCTTACACTTCACTGAAATGTAGTAGTACACTCTATAACACAGTTGAGAGACAATGTTCCCGAGCTGCCTCAGTTCATAACAGTGTGTAGGAAGTTGTTTGATAAAGTGGGCAAAGTTTATACTTGGACCAGAAGGCAGAATATAGGAAACTACATGAAAACATGGATAATTCAGAGAAAATGACTGTAAGCAGATGAGAACTTGTTTAGAACAGCTCAAAGAGATTTTCCAAGTCAGTTCTTAGTGTAGAAAAGGTAGCTAAGATCCGGGAAATTCTTAATTCGAGTTAAGATCACATGAAACACTGTATGAATCCTATATTCTTTTCTTAAAGGAGACTAGAGTGGTCACTGTGTGTTATACAAGGCAGAATACCATTGAAATAGAAAAAGAAACACGTTCGGCAGCTTTGGAAAGCCTTACACTTCACTGAAATGTAGTACTACACTCTATAACACAGTTGAGAGACAATGTTCCCGAGCTGCCTCAGTTCATAACTGTGTGTAGGAAGTTGTTTGATAAAGTGGGCAAAGCTTATACTTGGACCAGAAGGCAGAATATAGGAAACTACATGAAAACTTGGATAATTCAGAGAAAATGACTGTAAGCAGATGAGAACTTGTTTAGAAAAGCTCAACGAGATTCTCCAAGTCAGTTCTTAGTGTAGAAAAGGTAGCTAAGATCCGGGAAATCCTTAATTCGAGTTAAGATCACATGAAGCACTGTATGGACCCTATATTCTTTACTTAAAGGAGACTAGAGTGCTAAAAGTGTGTTATACAAGGCAGAATACCATTGAAATAGAGACAGAAACACGTTCGGCAGCTTTGGAAAGCCTTACACTTCACTGAAATGTAGTACTACACTCTATATCACAGTTGAGAGACAATGTTCCCGAGCTGCCTCAATTCATAACAGTGTGTAGGAAGTTGTTTGATAAAGTGGGCAAAGCCTATACTTGGACCAGAAGGCAGAATATAGAAAACTACATGAAAACATGGATAATTCAGAGAAAATGACTGTAAGCAGATGAGAACTTGTTTAGAACACCTCAAAGAGATTCTCCAAGTCAGTTCTTAGTGTAGAAAAGGTAGCTAAGATCCGGGAAATCCTTAATTCGAGTTAAGATCACATGAAACACTGTATGAATCCTATATTCTTTACTTAAAGGAGACTAGAGTGGTAAATGTGTGTTATACAAGGCAGAATACCATTGAAATAGAGAAAGAAACACGTTCGGCAGCTTTGGAAAGCCTTACACTTCACTGAAATGTAGTACTACACTCTATAACACAGTTGAGAGTCAATGTTCCCGAGCTCCCTCAGTTCATAACAGTGTGTAGGAAGTTATTTCATAAAGTGGGCAAAGCTTATACTTGGACCAGAAGGCAGAATATAGGAAACTACATGAAAACTTGGATAATTCAGAGAAAATGACTGTAAGCAGATGAGAACTTGTTTAGAACAGCTCAACGAGATTCTCCAAGTCAGTTCTTAGTGTAGAAAAGGTAGCTAAGATCCGGGAAATCCTTAATTCGAGTTAAGATCACATGAAACACTGTATGAATCCTATATTCTTTACTTAAAGGAGACTAGAGTGGTAAATGTGTGTTATACAAGGCAGAATACCATTGAAATAGAGAAAGAAACACGTTAGGCAGCTTTGGAAAGCCTTACACTTCACTGAAATGTAGTAGTACACTCTATAACACAGTTGAGAGACAATGTTCCCGAGCTGCCTCAGTTCATAACAGTGTGTAGGAAGTTGTTTGATAAAGTGGGCAAAGCTTATACTTGGACCAGAAGGCAGAATATAGGAAACTACATGAAAACATGGATAATTCAGAGAAAATGACTGTAAACAGATGAGAACTTGTTTAGAACAGCTCAAAGAGATTCTCCAAGTCAGTTCTTAGTGTAGAAAAGGTAGCTAAGATCCGGGAAATCCTTAATTCGAGTTAAGATCACATGAAACAGTGTTTGAATCCTATATTCTTTACCTAAAGGAGACTAGAGTGGTAAAAGTGTGTTATACAAGGCAGAATACCATTGAAATAGAGAAAGAAAAACAATCAGCAGCTTTGGAAAGCCATACACTTCACTGAAATGTAGTACTACACTCTATAACACAGTTGAGAGACAATTTTCCCGAGCTGCCTCAGTTCATAACAGTGCGTAGGAAGTTGTTTGATAAAGTGGGCAAAGCTTATACTTGGACCAGAAGGCAGAATATAGGAAACTACATGAAAACTTGGATAATTCAGAGAAAATGACTGTAAGCAGATGAGAACTTGTTTAGAACAGCTCAACGAGATTCTCCAAGTCAGTTCTTAGTGTAGAAAAGGTAGCTAAGATCCGGGAAATCCTTAATTCGAGTTAAGATCACATGAAACACTGTATGAATCCTATATTCTTTACTTAAAGGAGACTAGAGTGGTAAATGTGTGTTATACAAGGCAGAATACCATTGAAATAGAGAAAGAAACACGTTAGGAAGCTTTGGAAAGCCTTACACTTCACTGAAATGTAGTAGTACACTCTATAACACAGTTGAGAGACAATGTTCCCGAGCTGCCTCAGTTCATAACAGTGTGTAGGAAGTTGTTTGATAAAGTGGGCAAAGCTTATACTTGGACCAGAAGGCAGAATATAGGAAACTACATGAAAACATGGATAATTCAGAGAAAATGACTGTAAGCAGATGAGAACTTGTTTAGAACAGCTCAAAGAGATTTTCCAAGTCAGTTCTAAGTGTAGAAAAGGTAGCTAAGATCCGGGAAATTCTTAATTCGAGTTAAGATCACATGAAACACTGTATGAATCCTATATTCTTTTCTTAAAGGAGACTAGAGTGGTAACTGTGTGTTATACAAGGCAGAATACCATTGAAATAGAGAAAGAAACACGTTCGGCAGCTTTGGAAAGCCTTACACTTCACTGAAATGTAGTACTACACTCTATAACACAGTTGAGAGACAATGTTCCCGAGCTGCCTCAGTTCATAACTGTGTGTAGGAAGTTGTTTGATAAAGTGGGCAAAGCTTATACTTGGACCAGAAGGCAGAATATAGGAAACTACATGAAAACTTGGATAATTCAGAGAAAATGACTGTAAGCAGATGAGAACTTGTTTAGAAAAGCTCAATGAGATTCTCCAAGTCAGTTCTTAGTGTAGAAAAGGTAGCTAAGATCCGGGAAATCCTTAATTCGAGTTAAGATCACATGAAGCACTGTATGGACCCTATATTCTTTACTTAAAGGAGACTAGAGTGCTAAAAGTGTGTTATACAAGGCAGAATACCATTGAAATAGAGACAGAAACACGTTCGGCAGCTTTGGAAAGCCTTACACTTCACTGAAATGTAGTACTACACTCTATATCACAGTTGAGAGACAATGTTCCCGAGCTGCCTCAATTCATAACAGTGTGTAGGAAGTTGTTTGATAAAGTGGGCAAAGCCTATACTTGGACCAGAAGGCAGAATATAGAAAACTACATGAAAACATGGATAATTCAGAGAAAATGACTGTAAGCAGATGAGAACTTGTTTAGAACAGCTCAACGAGATTCTCCAAGTCAGTTCTTAGTGTAGAAAAGGTAGCTAAGATCCGGGAAATCCTTAATTCGAGTTAAGATCACATGAAACACTGTATGAATCCTATATTCTTTACTTAAAGGAGACTAGAGTGGTAAATGTGTGTTATACAAGGCAGAATACCATTGAAATAGAGAAAGAAACACGTTAGGCAGCTTTGGAAAGCCTTACACTTCACTGAAATGTAGTAGTACACTCTATAACACAGTTGAGAGACAATGTTCCCGAGCTGCCTCAGTTCATAACAGTGTGTAGGAAGTTGTTTGATAAAGTGGGCAAAGCTTATACTTGGACCAGAAGGCAGAATATAGGAAACTACATGAAAACATGGATAATTCAGAGAAAATGACTGTAAGCAGATGAGAACTTGTTTAGAACAGCTCAAAGAGATTTTCCAAGTCAGTTCTTAGTGTAGAAAAGGTAGCTAAGATCCGGGAAATTCTTAATTCGAGTTAAGATCACATGAAACACTGTATGAATCCTATATTCTTTTCTTAAAGGAGACTAGAGTGGTCACTGTGTGTTATACAAGGCAGAATACCATTGAAATAGAGAAAGAAACACGTTCGGCAGCTTTGGAAAGCCTTACACTTCACTGAAATGTAGTACTACACTCTATAACACAGTTGAGAGACAATGTTCCCGAGCTGCCTCAGTTCATAACTGTGTGTAGGAAGTTGTTTGATAAAGTGGGCAAAGCTTATACTTGGACCAGAAGGCAGAATATAGGAAACTACATGAAAACTTGGATAATTCAGAGAAAATGACTGTAAGCAGATGAGAACTTGTTTAGAAAAGCTCAACGAGATTCTCCAAGTCAGTTCTTAGTGTAGAAAAGGTAGCTAAGATCCGGGAAATCCTTAATTCGAGTTAAGATCACATGAAGCACTGTATGGACCCTATATTCTTTACTTAAAGGAGACTAGAGTGCTAAAAGTGTGTTATACAAGGCAGAATACCATTGAAATAGAGACAGAAACACGTTCGGCAGCTTTGGAAAGCCTTACACTTCACTGAAATGTAGTACTACACTCTATATCACAGTTGAGAGACAATGTTCCCGAGCTGCCTCAATTCATAACAGTGTGTAGGAAGTTGTTTGATAAAGTGGGCAAAGCCTATACTTGGACCAGAAGGCAGAATATAGAAAACTACATGAAAACATGGATAATTCAGAGAAAATGACTGTAAGCAGATGAGAACTTGTTTAGAACACCTCAAAGAGATTCTCCAAGTCAGTTCTTAGTGTAGAAAAGGTAGCTAAGATCCGGGAAATCCTTAATTCGAGTTAAGATCACATGAAACACTGTATGAATCCTATATTCTTTACTTAAAGGAGACTAGAGTGGTAAATGTGTGTTATACAAGGCAGAATACCATTGAAATAGAGAAAGAAACACGTTCGGCAGCTTTGGAAAGCCTTACACTTCACTGAAATGTAGTACTACACTCTATAACACAGTTGAGAGTCAATGTTCCCGAGCTCCCTCAGTTCATAACAGTGTGTAGGAAGTTATTTCATAAAGTGGGCAAAGCTTATACTTGGACCAGAAGGCAGAATATAGGAAACTACATGAAAACTTGGATAATTCAAAGAAAATGACTGTAAGCATATGAGAACTTGTTTAGAACAGCTCAACGAGATTCTCCAAGTCAGTTCTTAGTGTAGAAAAGGTAGCTAAGATCCGGGAAATTCTTAATTCGAGTTAAGATCACATGAAACACTGTATGAATCCTATATTCTTTACTTAAAGGAGACTAGAGTGGTAAATGTGTGTTATACAAGGCAGAATACCATTGAAATAGAGAAAGAAACACGTTAGGCAGCTTTGGAAAGCCTTACACTTCACTGAAATGTAGTAGTACACTCTATAACACAGTTGAGAGACAATGTTCCCGAGCTCCCTCAGTTCATAACAGTGTGTAGGAAGTTATTTCATAAAGTGGGCAAAGCTTATACTTGGACCAGAAGGCAGAATATAGGAAACTACATGAAAACATGGATAATTCAGAGAAAATGACTGTAAGCACATGAGAACTTGTTTAGAACAGCTCAAAGAGATTTTCCAAGTCAGTTCTTAGTGTAGAAAAGGTAGCTAAGATCCGGGAAATCCTTAATTCGAGTTAAGATCACATGAAACACTGTATGAATCCTATATTCTTTACTTAAAAGAGACTAGAGTGGTAAATGTGTGTTATACAAGGCAGAATACCATTGAAATAGAGAAAGAAACACGTTCGGCAGCTTTGGAAAGCCTTATACTTCACTGAAATGTAGTAGTACACTCTATAACACAGTTGAGAGACAATGTTCCCGAGCTGCCTCAGTTCATAACAGTGTGTAGTTAGTTGTTTGATAAAGTGGGCAAAGCCTATACTTGGACCAGAAGGCAGAATATAGGAAACTACATGAAAACATGGATAATTCAGAGAAAATGACTGTAAGCACATGAGAACTTGTTTAGAACAGCTCAAAGAGATTTTCCAAGTCAGTTCTTAGTGTAGAAAAGGTAGCTAAGATCCGGGAAATCCTTAATTCGAGTTAAGATCACATGAAACACTGTATGAATCCTATATTCTTTACTTAAAGGAGACTAGAGTGGTAACTGTGTGTTATACAAGGCAGAATACCATTGAAATAGAGAAAGAAACACGTTCGGCAGCTTTGGAAAGCCTTACACTTCACTGAAATGTAGTACTACACTCTATAACACAGTTGAGAGACAATGTTCCCGAGCTGCCTCAGTTCATAACTGTGTGTAGGAAGTTGTTTCATAAAGTGGGCAAAGCTTATACTTGGACCAGAAGGCAGAATATAGGAAACTACATGAAAACATGGATAATTCAGAGAAAATGACTGTAAACAGATGAGAACTTGTTTAAAACAGCTCAAAGAGATTCTCCAAGTCAGTTCTTAGTGTAGAAAAGGTAGCTAAGATCCGGGAAATCCTTAATTCGAGTTAAGATCACATGAAACAGTGTTTGAATCCTATATTCTTTACCTAAAGGAGACTAGAGTGGTAAAAGTGTGTTATACAAGGCAGAATACCATTGAAATAGAGAAAGAAAAACAATCAGCAGCTTTGGAAAGCCATACACTTCACTGAAATGTAGTACTACACTCTATAACACAGTTGAGAGACAATTTTCCCGAGCTGCCTCAGTTCATAACAGTGTGTAGGAAGTTGTTTGATAAAGTGGGCAAAGCTTATACTTGGACCAGAAGGCAGAATATAGGAAACTACATGAAAACATGGATAATTCAGAGAAAACGAATGTAAAGAGATTAGAAGTTGTTAAGAACAGCTCAAAGAGATTCTCCAACTCAGTTCTTAGTGTAGAAAAGGTAGCTAAGATCCTGGAAATCCTTAATTCGAGTTAAGATCACATGAAACACTGTATGAACCCTATATTCTTTACTGAAAGGAGACTAGAGTGGTAACAGTGTGTTATACAAGGCAGAATACCATTGAAATAGAGAAAGGAACACGTTCGGCAGCTTTGGAAAGCCTTACACTTCACTGAAATGTAGTACTACACTCTATATCACAGTTGAGAGACAATGTTCCCGAGCTGCGTCAGTTCATAACTGTGTGTAGGAAGTTGTTTGATAAAGTGGGCAAAGCTTATACTTGGACCAGAAGGCAGAATATAGGAAACTACATGAAAACTTGGATAATTCAGAGAAAATGACTGTAAGCAGATGAGAACTTGTTTAGAACAGCTCAAAGAGATTCTGCAAGTCAGTTCTTAGTGTAGAAAAGGTAGCTGAGATCCGGGAAATCCTTAATTCGAGTTAAGATCACATGAAACACTATATGAATCCTATTTTCTTTACATAAAGGGGACTAGAGTGGTAAAAGTGTGTTATACAAAGCAGAATACCATTGAAATAGAGAAAGAAACACGTTCGGCAGCTTTGGAAAGCCTTACACTTCACTGAAATGTAGTAGTACACTCTATAACACAGTTGAGAGACAATGTTCCCGAGCTGCCTCAGTTCATAACAGTGTGTAGGAAGTTGTTTGATAAAGAGGGCAAAGCTTATGTTTGGACCAGAAGACAGAATATAGGAAACTACATGAAAACATGGATAATTCCGGGAAAATGACTGTAAGCACATGAGAACTTGTTTAGAACAGCTCAAAGAGATTCTCCAAGTCAGTTCTTAGTGTAGAAAAGGTATCTAAGATCCGGGAAATCCTTAATTCGAGTTAAGATCACATGAAACACTGTATGAATCCTATATTCTTTACTTATAGGAGACTAGAGTGGTAAATGTGTGTTATACAAGGCAGAATACCATCGAAATAGAGAAAGAAACACGTTCGGCAGCTTTGGAAAGCCTTACACTTCACTGAAATGTAGTACTACACTCTATAACACAGTTGAGAGACAATGTTCCCGAGCTGCCTCAGTTCATAACAGTGTGTAGGAAGTTGTTTGATAAAGTGGGCAAAGCTTATACTTGGACCAGAAGGGAGAATATAGGAAACTACATGAAAACTTGGATAATTCACAGAAAATGACTGTAAGCAGATGAGAACTTGTTTAGAACAGCTCAAAGAGATTTTCCAAGTCAGTTCTTAGTGTAGAAAAGGTAGCTAAGATCCGGGAAATTCTTAATTCGAGTTAAGATCACATGAAACACTGTATGAATCCTATATTCTTTTCTTAAAGGAGACTAGAGTGGTCACTGTGTGTTATACAAGGCAGAATACCATTGAAATAGAGAAAGAAACACGTTCGGCACCTTTGGAAAGCCTTACACTTCACTGAAATGTAGTACTACACTCTATAACACAGTTGAGAGACAATGTTCCCGAGCTGCCTCAGTTCATAACTGTGTGTAGGAAGTTGTTTGATAAAGTGGGCAAAGCTTATACTTGGACCAGAAGGCAGAATATAGGAAACTACATGAAAACTTGGATAATTCAGAGAAAATGACTGTAAGCAGATGAGAACTTGTTTAGAAAAGCTCAACGAGATTCTCCAAGTCAGTTCTTAGTGTAGAAAAGGTAGCTAAGATCCGGGAAATCCTTAATTCGAGTTAAGATCACATGAAGCACTGTATGGACCCTATATTCTTTACTTAAAGGAGACTAGAGTGCTAAAAGTGTGTTATACAAGGCAGAATACCATTGAAATAGAGACAGAAACACGTTCGGCAGCTTTGGAAAGCCTTACACTTCACTGAAATGTAGTACTACACTCTATATCACAGTTGAGAGACAATGTTCCCGAGCTGCCTCAATTCATAACAGTGTGTAGGAAGTTGTTTGATAAAGTGGGCAAAGCTTATACTTGGACCAGAAGGCAGAATATAGAAAACTACATGAAAACATGGATAATTCAGAGAAAATGACTGTAAGCAGATGAGAACTTGTTTAGAACACCTCAAAGAGATTCTCCAAGTCAGTTCTTAGTGTAGAAAAGGTAGCTAAGATCCGGGAAATCCTTAATTCGAGTTAAGATCACATGAAACACTGTATGAATCCTATATTCTTTACTTAAAGGAGACTAGAGTGGTAAATGTGTGTTATACAAGGCAGAATACCATTGAAATAGAGAAAGAAACACGTTCGGCAGCTTTGGAAAGCCTTACACTTCACTGAAATGTAGTACTACACTCTATAACACAGTTGAGAGTCAATGTTCCCGAGCTCCCTCAGTTCATAACAGTGTGTAGGAAGTTATTTCATAAAGTGGGCAAAGCTTATACTTGGACCAGAAGGCAGAATATAGGAAACTACATGAAAACTTGGATAATTCAAAGAAAATGACTGTAAGCATATGAGAACTTGTTTAGAACAGCTCAACGAGATTCTCCAAGTCAGTTC
The DNA here is from genome assembly GCF_964339955.1 of Pipistrellus hanaki. Classification (NCBI taxonomy): domain Eukaryota; kingdom Metazoa; phylum Chordata; class Mammalia; order Chiroptera; family Vespertilionidae; genus Pipistrellus; species Pipistrellus hanaki. The sequence goes on from NW_028182293.1 coordinate 586,667, forward strand.
TTAGTGTAGAAAAGGTAGCTAAGATCCGGGAAATTCTTAATTCGAGTTAAGATCACATGAAACACTGTATGAATCCTATATTCTTTACTTAAAGGAGACTAGAGTGGTAAATGTGTGTTATACAAGGCAGAATACCATTGAAATAGAGAAAGAAACACGTTAGGCAGCTTTGGAAAGCCTTACACTTCACTGAAATGTAGTAGTACACTCTATAACACAGTTGAGAGACAATGTTCCCGAGCTCCCTCAGTTCATAACAATGTGTAGGAAGTTATTTCATAAAGTGGGCAAAGCTTATACTTGGACCAGAAGGCAGAATATAGGAAACTACATGAAAACATGGATAATTCAGAGAAAATGACTGTAAGCACATGAGAACTTGTTTAGAACAGCTCAAAGAGATTTTCCAAGTCAGTTCTTAGTGTAGAAAAGGTAGCTAAGATCCGGGAAATCCTTAATTCGAGTTAAGATCACATGAAACACTGTATGAATCCTATATTCTTTACTTAAAAGAGACTAGAGTGGTAAATGTGTGTTATACAAGGCAGAATACCATTGAAATAGAGAAAGAAACACGTTCGGCAGCTTTGGAAAGCCTTATACTTCACTGAAATGTAGTAGTACACTCTATAACACAGTTGAGAGACAATGTTCCCGAGCTGCCTCAGTTCATAACAGTGTGTAGTTAGTTGTTTGATAAAGTGGGCAAAGCCTATACTTGGACCAGAAGGCAGAATATAGGAAACTACATGAAAACATGGATAATTCAGAGAAAATGACTGTAAGCACATGAGAACTTGTTTAGAACAGCTCAAAGAGATTTTCCAAGTCAGTTCTTAGTGTAGAAAAGGTAGCTAAGATCCGGGAAATCCTTAATTCGAGTTAAGATCACATGAAACACTGTATGAATCCTATATTCTTTACTTAAAGGAGACTAGAGTGGTAACTGTGTGTTATACAAGGCAGAATACCATTGAAATAGAGAAAGAAACACGTTCGGCAGCTTTGGAAAGCCTTACACTTCACTGAAATGTAGTACTACACTCTATAACACAGTTGAGAGACAATGTTCCCGAGCTGCCTCAGTTCATAACTGTGTGTAGGAAGTTGTTTCATAAAGTGGGCAAAGCTTATACTTGGACCAGAAGGCAGAATATAGGAAACTACATGAAAACATGGATAATTCAGAGAAAATGACTGTAAACAGATGAGAACTTGTTTAAAACAGCTCAAAGAGATTCTCCAAGTCAGTTCTTAGTGTAGAAAAGGTAGCTAAGATCCGGGAAATCCTTAATTCGAGTTAAGATCACATGAAACAGTGTTTGAATCCTATATTCTTTACCTAAAGGAGACTAGAGTGGTAAAAGTGTGTTATACAAGGCAGAATACCATTGAAATAGAGAAAGAAAAACAATCAGCAGCTTTGGAAAGCCATACACTTCACTGAAATGTAGTACTACACTCTATAACACAGTTGAGAGACAATTTTCCCGAGCTGCCTCAGTTCATAACAGTGTGTAGGAAGTTGTTTGATAAAGTGGGCAAAGCTTATACTTGGACCAGAAGGCAGAATATAGGAAACTACATGAAAACATGGATAATTCAGAGAAAACGAATGTAAAGAGATTAGAAGTTGTTAAGAACAGCTCAAAGAGATTCTCCAACTCAGTTCTTAGTGTAGAAAAGGTAGCTAAGATCCTGGAAATCCTTAATTCGAGTTAAGATCACATGAAACACTGTATGAACCCTATATTCTTTACTGAAAGGAGACTAGAGTGGTAACAGTGTGTTATACAAGGCAGAATACCATTGAAATAGAGAAAGGAACACGTTCGGCAGCTTTGGAAAGCCTTACACTTCACTGAAATGTAGTACTACACTCTATATCACAGTTGAGAGACAATGTTCCCGAGCTGCGTCAGTTCATAACTGTGTGTAGGAAGTTGTTTGATAAAGTGGGCAAAGCTTATACTTGGACCAGAAGGCAGAATATAGGAAACTACATGAAAACTTGGATAATTCAGAGAAAATGACTGTAAGCAGATGAGAACTTGTTTAGAACAGCTCAAAGAGATTCTGCAAGTCAGTTCTTAGTGTAGAAAAGGTAGCTGAGATCCGGGAAATCCTTAATTCGAGTTAAGATCACATGAAACACTATATGAATCCTATTTTCTTTACATAAAGGGGACTAGAGTGGTAAAAGTGTGTTATACAAAGCAGAATACCATTGAAATAGAGAAAGAAACACGTTCGGCAGCTTTGGAAAGCCTTACACTTCACTGAAATGTAGTAGTACACTCTATAACACAGTTGAGAGACAATGTTCCCGAGCTGCCTCAGTTCATAACAGTGTGTAGGAAGTTGTTTGATAAAGAGGGCAAAGCTTATGTTTGGACCAGAAGACAGAATATAGGAAACTACATGAAAACATGGATAATTCCGGGAAAATGACTGTAAGCACATGAGAACTTGTTTAGAACAGCTCAAAGAGATTCTCCAAGTCAGTTCTTAGTGTAGAAAAGGTATCTAAGATCCGGGAAATCCTTAATTCGAGTTAAGATCACATGAAACACTGTATGAATCCTATATTCTTTACTTATAGGAGACTAGAGTGGTAAATGTGTGTTATACAAGGCAGAATACCATCGAAATAGAGAAAGAAACACGTTCGGCAGCTTTGGAAAGCCTTACACTTCACTGAAATGTAGTACTACACTCTATAACACAGTTGAGAGACAATGTTCCCGAGCTGCCTCAGTTCATAACAGTGTGTAGGAAGTTGTTTGATAAAGTGGGCAAAGCTTATACTTGGACCAGAAGGGAGAATATAGGAAACTACATGAAAACTTGGATAATTCACAGAAAATGACTGTAAGCAGATGAGAACTTGTTTAGAACAGCTCAAAGAGATTCTCCAAGTCAGTTCTTAGTGTAGAAAAGGTAGCTAAGATCCGGGAAATCCTTAATTCGAGTTAAGATCACATGAAGCACTGTATGGACCCTATATTCTTTACTTAAAGGAGACTAGAGTGGTAACAGTGTGTTATACAAGGCAGAATACCATTGAAATAGAGAAAGGAACACGTTCGGCAGCTTTGGAAAGCCTTACACTTCACTGAAATGTAGTACTACACTCTATATCAAAGTTGAGAGACAATGTTCCCGAGCTGCCTCAGTTCATAACAGTGTGTAGGAAGTTGTTTGATAAAGTGGGCAAAGCCTATACTTGGACCAGAAGGCAGAATATAGGAAACTACATGAAAACATGGATAATTCAGAGAAAATGACTGTAAGCAGATGAGAACTTGTTTAGAACAGCTCAAAGAGATTCTCCAAGTCAGTTCTTAGTGTAGAAAAGGTAGCTAATATCCGGGAAATCCTTAATTAGAGTTAAGATCACATGAAACACTGTAGGAATCCTGTATTGTTTACTTAAAGTAGACTAGAGTGGTAAATGTGTGTTATACAGGGCAGCATACCATTGAAATAGTGAACGAAACACGTTTGGCAGCTTTGGAAGGCCTTACACTTCACTGAAATATAGTACTACACTCTATAACACAGTTGAGAGACAATGTTGCCAAGCTGCCTCAGTTCATAACAGTGTTTAGGAAGTTGTTTGATAAAGTGGGCAAAGCTTATACTTGGACCAGAAGGCAGAATATAGGAAACTACATGAAAACTTGGATAATTCAGAGAAAATGACTGTAAGCAGATGAGAACTTGTTTAGAACAGCTCAACGAGATTCTCCAAGTCAGTTCTTATTGTAGAAAAGGTAGCTAAGATCCGGGAAATCCTTAATTCGAGTTAAGATCACATGAAACACTGTATGAATTCTGTATTGTTTACTTAAAAGAGACTAGAGTGGTAAATGTGTGTTATACAAGGCAGAATACCATTGAAATAGTGAACGAAACACGTTCGGCAGCTTTGGAAGGCCTTACACTTCACTGAAATGTAGTACTACACTCTATAACACAGTTGAGAGACAATGTTCCCCAGCTGCCTCTGTTCATAACAGTGTGTAGGAAGTTTTTTGATAAAGTGGGCAAAGCTTATACTTGGACCAGAAGGAAGAATATAAGAAACTACATGAAAACATGGATAATTCAGAGAAAATGACTGTAAAAAGATGAGAACTGGATTAGAACAGCTCAAAGAGATTCTCCAAGTCAGTTCTTAGTTTAGAAAAGGTAGGCAATATCCGGGAAATCCTTAATTCGAGTTAAGATCACATGAAACACTGTAGGAATCCTGTATTGTTTACTTAAAGGAGACTAGAGTGGTAAATGTGTGTTATACAAGGCAGAATACCATTGAAATAGTGAAAGAAACACGTTCGGCAGCTTTGGAGGGCCTTACACTTCACTGAAATGTAGTACTACACTCTGTAACACAGTTGAGAGACAATGTTCCTGAGCACCCTCTGTTCATAACAGTGTGTAGGAAGTTGTTTGATAAAGTGGGCAATGCTTATACTTGGACCAGAAGGAAGAATATAGGAAACTACATGAAAACATGGATAATTCAGAGAAAATGACTGTAAACAGATGAGAACTGGTATAGAACAGCTCAAAGAGATTCTCCAAGTCACTTCTTAGTGTAGAAAAGGTAGCTAAGATCCGGGAAATCCTTAATTCGAGTTAAGATCACATGAAACACTGTAGGAATCCTGTATTGTTTACTTAAAAGAAACTAGAGTGGTAAATGTGTGTTATACAAGGCAGCATACCATTGAAATAGTGAACAAAACACGTTCGGCAGCTTTGGAAGGCCTTACACTTCACTGAAATGTAGTACTACACTCTATAACACAGTTGAGAGACAATGTTCCCCAGCTGTCTCTGTTCATAACAGTGTGTAGGAAGTTGTTTGATAAAGTGGGCAAAGATTATACTTGTACCAGAAGGCAGAATATAAGAAACTATATGAAAACATGGATAATTCAGTGAAAATAACTGTAAACAGATAAGAACTGGTTTAGAACAGCTCACAGAGATTCTCCAAGTCAGTTCTTAGTGTAGAAAAGGTAGCTAAGATCTGGGAAATCCTTAATTCGAGTTAAGATCACATGAAACACTGTATGAATTCTGTATTGTTTACTTAAAAGAGACTAGAGTGGTAAATGTGTGTTATACAAGGCAGAATACCATTGAAATAGTGAACGAAACACGTTCGGCAGCTTTGGAAGGCCTTACACTTCACTGAAATGTAGTACTACACTCTATAACACAGTTGAGAGACAATGTTCCCCAGCTGCCTCTGTTCATAACAGTGTGTAGGAAGTTTTTTGATAAAGTGGGCAAAGCTTATACTTGGACCAGAAGGAAGAATATAAGAAACTACATGAAAACATGGATAATTCAGAGAAAACGAATGTAAAAAGATGAGAACTGGATTAGAACAGCTCAAAGAGATTCTCCAAGTCAGTTCTTAGTGTAGAAAAGGTAGCTAAGATCCGGGAAATCCTTAATTCGAGTTAAAATCACATGAAGCACTGTATGGACCCTATATTCTTTACTTAAAGGAGACTAGAGTGCTAAAATTGTGTTATACAAGGCAGAATACCATTGAAATAGAGACAGAAACACGTTCGGCAGCTTTGGAAAGCCTTACACTTCACTGAAATGTAGTACTACACTCTATATCACAGTTGAGAGACAATGTTCCCGAGCTGCCTCAGTTCATAACAGTGTGTAGGAAGTTGTTTGATAAAGTGGGCAAAGCCTATACTTGGACCAGAAGGCAGAATATAGAAAACTACATGAAAACATGGATAATTCAGAGAAAATGACTGTAAGCAGATGAGAACTTGTTTAGAACAGCTCAAAGAGATTCTCCAAGTCAGTTCTTAGTGTAGAAAAGGTAGCTAAGATCCGGGAAATCCTTAATTCGAGTTAAGATCACATGAAACACTGTATGAATCCTGTATTGTTTACTTAAAGGAGACTAGATTGGTAAATGTGTGTTATACAAGGCAGAATACCATTGAAATAGAGAAAGAAACACGTTCCGCAACTTTGGAAAGCCTTACATTTCACTGAAATGTAGTACTACACTCTATAACACAGTTGAGAGACAATGTTCCCGAGCTGCCTTAGTTCAGAACAGTGTGTAGGAAGTTGTTTCATAAAGTGGGCAAAGCTTATACTTGGACCAGAAGGCAGAATATAGGAAACTACATGAAAACATGGATAATTCAGAGAAAATGACTGTAAACAGATGAGAACTTGTTTAGAACAGCTCAAAGAGATTCTCCAAGTCAGTTCTTAGTGTAGAAAAGGTAGCTAAGATCCGGGAAATCCTTAATTCGAGTTAAGATCACAGGAAACAGTGTTTGAATCCTATATTCTTTACCTAAAGGAGACTAGAGTGGTAAAAGTGTGTTATACAAGGCAGAATACCATTGAAATAGAGAAAGGAACACGTTCGGCAGCTTTGGAAAGCCTTACACTTCACTGAAATGTAGTACTACACTCTATATCACAGTTGAGAGACAATGTTCCCGAGCTGCGTCAGTTCATAACTGTGTGTAGGAAGTTGTTTGATAAAGTGGGCAAAGCTTATACTTGGACCAGAAGGCAGAATATAGGAAACTACATGAAAACTTGGATAATTCAGAGAAAATGACTGTAAGCAGATGAGAACTTGTTTAGAACAGCTCAACGAGATTCTCCAAGTCAGTTCTTAGTGTAGAAAAGGTAGCTAAGATCCGCGAAATCCTTAATTCGAGTTAAGATCACATGAAGCACTGTATGGACCCTATATTCTTTACTTAAAGGAGACTAGAGTGCTAAAAGTGTGTTATACAAGGCAGAATACCATTGAAATAGTGAAAGAAACACGTTCGGCAGCTTTGAAAGGCCTTACACTTCACTGAAATGTAGTACTACACTCTGTAACACAGTTGAGAGACAATGTTCCTGAGCTGCCTCAGTTCATAACAGTGAGTAGGAAGTTGTTTGATAAAGTGGGCAAAGATTATACTTGTACCAGAAGGCAGAATATAAGAAACTACATTAAAACATGAATAATTCAGAGAAAATGACGGTAAACAGATGAGAACTGGTTTAGAACAGCTCACAGAAATTCTTCAAGTCAGTTCTTAGTGTAGAAAAGGTAGCTAAGATCCGGGAAATCCTTAATTCGAGTTAAGATCACATGAAACACTGTAGGAATCCTGTATTGCTTACTTAAAAGAGACTAGAGTGGTAAATGTGTGTTATACAAGGCAGCATACCATTGAAATAGTGAAAGAAACACGTTCGGCAGCTTTGGAAGGCCTTACACTTCACTGAAATGTAGTACTACACTCTATAACACAGTTGACAGACAATGTTCCCAAGTTTCCTCAGTTCATAACAGTGTTTAGGAAGTTGTTTGATAAAGTGGGCAAAGATTTTACTTGTACCAGAAGGCAGAATATAAGAAACTACATGAAAACATGGATAATTCAGAGAAAATGACTGTAAACAGATGAGAACTGGTTTAGAACACCTCACAGAGATTCTACAAGTCAGTTCTTAGTGTAGAAAAGGTAGCTAAGATCCGGGAAATCCTTAATACCAGTTAGGTTCACATGAAACACTGTATGAATTCTGTATTGTTTACTTAAAAGAGACTAGAGTGGTAAATGTTTGTTGTACAAGGCAGGATACCATTGAAATAGAGAAAGAAACACATTCGGGAGCTTTGGAAAGCCTTACACTTCACTGAAATGTAGTACTACACTCTGTAACACAGTTGAGAGACAATGTTCCTGAGCGCCCTCTGTTCACAACAGTGTGTAGGAAGTTGTTTGATAAAGTGGGCAAAGCTTATACTTGGACCAGAAGGAAGAATATAGGAAACTACATGAAAACTTGGATAATTCAGAGAAAATGACTGTAAAAAGATGAGAACTGGTTTAGAACAGCTCACAGAGATTCTCCAAGTCAGTTCTTAGTGTAGAAAAGGTAGCGAAGATCCGGGAAATCCTTAATTCGAGTTAAGATCACATGAAACACTGTAGAAATCCTGTATTGTTTACTTAAAGGAGACTAGATTGGTAAATGTGTGTTATACAAGACAGCATACCATTGAAATAGTGAAAGAAACACGTTCGGCAGCTTTGGAAGGCCTTACACTTCACTGAAATATAGTACTACAGTCTATAACACAGTTGAGAGACAATGTTGCCAAGCTGCCTCAGTTCATAACAGTGTTTAGGAAGTTGTTTGATAAAGTGGGCAAAGATTATACTTGTACCAGAAGGCAGAATATAAGAAACTACATGAAAACATGGATAATTCAGAGAAAATGACTGTAAACAGATGAGAACTGGTTTAGAACAGGTCAAAGAGATTCTCCAAGTCAATTCTTAGTGTAGAAAAAGTAGCTAAGATCCGGGAAATCCTTAATTCGAGTTAAGATCACATAAAACACTGTATGAATCCTGTATTGTTTACTTAAAAGAGACTAGAGTGGTAAATGTGTTATACAAGGCAGAATACCATTGAAATAGTGAAAGAAACACGTTCGGCAGCTTTGAAAGGCCTTACACTTCACTGAAATGTAGTACTACACTCTGTAACACAGTTGAGAGACAATGTTCCCGAGCTGCCTCAGTTCATAACAGTGAGTAGGAAGTTGTTTGATAAAGTGGGCAAAGATTATACTTGTACCAGAAGGCAGAATATAAGAAACTACATTAAAACATGAATAATTCAGAGAAAATGACGGTAAACAGATGAGAACTGGTTTAGAACAGCTCACAGAGATTCTCCAAGTCAGTTCTTAGTGTAGAAAAGGTAGCTAAGATCCGGGAAATCCTTAATTCGAGTTAAGATCACATGAAACACTGTAGGAATCCTGTATTGCTTACTTAAAAGAGACTAGAGTGGTAAATGTGTGTTATACAAGGCAGCATACCATTGAAATAGTGAAAGAAACACGTTCGGCAGCTTTGGAAGGCCTTACACTTCACTGAAATATAGTACTACACTCTATAACACAGTTGAGAGACAATGTTGCCAAGCTGCCTCAGTTCATAACAGTGTTTAGGAAGTTGTTTGATAAAGTGGGCAAAGATTTTACTTGTACCAGAAGGCAGAATATAAGAAACTACATGAAAACATGGATAATTCAGAGAAAATGACTATAAACAGATGAGAACTGGTTTAGAACAGCTCACAGAGATTCTCCAAGTCAGTTCTTAGTGTAGAAAAGGTAGCTAAGATCCGGGAAATCCTTGATTCGAGTTAAGATCACATGAAACACTGTAGGAATCCTGTATTGTTTACTTAAAAGAGACTAGAGTGGTAAAAGTGTGTTATACAAGGCAGCATACCATTGAAATAGTGAAAGAAACACATTTGGCAGCTTTGGAAGGCCTTATACTTCACTGAAATGTAGTACTACACTCTATAACACAGTTGAGAGACAATGTTCCCCAGCTGCCTCTGTTCATAACAGTGTGTAGGAAGTTGTTTGATAAAGTGGGCAAAGATTATACTTGTACCAGAAGGCAGAATATAAGAAACTACATGAAAACATGGATAATTCAGAGAAAATGACTGTAAACAGATGAGAACTGGTTTAGAACAGGTGAAAGAGATTCTCCAAGTCAATTCTTAGTGTAGAAAAGGTAGCTAATATCCGGTAAATCCTTAATTCGAGTTAAGATCACATGAAACACTGTAGGAATCCTGTATTGTTTACTTAAAGGAGACTAGAGGGGTAAATGTGTGTTATACAAGACAGCATACCATTGAAATAGTTAAAGAAACACTTTCGGCAGCTTTGGAAGGCCTTACACTTCACTGAAATATAGTACTACACTCTATAACACAGTTGAGAGACAATGTTCCCAAGCTGCCTCAGTTCATAACAGTGTTTAGGAAGTTGTTTGATAAAGTGGGCAAAGATTTTACTTGTACCAGAAGGCAGAATATAAGAAACTACATGAAAACATGGATAATTCAGAGAAAATGACTGTAAACAGATGAGAACTGGTTTAGAACAGCTCACAGAGATTCTAGAAGTCAGTTCTTAGTGTAGAAAAGGTAGCTAAGATCCGGGAAATCCTTAATACGAGTTAAGATCACATGAAACACTGTATGAATTCTGTATTGTTTACTTAAAAGAGACTAGAGTGGTAAATGTGTGTTGTACAAGGCAGGATACCATTGAAATTGAGAAAGAAACACATTTGGCAGCTTTGGAAAGCCTTACACTTCACTGAAATGTAGTACTACACTCTGAAACACAGTTGAGAGACAGTGTTCCTGAGCGCCCTCTGTTCACAACAGTGTGTAGGAAGTTGTTTGATAAAGTGGGCAAAGCTTATACTTGGACCAGAAGGAAGAATATAGGAAACTACATGAAAACATGGATAATTCAGAGAAAATGACTGTAAACAGATGAGAACTGGTTTAGAACAGCTCAAAGAGATTCTCCAAGTCAGTTCTTAGTGTAGAAAAGGTAGCTAAGATCCGGGAAATCCTTGATTCGAGTTAAGATCACATGAAACACTGTAGGAATCCTGTATTGTTTACTTAAAAGAGACTAGAGTGGTAAATGTGTGTTATACAAGGCAGCATACCATTGAAATAGTGAAGGAAAAACGTTCGGCAGCTTTGGAAGGCCTTACACTTCACTGAAATGTAGTACTACACTCTATAACACAGTTGAGAGACAATGTTCCCGAGCTGCCTCAGTTCATAACAGTGTTTAGGAAGTTGTTTGATAAAGTGGGCAAAGATTATACTTGTACCAGAAGGCAGAATATAAGAAACTACATGAAAACATGGATAATTCAGAGAAAATGACTGTAAACAGATGAGAACTGGTTTAGAACAGCTCAAAGAGATTATCCAAGTCAGTTCTTAGTGTAGAAAAGGTAGCTAAGATCCGGGAAATCCTTAATTCGAGTTAAGATCACATGAAACACTGTAGGAATCCTGTATTGTTTACTTAAAAGAGATGAGAGTGGTAAATGTGTGTTATACAAGGCAGCATACCATTGAAATAGTGAACGAAACACGTTCGGCAGCTTTGGAAGACCTTTGACTTCACTGAAATGTAGTACTACACTCTATAACACAGTTGAGAGACAATGATCCCCAGCTGCCTCTGTCCATAACAGTGTGTAGGAAGTTGTTTGATAAAGTGGGCAAAGCTTATACTTGGACCAGAAGGAAGAATATAGGAAACTACATGAAAACATGGATAATTCAGAGAAAATGACTGTAAAAAGATGAGAACTGGTTTAGAACAGCTCACAGAGATTCTCCAAGTCAGTTCTTAGTGTAGAAAAGGTAGCGAAGATCCGGGAAATCCTTAATTCGAGTTAAGATCACATGAAACACTGTATGAATTCTGTATTGTTTACTTAAAAGAGACTAGAGTGGTAAATGTGTGTTGTACAAGGCAGGATACCATTGAAATTGAGAAAGAAACACATTTGGCAGCTTTGGAAAGCCTTACACTTCACTGAAATGTAGTACTACACTCTGAAACACAGTTGAGAGACAGTGTTCCTGAGCGCCCTCTGTTCACAACAGTGTGTAGGAAGTTGTTTGATAAAGTGGGCAAAGCTTATACTTGGACCAGAAGGAAGAATATAGGAAACTACATGAAAACATGGATAATTCAGAGAAAATGACTGTAAACAGATGAGAACTGGTTTAGAACAGCTCAAAGAGATTCTCCAAGTCAGTTCTTAGTGTAGAAAAGGTAGCTAAGATCCGGGAAATCCTTGATTCGAGTTAAGATCACATGAAACACTGTAGGAATCCTGTATTGTTTACTTAAAAGAGACTAGAGTGGTAAATGTGTGTTATACAAGGCAGCATACCATTGAAATAGTGAAGGAAAAACGTTCGGCAGCTTTGGAAGGCCTTACACTTCACTGAAATGTAGTACTACACTCTATAACACAGTTGAGAGACAATGTTCCCGAGCTGCCTCAGTTCATAACAGTGTTTAGGAAGTTGTTTGATAAAGTGGGCAAAGATTATACTTGTACCAGAAGGCAGAATATAAGAAACTACATGAAAACATGGATAATTCAGAGAAAATGACTGTAAACAGATGAGAACTGGTTTAGAACAGCTCAAAGAGATTATCCAAGTCAGTTCTTAGTGTAGAAAAGGTAGCTAAGATCCGGGAAATCCTTAATTCGAGTTAAGATCACATGAAACACTGTAGGAATCCTGTATTGTTTACTTAAAAGAGATGAGAGTGGTAAATGTGTGTTATACAAGGCAGCATACCATTGAAATAGTGAACGAAACACATTCGGCAGCTTTGGAAGACCTTTGACTTCACTGAAATGTAGTACTACACTCTATAACACAGTTGAGAGACAATGATCCCCAGCTGCCTCTGTTCATAACAGTGTGTAGGAAGTTGTTTGATAAAGTGGGCAAAGCTTATACTTGGACCAGAAGGAAGAATATAGGAAACTACATGAAAACATGGATAATTCAGAGAAAATGACTGTAAAAAGATGAGAACTGGTTTAGAACAGCTCACAGAGATTCTCCAAGTCAGTTCTTAGTGTAGAAAAGGTAGCGAAGATCCGGGAAATCCTTAATTCGAGTTAAGATCACATGAAACACTGTAGGAATCCTGTATTGTTTACTTAAAGGAGACTAGAGTGGTAAATGTGTGTTATACAAGACAGCATACCATTGAAATAGTGAAAGAAACACGTTCGGCAGCTTTGGAAGCCCTTACACTTCACTGAAATATAGTACTACACTCTATAACACAGTTGAGAGACAATGTTGCCAAGCTGCCTCAGTTCATAACAGTGTTTAGGAAGTTGTTTGATAAAGTGGGCAAAGATTTTACTTGTACCAGAAGGCAGAATATAAGAAACTACATGAAAACATGGATAATTCAGAGAAAATGACTATAAACAGATGAGAACTGGTTTAGAACAGCTCACAGAGATTCTCCAAGTCAGTTCTTAGTGTAGAAAAGGTAGCTAAGATCCGGGAAATCCTTGATTCGAGTTAAGATCACATGAAACACTGTAGGAATCCTGTATTGTTTACTTAAAAGAGACTAGAGTGGTAAAAGTGTGTTATACAAGGCAGCATACCATTGAAATAGTGAAAGAAACACATTTGGCAGCTTTGGAAGGCCTTATACTTCACTGAAATGTAGTACTACACTCTATAACACAGTTGAGAGACAATGTTCCCCAGCTGCCTCTGTTCATAACAGTGTGTAGGAAGTTGTTTGATAAAGTGGGCAAAGATTATACTTGTACCAGAAGGCAGAATATAAGAAACTACATGAAAACATGGATAATTCAGAGAAAATGACTGTAAACAGATGAGAA